>NC_143190.1:51685833-52434166 GCF_051530095.1 Phoenix dactylifera | reverse complement strand
ACGATCCATTTCGCCCCCCATCACTCACCTTGAATTCATTGTACTTCGGATGGAGGAGCACATCTAGGGCAAAGTAATGGATGGATGGTCAAGGAAGAACAAGAGCTTGTGATTTAAGAAACTAATGGATATATCAAAGATTTTGTGAGACGAGAAACATCAAAAACCCAAGCAAGAAAGCATAAACTCAAGTCCTAGAAATGAAGAAGAAAGGATCACCAAGTGGAGCCTAGAGGTGATGAGCTTTGGATGGATGGAGGAACACGGAGCGTCGGATGGACGGAGGAGCGTGGGGTGGGGAGGGATAGAGTGTGGCTAGGACAAATGATGGGACGAACAACCAAGGCAAATGGGCTATGAGCTTGTAACAGCTATCGAGTGAAAGGCGGGCTGGAGGGAGGAGAGGAATTAGGGTTGTATTACATTGGGTTGGGTTTGGGGCATGCCTCACCATTATTCGCACATGATTTGAATCCACTTCGGGTATTATATCTAAAACCCATATCTATCCTCGAGTTTAAATAGGTCAGGTCAAACCAGTTCCATTAAGATCGGGTCAGGTTGGGTATCCGATGGGTTGGCTAAAATTGCCATATCTACCAACGAAGCTTCTAAACAACCTCCAAATCAGGAGTCTAGAATCTTGTAAAATTTTTCAAACCTTTTGCCATATGATCATAGCATGAAATTTAACCAAAAAAATTTTCTTGGCTTGCAGTCCTTTTTATTTTGAGACATATGCATGCACACCAGGCATATGTTTGCACAGAAATTGGCCAAGAGCAGCATAGTAAAGATGCCAAATTTACGGTTGTTTGGCTTGCATTTGGTTGTAGTTGAAATGCATTTGTTCAAAACAAGTGTTGATGTTGGTATGTTCCAATTCAATTCAAAAGGAAAAATTCTCAAGTTGTAAGTAAACTGCAGCCAAATTAATTGTAGTTTTAACTTTAAATAAGAAATTCCTCAAGAAGGGTCTCCTTACTACCGTTCCTTCTCCTTATAATTAAAATAATAATACTATTATTATAGTATAATTATTAAATTAATATTATATTGTTAAAATATTTTATCAGATCATATTATTAGTATTATCTTACTATAGTAACAGTAATATCATATTATTATAATAATATAATTATAGTATATTTAATATTTAATATTTTAATATTACTAAATATTATAATTATTATTATGATAATGTTATTATTACTAGAATATAAATTACAATATTATCTAGTCATTGTAACATGACTACAAGATTATTATAATATTATTTTTCAATATTATAATATCATTAATACATTGTGATCTTTATAATATTATTATTATAATAGTTGCATTTAGTAAATAATATATAACAATTGCTAGTTATTATAATGCAAATGATAAATAATATGTCTAGTTATCATTAATATGAAATTATTTTAAATTTACACAATTACTTTAGTGTTTATTAGTATTCTTATAGTAATCCAATAATAATTTAATAACAGCTATTGTGACATCCGTCGCTTACTGTATTTTTGCAGAGAGTGATAACTTGGTGTCTTGGAGTGGCTTTGGGAACCCAAAAGTGCAAGCATCATGGCCTAGCAGCTTGTTTGAGCCCTTGTATCTTTCTTTTTCTTGTTATACAAAGGGCGCAAAGTTATAGTTCTAATCCATGTAGACTCATGCTTGCCTAGGTATGATACTTGGAGGACAAAGTTTGCGGGGATCGAAGACTGAAGGAACCGTCCATTTGGAGGGCTAGCAATATGGCATCCAGATTGGAGCTGCACCATCGGACTCTCTAGGTATGCTTTCTTTTTAGGATTTTTTATATGAATATCTTTCTAAATATCGGATTTTGTATGAATATCTTTCCAAAATTGATATTTGCATGTATATCCTCGTAAAATACTTATTTTACTATTCTATTCTTTTTTTTATTTTTGTTTTTGCATATGTACATGCTATCTAACAACATTAAGAAATTAATGGTCTCAAATTAAAATAACTAAAATATCCTTAATGATTAGACATGCAAATAGATCGCAATTCCGATAGCAAAAAAAGAAGACAGGAACAATAGAGTAATTTTAAAATTTTAGAGCAACCGTCATATTACGGATATTTATATAATAATAGAGTTTTACAAGAATATACATATAAATATTAATTTTGAAAAGGTATTCATGTAGCAATAAACTTTTTTTTTAATAAACGGAAGCTCCAGGAGTAAAAAGCACAAACGAAACAGAGATGGCCATGCCAATTCATTGATCTCCGTTAAAAGAACTGAGATTGCAGACATGGAAACTCCCAGCCTCCAACCTCAACACATGAAGGAAGCATGTAAAATATATTTCTCTGATCTGGCCATACAACATCTTGCATTTTTTTATGATCAAATTTTAATGCATCATTCCGGATGGTGGCAAAATTTTCCTTAACAGAAGGTTAAAAAAAAAAAAAATCGTGCATGAGTTCTTAGACAAGCATACCTGATAGGTTCCTTGAGGGAAGAAGATCACCAATGGCCATCTCAACCAATGACCTGGTCAGGAGATCATTGGTTACCGTCTTGGATGCCCCTCCCACCGAGGCCGACCACAATGCGAGGCCACCATGCCGGCCATTTCCCTTCGTACGACCATCATCAGATCTCGAACGTGTTTCGCACTCGAGATCTCTCTGGCCGCCTCGTTTCGTGGATCAGACCCAGCGAGGCAGCGAGTTACCGCTAGGACGGGCGGGGTCTGGGCTGGGCGAATTTGTTTGAAATCTCGAGGACCTTTGCTCCTATAGATACCCCCGGTTCCTCTCCCTCCAGCCTCGGTCTGACCTCCCTCCGTTTGCCGTTTCCGTGCGCCCTCATGTCTTCCGCAAATCCCCATTTCGTCCGCTTAGGGTTCGAGAAACCCCAAGGATCCTTCTCTTCTCCGACCGCGACTAGATCACTGATCTCCTCCCCTGCTTTTCGATCCGGTCCTCTTGTTAGTGCCTCGAGCTCTCCATCTCGATCCTAATTTTTCTTCTTATATGAACGATTTGAATCATCGCGGTATTAATCCTCTCTCTCTCTCTCTCTCTCTCTCTTTCCCTTTTAGCGGTCCGGTGGATTCAAATGTGGCCTCGGAAGATGCAGCCTTAAGCGATTTTCCGTTCTCATGCTGGCGATTGATGAGGTTTCTACTGTTTCAAGTTCAAAACTCTCTCTGTGAAAAGAAAAAAGAAGTCCTTTTACCCCTTCTTTTACCATTCAACCATTTCTTTTTTTTTTATTGGCTTACTGTGATTTTTAACGAGTTATTTAGTTCGGTGCAAGATATCAAATTTTTTTTGATATGGGGCTTTTGTTCTATTATTTTAGAATTCGATGGCTGTTTGCACGGTTATCGAAGAGAGTAATGGGATTTCTGGAGGGAAGTCTTCGTGCATGCCATCCTCGAGTGATGGTGGGGAGAGCGACACTGAGCTACTTGTTTATCCTTCTGTGGATGTAGACTTGCCAATAAACAAGGATCGTGTGGAAACACCTGATCCTTCTTTAGCAGTTGCGGGCCACCATGTTGCAACCCTTCAACAAGGACGCAGGAAGAGAAGGTCAAGACTAAACCTCATAAATTTTTTCATGTATGGAATTTCTTGATCACATTTTTTTCATGCTGAAATACGCATGAAGTAGAATTGTAGGGAAGATGTCTTCGATATGCATTGCTGACAATAACACCTTGTACCTTTTTTAACCATTTTCACCAGTAATATCTACTTGTTTGTTAGTATGGGAAGCATATCAGTTTGTTAGTAGATTTATGGAGGGTCTTGACAAAAATAGGAATTTAATTTTTTTTTCTGCAGAAAAAAGTGTCCCTGCAAAACTCAAAGATAAATATGACCCTACTTACAGACAACTTTCTGAACAGGTTTGTCATATAGGTGGGGCTTCAAAAAATGTATGAAAGAGATGGTGGTTGGTGGAGTCAAGGCAACACAAGCCGGAGAGAATAGAGGAGGCAGTTGGATCAGCTGCAGGAATGAGAGGAGAATATCGTTAGATTTAGAAATCTTTTTGTTCTCTCTAGTTTAGATATAGGACATAAGATGCGATGTGTAAACAGGGAGAACGACAAAATAGTAGTATAAACTAGGTATGGGAATTTCTCCGCTCACTTAGATCACCTAATCACTCTTTCTGCCACAATTTTAAGAACCTATTGGGGGCCATCATTGGTTTCTTTCTCTTCTCTACCTCTAATTTAAACCTGTTTCTCTAATTTTGCTTATGTGTTATGTAATCCTGAGAATTAATGTTCTTCAGGTTGCCTTTTTTTCCTCCTTTATATACCTTTATTCTTGGAAGTGCACGAAGTAAGTCTCCTGCCCCAGAAGTTACCAAGTGTGGCTGTTGATGTCTCATTGTACTAGAGGTTGTTTGCTCCACCTTATCTCTAGGTTATTGCCTTTCACGACAATTGAAGAGCTAATTAGGTTGCAGCAAGTATTGCACCAACAAATGAAGGGCATCAAGATTCATCTTCTGTACATATCCAATTTTTGGATCATTCACTTTTCTATATACACATGGAAAGCAGATCATAATCTACATAAAATCATGTACTGTTACAGTGTCACAACTTACTGAGTGAATTCTCATGTTCTAATCCCAGAGTTTGTGATTTGTTGTTTGAGTGTTTTTGTGTGTTAAGAGTTGTAATAATATCATATGGTTTCTATAGTTATTTGTCTATTTGCTGATGCTAGTGATTTGTGTAATATATGTGTGTGGTGTATGTTAAGGACTTCGATCTATTTTGGCTCTGAATATCAGTTCTTATCCTCAGAGCCGATCCCAAATAGTTGGGCAAGGGCTAGAATGATTATACCAGTTCTTATCTGTCCTTAGCAGACCTATATGCATTATTTCTGATTAATGCTCTTCGAGTTACATGTTGTGGATCGCATGAAACTGTAAAACTTAATCTTTCTTCATCCATCTGATTGGTGCTTAACTCCTTTGATGGTTCAAGCATGATCCAAGTTTCAGTTAGAAATCAAAGAGCTCAATGTGCTCGTAATGTCCTTACTCTTTCGTTTTACAATCTTTAGATTGGAAAGGCAGGTTTCTTTTCTATTCTCTTATTGTGTCTTACCTTACTATATTTCTAATGTATACATGTGTTTAAGTGATGGTACACTTGCTTCTCAAGTTACAGTTCAACTAGAAAAATGGCATCTAAGACTAAAGCACTAAATTCCCTTTATTCTCCACAGCCTTGCAAATTGTTTCTACCATGGTTCAAGCATGATCAAACTAATTTTCAGCTAATAATTATGTACTTTAAGATACCTGTGCTGTCTTTACTATTACAATTTTTAAAAAGAGAACATCATTCTGTCATTTTCTCTCATCACATGTCTTAGTCACATTATTTTTTACCAGCTTGCGGTATATGATAAAGTTAATGACTAAAGTGTAATCTACCATGTGAGAAATGCCCAAACTAGTTAAGATGCATGGTCATTTTAAATCCTTTATCTTAGCATCTAATTTTGTCTTTATGTTATTGTTTGTTACGAATTGATATGGATATTAGCTCTTCATGTTATCTGGTCACTGACTTGGATTTGTTTTTGAATGTTTTAATGCCAGAATTCAAACAGGAATCTTGATTAATATGTGTTTGATAGCCTTCTTAGCTGTTTTTCTTTTATTCTTCGACTGGTGTTCGTGGCGGATCATTAGACAACCCTTAAAGCCTTTTCTTTTGATGCATCCTTTCACATTATCAGCATTTCTATCAGCATTTGCTGGATATTTATATGTCCCACTAGTTGATTGGATGAAGATTCATCAGATCCTTAGGAAAGAAGGGCCTACTACACACTCCTCTAAAAGGGGAACGCCGACTATGGGTGGACTATTTTTCATTCCTATTGGTGTCTTTGTTGCTAGAGTCATAGTTGGCGGCAATTCCATTCAACTTGATGGAGCAGCAGTAGCAACTTTTGCATTTGCAATAATTGGGCTACTTGATGACCTTTTGAGTTGCATCAAAAGTCATAACTATGGGTTGCCAGGTTGGGTAAAACTGAGTTTACAGGTAATATCTTCCACTCCCTCTCTGCCCCCCAACCCCCACCAGTGCTCCCTGTAAAACATAAATATTTTTATCAAGTAAATTATCAAATACATTTCATAACAATGTATAATGTTTTCAATGGCATTTTTAACAGGTAGCTGTTGGGGCATGGTTTTCTTTTTGGTTGGACTCATCTAATATATCAACACCATACAACAGGTATAGTTTCTCATAACCAGTAAGAGCAATACTTTGTGCGGTAACATATTATGAATAAATGATCAAATTAATTTACTGGTTTTGTTTTTATTGTCTATAATAGGATAAGACAAATGAGAATTCATAAAGTTGTTCTTTGACATTTGCGACAAGGCTGGATAATTAGGATCGTGATTCTTATCGGTCATAATGTCTAAGCGAAACTCACCTTTTACAAAGGGATATGCTGTGAAACAGGAGATTAAATTATTTCTAGTGTGTAATGTTGTACAATAAAATTTATCCTATTAAATCTTTAAGAAAGATGCCCATATGGACACAATGTAGACATCCACACAGTGGTAACATAATAATAATGGGACCAGCATATCTCAAATGCTATGAAGGATAAATGATCTGATTAAGTTGTTGTGCTTTTAATGAAAAACATGATATAAGGATTTCAAGAAGGTCAAAATCAATCTTGATTAACAAGATTTATCCCATTTACATTAGAATTTTAGTGTGACAAAATCAAATGCTACACTTAGACTTGAGGCAGTCAGCTCTGTCGTAAATCATAATACAATTGCCAGATACTTCACCTTAGCTGGGGCTGGAAGTATTTGGAAGTTGTTCGATTGTGCATTCAGGGATCGCCATTGGTTATCCTTTGGAGAGGTTAATGCATTGTATCTGGGAGTTTCTTTTTGCTTTGTTGGTGATGGAGCTGGCAAGTCGTATAGTTGGCCAAAAAAGCCCAGGCCCGTTTCTCTTTATTTTTTCTTTCATTCCGATGTTTCTTCGTCTCATTTTTCCTCAACATAAAGCAAAATGTCAGTAGTTACATGCAGCATATATTTTGCTGGTTGTGACTTTTTTCTAGTTCATTGAAGGAAATGGTTGGTGCCTCTTCCTCCACCATTTGGCCTTGTGTCTCTGGGAAAATTCTATCTGATTTTGACAGCATTCTGTTTTGCTGCAATGGGGAATGGCGTTAACCTGACTGATGGACTTGATGGCTTGGCTGGAGGGTCTGCTGCATTGGCATTTGTAGGGATGTCTGTTACCGTTCTTGCTATATGTCCTGGTCAGTATTGATTATATCACAAACTCAATATTATAGATATTGTAGCCACTTGACCTGAATTTCTAATGCATTAATTTGTTAGTCATATCCCTCTCTTTCCAATTGATCCATGCTATGCTATAGTAGCCTGCAATTTATCAGTTTTTGTCAGTACTTTCTTTTTTGTTCATGATTTCATGCTATATGCTTAAAAAAAAAAAAAAAGTAATGGCAAAACATATGGATCAATATGATAAAATGCTATTCGAATGATCATCTGAGGGGCTTAGAAGTAAATAATTTGAAAAATTGTCTTGCAGACTTATGCAAAAAAGTCTAGTCAGTGATTTCATGTCTTTGCAATTGGTTGAGCATGGTCTCAGGAAATCACTTTCTCAGCATGCCTAGGTATTAGGCATGGACTCGTGGGCTCCCACTAATTAGGCCTATGCTCCCTTCTTTGTCAAACGTGCTCATCTTAATTCTTACAGAAATTCTTGCAGACTAACTGGAAAAAATTGATATTCTCTTAATCTTCAAAGGATTTGGGAACCATAAGCTCTATTATTTCAACACCAAAATTGAAGTTGGTGTCCAAGTGGCTGTTTCCACTCCTCTTAACTATTATTTACAGCTCGTAAGTGTGCCCTTGCATTTTTTAGCTACTTTATCTGCCTTTCTGTTTAGAGATCTGTAAGGGACTAAAAAGGGTGTCAATTGGGTTTGATGATGAGAAACTCTATCTGTTTGTCTTTTTCTTATGCAAGAGAGTAGCTTTACTTGCACTAGTGACGCCTTTAGCAAACTCATGGATGAGGTAGCAAACTCACAGAGTAGGTCTTCTGGGATAAGAAATTTCACTTGAACTTTCTTATTCTCTTTTTCATGAAGTATCACAATAGCAGAGGTATTATGCAACATGTTGAAACTTCTATCTACCATTGTTCCGTGGGGAATATTTTTGTACATACATATATGTATGTATACTTACATATATATGTGTGTGTTATATAGAGAGAGCGTGAGAGAGAGAGAGAGAGTAGGGACTATCTAATTTTCAGTTATACCCTGACTATTATGTTCATGCATCGGTATTGTTTGGATACCTTGTAGTAGTTGCTTTAACTTACTTATCTTTTTCGCTTAATTGATGTCATGATTTATTGCTAGTTTAGTTCTGACTATGGTTTTTATTCTTTCCTTCTTTTGGTAATTTTCATGAGTAATGCATACATTCTGCTAGTTCATTTTTCAATCTATCAAAATGATTGTTTTCCATACAACTTGTTAATCATATACCGTTCAAAAAGCTTTATATTGTGATGCTGATATGTCATAGATTTTTTTCATTGACTTTTTGAAATCTTATAATTCATGTGGTGTATATGGCGGATTTCAATAGCCTATCCCTTAAAAATCTCAAATTTTATGACTTACGAAGAAGCATAAATTGGTTGCATGGATAAATTTTATTCTAAAATGTATTGTAGCTAGCGCTTACTATATGCTTATTGTGAAATAGAGCTTGCTGTTTTTGGAGCATCAATGGCTGGAGCTTGTATAGGATTTCTGTTTCACAACAGGTACAAAGCTTCCATATTTATGGGTGACACTGGATCCCTGGCATTGGGTGGAGCACTTGCTGCAATGGCTGCATGCACAGGAATGTTTTTCCCATTGTTCATTGCTTCTGGTATATTCGTCATGGAAGTTTTGTCAGTCATCATACAGGTAAAGTCATATGTCTAGGAAGGCTAGCATATCCACGCAAAGGATTAGCACTCATATTATTAGATTAAGTTTTCTATTCCTAGACACTTGATAATTTATTAATTTTATCATTCTCTGAATTACTTTATTCATTCGAAGAACCTGGATTTATTCATTTTGAAGGAAGCCACCTAATCTCTTAGGACTGTGTTGTCTAAGTTTTGTTTGGTTCTGAACAGATATAGTTTTTTTTTTTGGAAAAAAGAAAAGAAAATGATACATTGGCTTTTCCAGGGTCAGTTTCATTCTTAGCTGTTTAATAGAAAGGGTATCTTTTTGAGAACTCTTGAATCTAACAATCAACTCCTAGGTTAAATGATTGGGCCTGTCGAGCTGTGCTTTTTATCCTGGTGTAGGTTTTATACCTTTCATAGACTAGTTGGGCACTTGGGCTTGGGCTGATAGAAATGTTCATTGTCATCAATGCTTTTGAGTGTCAGAGAACATTATTCCACTTTTTATCTTTATTTTTTGGCCTTTTCCCCTATTTTTTTGGAGTATTTTAGAGGGTCTCTTTAGTTTACTTTCTGATATTTAATAGCCCCTCGCTTGATTAATGAAATGCCTTTAATTCTTTTATTTTTGGCACGGGGGGTGGGTTGAGGTGCGGTGGGGTGGGGGGACATATGGTGTTACTCTGTGTGCAAGTATATTGCACATACATTTATTTATTCAGATGTTATGTGAGGTGATTTCTGGCTTTGCCTTCCAATGGTGGTTTCACTCTAGTCTTGTAAATTTCCAATTTTTGTAAGTGGATCAAAAGTCTAGAATATGGAGCAATGTAGGTCCGTCACCTACATAATAAATTCCTACAATCAGTTTACCTCAAAGCCTTTGGAAGTTGGTTCGCATGTTATTCTTGAAAAAAATGGCATCCTGATGTACAAGACTCCCACCATTGCAGGGTCTAGAGAGAGTCAGATGTATGCAACCTACGAACCCACCATTGCGGAGCAACCCTTTGTTTCAGGTCATTCTTGGTACATGGCAATTACGTACATCCATTTTATAGTTTTGACTCAAGACATCTGAATCGTTCCTTTGCACTATTTAAACACCTACATTTGGAAGACACCAAGTAGACACATACGGTCATCATTTACCTCAAAGCTTCTGTAAGCTGGTCCGCATGTTACACTCTTGGTGCATGGCAAGGGTACACATTCATTGTATAGTTTTGACTCAAAACACCTGAACTATTCCTTTGCACTGATGGTTATATATATGTCCATTTTTTATGCATGTTCTTATTATAGCAAGTTATTGTGACCTTCATAGCTGATGCCGGCTGTATTTCTTGGACTAAAGGGCTGTTATATTTGTCAGGTTCTTAGTGTGAAGATCACCAAAAGGTTGTATGGGACTAGCAGACGCGTCTTTCGAATGGCCCCTGTGCACCATCACTTCGAATTATGTGGTTTGAAAGAACCCATCATCGTTGCAAGTGCATACGTTATATCATACATCTTGGCCTTGCTTGCTGGATATATTGGTTTAATTTCAGCTTGAATTGCTTCCATCTCCAGTCCGTGCTGCTCTCTCATACCACCTACATTTCCTTTCTCTGATTCATAAATTATCATTCTGGTATAATTGGTCCCAGTCTAAGGTGGTTTCTGAGGTTCCAGATGCCAAAGAGTCCTCTTTTTTTTAATATACCAAATGGTTCTGCTTGATAGGTAGGTGGCTTTGGTCCCAACAAGAAAGAGTGGTGTTGTGGGTGAAATGACTGATGTCACAGAAGCCGGAAAGTTGTTACTGAATGGTTGGTAATGGGTATAGATGAAGTAATTTGTTCGGTGCTATTGACTTGTGTTGAAAGAAAAGGGTAAACGGGACGGCGAGAGCTTGCGATGCATGGATGGCTAGTTTTACCACCATTGTAAGGTTGGAATTGGAGCTGATGACTTCTCAAGGTCATGCAACAGGTCCCTCACGAGAGCTATCTACAGCCCAGTTTAGGGCAGACTAGAGTAGTCTCAATGGAAGCCAAACACACTGGATCTTGCCTTCTTGTATGTCTTGGATCCAAAGTCGTTCATTTATGTTCAACCATAAGTGTAGGGGTAGGGCATGTGTGACGCATTAAGAGAGGGGCATGGATGGTTGTGATTTACCCACTTAGTTGAACTTTTTTTCTATTATGTACATCACTGTTATTTTCTCAAAAATATATATTCACTGTGATAACTCAGGCAACCCAGGGTGAGACATGCACACATTCCACCCCCAACTTTTGATCGTCGATATCATGCTTAGGCGAATGGCATATGAATCTTCCCCCATCAAATTATTATTACATGTAAACTCTTTCTATCTGGAAAAAATAATAAAACATATTCCTTTGAATTCATTTGAATGATTAATGAAGTAAAGGGCATAAAGTATATAAGATTAAATGAGGAGCATCCTTATGTGCTCCATTTAATTAATCTTGATCAATGGTCATTCATCAGATGCTCTCTTTTTCAATAAATCAATGCAACGCACTTACGGAACACTAGTGATTTGATAATATTTTTGGCTAGTTCCAGCCGACAGGGTGTATGATACCAGGATTTCTACAGGTGATTTAATACATGAAAGGCAGCTCATGAACCATTCAGGATAATATGCTCCTTTTCTTGTAGCATAGGGTTTAAATCTGGCTGGGCTGCTTGAGCCTTCACACCCAACCTAACCCGAAAATAGAGAACTCAGGTATGGTTCAAGCTTGTATCCGCTATCACTCCTATCTTTCTTTCTTTTTTTTTTTTTCTTCTTTCTTTCTTTTTCCAGCGATGCTTGCTGTCACCGGAAAATGGATTTTTTTTTTTTTTTGTCATGACCACTATGGGTGCACCCGCGCGCGGGTTGCGTGAGGCACCGTTGTATCAAAAAAAAAAAAAAAACAAAAAAAAAACAAAAAAAAAAAAGCGCCTCAACTGCAAACACTGTCGCTCACTAAAAGATGGGGACAATCCATCTAGATCAGTTCAATTGACTCAAAAAAAAGTTATCTTGTGATGAATAAAAAGTGCATGTAAAGCATCGTCCGAGACCATGGAATTTGGTATTGAAGGACGCACCAAGACCCTTGAAAGTGGGTTGGCTTTCACCTGCTTGTCAAGCATTCCACCGTGGAATGCAACTTCCCCTCTAATCATTCCCTTATAAGATCACAAATGCCTTCAATTATTGAGGTAAAATGGGTCCAAAGCAACTAATATGCACCATTAGTCACATCTAATATATCTTGTCGTCCACGTTAAGTTTATATTTTAGGTGTTCCAGGTGTGCAAACAGGAAGTGATTCAGATGTTACCATTTTGTTTTTTATCTTGAGCAAAGAGCATTTTAAGAACCATCTCAATACAGATTAATGAGATATTTCCATGAAGTCTGGACCAACTCAACAAGAACAAGTTTTATTTATATTACTTTTAGAAGAAAAAAAAAACTTCAGTGTTCTTTGTTGTTACCACTCCATTGCGAGATTAAAGGAGCTCGATTGTAATTTATCACGAAATCCATCTTATCCAGGAATGAGAACCACCAAATCATCTAACAAACATTGAGTAAACATCTCTATCTGAATTTTCCTGGGAAACAAATAGATCTTTGCATTTCCTCAAGCTACCTCCATTCATCTACACTTTCTAGATGGATGGAATTGATTCTATTTCCAAAATGAATTCTTTTTTCTAGAACCAGCATGTTGCATGGGAAACATATCTTCTGTCGTCGACTATTTTTAATTGAAGAGAACAGCAAATCTTGGTTCACAGCAATGGCTCAAAATGTCGACAGTCTCACATCACTATCTTTTTTTCTTTTCTTTTCTTTTTTTTTTAATTATTGTTGCTGCTGCTGCTGCTGGTAGAATCACTTCATTATCATCTTTGAAAGTGGGTTGGCACCTGGCTAAGTATCCAAACTCAACCTTCAAAGCTTTTGGTCATCATACGCATTAAATAAGTAAGTGAGAAAGTTGTGCAACCTTTTCTAATCGTGTTCAAAGCCAAGACAAGGTCCCCTGCCCTTAGTAGCACACTCATTATTCCCTTTAAAAAGTATACATCCAATGGGCCCTTTCTCCACTACACAAGGTAAAGCTATGAAAATGCCCACTAAAATGGAGTGCTATAGATTTTTTGACAGAACATACCTTTGTCACTTGTCTAATTACAAAGGGCCATGATGCATTGGGTTTGTTTAGTTTCAAGGAAACATAATGGCCATTGCATTACTGGCCATGCCATGGCCAACATGGAGTCCTGCACTCACAATTATTTGCCATGATGTCCACAGTCCATACAGTGGGTTCACCATGATGAGACACAAACCCGGACGTACGCTTGAGGGCCATAAGTGAAGGGCCCTGGAGGCCTACATAGCAGTACTGGATCCAAGTGTTGAGGCCATTGGAGTCATTTCCTTGAACCAACATGATGAGATTTGAGTTGCATGTGGGGTTTGGTTTGGAGTCCAGACTCCAAAGAACCACCTACTAAGGATAAGGAGGCGATTGGGAGAGATCATAAACCCCACCCACCCCCCCAACATCACCATGTGCTCCACCAGAAGCATGGTCAGAACTCAGCCACCGACCCATTGAATAATGAATGTCAAGATGTTGGGCTCGATCGGCTCTATCCAATTGCGTACCGGATAACTTACTTAGGTTTTCATTATTTGGTTTGATCTAGATTCAATTCAGTATATTAGCCGATGTTCCATAGAAGCAGAATGCATGTATCTTCACAATTGTCGATCGCTCTGGCACGTTTGATTTTATCACATATAGCTGCATAAGAGAGAAGCAAGTCAATTTAATTACTAGTATGTTCGTAACTCTTATCTTAAAAATAAGATGGATTTTGTCTGAATTTAATTTATGACAAAAAAAAAATGTGAATGCGTAGGTAAGGTATACAATATATATGTTGGCGTATAAGAAGTTTCAGCAAAGATATTTTCTTTAGATAAAGCAAACTCCGACAAGAAAACTGAAGTTATTGAATGATTGATTATTTGAAGTATATATTTTCTTGTTCCGTATACATTCACCTTGCCAGCTTTTTCTCTTTTTATCTCATAGAGAAACAAAAAATGCGGAGTAAATAAAAGGAGCAAAATCTCATTTTTAACATGAAATCTAAGATATCTTAATGTCGAGATCGCAGCCATTTGTGCGGTCCCTCTTGTCTACAGCAAGTGCACAGTGCTAATAGAACAAGATGTTTTTTTCCCTATCTTGTTCTACTTTTGAATTAAAATAGCAGGTTTGATCATCTGCCAACCATGCACTATTAACAATAGATAATTGAACAGGTGACAAGAAACACCCACCATTTTTTGATTCGATCCCTATAAACTATTGTGTGGATGAGCGGTGAGGAATCCAGCTCTCACAACATTAATTGAACAAGATTTGAACCCTCCAATAATTAAGCAATATATTATAAATTAATGAATTAATTTCCCCCCTTTTTTATGGAAACTATAGGAGATCTACCAGGTTACTGAGAGAATAAATCTACCTTTAGTCCGTCACACCCCATCCCCTATCCGGAAATGATGAGAACCTAAAACATTTTTTTTTTGCGGTGATAGAGGGGATCTGCGGGCGACCCTCTGAGTCGGACATGCAGCCCTTGCTCTTTGACATACGGCGGATGGTAGCGGACTGCAACTCCTTCAGGGCCTCGCATGTGTACCAGAAGGCCACCTCAGCTGCTGACCGGGTGGCCTCCTACGCGACGCATCACTCAGAGGAGTTTCTCTGGATGAATTAAGTGGATGTTTTTCTCTTGTTTAGTTTGCTTCTATCTTTTAATTTTCTTTACTGCACTCACTATGTTCGATGTGAGGAGCCGGTAAAAAAAAAAAAAAAAAAAAAAAAAAAAAAAAAAAAAAAAAAAAAAAGAGGCAGAAGATAGATTAAGGATTTGGTTAATGGGTTATTGGTTTGACCAACCCAATATGCTCATCATTTCCAGTTTTAAGATCTTAGCTTGTTCATTATGTTGCAACACCCACGCTCGGACTATGAATCATCATTTACAAGCACAAACCCTCCCTCTAATTATAACATCAAGCATTCATATCTCCACCTGTCCATCAGTCTTACTTACCCCACCTCTTAAAATAAAATTAACTTTGCTTCCTGACGCTGCCTCTCCCCTGGTCCCCTGTCCTTGTTTCCCTTGCCTTCATTTCTTAGCTGGAAAGTTAGGTTGGTTTGGTTGGCCAGGCGCGCCTCGTGCTCCAACTCTGCGCCGCGCCATCCATCCACATGGGGAGCCGGTGGGTTTGGTGCGACATGCCTTCAGGTGTGGCCTTGGAAGTTATCCATCGCGCCTCCATGGAATATCATATCCCAACCCCCTCACTCCATGCGTGTATATATATATATATATATAATCCAACCCTTGGGAGTTGGCTGTCACCAAGCTCCTCCTCACCTTCTCTTGCTTCCCGTAGCGCTTTTAGCTTCACCTTCTCTTTGCTTCTTAGCATTTTTCTTGGCAATGGCATCCTTGGCGGCGGAGTGTTTGGAGAGAGCCAGCGAGGAGGGGATGGACGTGCCGGAGATCGACAGCACCCTTCTCATGGAATTACTAGATGAGTCTCACCTTGAGGAGCCCGAGGACGATCGGCTCGGCTGCGTGATGCGGTCTCTCGAGGCCGAGATCAACCCCGCCGCCGCCGCCGCCGCCGCCGCCGCCGCCGCCGGCATCATGGCGGTAGAGTCTATCCATGCTCACGAGGAATGTGAGGATTGTGGGCTGGATGACATCCTGTCAGATCTCGACAGCCATGACTGCTCGGGATCCCCCTCGGCGTACCTTATCGATGACCCGTTTGATTTGGTGGAGATGGAGGTGGTGGCTGCAGGGTCGCCTTCGGGTGGCGACATGGGTGGTTGGTACGTGGATGAGGGTGGGATGGTTGGGTATGGAGATGTGAGAGAGAGCTCTTTCTACTTCTATGGGGAGTCTTCCATGGAGCAAGCGTACAGTCCCTTGTGGGAGTGAGCAGTTCAGTATATCCTCTATTTGTATTGCCTTCCTTGTGCTGCTTAACAAGCTGGGTTTTGTTTGGATTAGAGAGCCAGTGGATGCTTGTGAGACTGAGTTATTTAAAAAAAAAAAAAAGTAGAAATGGTTTAGTCATTGTATTTTTTCAGCAAGTGAAACAGAGTTACCATCCATTAGTACAACAATATTTGATTTACTAAGAGATTTTTTGGGGAAAAAATTATCAGCAGCTCAGCCAGCTCTCTAATTAATATTGTCTACTGGAAAGCCTGACTCACACAAGGCACCAGTCATGCTCATCATACAACTATACAAGTCGCCCCTCGAAACATTAGTCTTCTGAATTATATACATTCCCTTACCAAAAGAAAATAATTAATCTATGATATATAATTTGCATGCGTTGAAGATGCCAGCTTAGCATGGTGGTGAAATGTTATGTAGCCAATTGCCCAGAGCTTCTATAAATTGGAGAAGAAGAAATTGCATTGCTGCTATAACTGCTGTTACAAACACAAATTGTGATTACAAATACTTCCCTTTTTTTCTTTTTTTCCAAGATTTGGAAGCTTGTGTTCTTAATTAGCAAAGTCAACAGAGAGTAATGCTACTTGTTCATGGCATTAGTGATGCTATTTAGCATTTTTCTCAAAATAAAAATGTCGTTGCAGCACAGAGCTTGCAGGTGGTGCATTTCGATCCTGTGCTTGTCCTTCTGGCATGTTTACAATGACTCAAGATGGAAATTATGATCAGTTAAATAAACTTATCGCGTGTTTTGAGTTAATAGAATTTAAGTTTAAATCTAACTCTAGAATCTAACTGGACTGGAGAACTATATATGTACACAATCTGGCATAGCGGTCGAAGTATGACACTGGAAACTCTCACATAAATTTTAATGAATCTTTGAAAATTCCTCGAATCATCATGAACACAATTTCCAAATCATGCATAAAGACACGGGTTAGAGATATCGCAAACACGCATACAAACATATATAACTCGTATGATTTATGTCTGGAAAAAACATTTTATTTCATGAATAAATGCGCATGTTAACCGCTGGAGCTTATCATGAAATCTTTTGGCAGCCTATAAAAGAAGATATCTTCCAAAGATTAGTGGACACCTACTCATCAGATTTCTATTTGGCATTCCTTTATGCAAAGGTGACTAGTTTTTTTTTTTTTTTTAAACTACTTTTAAAAATTCTTATTGAAGAATAAGGAGCCTAGGCATCTAGTCAAAAAGGACCCATCATAGGAATTGTGGGTCCAAGGACCCTGAGTTATGGCTCACTGGCCTATACTAATATTAGTGCTGGTAATGATATGCCAAAATAAAAGATTTCCCTGCTTTACATAAGTCATGTCTAGTGGCAAACTTTAAGAACCGGACATCCATGGGCATTTGGTCGTAGCCACTATTCTCCAAACTGGCCTACCAACCTTAATCTACAAGTCTTGTACCATCAAATATTAATTTTATATTAAATATTGATTTATCGAACCTATAACCAACTCTAATATTTGTTAAATTTGATATACAATATTGATCCATTCTTTATCTGTTTAAATTTTTGGAGTCACATGAACGGCTAACATGGTATTACAATTTGGTTTGCTAGACATTACCAGAAAATATGCATATAGTGACAGTGATTCCTGTCACTATACTGTGTTTCTGGTTACTAATACGGAATTTGTGACCAGAGCTTCCATCACTAAATTGGTTACAAAAATACGCACCACTAAATTCTCAGTGAGGCGGCGATTTCCGTCACTAAACTCTGTGACAGAACCGTCGTCACTAAGCCGTTACAAATCCAAAAATCAAATATTTTAAAAATTACATATTTTTCATTACTAACCAGTCACTGAGTTAGTGACGAAGGTAACTTGGCCATTGATTTAGTCACAAGTTTGGTCACTGATCTGTTACAACCTTCAGTGACAAATTTAGTCGTCACATACATGGTTATAAATATTGTCACTAAATTTGTCATTAATTTCATCACTGACCTAGTGACAAGGTTACCGTCACTAATTTGTCACAACTCACTGAGCAAAATCAATTTTTAGTAACCAAAATCATATCACTAAGTTTATGGCTGCTTGTCATAATACTTGGTAAATAATTCAGTAACCAAATTTGGTCATTGATCACATTCCAATAACCTAGTACATTTAGTACATTGATTGGTTCATAATAATAATAATATCATTAATAGCAAAGGCATTCAACAGTACGCAAAAGTTATTTAACATGTTATTCAAAATAGGCATCAACATGTCCTAAATCGATCAAATTCAAAGTCAAAAAGTATGTCATAGAGATCAACAAAGATTATATTCCTCCTAGGAATGCAAAGACCTATTATCTAAGGCAAAAGCAATCATAATGAAGCATAATCAGTAGAACTAGAATCACCATTACTCCCCTGATCTGCATGCCTTGGTCCAAAGCCAATCTCTTCTCTCATCTTTTGAAGAACCTCCTCTTGCCATTTGTTTTTTTTGTGCTCAAGAATACCTAGAAGGTCTTCACACATGTAAAGCTCTGGAGCTTGACTTGTAGAGGTGGAAGAGGATGATGATTGCCCAATAATTCCAGTGAGATCCTCTAGGGGACTAAAGCCATAGACATGGCCATGAGTTGGGACACCAGTTGCCTCAAACCACAAGTCATAATCACGTGGTGGAGCATCTGAGGTGGAGGCATCACCATATTTTTTGGAGTATTCAATTGAATACTTTATCTACCAGTTAATTTGAAAGAAGAGAAAAACATTATGGTGGATCAAACAAGAGATAAACATGAGCAAGCTCAATAATATTTGTGAATCATAAAAAAATTATGCTTACCATGACAGCTTTACTTCTCTTTTCCACATATCCTCCCATGTCTTGCTTTGTCTTATGCATCCGATTAAAAGATTCAACTATTGTTGGCTCCCTACCGAACTTTATTTTCTACAAAAGAGGAAAAAAAAATTCATTAACATATAATGGGCTGATTTGAGATGATTGAACAATAATATGAAAATTATTATAGAAATCTAATTGAATAAAGATGTGTACCAATTGTTCGTCATGATTGATAAATGCAATTGATCCTCCACAGTGTTTAGAGATGTGATCATTCTTCATGGTGTTTTTATTTTTTTTATTGGCTTCTGATTTCTTCTTTCATTCTGCAGAAATCTAAATGTTAATTAGCTTATTCCAATTTTCTTTAGAGATCCAATCAGGGGGTTTATCACGGGCTCTATTTAAATCTCCTTTTGATTCCACAAGCTTTTCGCTTCTGACCCTCCCAATGAGGTTATCAACCGTCGCTGACAATGCTTGTTCCAAACTTAATGCACATGATACAATTATTTTGAAAGAATTGTGTATATCTCCTAATAATATATAGGTCGCAAATAATCAGACTTACTAATTGGCAAGTATAACAAGGGCAAAAGTTAATGATAAGAAATATAAATTAATTACATCACCTCAAACTTGTTCCACATTCCAACTTTAGCATGTGCAGGGACCTCCCTCCATGACAACCAAGGACCATTGAAAGATTGGCGCATGATAGCAACAACTTTATGATTGACCTCATAATCAAGAAACTTGCAATTTAAAAAATATTTATTAAAAAATAAACTAAATACTTTAATTGCAACAAACACATAAATTCAAGTTAGTGATGAAAGAAAGTGATATTTTCATATATTCTTTTTGTGCACCTAACAACCACTTTTCCATTTGCATCAATAAAGGCTTTAAGGGTTGGCTCTCGGCCATTGCTCTATCTTGAATCAGCCTCAAATTCATCATTCATTTGATCCCCATTCATTATATCCTCATGATTTTGCACTGCACTATTCATCTCATCATTTATTTCTTCATCTGTATCCACCTCTTCATCCATGTCCTCATCAGGGATGTAGTCATCATCATCATGACATTCCTCGACACCCTCAGGCAACCTAGGAGGTCGAGGAGAAACTTGAGTAGCAGCCCGAGATTGAGTAATAGCCAGTACTAAAGCCGCTTTTCCATTACCTGTTGATTTTCCTTTTCTTTTGGCCATAGCTGCACAACAATAAAAAGTTATAGTTATTTTTCAATATGAATGTCAACAAATCCAATCAAACTAAAGAGCAATCAATGGATCTGTTGCTTTCCCTTTGCTCTTTCCCTTGTCTGCATAATTATAATTTATAAGTCTAAAATTAGTTATATTAGCATTCATATATATACATGTTGTATTTTAATCTTCCTCAGCCTCATGCTCCTCTTCCTCGGTTTGTTCATCTTCAAAATCTTCTTCTTCATCCTCAAAGTCCTCTTCCATTTGGTTAGCTGTCAACTCAATTTCTGTTGTATCAATTTCTTCTGCATCTCTATTAACACCAACCAAAATGTCTGGATCATCAAGCTCATCTGTCATCGAGATTGGGGTAGGAATCTTGTGGTTCTCTTCTTGATAAAAATCAAGAAAATTTACTTCTGTCCCACTAGAAGGAAACTTACGTCTAGCTTTTGTCTTAATTACTGCCCACCACAATCTTCAATTCTTCTTCTTACCTAGGTAACCAGTGTAGAACACCTGATGTGCTTGTTGAGCTAATACAAAAGGATCATTGGTTGAAAGTCTTAGTTTGTAATTGATCTCAACGAGGCCATGTTGAGGGTGCACTTTCATACCCTTATCCATATCATACCAGTCACATTTGAATAACACTACGTTATTGCCAAACCTAAAATAGTCTAACTCGATTATGTCAACCAACATCCCATAATAGTCACTCTCAAAGTCATTGTAACTGTTTCTCTTAATGCACACACCACTATTGAAAAATTGGCACCCACCCAATCCATGTATTCTGTGATCGGTCTATCACTAATCTGTCACTAAGTTCACACCACGGTGACCAAATTCCTGTCTGTCACTAATCTGTCACAAATAGTGACTGATAATGGGCTATCACTATGCGCTTGTTTTGTGGTAGTGAGAGATCATGAGTTTGTATTCTCTCCAACTCAACTATTTAGTTATCTAGATTTTATCATACTACATCTTTGAAACTTTTGAATAAAAAAAAGTCCTCTCAAGGTTGCATGTTTTTTTTTTCTTTTTAACTATTAATTTGTGTGTTTTGAATGAGAAAAGCTAGACTACCTTTGGCTTCTCTTTGGAGATTGCCGATGGCTCGTGCCTCATCATCATCATTTCTTGCTAACATTGGTTTAACTTAGTGTAATGTGTGACTACAGTTGAATATGGAATTGTCGGGCAAGTATTATTGGCCTAGAGAAATTTTTGGTGTCTACTTAATATGCACCTGAAAGCATTTTTAATCTATATTACATATATCATATATGTGCTTGTCTACCTAGAAGTAAGACCATTATTCTTGTATTTGTATTACAATATATAATTGGTGAAATTAATTCCCCACCCTCCCCATGACTACACTGTAACAAAAAGTGTCTATTGACCCAAATAGAGTTTTCCAGTCCAAGAATGAGAGATAATCTTAATTACTGGTCCTTAATAGAGGTTTGTTTTTTTTAAAATTCTGAAGATGCCCTTTCATTGCCATTAAGGTTCAAAACTTGCGGAAACGGTTGGGAAATGTTCCGCAAATAGGGTTTTTGTTTCCGCTCCCTCTTTTCTGTTTCCTGTAGCCGAAAAAATAGAAATAAAACCTTATCTGTTGGCAGAGAGTCGGGAAGAGTTTCTCCATTGGTAGCGTGGCCAAAGAGAGTTAGAGTGTTATAGGTGAACCAAAGAAGAAATAGAAAAGAAACTCTCTATTTCCTATTGCAGAAAATTCAGATTGCTTGGTTTTTTTTTCAGAGTCCTTTTTAATACCTTATCTTTTTGCAGAGATTCAAGGAGAGTTTCTCTATTGGGAGCGAGGCCAAAGAGAGTTAAATGTTATAGGTGAACCAAAGAAGAAACAGAGAGTTTCTTCTCTGTGAGTTGCCGAAAATTCAGATTGCTGAGAGTTTCTTCTCTGTGAATTGCCGAAAATTCAAATTGCTCCTTATTTGTTTGCAGAGTCCCCTTTGATCTTTAGCGGCAATGGTGTTGCCCAAGGAGACAACCCAAGAGGGGGGGGGGGGGTGAATTGGGTTTTAATTAAATCTTGACCATTAAAAGTATAATGAGTAATTAACTAAATCTAATGCAAGCAGAATAGTTAGATTACTAGATGCAGTGAGTGAAGTGAGAGAAAGAGACAATTAGCCAATGCAAACACAGTAAAGTTTATAGTGGTTCGGAGCCAACTCTTGCTCCTACGTCTACTTCTCAAGCCGCACTTGGGAGTGCACTATAATCCCTAGGATTACAGCCGGTTGTTTTACAAGCTCACAACCCAACTTGTTATTTTCATGAGTTTACAACGAACTCGGTCGGTTTTCACAGGCTCACCGACTAGAACCATCCGATTGTTTTTTCGGGTTCACAATCAAACCCAGTTGGTTTTCTCCGGTTCACCAACCACAACCTTATACCGTTGATTTTTTCTTTGGCTCACCAACAAACCTTACAACCCTTAATTCAATCCCCTGATTGAATCAAGTAAGAAAAATAAAGTTTAGGATTTCACAAAGAAAGCTTCTAAAAAAGCAGATGTGAAAACAATAAATGCAAAGTAAAGTTAGAAGCCCTCAAACAGATTTTAGATAGAGAAGTAGGGGGCTTCTCGATTTCTGAGTCTCCTCTTGAAAGGACTGAAGATTGGAGGACAGTAGTAGAGCCTTGAATGCGAAGGAAGTACTTCTCAGATTGAGTTGAATGCACCTCTTCCTTCTTTTTCTTGTATTTACTCTTAAGAAGCTCTTGGTAGGTAGAAATGCCTTTTTGTTTGAATGGAATAGCTCTCTTGTTGTCTACTACTGTTCATTCTGGTTATTTAAGTGGTTCCCTTTGAAAAATAGCCGTTAGAGACTGATTCATAGCCGTTCTATCTCATCTGCACATCCTGACAATATATCCGTTGGGATCGGAGTCGACTCATGCGATCTGGAGTCGACTCGGCTGTTGCTGGAGTCGACTCGCTCTTTACAGAAGACGACTCACCCACTGTTCAGGATGAATTAAAGTACTTGTCCCGTCCTGGAGTCGACTCGGACCAAACTGGAGTCGACTCGCCAACTTCTGGAGATGACTCGGACACTTAGGAGTCGGCTCGTTCTCAGGGTTCCAGAAATCCATCTTTCTGTTTTTCATTCTCGAGTTGACTCGGATTTTCTTGTAGTCGACTCGGCTGTCTTGAGAGGCGACTCGAGATCTTCTGGAGACATCTCGTTCTCAGAGGCCGAAAAACTGATTCTCTGTCTTTTGAATTGAACTGCCTCGGAGTCGACTCGCGCCTTGTTGGAGTCGACTCGGCTGACTTGGGGGTCGACTCTGGAACTCTTGGAGTCGATTCGTTCACAGGGTCTCTCAGATTAGTTCTTTGCCTTTCAGACTGCTTTCCTCTGGGAGTCAACTCAGACATAACTAGGAGTTGACTCGCCAAACTTCGGAGTCAACTCGTAACCTTCTGGAGTCGATCAGTAACAGGGTGTAAGATCTAACATTCTGTCTTTCTGTCTGTTACCTTTTGGAGTCGACTCGGAACCGTCGGAAGTCGACTCGGCAAGCATCGGAGTCGACTCGAAACCTGTTGGAGTCGACTCGGTGGTAGGGTCTGAAATTCTTCTTTCTGTCTTTCTGTCTGTTCTCAATCGGAGTCGACTCGTAGTGTACCGGAGTCGACTCGAGCTTGTGCCAGAACCTTTGAAGCACATGGAGTCGACTCGTAATCTTTCGGAGTCGACTCGAGCTTTAGACTTTGGTTCAAATTGAGTTCAACACTTTGCCAAATTACTTTGAATCAAGGCTTGAGGCACTTAAACAGAAATTCACATATATTTGCCTGAAACACTAGATTGAATTCATTAGAACAATATAAAATATACTCAAATGTTTTGAGCTCATTAAAATCAAATAGGGGTATAATCAATCACTCCACAATCTTCTCCTTTTTGATGATGACAAAACATTGAGTATTTGTAAAGTAAATTGCTCATACAAGAAGTGTGTTGCCCAGATAGACAACCCAAGAGGGGGGGGTGAATTGGGTTTTAAAATAATTTAGATAATTTAAAACGTTATGGATGATTAATTAAAAACTATTGCAAGTTATTTAATTAATTACTATGTGCTGTGAGTAATATGAAATGAGAAGAAGGAGAGACAATCAATCACAAACACAAGTTTTATAGTGGTTCGGAGCTAACCCTTGCTCCTACGTCCACTCCCCAAGTCTCACTTGGGAATTCACTATAATCCCCTTGGATTACAGCCGGTTGTTTTCCAAGCTCACAACCAAACTTATTGTTTTACGAGCTCACAACGAACTCGGTCGGTTTTCCCAGGCTCACCGACTAGAACCACCCCCGATTGTTTTTCCGGGATCCCAATCGAACCCTTACACACGTTGGTTTTAACTCGGCTCACCAACCAACCTCAATCCCCTTGATTCAATCCCCGATTGAACCAAGTAAATACAAGTTGTAGAAAGAAAACAGAAAATGAGCTTCTCAAAAAGCAGATGAAAACAATATGAACAATAAATGAAGTTAAGAAGCCTCAAACGCTTTTAGATTGGAGATGAGGAATGGCTTCTTAAACTTCTGGTCTCCTCTTGAAAGAGTAGTCGACTTGAATGCAGGAGAAGGAGGCTTTAATTGCTGGAAAGATGTAGTTGGAAGCAGTAAATGCAGATCTTCCTCTTTTTCGTTGAAGAGCACGTTGCAGAGCTTGAATGCTTGATTAGTTGGAGTGAAATAGTTGTTCTCTCTCTTGCTACAGTCCTCTGTGGCTATTTAAGCCAACCCCCACGGAAACTAGCCGTTAGAGTGCTTTTTCTGCCCGTTCTGAACACTCTGCGCAGCCTGACAATATGACCGTTGGTGGGTTGGAGTCGACTCGCGCGATCAGGAGTCGACTCGGCTGTAGCGGGAGTCGACTCAAGCTTTTCCGGAGTCGACTCGGCAACTGTTCCAAATTTGAATTAAAGTTGCCTTCACGACTGGGAGTCGACTCGTCTTGACCTGGAGTCGACTCGTCAACTTCTGGAGCTGACTTGGCAATTTTGGAGTCGGCTCATCCACTGAAGTCCGTGGATCCAATTTTGAATTTTGTCCACTCGAGTCGACTCGACTGTCCTGGGAGTCGACTCGAATCTCAGAGCCCGAACTCCCGATCCTCTGTCTTTTGGCTCGTCCAGTCTTGGAGTCGACTCGAACTTCCTTGGAGTCGACTCGGCTCTCAGTTTCTGAAAGATGGTCTTCTGCCTTTTGACGTGAAGCTGTCTTGGAGTCGACTCGAGCTGTCTGGGAGTCGACTCGAATCTCAGAGGCAGTAACTTGGTTTTCTGTCTGTCTTGGGGTCGCGGTGTCTTTGAGTCGACTCGCGTATTGCGGGAGTCGACTCGAATCTCAGAGTCCATAAAATGGTCTCTGACTTTCTTTGTGTACCGCTGAGAGTCGACTCTTGCTTTCTTTGGAGTCGACCTGTCAACCATCGGAGTCGACTCGCGTTCCACTGGAGTCGACTCGAATCTCAGACCCGAAAACTGCTCTCTGACTTTTCTGCCTGTGACTGCTTGGAGTCGACTCTTACTTCCCTGGAGTCGACTTGGTGAACATTGGAGTCGACTCGCGCACTTCAGGAGTCGACTCGTTGACAGGTTCTGAGTTGATCCTTTCTGTTCTTCTGTCTGTTCTCAGTCGGAGTCGACTCGTACTCATCTGGAGTCGACTCGAGCTCGTGCCAGTGAACTTGATACGCTTGGAGTCGACTTGTGATACTCGGGAGTCGACTCGAGTCTCAGACATTGGTTCAAACAGACTCCTTAACTTATCCAACAATTATGAACCAAGTCTTGGGATACTTAGACAGGATTTTCACTGAAACACTCAATTGAATTCATTAGTAATTAAAAGATATACTCAAATGCTTTGAGCTCATCAAAATCAAATGGGGTTTTAATCAATCACTCCACAATCTCCCCCTTTTTGATGATGACAAAACATTGAGTATATGTAAAATGAATTGCTCAATAAATAATGAAATAAAATCCATAAATGAATTCAAATGTCTGGTAATTCAATTTATCCAAGCTTGAAAGGAGTGAAACATTAAATTTCGGAGTTAAAGCTCCCCCTTTCATTTGGAATTATATAAGCCTTCATATTATGCAATCAATTGTTTGGCTTATATGTCATTAATGATTTAGTTTGATTAAAATTCAGATTCTCCCCCTCAACATATGCATTCAACTATGTTTTGATTCTCTGAATTTCCTTTTAATGCTTTGAAGTTTTTGAACTGAATTTTTTGGTTTTTAGAGGGAAAATCTGTCAATTTGTTCATGAGTAGGATTCAGCTAATCTCCGAATATCCCTTGAATAGATTCTGGAGATTACTCCATTAGGAGCCCCAAAAGAGAGATAATGAGCCTCGAGGTACCGAATCCACTTAGAACAAATTTGTGTGTGTTTTTAAGAGTTTATCTTTTTATTGATTTCTTTTACATATTTTATCCATGTTTCTCCCCTTTTACATATTTTATACATATTTCTCCCCCTTTTTGTCATCATATCAAAAAGGAGGTAATCACACACAATCAATGGCACAAATGGCACAACCAATTATCAAATGGCACAGAAATGAAGATAAGATGTCTACTCATTGTATTGATATGAATGTGAATACATTTGAGCATACAATAAGTAAAGCAAAACAATACAAAACAAAACAAAAAGAACATCTATGGTCTCCTCGAGGATGAAGATCCCCCCTCGAGGATGTATCTCCCCCTCTCGATGAGGTGGCTCCTCCTCTCGAGGATGTGGCTCCTCCTCTCGAGGATGGTGCTCCTCCTCTCAGTCGGCTCTGCTCCATGAGGAGGGTGACTGCATCTGTAACATGTCCGAGCTGCGTGATAATAGACGTAGTGGCTCTGCTATGTGTAGTGGA
Organism: Phoenix dactylifera; assembly: GCF_051530095.1. NCBI lineage: Eukaryota > Viridiplantae > Streptophyta > Magnoliopsida > Arecales > Arecaceae > Phoenix > Phoenix dactylifera. The sequence continues at coordinate 52,406,993 of NC_143190.1, read as the reverse complement.
GAGCTCAGTCACCGACGTCTGAAGCCCAGTCACTGACGTCTGAAGTGCGTCCAGCTTGTCGATGAGTACATTCGACAAGCGCTCGGCCCCCTCGGTGGTGGTGTGCATGTCACGACCTATGTCCTCTCGCATCTGTCGAGTGGTGCTCGTGACCTCACTCATGCTCTGGAACTGGGCCTGGACCAAACTCCGGACATTGTAGATCTCTTCCCGTACATGAGCCGTCATGTCAGTCACGGCTGTCAAGGAAGGGACCAACTGAGAAGATACGGGTGCAGGAGTGGGAGCAGGCACCGCACCTCGGAGCTCCCGAAGCAGCTCATCCCTCACCTCTCTGACTATCTCCTGTCGCAGCTCCCGAAGCTGCTCAGGATCAATCCGGACCGCCATAGAGGGTGGTGCCGAGGAGGAAGGTCCGGCGGAGGTGGTAGGAGCAGGAGGAGTGGATGGAAGATCTGGATGGTCTGGAAGGTCTGGGTAGTCTGAATCGGGCTCAGGACTGGGTGAAGGTCTGGTGGTCTGAGCGGTGAGGGTAGACTTCCTAGCCCATACCCCCTCTCTCTTCCGAAACCCCATCCTGTGTAGGGTCCCCGCACGCGTGCGATCAGTCCATCGCAAAGCGCGAAAGGGCTCCCCCTCATGAATGGGAACCTCGTACTCCCTAAACAGAAGGGTGAATATCATGCCATATGGGAGGGTGAGCCTAGGTCTATCTAGGGGCTCACACATGTATCGATATATGAGTTTAGGGAAGTTGATTGGGGTGTCATGAAGCATATAGAACATAAGAGCTAGGTCCCTCTTATTTACAAATCAAATCTCCCTGTCTTAGGGAAGATGGACCTAGACAGTATACTCAAGAGGATCCGCATCTCAATCGGTAGTGAGCTGGCGGATACCTCGTCTACGGGTGACTGGGGTGGATGCCCGAGAACGGCCGTAAGGGCCTCAACTCTGTCCTCGGGATGTGTGGGAGCCACCCCTACTAGTGGAAGGTGGAGGATGTGGCCAATAAGATCCTCCGTGACAAACACAGGGACACCGGCTACTGTGCCCTCGATACCCCCATCTCCCCGATGGACGGTACCGTAAAACTCTCTAACGAGCCCTGGATATGTGGGGAGGTCCAATGTAAGGAAGAACTCTAAGCCCTGGACCCTAAGTCTTTCACCTATGGTGAACCCTTCCCGGGAGAGGAAGTCGAAATCGACATACCTCCCGGTGGAGACGACCTTCCCGGCCAATGGCCTCGCGGGAACCGCCCTAGGCGGGGAACGAGCCGGAGGTGGTTGCCTCGCGGGATCGTGCCGCGCCTTGGAGCGCCGCTCAGGACCGGCCTCGGGACGGGACCTCTTCCTAACCACGGTCTTACGTGGCATTTTGACCTAAATTGGAATGAAGAACCTAAAGGACGGAGAAGGGTCGACGGAGGAAGCTTGGGACGGACCGGAGACGACCTAGGAACGGACGAAAACCCTAAGAACCAGTGAAAAATCGACGGAAAAAGGGTTGGAGACGATCGGGGACGACCTAGGAGTCGGCTCTAGGGATTTTTGAACAGTGGCGGCTTGAGAGAAAAGTATTTTCGAAACGACAAATCTAGGGTTAAAAAGTCGGATCCCGACTGCGAGTCGACTCCACTGAGTCGCGAGTCGACTCGACCTCGAGTCGACTCCAAAATATGCGCGAGTCGACTCTCCTTATGCGCCTGTAGGCCTCGAGTCGACTCCCGACAATATGCGAGTCGACTCCCCCTCTGCTGCCATCTTTGCGAGTCGACTCCCGCCAATGCGCGAGTCGACTCCCCCTTAGGAGCCGGCTCTGTAACTTACTCGAGTCGTCTCTAACCTTGGCACGCACCTAAAAATCATGCTATAATCGTGCCAAATGAGGAAAAATCACCTAATTAAGATCTGATTTGATGATCATTGAAAAGGAACTCTATTTTAACCACATTGTAATCATCAAAATCAATGAATCTAGTGGAAACTACCACTAGGATGGATCAATCACTCCTAATCCCCTCCTAAACACACTAAACCTCTCTTCACTTAGGGGTTTTGTAAAAATATCTGCTAATTGATTATCAGTACAAACAAATTGGAGTGTCACATCACCATTTAATACATGATCTCTTATGAAGTGATGTCTTATCTCAATGTGTTTAGTTCTTGAATGTTGAATTGGATTTTTAGTTAGATTTATGGCACTTGTATTATCACAATTAATGGGAATTTTATCTTGTTTAATGCCATAATCTTCTAACTGTTGTTTAATCCATAAGATTTGAGCACAACAACTCCCGGCTGCAACATATTCAGCTTCTGCAGTGGATAATGCAACCGAGTTTTGTTTCTTGCTAAACCATGAGATAAGGTTTTCTCCTAGAAATTGACACGACCCGCTGGTACTTTTTCTATCAAGCTTACATCCAGCGAAGTCTGAATCTGTGTATCCTATTAAGTTTAGGCTAGATTCTTTAGAGTACCATAGCCCTATGTTCTTAGTTCCTATTAAGTATTTAAAAATTCTCTTAACTGCAGCTAGGTGTGTTTCTTTAGGATTAGCCTGATATCTAGCACACATGCACACACTAAACATAATATCAGGTCTACTTGCAGTAAGATACAGTAAAGATCCTATCATACCTCTATAAAGTTTTTGATCTACAGATTTACCTGATTCATCTTGGTCTAATTTGCATGATGAGCTCATGGGGGTGCTGATTGATTTGTTTCCCTCCATATCAAACTTCTTGAGCATCTCCTTGATATATTTAGCTTGATTGATGAAGATGCCTCCTTCAGACTGTTTGATTTGAAGCCCGAGGAAGTAGTTCAGCTCTCCCATCATGCTCATCTCAAACTCACTCTGCATCAAATCAGCAAACTCTTCGCAGAGGCGATTGTTAGTAGCACCGAAAATGATATCATCAACATAAATCTGTACTAATAACATATCCTTATTTTGCTTTTTCAGAAATAATGTTGTATCTACATTTCCCCTAGAGAATTCATGTTCTAATAGAAATTTGCTAAGCCTCTCATACCATGCTCTAGGTGCTTGTTTTAAACCATAAAGTGCTTTGTTTAGTTTATATACATGATTGAAATATTGATGATTTTCAAAACCAGGAGGTTGTTCTACATATACCTCCTCATTAATATACCCATTTAAAAAAGCACTTTTTACATCCATTTGATATAGTTTGAAGTCCTTAGAGCATGCATATGCTAATAATAATCTAATAGCCTCAAGTCTAGCTACGGGAGCAAAGGTTTCATCAAAATCTATGCCTTCTTCTTGATTATAACCCTTTGCTACTAGTCTAGCCTTATTCCTTATAACAATTCCATTTTCATCTAGCTTATTTTTATATATCCATTTAGTACCTATAATTGGATATTCAGAAGGTCTCTCTACTAGATTCCACACTTTGTTTCTAGTAAATTGGTTTAGTTCTTCTTGCATTGCATTTATCCAATTTACATCATTTTCGGCTTCTTCTATATGTTTGGGCTCAAAGTGTGAAACAAAAGCTAGATGGTTATTCAAATTCCTAAGGGATGCTCTAGTCCTAACGGGTTGAGATGGATCATCTAGAATTAGTTCCTTAGGATGCCCATGAGCATACCTCCAAGCTTTAGTTAGCCCATGATCCACAATACCCTCTTGGCTTGATGATTCTCCTTCAATCAACTTTTGATTATTATCTTGAAATCCCATCTCATCTATCTTTTCTTCAAGTATTTCAACATCATCATCAAAATTAATCTTCTTACTAGACGAGATGTCACTAGAGTCATCAAAAACAACATGTATAGATTCTTCTATAACTAAGGTTCTTTTATTAAAGACTCTATAGGCTTTACTAGTTGTAGAATAACCTAAGAATATTCCTTCATCCGATTTAGAGTCAAATTTACCTAGATTATCTTTTCCATTATTATGAACAAAACACCTACATCCAAAAACATGAAAGTAATTAACTTTTGGTTTTCTGTTTTTCCAAAGTTCATAAAGTGTTTTCTTTATAATGGGTCTTAACAAAACTCTATTTAATATATGGCAAGAAGTATTAATGGCTTCTCCCCAAAAGTACTTAGGGAGGTTACTTTCACATAACATAGTTCTAGCCATTTCTTCTAGTGTTCTATTTTTCCTTTCCACAACTCCATTTTGTTGTGGTGTCCTAGGTGCTGAAAAATTATGGGTTATCCCCTTTTTACTACAAAACTCCTCAAATGACTGATTTTCGAATTCGGTACCATGGTCACTTCTAATAGCTATTACTGAGTTATCTCTAGCATTGGTTACTTCTTTATGGAATTTCTTAAAGACAGAAAATGCTTGATCCTTATGTGCTAGGAACATGACCCATGTGTACCTAGAATAATCATCTACAATGACTAGACCATATTTATTTCCACCTAGGCTTGTTGTTCTAGTTGGACCGAATAGATCCATGTGTAATAATTCTAGAGGTCTAGAAGTAGAGACACATTTTATGGATTTAAATGAGTTCCTAGATTGTTTGCCAAATTGACATGCTTCACATATTTTGTTCTTTTCAAATTTTAATTTTGGCAAACCTATCACGGAGTCTCTTTTAACTAGTTTAGTTATTGTGTCCATGCTTGCATGACCTAACTTACGGTGCCATAACCAACTAGCATCATTTTCTTTAGTTTCATTAACAACTAAACATTGGTTATGTTTTGCAAGATCTTCTAGGTCTACAACATATACATTTCCACGCCTAATCCCTTTAAAAACTAAACTATTATCATTAGGATTTGTTATAATGCATAGTGATGGTTTAAACATAACATCATATCCTTTATCACATAATTGACTAATGCTTAACAAGTTATGCTTAAGACCATCAACATATCTAACATTATCTATAAAAGTAGAAGGGGTGATTTGAACTTTACCAATACCAATGATGTGACCTTGGTTGTTGTCTCCAAAAGTCACAGCACCTCCCTTCTTAGCTTCGAGGGTGAAGAATTGATCTTTATCACCCGTCATGTGCCTTGAGCAGCCACTATCCAAATACCAGCAGTTTTTGTTGACCTTGGCTGCAAAACACTCCTACACAAGCAAATCATGTCATCTTAGGTACCCAAGTTTTCTTGGGTCCTTCATGGTTAGTCAAGTTGGTTCCTTTTGGAACCCATACCCTTTTTATTTTTCTTTTCGTTTTACTTTCCTATAGTCACATACATTTACCTTATGTCCGATAGTTCCACAACAAAAGCAGGTTATTTTCTTAGTTTTAGTTTCTCCAGCTTTAACAAAGAAGTTACTAAGAAGTTTTTGTTTATTTCTTGGTTTATATCCTAACCCCGCTTTATTAAATACGGCTCGTTGACTATTAAGTATCATGTTTAACTTTTCAGAACTATAGGTAAATTTTTCAACTAAGGGTTTGTATTTGTTAAGTTCTTTAGTTAGTGTTTGATTTTCTGCTTTTAGATCATTAAGTTCTTTTGTGAGATCCTTGTTTAGGATTTGTTTATGGTTTTTGGGTTCTAATGTTTCTTTATTTAGCCTTTCATTTTCTTTAGTTAAGGTATTAGTCTTTTGAGTTAAAAGTTTATTGCTTGTCTTAAGTTCCATATTTTCTTTGGTGATTAAGTCCTTATCCTTAACTAATTTATCGTACTTAAGTATGTATGATTGATTAGCTATTTTTAGTTCTTTATTCTTCAGATTTATTGCCTTATATTCTATCATTAATTCATTAAAAGCATCATAAAGCTCATCAAAAGTAAAATCTAAAGGTGATTCGGATGTTACCTCACTTTCATTGGCCATGAAGCAGAGATTGGCCTTTTCCTCTTGTTCCTCATCCGATGAAGAGGATGATGAGTCGGAGTCGGATAGAGTCGTGACAAGAGCCTTCTTCTTTTTGTACTTGCTCCCCTTTTTCAGTAAAGGGCATTCAGCTCTTATGTGACCCGGCTTCTTGCACTCGTAACACCCAATCCCCTCGTTTTCCCTTTCCTTACCTTTGTCCTTGCGGTAGAAATTTGAGGGGCCTCTCCTTTGATGATAGGACTTCTTGTGGTTGATGAATCTCTTGAACTTGCGCACAAGAAGAGCCTCACCATCATCTTCCTCATCCTCTTCTTCGTCACTGCTGCTACTGCAAGATAAGTCCTTGTTAGATGAAGTAGATTTTAGAGCTATTACCTTTTTCTTATGGGAGGACTCTTCCTCGTTGTGTTGCTTCATGGTTAGCTCGTGCGTCATTAGGGATCCAAGAAGCTCCTCTAGTGGTAACTTGTTCAAGTCCTTGGCTTCTTGGATTGCCGTTACTTTAGCTTCCCACGACCTAGGTAGACACCAAAGGATTTTCCTGACAAGATCACTGTTAGTATAGCTCTTGCCAAGGCTTTTTAGGCCATTGACAATGTCTGTAAACCTAGTGAACATGCTAGTGATTGTCTCATTAGAATCCATTCTAAATAGTTCATACTTATGAACCAGTATATTTATTTTGGATTTTTTAACTTGATTTGTGCCCTCATGGGTCACTTCAAGTCTATCCCAAATCTCTTTTGCAGAGTTGCAAGTAGAGACCCTATTGAATTCATTTCTATCTAAGGCACAATAAAACACATTCATAGCTTTAGAGTTTAGTTGTGCCTTCCTCATGTCATGTTCATCCCAATCCGTTTCTAGTTTGGGTACCTTGACACCATCTACATATATGGATGGGATGTATGGCCCATTTACTACAATAGTCCACATCTCATAGTCTTGGGCTTGGATGAATATTCTCATCCTAGCCTTCCAATATGAGTAGTCAGACCCATTAAAGAATGGGGGTCTTTGGGTGGACTGACCCTCAATGTGGGAAGATCCAAATGGGGTTGTCATTTCGATCTTTTACTCTTGGGTGGAAGAGTTTAGGCTCTGATACCACTTGTTGCCCAGATAAACAACCCAAGAGGGGGGGTGAATTGGGTTTTAAAATAATTTAGATAATTTAAAATGTTATGGATGATTAATTAAAAACTATTGCAAGTTATTTAATTAATTACTATGTGCTGTGAGTAATATGAAATGAGAAGAAGGAGAGACAATCAATCACAAACACAAGTTTTATAGTGGTTCGGAGCTAACCCTTGCTCCTACGTCCACTCCCCAAGTCTCACTTGGGAATTCACTATAATCCCCTTGGATTACAGCCGGTTGTTTTCCAAGCTCACAACCAAACTTGTTGTTTTACGAGCTCACAACGAACTCGGTCGGTTTTCCCAGGCTCACCGACTAGAACCACCCCCGATTATTTTTCCGGGATCACAATCGAACCCTTACACACGTTGGTTTTAACTCGGCTCACCAACCAACCTCAATCCCCTTGATTCAATCCCCGATTGAACCAAGTAAATACAAGTTGTAGAAAGAAAACAGAAAATGAGCTTCTCAAAAAGCAGATGAAAACAATATGAACAATAAATGAAGTTAAGAAGCCTCAAACGCTTTTAGATTGGAGATGAGGAATGGCTTCTTAAACTTCTGGTCTCCTCTTGAAAGAGTAGTCGACTTGAATGCAGGAGAAGGAGGCTTTAATTGCTGGAAAGATGTAGTTGGAAGCAGTAAATACAGATCTTCCTCTTTTTCGTTGAAGAGCACGTTGCAGAGCTTGAATGCTTGATTAGTTGGAGTGAAATAGTTGTTCTCTCTCTTGCTACAGTCCTCTGTGGCTATTTAAGCCAACCCCCATGGAAACTAGCCGTTAGAGTGCTTTTTCTGCCCGTTCTGAACACTCTGCGCAGCCTGACAATATGACCGTTGGTGGGTTGGAGTCGACTCGCGCGATCAGGAGTCGACTCGGCTGTAGCGGGAGTCGACTCAAGCTTTTCCGGAGTCGACTCGGCAACTGTTCCAAATTTGAATTAAAGTTGCCTTCACGACTGGGAGTCGACTCGTCTTGACCTGGAGTCGACTCGTCAACTTCTGGAGCTGACTTGGCAATTTTGGAGTCGGCTCATCCACTGAAGTCCGTGGATCCAATTTTGAATTTTGTCCACTCGAGTCGACTCGACTGTCCTGGGAGTCGACTCGAATCTCAGAGCCCGAACTCCCGATCCTCTGTCTTTTGGCTCGTCCAGTCTTGGAGTCGACTCGAACTTCCTTGGAGTCGACTCGGCTCTCAGTTTCCGAAAGATGGTCTTCTGCCTTTTGACGTGAAGCTGTCTTGGAGTCGACTCGAGCTGTCTGGGAGTCGACTCGAATCTCAGAGGCAGTAACTTGGTTTTCTGTCTGTCTTGGGGTCGCGGTGTCTTGGAGTCGACTCGCGTATTGCGGGAGTCGACTCGAATCTCAGAGTCCATAAAATGGTCTCTGACTTTCTTTGTGTACCGCTGAGAGTCGACTCTTGCTTTCTTTGGAGTCGACCTGTCAACCATCGGAGTCGACTCGCGTTCCACTGGAGTCGACTCGAATCTCAGACCCGAAAACTGCTCTCTGACTTTTCTGCCTGTGACTGCTTGGAGTCGACTCTTACTTCCCTGGAGTCGACTTGGTGAACATTGGAGTCGACTCGCGCACTTCAGGAGTCGACTCGTTGACAGGTTCTGAGTTGATCCTTTCTGTTCTTCTGTCTGTTCTCAGTCGGAGTCGACTCGCACTCATCTAGAGTCGACTCGAGCTCGTGCCAGTGAACTTGATACGCTTGGAGTCGACTCGTGATACTCAGGAGTCGACTCGAGTCTCAGACATTGGTTCAAACAGACTCCTTAACTTATCCAACAATTATGAACCAAGTCTTGGGACACTTAGACAGGATTTTCACTGAAACACTTAATTGAATTCATTAGTAATTAAAAGATATACTCAAATGCTTTGAGCTCATCAAAATCAAATGGGGTTTTAATCAATCACTCCACAAAGTGATTCATAGTAAAATTTTAAAATGAATTCAAATGTCTAGTCATTTAATGTATCCAAAAATTGAAAGGTATGAGTCAGTAATTTCTGAAATTAAAGCTCCCCATTTTATTTGAAATTATATAAGCCTTCATCTCATGCAATCAATTGTTTGGCTTATATATTTTTAATGAGTTTGCTTTCTTATAATTTCAGATTCTCCCCCTCAGCATGTGCATTCAATTTTGTTTAAACTTTGTTTCAAGTTTTTTGAATTTTCTTTTAATATTCTCTTTTATAGAAGGGAAAATTTGTATCACATTTGGCTTAAAGAATTTCTTGTTTAGTGATTCCTTTTACATTTTACATACACGTATCATACTTTCTCCCCCTTTTTGTCATCATAGCAAAAAGGTGAAGTATCAAAGAATCAATGTAGAAGCACATAACACACAAAGTCATAACACAAAAGACAGAATGCACAATTTGTCAGAAAATGACTTCAGTTCATTGATTACAAAATTTGAGTACATGATGGAAAGTCCAAAAGAACTTTGAATGATAAAATAAAAGTACAACTCTAAGGACTTTTAGCAGAAGAGGATGATGCACCCATGCCCCACCGATGAGCCTGCATAACCATGCTTATTCCTTCAGACATATTTTCTAGTTGTGTAATAATCTCTGAGGTTGCCGTAGCGTGTGTCTGGGTCAGTTGGGTCACACTTGCATTGATTGTATCCAGCTTATCTATCAATACATTTGCGAGCCTTTCTGTACCTTGACTTTGTGTCAGCAACTCAGCTCTAATAGAGTCGCGCATTTCCTTTGTGTCTTCCTTAATAGCTGTGAGGCTCAAGTACTGACCCTGAACTAGACTTCTCAGACTTGACAGCTCCTCTTTTACTTCAGCTACCATCATGGAGACTGCTACTGTGAAAGGAGTGATGTCAGTGGAGGGTGCACTGGAGGTACCTCTGAGCTCCCTCACTATGTCATCCTCAACTCTCGGAGCTGTTCAGGACAAACCCAAACCTCTAGGGGCTGCTGAGGTGGTGGAACTGTAGAGGGTCCAGCTGAAGTAGATGGCTCAGCAGGGAATGAAGGACCAGATGTGGATGGAAAGGTGGAAGGATCTGTGGAGTGGTCCTGGTCATGGTCAGAGATAGGTGAGTGATGAGTAGTGGGGTCAGATGGTGTAGATGTAAATGTCCTCCTAACCCAAACACCCTCCACCTTGTGGAAACTCATTCGGTGGAGAGTCCCCTCACCCATGTGGTCTGTGTGTCTGAGGGAGCGAGAGGGTTCTCCCTTAGGGATAGGAACTTCTAACTCCCTAAAAATGAGTGTGAAAAGCATACCATAGGGGAGACTCAACCTAGGTTTGTCTAGGGGTTCATAGATATAGCTGTAGATAAGTTTGGGGAAGTTGATGGAAGTGTCATGTAGAATGTGGAACATCAAGCCTAGATCTCTCTCAAAAATGAAGTCAAACCTTCCGGTCTTAGGAAAGAGAGTCCTAGAAATGATACTTAGGAGGAGTCGCATTTCAGTTGAAAGTTGATTTGCAAACACCTCCTCTATGGGGGATTGAGGTGGGCTCCCTAAGATGGTCGTAAGGGCCTCAGTCATATCAGTGAGATGTGTGGGAACAATCCCCTCTCGGGAGAGATGGAGGACTCGAGCAATGAAATCCTCCGAAATGAAAATAGAGACATTTGCTACAGTCCCTTGGATACCACCGCCACCCCGTGTGACGGTCCCATAAAATTTTCTAACCAACCCTGGGTATGTAGGGAGGTCAAGTGAACAAAAATACTCTAAACCCTGTGCCCTAAGACAATGCCCTAAGGTGAACCCTTCCTGGGAGAGGAAGTCAAATTTGACCTTCCTTCCGGTGGAGACAACCCTCCCGGCACACAAACGCGAGGGAGTCGGCCTAAGCGGAGAGGGAACCGGAGGTGGTGGCCTCACAGGTTCATTCCGCGCCTTGGACCGTCTCTCGGCGACGCTCGCAGTGAGAGATCTCTTCCGGCTCGGGACAACGGCTTTTCTAGGCATTTTTGACCTAAATTCGAAGGAAAGACAAGAAGAAAGGGAGAAAATAAGGAAAAAACGACGAGAAAATGGGTCGGCGACGAGGTAGGAGACGACTCTAGGGCTTTTATGAACAGTGGCGGCCGAAATAGAAGTAGGGAAAAGCATTTCGATTAGAGTTAAAAGATGGATTTCCGACCTCGAGTCGACTCCAGTAAAGCGCGAGTTGACTCGACCTCGAGTCGACTCCTGAAAAAGCGCGAGTCGACTCTTAGATTCATTCGAGTCGACTCGAACTCTGGCACATATCCAAAAACTCAGTTAATTCCGTGCCAAAGGAGAGAGATATGAAAATCTTTAGAACTTAAAGAATGATTTGATGACTATAGACGAGAAATCTTATATCCAACATAAGCTAATCATCAAAATCAATGAATTAGAGGAGAGTATCACAAGAATGGATCAATCACTCCTAACCCTCTTCTAAGAATACAAAATCGATCTTCACTCAAGGATTTTGTGAAGATATCAGCAAGTTGATCATCAGTACAAACAAAGTCAAGCATCACATCACCATTTAACACATGATCTCTTATGAAGTGATGTCTTATCTCAATATGTTTAGTTCTTGAGTGCTGAATTGGATTTTTAGTTAGATTTATGATACTTGTATTATCATAATTTATGAAAATCTTATCTTGTTTAATGCCATAATCTTCAAGTTGTTGCTTGATCTATAAAATTTGAGCACAACAACTTCCGACAGCAACATATTCGGCTTCCGCCGTAGATAGTGCAACCGAGTTTTGTTTTTTGCTAAACCATGAAATTAAGTTCTTTCCTAAAAATTGACATGACCCGTTAGTGCTTTTTTATCAAGTTGACAACTAGCGAAGTCGGAATCAGTGTACCCTATTAAGTTTATGCTTGATTCTTTAGAGTACCATAGACTTATGTTTTTGTTCCTATTAGATATTTAAAAATTCTCTTAACCGCAATTAGGTGTGATTCCTTAGGATTAGATTGATATCTAGCACACATGCATACACTAAACATGATATCAGGTCTACTTGCTGTAAGATATAATAATGATCCTATCATACTTCTATACAGCTTTTGATCTACTGATTTACTTGATTCATCTTTGTTTAGCTTGCATGATGAGCTCATGGGAGTGCCAATTGACTTGTTTCCATCAATATCAAACATCTGTAGCATTTTCTTGATGTATTTAGCTTGATTGTTGAAAATCTCTTCCTTAGATTGTTTGATTTGAAGTCCGAGGAAGTAGTTCAATTCTCCCATCATGCTCATCTCAAATTCACTCTGCATTAATTCAACAAACTCTTCGCAAAGACGATTGTTAGTAGCACCGAAAATAATATCATCTACATAAATTTGCACTACTAATATATCTTTATTTTCCTTTTTCAAAAATAGGGTTGTATCAACATTTTCTCTAGAAAATTAATGGTCTAATAGAAATTTGCTAAGTCTTTGATACCATGCTCTAGGAGCTTGTTTTAGACCATAAAGTGCTTTATTTAGTTTATAAACATAATTGGGGTATTGATGATTCTCAAAACCAGGAGGTTGTTCTACATAAACCTCCTCATTAATATACCCATTCAAGAAGGCACTTTTTATATCCATTTGAAATAATTTAAAATCTTTATAACATGCAAATGCTAGTAACAATCTAATTTCCTCAAGTCTAGCCACAGGAGCAAAAGTCTCATCAAAGTCTATACCTTCTTCTTGATTATAGCCCTTTGCTACTAGTCTATACTTGTTCCTAACCACAACTCCATTTTCATCAAGTTTATTTTTGTATATCTATTTAGTTTCAATTATTGAGTATTTAGTGGGTCTTTCAACTAAGTTCCATACTTTATTTCTTGTAAATTAGTTAAGTTCCTCTTGCATAGCATTTATCCAATTTACATCACTTTCAGCTTCTTCAATATTTTTAGGTTCTAAATATGAAACAAATGCAAGATGATTATTTAAGTTTCTAAGAGAGGCTCTAGTTCTAACAGGTTGAGATGGATCATCTAAAATTAACTCTTTAGGGTGACCGTGAGCATACCTCCAAGTCTTTGTAAGCCCATGTTCGGCAATTACCTCTTGGCTTGTTGAAGTTTCTTCAACTTGCTTGGGTTCATCCTCTTGTAGAGTCATGTGATCCATCTTTTCCTCAAGTATTCCTGCATCATCATCAAAAGCTACTCTCTTGCTAGAGGAAGCATCATTAGTCTCATCAAAAATAACATGAATAGATTCTTCAATAACAAGAGTTTTTTTGTTGAAGACTCTATATGTCCTACTTGATGTAGAGTATCTCAAAAAGATATCCTCATCAGATTTGAAATCAAATTTTCCTAAGTTATCTTTGTCATTATTATGAACAAAACACCTACAACCAAAAACATGAAAATAGTTTACTTTGGGCTTTCTATCTCTCCAAAGTTTATAAGGTATTTTCTTAATAATTGGTCTCAATAAAACTCTATTTAATATATAACATGTGTTAATAGCTTCACCCCAAAAATACTTTGGAAGATCACTTTCACATAACATGGTCTTAGCCATTTTCTCTAGGGTTCTATTCTTTCTTTTCACCACTCCATTTTGTTGTGGAATCCTAGGTGCAGAAAAATTATGAGTTATCCCCTTTTTACTACAGAATTTTTCAAATAGATGATTTTCAAATTTTCTTCCGTGATCACTCCTAATAGCTATAACTGAAGCATTTCTTGCGTTAGTCACTTTCTTATGGAATTTCTTAAATACTGAAAATGCTTCATTTTTACGAGCTAAAAATATGACTCATGTGTATCTAGAGAAATCATCTACAATGACAAGACCATACTTGTTTCCACCAAGGCTTGTGGTCCTAGTTGGTCCAAAAAGATCCATGTGAAGTAGCTCAAGGGGTCTAGTAGTAGAGACACAATTTATAGGTTTAAAAGAACTTCTAGATTGTTTGCCAAATTGACACGCTTTACAAATTTTATTTTTTTCAAATTTTAGCTTTGGCAAACCAACCACAGAATCTCTTTTAACTAATTTAGATATAGTATCCATACTTGCATAACCTAATTTACGGTGCCATAACCAACTTGTATCATTGACCTTAGTATCACTAGCTACTAAGCAGCGGCTATTTTTGGCAAAATCTTCAAGGTCTACTACATAAACATTGCCGCGTCTTAGTCCTTTAAATACTAAGCTATTGTCAATTGAGTTGGTTATGATGCATAAAGATAGCTTAAACAGAACATCAAAACCTCTATCACATAATTGACTAACGTTAAGTAAGTTATGCTTAAGACCATCTACAAACCGAACATTATCAACAAAGGTTGAAGGGGTGATTTATATTTTACCGATACCAATGATGTGATCTTGGTTATTATCTCCAAAAGTCACCGCACTTCCTTTTCTAGACTCTAGGGTGAAGAATTGCTTCTTGTCATCCGTCATTTGTCTTGAGCAGCCACTATCCAAGTACCAACAGTTTTTATTGAGCTTGGCTGCAAGACACTCCTACACAAAAGAAATCATACAATTTTAAGTACCCAAGTTTTTTTGGATCCTTCAAGGTTAGTTATGTTGGTTCCTTTTGGAACCCAAATCTTTTTAATCTTTCTTGTAGCTTCAGTTTTTTTATGGTTACATACATTAGCTTTATGTCCTACTCCACCACAACAAAAATAAGTTACATTTTTAGTTTTACTTTCACCGGCTTTTACAAAAAAGTTTTTAAGAAATTTTTGCTTGTTCTTAGGCTCCTAATCCGGCTCTATTAAATACAGCTCTTTGACTATTAAGAATCATTTCTAATTTTTCAGAACTATAGGTAAACTTCTCAACTATAGGTTTATATTTTTCAAGTTCTTTTGTTAAGTTTAGTTTTTCTGTTTTTAGTAAGTTTAAATCTTTTGTAAGGTTATCTTTTAGAGTTTGATTACTGTTTTTAAGTTCTGAAATTTTTTTAGTTAGTCTTTCTTTATCTTTAATTAAGGTACCAGTTTTTTGAGTTAGCAATTGGTTACTTGTTTTAAGTTCTAAGTTTTCTTTGACGATGGAGTTCTTATCCTTAATCAATTTATCATTTTTATGAATGTAGGATTGATTAGTTAGCTTCAATTCTTTATTTTTAAGGTTTATTGACTTATATTTATCCATTAGTTCATTAAAGGCATTATACAATTCTTCAAATGTAAAATCTAAATGTGTTTCAGATATTACCTCATTTCGTTTGCCATAAGGCAGAAAGTGGCATTTTTCTCTTGTTCCTCCTCCGATGATGATGATGATTTATCGGAGTCAGTCCAGATGGTGATAAGAGGTTTCTTCTTTTTGTACTTGTTACTCTTCTTTAGTAAGGAACGGTCGGCTCTGAAATGATCCGGCTTCTTTCATTCATAACATCCAATTTCCTCACTTTTTCTTTTCTTACCTTTATCCTTGTTGAAGGAACTCGAGGGAACTCTCTTCTTATGGAAGGGCTTCTTCCGATTGATGAATCTTCTGAATTTTCGTACAAGGAGAGCCTCTTCTTCATCTTCCTCATTATCTTCTTCTTCACTGCTGCTACTGCAAGAAAGATCCTTGTTAGAAGAAGTAGACCTGAGAGCAATTATCTTTTTCTTATGGGAGGATTCTTCTTCACTGGGTTGTTTTATTGTGAGCTCATGCGTCATTGGAGATCCAAGAAGCTCCTCGAGTGGCAGCTTGTTTTAATCTTTTGCTTGTTGGATTGTCGTAACCTTGGCTTCCCATGACCTTAGTAAAGAGCGAAGAATTTTTCTGACAATGTCACTGTTAGTATAACTTTTGCCAAGGCTTTTTAAGCCATTGACAATATCAGTAAATCTAGTGAACATGCAAGAGATGGTTTCATTAAATTTTATTTTAAATAGTTTATATTTATGAACTAGCATGTTTATTTTAGATTCCTTGACTTGATTTATACCCTCGTGGGTTACTTCAAGTCTATCCCATATCTCTTTTGCAGAATTGCATGTAGAGATTCTATTGAATTCATTAGGATCCAAGGCACAATAAAGAACATTCATTGCTTTGGCATTTAGTTGTGCCTTCCTTCTATCGTTATCATCCCAATCTTTTTCAAGCTTAGGTATGGCAATGTTATCTACATAGATAGAAGGAGTATATGGTCCATTAACTATGATGCTCCAAACATCATAATCTTGGGCTTGGATAAATATCCTCATTCTATCCTTCCAATAGGTGTAGTTAGTTCCATTGAACAATGGAGGCCTATTGGTGGATTATCCCTCACTAAGGAAAGATCCAAAAGGGATTGTCATTTTAATCTTTTACTCTTTTGGGGATTGGAACACCAATCGATATAAGAGCACCTGCTCTGATACCAAGTCAACGTTGGCGGAGGCCTGAAGGGCCGAGTCAGTCCTGCCGCCTGCCAACGTGGATGCGCTGGAGGAGTAGGATGGGTTATACCACTAAGGGGTCCCTGAACCCACTGGCGAGGCCCTGTCGGAGTCCGGAGTTGGGTGAGGCTTGGTCGGAGTCGACTTGTGGCGCTATGGGCCCCTGCACTAGTTTAAGGAAATAAAGTTGCGCCTTTACTAACACCTGCGGATTTTGGTGTAATGGTAGCGCTTGATCCTGACAATTGGTATCAGAGCCACAGGTCTCGAGTTCGAAACCCAGGCATCACGTTGGGGGGAGGATTGTTGGCGGAGGCCTGAGGGGCCGAGTCAACGTTGGCGGAGGCCTGAAGGGCCGAGTCAGTCCTGCCGCCTGCCAACGTGGATGTGCTGGAGGAGTAGGGTGGGTTATACCACTAGGAGGACCCTGAACCCACTAGCGAGGCTCTGTCGGAGTCCGGAGTCGGGCGAGGCTTGGTCGGAGTCGACTCGTGGCGCTATGGGCCCCTGCGCTAGTTTAAGAAAATAAAGTTGCGCCTTCACTAACACCTGCGGGTTTTGGTGTAATGGTAGCGCTTGATCCTGACAAATGGTTTGATTGCAGAAGAGTAAAAGAGGTTGAAATTGTATTCAGATTTTCCATAATTCATTGAGATATCCCTCTATTCTTCTCTGTTTTCTGATTGTGATTGAAAGAAAATCTTGTTTTAGCTGGATTATCTTCTTGTGTGTTTACCATTACTCATATCCTGTTTGGAAAACTTCTTCTGTGTCTGCCATTGCTGATATTCTATACAGAAAACATTTCATGTGGCAGCATTCCCTTCGCTTCATTGTTGAAATAACATTCAAAATTTTGATCGGTTCATCCCTCTCTCCTTTTTCCATTAGGGCTTCAAAGAATACAAGTAGCTCTATTTTCATGGCTATTTGTTCTTATGGTAGCGAAGCTCTTATTATTTTCATCTCCGAGGACACAAATCTCAATCAAATTTACAAGAAAATAGTGAAAAGATGAAGACATCTATCTGATACAATGGTAGAAGTTAACTTTTATATTCCAAACAAGTCTAAAATGCTTGTTACGCTCCTGGACGATAAGGATGTTCGAAATATGCATCAAATACATGTTAACTTAAATGCACCGGTGATTGAGATGGTTGTTAGTCATATTTCATGCTTGATCGAAGCTGCTGATGTGGTAATTGATATGAGATAATGTACAAAATAATTGTATCTATTTCTATTTTGGTATTCTTAACTTAAATCTTTGTTGTATTGCATATTTTACTTATTAGTTTGTGCATGTTTAGCACAAATTTGTTAGTTAGTATGCTGAATTTTTGTTTAACTTATTGTAGGGACAGTGGCCCATCCCAGAATGTTGAGTGTAGTTGCAGATCTAGAAATTTTTCAAAGGATAGCTAAAGTAATTTCGGTCGAGTTGTTGAAGAAACAAAAGCTATAATTGAAGAGAAACCTAGTCAAAGAAATTCTTTGGATGCTTGGAAAATCTCTATAGAGGGCGTTGGTCATGAGTTCAATAATGTGGAAACTCTTTCCGACACAATTCGCAACTTCTGCATTGCAAATTGTAAAGATTTTGTATTTGTGAAAAACGATCGTTAGCGAGTCACTATGGAATGTGCATACGAAGCATGTGAATGGTGTATCCATGCTTTACGACTTGGAAATCAAGAAAGATTTGCAATTAAAAAAATGAACAGTTAGCATACATGTGGCAGAGGGTTGCAAGTCCGGTCACATCCTAAGACCTCGAAAATTTGGGTTATTGTGAAAGATAAACTTCAAGATATGTCGTTATATAGGCCGACTAATATTATAAAGGATATTCGTCGAGAATATGGTGTTGAATTGCCGTATCATCAAGTTTGGCATGGGAAGGAGGTGGCTATGAAGGACCTTAATAGTCACAGATCAAAATCTTATGACCGGATACGTTGGTATTGTGAGGCTATTCTTGAGACCAATCCCTGCAACATAGCAGAGTATGAAACCATTGAAGGTCGATTCAGACGCCTATTCATTTCATTTCATGCTTTAGTAACGGGTGTCATAAGAGGATGTAGACCTCTGATTTTTATGGATGAAATATTTATAAAGCATAAGGATAGAGGTATAGTACTTGGCGCAACTTCCAAAGATGCGAACGACGATATGTTTTTTATTGCTTATGGTGTGGTTAATTCAGAGACTGATGACAATTGGGACTGGTTTTGTCGGATTTTGAAAGAAGCAATTCATAGTTGTAGTGACTATCATGGTGAGCAGTTCACATTTATGATGGATAGACATTAAGGAATTATTAAATCAGTACCAAAGTACTTTTTTGGTAGTTACCACTCATATAGTTTCCGTCACGTGAAAGACAACTTCAAGAATCAGGTTTGGATAGTCATATTCTGAATTTTCAACCCGTAATTTATCTAACTAATTTAGGATGTTGTAGATCCCATCCTTTGATTATTGTCAATGCAGGACTTCATCCATTATTGTGCAAGTGAGAGAAAGAGGCTGCTTGATTTACTAAATGCTGCTGCCTATACTCCAAGACTGAATGTTTTCCACAAATTAATTAACAAGCTTACATTAGAAGTTCTAGGGACTAGAACTTTTTTCCTGCATGCAAATTTGGAGCAATGGGCAAATGCAGTATTTTCACGTCCATAATAGGGTATTATGATATCTAACGTCGCAGAGTGTTTCAATAGTTGGATTATGGAGGCTCGCCTTTTGCCCGTGCCTCAGATGGTTGACCATATCAAGCTTCAAATAATGACATTGATGCATGAACGATGTAATCGAGGTTACAGTATTCAAACGCATCTATGCCTTGATCTTGAGAAAGTATTGCAAAAAAATGCAGAAGACGGTCGGAGATTATCCGTGTTTACGTTAAACATAATGATATATGACGTAAAGGATACAAACTATCCGTGCAAAGTTGACCTCAAGAATAGCAATTGCTCTTGCAGCGAGTGGAGAATCTTCCGCATGCCATATAAGCATGCATGTGCATGCATTGAGAAAGCTGGTAGATCATTGTACCACTTTATTGATAATTGTTTTCAAGCTGAATTATACAGAGCAATATGTACCAACGCTATTAGTCCAATTTCTGATATCGAGGAGCCCTATAGTGCCTCAGATGAGATTCATATTCTACTCTCTATCACAAAGACTTGTCCAAGCAGGCCTAAAAAGAAGAGAAGACCTTCGCAAGGGGAGTCAATACGTCATATAAAATGTGGACGCTGCAAAAAGCTTGGGCATAATAGAAGGACTTGTAATGAGGTCATCGATTAAATATTTTGGAGATTAGTTGTAATGTATGGAGATCTAAATTTTTTATTTTTCTCATAGTCATGTGCTTCTTATTTTTTCGTGGAAGTTTTTTGTACACACAATCGATGTTAATAAATTGAAATATGAAGTTTTCTGGTTACACCGGCACACTCTTATTGTTGCTGTTACTGCAGAAATATAAGACACAAACATAAAAAAAAATCAGATGTTACACTGTCTCTATACCGATTGTTGGTAAGCAACCCTTGACACACCATTGCTTGCCATGGCACACATTTACAATTCATTCTCAGCACGCAATAATACTGGCACACAGTTTATTGATACTGGAACACAATATTTAAAGTTCTGAAAATAGTTAATAATACATGGAACACACTGAATATAGATTGACACCCACTTAATCAAGACTTGTGATGTCATGGCACACCATGGCACATAGTTAAAATCGAATGGCAGTCCCCGGCACTTAGTTATGTTCTTATTGATGCCACAAACAGTTAACAATAAATTCAGAGATCAAGTCTTCTTCTTTCCCTTGGTCGTCAACCCTTTAGAAGTTTGCATCGGCTTAGAAATGAAGCCTGGCACACATTTCAAACTACTGTGCACACATTTAATTATGTGTGGAACACACTTTGCAAAGCTTGGCACACATTTAGTTAATCTCTGCACACAGTAATGTATGCTTCGAAGACACTATAAATAATGGCACACGTTTTAGTGTTCAATGCCCACATTTAAGTATGCTTCGAACACACTTTCTAAAACCTGGCATACATTTAGTTCTTATCTGCACATAGTATAGTATGCACGAAACACACTTAAAGTCTGCACACAAATAAGATAAGTATTGGAAGACACTTTATAAATCCGAGCACACAATTGAGACTTTTATGCAAACAATAAAGTATGCTTGGAATACACTTCTTAAAGCTTGGCATTCAATTTGTTAAGGTTTGCACATAGTAGCGTATGCTTGGAACACACTTGTTCAAGCCTAACTTAGAAGGTTGCATTGGCTTTGAAACTAGTTCCTTAACTCAAATCCCGAAATGGAGGAAAATGGTTCAATTGGCACCTTGCATTTCAAAAAATTCAGCGTGCCAGTTGAACCATTTTCCTCCATTTCGAGATCTGAGTTAGGAAATTAGTTTCACCATGTGTTGGCCTGTTGAAACCTGTCAATCTGAATGAAGTTTGTTGTGCAAGAGTTGTTGGATATCATGTTTTGCTCAATGTCATGATTTGAGTGGAGGCATTTGTCTCTTCATACATTTGCATGGACTGTCTGTTAGCATTTATTAATGATTATTAAGGTTTTTCTTCTTTTTTATTGAGTTTTTAATGTTTAATGAGGTGTGTGATTCTTGCTTATGTTTACAGTTTATAAAGAAGCTAGTTCAGTTCTGTCACTGAATTTTGGTTGGATTGGATTTAGTTCAGATAGAAGAGCTTTTTGTGTTTCATGGTGATGTCCTCTATGCTATAGCTGCTAGAAAGGAAACCTGATGGTTTCATATTTTCTCTATTAGGATATTACATAGCTCTGAAACTTATGGTTTAAAGGCTCATATTTCCGAAAGATTACATTAACTGATGGTTTCATATTTTCCTAACTGGTGTACACTTCAGTGGGTTGCATCGGCTTTGAAACTAATACCCTAACTCAAATCCCAAAATTGGAGGAAAATGGTTGAACTGGCACGCTGAATTTTCTGAAACTGTAATATGGTTTTAACCATTAACATAAATGTATCTGCAACTGTAATATGGAGTTTAGCATATGTTCTGAAAATGTGATATGCTTTTAGGTAGGTAACTCTTGGCACACCATGGCATAGCATGGCACACAGTCAAGTGCAGGTAGGAAACTACAAACTTCAACAAATTCTAATGTCATGAATCTGTCTGATATGAATGTGACACATGCATATGTTCTTCGAAACCTTGCTAGTGCAAAATTTAGCATGGAAGACATTAAATTAAACTTGCACACAGTTATTTGAAATTGGCTCGCAGTTTTGTAAAACTGGAATGCAGTCAAATGAAACTGGCACGCAATTAGAAAAGTTTCAAAAATAGTTTAAAAAATATGTTACACACTGAATATAGATTGACACCCATGGCATACCTTTGTACACAGTTACAATTCCATGGCACGACATGGCACGGCATGGCACAATTAAATTCCCAAGAAAATGAAAATTGATCAAAACTTTCCATAATTATTAAACTTAATTCAAGGCTAATCTTATTAATTTTCACTATTAATTATCATGCATTTTCTTTTGATATTGTATAAAGAGAGAAGCACCAACATTAGTAACACGAGTACCACCACCAAACCATAAAATGCACAAGATAGGGAGCAAGAACTATTTGAAGACAAAAAGAGAATTACCAAGTTATGATTTAGGCAAGAGGGTTTTCCATACATAGCATTGCGGCCACTTAGGTACAGTACAAGGGGTCAGCCTACCCTTGTATCAAAATATGGTAAGGGTGCTCTGCCAACTCCAGACATATGTCAATATGACAGCATAGTTTATTGTATCGAGCTATACCCATAAGGTACTTGTATAAGATAGTTACTGAGGCATGAAAAATTGGATTGTGATACCATATTTCAGAACTTGCAATGCAATTGGAGAAAGAGAAGGCCAATAATGGCTCATATGATTGTTTCCCTTACTCCCCCTCTCTTCATCCTCACGTTACATTGCAGAAAACATGTGAAAGAGCAAGGAGAGGGTCAATCATTACCCCTTTTCGCAAACATACCCAAAACAAAGCAATTTTGACTGGTTCTTGTTCAACTTGCAGCATTCAAACAAAACTTTTTTTAGAAGTTGTACTGATTGTAATTACAGGAGATCACATGGTGCTTGGTCATGGAAATATGACATGGCATGGTATATACTAAATTTAGCAAATTACACAGTCGAAATATCATAGCATCCAATTTAGAGCACGACAGCAAAGACAGGTTGGCAAATTACACAGTTGAAATATCATTCAATGTAATCATCATATTTGTCTCAATGTTACATTACACAAAAAATGAAAATGTTATAAAACAATTTTACATCTAAAGGCTCTAATCTCTATGCCTACATAACTTTTTGTCATACCATGACCAGACCTATCATATGTAATGCAGCGGTCATTTAACAAAATATTGCTTGTAACCAAGCTCCTGTATAAAGAGGGATCCTTGAACCCTTCTTGCAATGGTCTGCAAGTGTCTTGTATCAGTACCTCTGCAAACATGAGCACATACACCCCGCAGTCCACACTATCGAGCGTCTGTTGTGCACACTCTCGAATTTCACGAACGGCACAATCAAGGATATGGTATCTGACGCAGTCTTTTAGCCAATATCTCAGAAATGATGCTTGCATGAATGTCCATAATATATTATTTTTGCTGAACCTGTAATTCAATTAAAAAAACAATGTAAAATATTGTACAACTGATGCCCACATATTTGATAGCGTCGTCTGCTACATTGAAGCTCTACATTGAGTTATGGCATTCAAAACGCTGCTCCTTCAAGTCCAAAGTAGTTGGATACCAATGCCATCCCGTATTCATCAAAATGAATAAATATTTACACCGTTCGAGATCGGCAAGATGTATTTTTCCTAACCACTTCTGAATACTAGGCTGCCAAGAATTTATAATACTTTTGGTAACATCAGTAGTTATCTCAAGAACCTACAGCATTTATTATGGCACAATTAAATTTTGTTTGAACGCAGTTACAAAATTTAAATTGTGGATGTAAAGAACCTGTACCTCGCAATGCAAGAATATACTTGGATTATCAACGGGCTCAATGTACTCTCGATGGAATAGCTCCATCACACGAAAGTATACGTTCATGACTTGTACTTAAAAAAACAACATATTAAAATAGCAAATAATATAGACTTAAGCGAGAAACATTTCTCTAATTTACATACGTCACTGTGTAGTGACCCATCATGAAAGAGTTGGACTATGGCATCACCAGTGCATGATGGTTTCGAAGTATCTACATCCTCCCAAATGGTGTGCCTACGTATTTCATTCAAATGTTTAAGGTACTTTATTTGTGAGAAATGTGAGATTGCATAGTTAATATAAGAAACTTACACGAAGTGATTTTCTTCAAGAAAGAAATCAATAGCTTCTTCATAGTAAAGAGGGAGTATACCTTTTCCCTTCTTGTGATAGGTACGTTTTGGTGCCACTTTTATTGGCCTCTCTGGCAACGCTGCTCTCTTAACATCAATTATTTTAGACGATTGTACTAAATGCTAAGTACAATTAAAGGTGAAGAGAACAATTTTAGTTAGCAAAGACATGGGATATAGAATCAGCAGACTATATATGGATACAGAATTTTAAGGAAGTGACCAGTTTGCTATACCTCTCCAGGAGGGAGTGTTTCTTTATCGATTGGAGTTGACTTGTGGAGCTCCATAGGTGTAGTAGTGATAGGCTTTAATAACTTACTTAAGTGATCGGGCGAATCATCCTTTTTAATTGCATGTGCCATACTAGCTTCACTTATTTTGTTGACTTTCTGTTTCATCTTTGCTCTTTTATAAGTCTTCGAAAATTGGGATATGGCCTTTGCTTTCTCCATTGCCTTTCTCTTGCGTGCTCCAAACTTCATGCGCTTGCATAAGGAGGAAACATATTGGCGGTGGATCCACATTTCTTCTCGCCCTCCACATCAGTCGCCCAAATAACCTGATAGGAATATGCAATTTCAGTAATTACCATTAATACTACAATTGTAAAATTATAATTTGCCAGATGCAAAAGTTACATACCTCCACCTCATCTGCACTATGGTGCATATCCTCTTCTTCCACTACACCTTGGTTCATAGCCTCACCAACTATAGTATGCTCTTCCCTCGCCTATTAATGTGTTGTATTTAAGTCATACAAAAATCCATGCTTGAAAAGATGATTGATTTCATTCATGAAACTTTGCTTACCTCGGCAAAACCTGTGGCATCTCGGAGGACCTTCTCGCCATGAAGGTGCAACCACTTGTGGCCTTCCTCGCGAGAGAAGGTGCAACTCCTCCTCCCTAGGCTCTAGCTTCTTGATCACCTTATGCAAGCGAAAACTTAAGTTTTGCATCAACTTAAATTATTTTTGATGTAAGAAATGAAAATTCAAAACTGATATCGTTTTAACTTCTTTATGACTTCAGCAATCGCATCCACCTTGCAAGGAAATGGGGCATTGCTCCAATGTAGGAGACGTGGATACATGAAAGGTGGTCGTTGGCTTCCAACAAGGCAGTTCGCATGCTCAACAGTCCATGCCTGCCAAAAACTAATGTAAACATTAAAATAAAAGTAAATACATATCTTAACAATGAAATTTAAAAGAAACATTAAGATGTTTACCACCAGAGCGACCGTGCAACTATTCTTATATCTAACAGATCCCTTGCCGGTGATGCTCCTTGACCTCACACTGTCGGCTAGACTAGGTATCTGTTGGCGAAGAAAAGCGAAAACGGCAAGACCCCAACTATATGAACCTAAGCGTTCTAAATTATCAAGATATGAACATAATACCTTAGGAACATAATAGCGTATAGTTAGAAAGAGGATAGTCACAAAGAGACATAGAACTCATAATTTCGTGAAATCCTCTACATCTCGTCCACTCTTTCCAACAAGAAATTGTAATATATTTTTAACTGCATCTCTATTGGCCTTTTTGTGGTCACCCTCAAAAAAACGGATGATGAGGTCAGACGTGACCCTCCCCTTCCTATGCAATTTGACCTCATCGCCTGTCATACTCAAACTAAGGATGAGTGCAAAATCACTCTGTCACGACCCCCGCCCCGTTCCCGGCGGGCCGCCGCGACGGTCCTAGGGTGCGGGTAGGCATAAGGCCACTAGCCACCGCGTAGAACCCTACTACCTATCAATCATCAATAGATCTTGAAAAATTTGGCATTATACATGCACAAAATGATCACTTTTAAATCACATCAAAGCACTATTCACCCTTTG
Source organism: Phoenix dactylifera (assembly GCF_051530095.1). Classification (NCBI taxonomy): domain Eukaryota; kingdom Viridiplantae; phylum Streptophyta; class Magnoliopsida; order Arecales; family Arecaceae; genus Phoenix; species Phoenix dactylifera. Next base: position 52,381,285 of record NC_143190.1, on the reverse strand, counting down.
TTTAATATTATTAAATTTCCATTTTGCCCTTGCCACTTCGATATATCTGCAATTATACCATTATCTTTTGATTCCTTCCCATTTTGCCCCTAACACTTCAACGCATCTACTATTATGCCATTAACTTTTGATTCCTTCCAATTTTACCCCTTATATCAATTTTAAAGTACTATTCTATCCCTTTTATATATATATATATATAAAAATTGGGGTTATTACATCCTCCCCCCTTATACAAAATTCGTCCTCGAATTTAAAAGGGTAAATTATCTGATTACTCAAAGAGGTGAGGGTATTTGCTCTTCATACTTTGCTCCGACTCCCAAGTGCATTCTTCAACATTGTGCCGGTGCCATTGGACCTTTACCATACATATTTTCTTATTTCTTAGCTTCTTGATCTGAGTATCAAGGATAGCTACAGGAAGCTCTTCATAAGAAAGGTCTCTCTCTACTGTAACTTCCTGCACTGACAGCACATGGGATGGATTTGGCACATATTTCTGGAGCATAGATACATGAAATACTGAATGCACATGACTGAGGTTTGGAGGCAGTGCTAATCTGTAAGATACAGTGCCAACCTTGTCTAATATCTCAAAGGGGCCAATGTATCTAGGACTAAGCTTGCCTCTCTTTCCAAACCTCATTATTCCTTTTATAGGAGAGATCTTTAGGAACACATGATTTCCCGTGCCAAACTGCACATCTCTCCTTCTGACATCTGCGTAGCTCTTCTGCCTACTAAACACTGTCCTCAACCTTTCTTGTATCACTAACACCTTTTCTGATCAGTGCATCTATCACAACATTAGCTTTTCTCGGATGTGAGTAGAGCAGCAATACTACCAGAAGTTTTTCAACTCGGTGTATCTACCTCAACATTAGCTTTTTCCGGAGAGTAGTGTATAGACAAGGCATGATTTTTATCAATTCCAATCATCTTTCCTGTCTCATATTGAGTAGCTTCTAGGTAAGAAGGTATTTTAAACTCTTATGATCAGTATACACCTTACAAGATTCATTAATACAGGGCCGAAGATATTTGTTCTGTATTGTTCCCTTGTCCAATCCTTGATAACCAATACATAACCTCAAACTTCCATCTTCCTTCTTTACAAACAATACTAGAGTTCCCTAAGATGACACACTAAGTCGAATGAAGCCTTTATCAAGCGATTTTTTGCAACTTTCCCTTTAATTCTTTTATTTCAGTTGGAGCCATTCTATAGGGGGTTTTTGAAGATTGGTATGGTATTGGAAATCAAATCTGTTGCTGGTGGTCCAAACCGAGAACGATTGACACGACGGTGTGAACGGGGTTCCGCCTGAGTTGTCTTGGTTGGTGCTGGTTGCGCTCCACCTTCCGCCAAGGAACCTGCAAACAAGCCTTGCACCACCACCAGGGTGGTGATGGCCCTCCGATGGTCAAGTCAGAGGAGATTGGAGGAGGAGAGATGATAATCACAAGTGGGAGAGAGTGCTCTGGGAGGTATTGCTTACCCCCCCCCCCTTCTCCCCCCAGCCGCATATATGCCTGGCTGGGAGGTCTCTCAGGGGGGTTTGTCGTCGTGGGGCACGATAGAATGGCCACTGACATGGCCGTTACGGGGCGTCGTGGAGCAGCGCCGGGTACGGTCATGGCAGGGCGTAGTGGAGCTCCGCTTTGTACGGTCGATACAGGAGATCGTGGGCAGCATCGGGTACAGCCGTTGCAGGGAGTAGTGGAGCAGGAGGCCGCGGCGTGCCTCTGGAGAATAGCCTGTCGTTATCAAAAGATCTCCGATTCGGGGTCGGAATGCTGGATCATAGGGCAGCCGACCCGGGGTCGGGCTGCGGAGCCGAGGAGGTCCGACTCGGGGTCGGAGTGCTGGATCATAGGGCAGCCGACCCGGGGTCGGGCTGCGGAGCCGAGGAGGTCCGACTCGGGGTCGGAGTGCTGGATCATAGGGCAGCCGACCCGGGGTCGGGCTGCGGAGCCGAGGAGGTCCGACTCGGGGTCGGAGTGCTGGATCATAGGGCAGCTGTAGCTTTCCTGGATACGCGTGCCGATCACGTGGGGCATGGCGGCTCAATTCCCCCATAACAGTAGCCCCCCACTTCCGAGCCTGGAACCAGAAGGGGAACAGGTGAAGGGAGTGATGTTTCGAGATTGCCGCCATCCTTTGGAGAGGCGCGCGCGCTTCAAGCTTCCCGCCTTCTTTATGGCGTATGGCGGTTGCTGCTGACCTGGCAACCTGAGGATTTCGGCGGACATCCTTCCTTAATGGTGTCGATTCGCCTTTGGGGTGCGAGCGACCCTTCGGCGGCCAGGCGTCTTCTGGCGTCATCGAGGTGTCACTTGCCCTTTCGCCTATTTAATCGGGGGCCCTCCCCCGTCCGTCTTCTTCTTTACGGACATTTTCGAGTTTCTCCTTTGCGCTACCATTGTTGCCGCCGAAACGTTCGCTTGCTTTTCCTTTGACGCTCTCGGAGCCGTTCTTCCTCCTCTTCAAGTGAGTTTCCCACTCTTCTACTTTGAGCTCTTCATACTTTTTCTTTTTGTACTAGTGCACCCCAGTCGTTCCGGCCTTTCCCTCCTTCTTGACCCCGTCCCGACCGTAGATTGGCCATTAGGGATGGGCGAAGTGGGAGCAGATAGCATCAAGTCAAAACTGGTCGCCGAGGACTTAGACGGATTTGTGGTTCGGTACCACCTTCCCGAGGCCTGCAATGCCACGCTCCCAGGGCCTGAGGAGAGGATGTCTCATCCTCCTCGAGGGAAGATCGCCATCAATGAGGGCATCCTCCAGGCCGGGTTCCGCTTTCCCCCTTCAGACCTAGTCTTACAGGTGCTCCGGGGTTTAGGAATGGCACCGACGCAACTGGTGCCGAACTCGTGGCGTGCTCTGACGGTCTTCCAGGTTCTCTGTCGCTTGCATGCGATTCCCGCCACCTTGAACGTTTTCTGGGAGCTCTACGGCCTGAGCGGCCACCCCCAGGACAAAGGGTGGTGGTGCTTCGCAGCGCGGCGAGGGTGCGGCCTTGTCAAGGAGGGTCCTACCTCCATTCACCACTGGAAGGAGCGCTTCTTTTTCGTTGATGCAGACCCCTCCTGGGAAATCAGGGCAATCTGGGGGACGCCGGTGAAGTCCCCAATTGGCCTGTCGAAGTTGTCGAGGGAGGAATCCGAGGGCGTCGCCGCCTTGAAGGGGTTGGTCGCCGAGGGCCAGCTTCCCCCGGTGGGCCGCCTCATTTCTGAGGATACCTTGGTGAACGTCGGTTTGAGCTCGGTCCCCACCGACCGTGAGTCCGCCATCGTTTCTTTAGCTCTTTTCTTCTCTTTCGTTCCTTCTTCCTTTCGGTTTCTCAGTCCCTGACCATCCCGTCCTTCTTGCAGAGGTCGACGACGTCATGCGGTCGGTGAAGTCGAAGGCTGTTGGTAGGGCGTCCCTGCTGGAAGCAGTCCGGAGGAGGAAACGAGCTCTTCCGAGCGGGGCCCCACCGGCGAAGAAGTCCCGTGAGGAGATACCTCCGATGCCGACCGACGAGTCCGGGCCCACCGGTCAGGGAGATGTCGTGGGCACCGACCGGCAGCTGACGCTGTATCAGCCCTCCGGTGGTAAGGTTGCCGCTACTCCGGAGGTGCCACCTGAGCCTGCTCAAGACGGACGGGTCGGACGTGATCGGTCCCCAACCCGGCCTTCGACTCGGTCGGCTCCTGATGACTCGAGGAGGGACGCGCCGAGGCCCCGGCCGAGCGGGACCCTATCAATTCCTGGGGCGACCCCCGCCGCGAGCGTGATCAGCCGGACTCTTCCCCAGGCGATGGATAAGGGTAAGGCTGCAGAACCACCATCCGGCTCCGGGGAGAAATCGGGGTCTGCCTTCACTACCGATGGCGCCCGAAATCTCATCGAAACAGTGTTGCTGGAGAAGGACCGTCGGCGGGTCCGGGAGTTGGATGTCTCTGACGTCGGGGCCGCCAGCTGCGTCTGTCTCATGTCGGTGAGTGTTCTTCTGGCCGTCTTTCACCATTTATTGGCTCTGTTGTTCTCCGCCTGACTCCCTTATTTTTCCTATTTCTTAGCTCGCCCAGTACATGATCCGTCTGGAGGAGTGCTACAAGGAACAGGCGGGGCTTTTGGCGAAGGCCGAGGACCGGCTGAAAGTAATGGAAAAGGGAGGCCGGGCTGCGGCAGGCAGGACGACCGGGGACCTCGAGGCGAGGCTCCGGGAGGCCGAAGAGCGGGCACTCGGCTTCGCCGCCCTGGAGGAGCAACTGTCAGAGGCTCGGGAGCAACTCAAAGCCGCCTCGGGCCTCGAAAGCAGGGTCAAGAAGGCGGAGGAACGGGCTGAAAAGCAGTCCCGGAAGATCGCGGACTATCGAGAGCGGTGGGAGAAGGCCCAGCGGTCTGCCGACAACGCCTGCGACCGAATCCACTCTTTTGAAGCCAAACTAGGCGAACTGGAGTCGGCCCTGGAGAAGTCATGCACGGACGTCCAAGAGCTCCGTTCGCGCCTGAAGGAAGCCGAGGCCGCTCGGGTTGCTACCGAGGCGAAGCATAAAGAGGCTCAGGCTGATCTGCTGAGGGTCTCCTCTGAGGCCGAAGGCCGGATTGTGGCGAAGGTCTTGGAGGCCAAGGCTCAGATTATGGAGCGAGCTGAGGCGGAGCTGGCCGAGAAGAGGGCGGAAATCGGGCGTCAGGCGGTAGAGGCTTATCGCCAGTCCGCCGAGTTCGCCCATGATATGTCGGAGGCAGTGCGGACCTATCGCCAGTCTGACGAGTTTGTCCATGACGCGTCGGACGCGGGGGCCGAAGCCTTCACCTTGGGCTTCGAGGAGGGCCTGGCAAGGGTGTCGGCTAAGTATCCCGAAGTTGACCTGAGCGAGATCTCCCTCCTGGACTCCTCTCCGGCGCCATCGCCTGTTGGTTCTCCTGCTGCTTCCCTGCCTCCCGCGGACGAGCCCGGCGTTCCCGACCCGGGAGTTCCTCCAAGCTGACCTCTTGTACCTTTCATTGTCTTTTTTATTTTTGTATGTCGGCGTTTTGCCCAATTGTATGGGCCTCGGCCCTGAAAATTAATGCACGTCGAATATTTCTTCATCTCGCCCTCGTCCTCTTTTTTTTTTTTTTTTTTTTTTTTTAGCTCTTGGTTGCTTCTTGCTGACTTTTGATTCCCGAAGTTCTTCCGGCGCTAGGCCAGGCATCCGAGGGTTAAACCTCAGGAAACTCTTCCGGCGCTAAGCCAGGCATCCGAGGGTTAGGCCTCAGGAAATTCTTCCGGCGCTAAGCCAGGCATCCGAGGGTTAGGCCTCAGGAAATTCTTCCGGCGCTAAGCCAGGCATCCGAGGGTTAGGCCTCAGGAAACTCTTCCGGCGCTGAGCCAGGCATCCGAGGGTTAGGCCTCAGGAAACTCTTCCGGCGCTAGGCCAGGCATCCGAGGGTTAGGCCTCAGGAAACTCTTCCGGCGCTAAGCCAGGCATCTGAGGGTTAGGCCTCAGGAAATTCTTCCGGCGCTAAGCCAGGCATCCGAGGGTTAGGCCTCAGGAAACTCTTCCGGCGCTGAGCCAGGCATCCGAGGGTTAGGCCTCAGGAAACTCTTCCGGCGCTAGGCCAGGCATCCGAGGGTTAGGCCTCAGGAAATTCTTCCGGCGCTAGGCCAGGCATCCGAGGGTTAGGCCTCAGGAAATTCTTCCGGCGCTAAGCCAGGCATCCGAGGGTTAGGCCTCAGGAAATTCTTCCGGCGCTAAGCCAGGCATCCGAGGGTTAGGCCTCAGGAAATTCTTCCGGCGCTGAGCCAGGCATCCGAGGGTTAGGCCTCAGGAAATTCTTCCGGCGCTGAGCCAGGCATCCGAGGGTTAGGCCTCAGGAAATTCTTCCGGCGCTAAGCCAGGCATCCGAGGGTTAGGCCTCAGGAAATTCTTCCGGCGCTGAGCCAGGCATCCGAGGGTTAGGCCTCAGGAAATTCTTCCGGCGCTAAGCCAGGCATCCGAGGGTTAGGCCTCAGGAAATTCTTCCGGCGCTAAGCCAGGCATCCGAGGGTTAGGCCTCAGGAAATTCTTCCGCTCGCTGGTCGACCAAGGCTGGCGCAAGCCGAAGCGACCGGTCGGGGCTTCCGGCTAGTCTGCTCCCGGGATGATCATCGGGTTAGCCAGGCATCCGAGGCCCGAGCCTCGGGAGATTCCACTCGTTGGTCGGCCAAGGCTGGCGCAAGCCGAGGCGACCGGTCGGGGCTTCCGGCTAGTCTGCTCCCGGGATGATCATCGGGTTAGCCAGGCATCCGAGGCCCGAGCCTCGGGAGATTCCACTCGTTGGTCGGCCAAGGCTGGCGCAAGCCGAGGCGACCGGTCGGGGCTTCCGGCTAGTCTGCTCCCGGGATGATCATCGGGTTAGCCAGGCATCTGAGGGTTGTCAAGCCTCAGGGAAATTCCGCTCGTTGGTCGGCCAAGGCTGGCGCAAGCCGAGGCGACCGGTCGGGGCTTCCGGCTAGTCTGCTCCCGGGATGATCATCGGGTTAGCCAGGCATCTGAGGGTTGTCAAGCCTCAGGGAAATTCCGCTCGTTGGTCGGCCAAGGCTGGCGCAAGCCGAGGCGACCGGTCGGGGCTTCCGGCTAGTCTGCTCCCGGGATGATCATCGGGTTAGCCAGGCATCCGAGGGCCGAGCCTCGGGAGATTCCACTCGTTGGTCGGCCAAGGCTGGCGCAAGCCGAGGCGACCGGTCGGGGCTTCTGGCTAGTCTGCTCCCGGGATGATCATCGGGTTAGCCAGGCATCCGAGGGCCGAGCCTCGGGAGATTCCACTCGTTGGTCGGCCTAGGCTGGCGCAAGCCGAGGCGACCGGTCGGGGCTTCCGGCTAGTCTGCTCCCGGGATGATCATCGGGTTAGCCAGGCATCTGAGGGTTGTCAAGCCTCAGGGAAATTCCGCTCGTTGGTCGGCCAAGGCTGGCGCAAGCCGAGGCGACCGGTCGGGGCTTCCGGCTAGTCTGCTCCCGGGATGATCATCGGGTTAGCCAGGCATCCGAGGCCCGAGCCTCGGGAGATTCCACTCGTTGGTCGGCCAAGGCTGGCGCAAGCCGAGGCGACCGATCGGGGCTTCCGGCTAGTCTGCTCCCGGGATGATCATCGGGTTAGCCAGGCATCCGAGGGCCGAGCCTCGGGACATTCCACTCGTTGGTCGGCCACTTGTCGCTCGCCGCCCATCGGGGTTTCTCTGTGCCCAGCCGCGACCGTGTTTCTCCTCTCCTCCAAGCGTTGCCTGGGGGGAACACGAGAAGGGTATTAAACGCTAATTAATGCGTTACCTGGGAAATCGGATCGCCAGTTGCTGCTGGTGAGGAGTGTTAGTTGAGCGGCCGCGATACGCGGGTTCTTCGAGGAGGATGCGGCCTGGGCGCGAGCGGAGACACGTGGACCTAGGGGTATACGTCACCCGGATCGTCCTGCACAAAGAATGCGATTTAAGGAGAATGACGCTTAGGAAATCGCGGGGAGATACGCCTCGGGAGCCGGAACGGCTCCGGATTCAGTGCGCCTGCATTTATTGGAGCCACCCGTATCGGAACTACCAGGGGGCCGCAGCTTGGCTATAAATACAGGTGCAGGTACGATGGAATTTGCTAAGCCGGAGCTGCAGGTTGCCATGGATCGCGGACCTCCTCCTTGGCATATGACTGAGAGACTCCTGTCGAAGGAAAGGGGAGGCGCTCCCCTTACAACTTCAGCCAACTAGCCGTTTCATCTGGGATCAACAAGGAGGGTCTCCCCGGCGGAACTCCGCTCTAGGCGTTTCATCCGGGATCACATCTCCCCTCCTTGAAGTTCAGCCTCCCGGTTGAGCTCTGCGCCGGACGCTCAATCCGGGACCGCGCCTCCATATACTCTTCCCCCTCGAATCCCTTCTCTTTCCTACCACTGGGGAAGATGGGAATATCCTTTGGAGGCGGCGTTCCCCTGGGGGCAGCGGGAGCTTCTTCTGCGGCGGCTCCTCCTCTTTTTGGTGAGGTGCTGGATGGCGCCTCCGGTTAGAAGCACCCACTTCTGGTGGGACTGCAGCCGCCCTGGGTTGAGGGTTTGGGTCCCCACCTCTTCTTTACTTTCTTTACTCCCTAATTCCCCTCTGGGAATTCCTTGTAATCACACGAGCACGCCACTGTAACCAGAAATTATTGAAATGAAAAGTATTGCACCTTTTTAAATTGTCTTTCTGGCCTTGTTGTTCTACTGGTAATGCATCCGCAGGTTAGCGGAATTCCAGCCCCTTGGAATTTCTCGGCCATCTAGGGCTTCCAACTGGTAGGAGCCAGGTCGGTTTACCCAACGAACTTTATACGGGCCTTCCCAATTTGGCGCTAGCTTCCCACCTTCCGTAGGTTGAGATGCCTTAGCTCGCCTCAGCACCAGATCTCCAATTCTGAAAAGCTTCGGTCGGACTTTGGAGTTGTAATATCGGGCCACCCTCTGCTGATACATTGCCATCCGTACCTGAGCCATTTCCCTTGCCTCTTCCAAGAGATCCAAGTTCCCTCGGAGTTGCTCTGAATTGGCCTCGGGTCGGTGCGCGGCCACCCGAGGCGAGGGGAGTCCGAGCTCCACGGGGGCAACGGCTTCCGTGCCATAGGTTAGGCTGAAAGGCGTCTCTCCAGTAGGAGTCCGTTGTGTGGTCCGATACGCCCAAAGGATATTCTCGAGTTCCTCGACCCAAGCTTGCCCCGTCCGGCCGATCCGCGCTTTGATACCTTGGAGGATTGTCCGATTTGTGACCTCGGCCTCGCCGTTGGTTTGGGGATGCGACACGGATGTGAACCGATGCTCGATCCCGAATTCCTCGCAGAAGTCCCGGAAGTGCTTGTTATCAAACTGTCGACCGTTATCCGAGATGAGGACCCGAGGTACTCCAAATCGGACAATGATGTTCTTCTTCACGAACTTCCGGACTTGTGCCTCCGTGATGGTGGCCAGTGGCTCTGCCTCCACCCACTTGGTGAAGTAGTCGATGGCGACAATCAAAAATTTCCGCTGGGCCGAAGCGACGGGGAATGGTCCGAGGATATCCATTCCCCATTGTGCGAAGGGCCAGGGCGCGGTGATTGGCGCCAAGGGGACAGAGGGGACTCTCTGGACGTTGGCGTGGCGCTGGCAGGCGTCGCATTTCCGCACGTGGTCCTTCGAGTCCTCCATCAAGGTCGGCCAATAGTAGCCTTGCCTCATGATCTTATGCGCCAAGGACCTAGCCCCCAAGTGCGATCCGCAGATGCCTTCGTGGACTTCGCCGAGGGCGTAGGCCGCTTCCGCGGGGCGGAGGCACCTTAAGAGGGGGGCGGTAAACGAGGTCCGATACAGCCTCCCTTCATAAAGTACGTAGTGGGCGGACTTCTTTACAAGCCGCCGGGCCTGATCTTCGTCTTCAGGGAGGATTCCTTCGGCGAGGTAGGCGACGAGCGGGTCCATCCAAGACGGCTCCGGATCAATTGCCATCACCGCTCCAGCCCCGTCAATGCTCGGGGCATCCAGGGTCTCCAGGTAGATTGCCCTCGACAAGTTGTGCGCGTCTGCGTCCACTAGGCGGGACAACCTGTCGGCCCTGGCATTTTCGCTCCTCGGGACCTGCTGAATGTCAACACTGCCGAGGTCGGGAATGAGTGTTTGCACCTTCCGGACGTAGCTCTGCATGGTCGGGCTCCGCGCCTCGAACTCCCCTCGAACCTGCCCGACCACCAGCTGGGAGTCGGTGAAGACTTTCAGACGCCGGATGCCGAGCTCCTTGGCGAGTTTGAGTCCCGCGACTAGGGCCTCGTACTCCGCCTCATTGTTGGTCACTGGAAATTCGAACCTCAAGGCATACTCGGCTATCACTCCATCGGGATTGGTGAGGACCAGCCCAGCCCCTCCACCTTCAGGGTTCGACGACCCGTCAATGTGGAGCGTCCAGATCGGGAGATCGAGGCTGGGTGTCTCCGGCGGCTTAGGTTCCGCCTCCTGCACAGTGCACTCAGCGAGAAAGTCCGCGAGTACCTGGGCCTTGATGGCTGGTCGGGGCTGGTAGCGGATGTCGAACTCACCAAGTTCTACTGCCCACTTCACCAGCCGTCCCGCATTCTCTGGATTGCTGAGAATCTGCCGCAGTGGTTGATCGGTCAAAAGGGTGACAGAATGAGCCTGGAAATAGGGGCGAAGCCTCCTGGTCGCAGTCAGCAGCGCGAAGGCGATCTTCTCAGCCTTCGTGTACCGCGTCTCGGCATCCCGGAGGACTCGGCTGATGTAGTATACAGGCTTCTGAAGTCTTGCCTCTTCCCGAACCAGTACTGCGCTGACTGCGGTTGGGGAGACCGCCAGGTAAAGGTAGAGCATCTCCCCCTCTTGCGGCTTGGACAGCAGGGGAGGAGACGCCATGTACTCCTTGAGCTGGTCGAACGCCGCATGGCATTCGGCCGTCCAGAGGAAGTCTTTTGGGCGCTTCAACACCTTGAAGAATGGTTGGCAGCGTTCGGCCGACTTTGCCACAAATCGTCCGAGCGCGGCGACCCTTCCAGCGAGCTCCTGAACCTCCTTCACTTTGGTCGGAGGGGACATATCTTGGATGGCTTTGATCTTGTCCGGGTTGGCCTCGATCCCGCGCTGGTTGACAATGAAACCGAGGAACCTCCCGGCCGAAGCACCAAAAGCGCACTTCGCTGGGTTTAGCTTCATGCGAAACTTTCGCAAGGTGGTGAAAGTCTCCTCCAGATCTGCAATGTGCTGGTCTGCATGGCGGCTTTTTACCAGCATATCGTCCACGTACACCTCCATATTCCGGCCGATCTGCTCCTTGAAGATTTTATTGACGAGGCGCTGGTAAGTGGCGCCAGCGTTCTTCAGACCGAAGGGCATTACCTTGTAACAGTACAGCCCCCGGTCTGTTATGAAGGCAGTTTTCTCCTCGTCCTGTGGAGTCATCATTATTTGGTTGTAGCCGGAGAAGGCGTCCATAAAAGACAGTAGCTGATATCCGGAAGTCGCGTCGACCAGTTGGTCTATCCGTGGAAGCGGAAAGCTATCCTTGGGGCACGCCTTGTTCAGGTCGGTGTAGTCGACGCACATCCTCCACTTCCCGCTCGCCTTCCGGACAAGTACGACGTTTGCCAGCCACTCGGGGTAGCTCACCTCTCTTATGAAACCTGCCTCCAAGAGTTTGTCTACCTCCTGGTCGACCACCCGGATCCGATCCGGGGCACAGTGTCTCTTCTTTTGCTTTACTGGTCGGTGGGTCGGGTCGACGTTGAGGGCATGAGAAACGACCTCCGGGTCGATCCCAGGTACATCGGCCGCCGACCAGGCAAACACATCTGCATTGGCTCGGAGGAATTCCACTAACCGGAGCCGAGCTTCCAAGTCGAGATTGGCACCGACCCGGACCGTGCGGTCCGGGCGGCCTTCTTCGAGGGGAACTTCGATTACGCCCTCGGCCGGCTCCCCGTGCCGCAAGGCCACTTCGTCTCTGGCGTCAAGTGACTCGACGCTTAGGGCCTCCATGGGCTTCTTCCCTTTGAGAGTTGCTAGGAAACACTGCCGTGCGGTCGGCTGGTCACCTCGGACCTCTCCAATCCCGGCCGCTGTGGGGAACCGCATGAGCAAATGGTAGGTAGAAACCACCGCGTGAAGGGCGTTCAGTCCGGGTCGTCCGAGGATAGCGTTGTAGGCCGAGGGGACACGGACGACCAAGAACCCGAGCCGCACCGTGGCTTCTGCGGGTGCAATGCCCGCAGTCACAGGCAGCTCGATGACACCTTCGGCCGAGATAGCGTCTCCAGTGAATCCTATGAGGGGGGTGGATGTTTTGTGCAACAATTGTCGGGAAAAGCCCATCTTTTGGAAGGCCTCGTAATACAAAATATCAGCTGAGCTTCCACTATCCACAAGAACACGCCTTACATCATAGTCCGCCATAGTGAGAGAGATCACCATGGCGTCATCGTGGGGAGTCTGAACCCCCTTTACATCTTCATCACAAAAAGTGATTACATTTCCGACCCGCTGCCTCTTCGCGACGGCCACTCCTGATACTTCCGCCGAGCCCCCTGCGTTCCTCACGGGCCGAGAGCAGCCCCCAGTGATGGTGTGGATCACTCCCGCAACGGGTCGATTCTGCTCCCGAGGCTCCTGAGGGGCCGGGTCGGCTGGACGCGGGTCTGCGGGGGGACGTCGGTCGTTTACATATCGACCGAGACGTCCTCGGCGAATGAGAGCCTCGATCTCGTCCCGAAGCTGGAAGCAGTCTTCGGTATCGTGGCCGTGGTCTCGGTGGTACTCACAGTACGCCCGAGAAGGCTTCCTCCCAGGGATCTTCTTCATCTGCCTCGGGACCGGGAGGTCCTCCCGCCCCTTGACCTCCATGAGGATCTGGGCCCGGGGGGCCAGGAGTGGGGTGTACCGGTTGAAGCGTCGGTGCGGAGAACGAGGGCGTGTGGCGCCGTGGTTCCTTGCTGGTGACGGGCTTCTGCGCCGGCGTTGAGGCGTCGGGCTCCTCCTCTGGGGTGCCTCTTTTCGCCTTTTCTTCCCGGGCTTTAGAGGGGCTTCGGCGGCCTCCTTGTTCCGGTGGGAGGCTGCCTCCTCGGCGTCTGCATACTGGTTTGCCCGAGACAACAGCTCCGGGAAGCTCCGCGGCAGACGTTTGTCCAGGGAGAAGGTGAGTCTGCCCTTCCGGAAGCCTCGCTTCAGGGCTGAGAGAGCCACCTCCTGGCTCAAATTCCGGACCTCCAGTGTTGCCTTGTTGAAGCGGGTGAGATAATCCCGCAGGCTCTCTCCCTCGTTCTGCCGGACATCGAAGAGGGAGTCGGAGACCAGTCTTCGCCGGCTACTGACGGCGAAATGGCTGATGAAGAGACGGGTGAACTGGTGGAAGGACTGGATGGAATTAGCCTCCAGGCCGGTGAACCACGCCCTTGCCGGGCCGCGGAGGGTCGCCGGGAAGGCCTTGCAGAGGAGAGGATCCGATGCTCCATGGAGGAGCATAAGAGTCCTGAAACTCTCCACGTGGTCCCGTGGGTCCGCCGCCCCGTCGTAGGGTTCGATCGCCGGCATTTTGAACCCCGGCGGGTTTAGGGTTCGCAGGATCCTTGAGGCAAGCGCCGGCTGGGAGGAGATTTCCAAGTCGGCGAAGGGATCTTTGGAGTGGCCCTTCAGGACCTGGAGCTGTCTGTGGAGATCGTCCACCCGCCGGTCTAGGGAGCGCGACCGGTGGGTGGGAGACAAGGAGCGGCGCGAGGGGGACCGACTGGAGTGCGGGCCCCTCGAGGACTGGGGTGTCTGAGAACGCGCCCGGGTCCGCCTCTCGTACCCCGCGCGGCTCCGATGAGAAGGTCCTGGCAGAATGGACCGCACTCGAGAATCCTCCCCGCGCCGGCGCTCCTCTCCATGGGAGAGGAAGGAGCGCGGGTTGTGAGGAAGAGGCGAGTGCTCGGGGAGCAGCGGCTCCTGAGCTCGCTGCGGCACCCGAGAGATCACACCCTGCAGATTCTGCACTGCCTCCGCGAGGGTGCGAACCTGCTGGGCTAGCTGGTCGAACTGAGCAGGTTCGACCGTCTGAATGGGAGGAGAAGCGGTGGAATGCTGCTGAGAGTGTGTTGGGGACGCAGCAGCCTCCCGGCCAGAGGCGCGAGAGGCTCCGCGACCGGAAGCATTGGAAGCTCCGCGACCACCTCGCCGTGCCATTACGATCGTTCTGAGATTCGGCCCTTCCTCTAGCGCCAACTGTTGCTGGTGGTCCAAACCGAGAACGATTGACACGACGGTGTGAACGGGGTTCCGCCTGAGTTGTCTTGGTTGGTGCTGGTTGCGCTCCACCTTCCGCCAAGGAACCTGCAAACAAGCCTTGCACCACCACCAGGGTGGTGATGGCCCTCCGACGGTCAAGTCAGAGGAGATTGGAGGAGGAGAGATGATAATCACAAGTGGGAGAGAGTGCTCTGGGAGGTATTGCTTACCCCCCCCTTCTCCCCCCAGCCGCATATATGCCTGGCTGGGAGGTCTCTCAGGGGGGTTTGTCGTCGTGGGGCACGATAGAATGGCCACTGACATGGCCGTTACGGGGCGTCGTGGAGCAGCGCCGGGTACGGTCATGGCAGGGCGTAGTGGAGCTCCGCTTTGTACGGTCGATACAGGAGATCGTGGGCAGCATCGGGTACAGCCGTTGCAGGGAGTAGTGGAGCAGGAGGCCGCGGCGTGCCTCTGGAGAATAGCCTGTCGTTATCAAAAGATCTCCGATTCGGGGTCGGAATGCTGGATCATAGGGCAGCCGACCCGGGGTCGGGCTGCGGAGCCGAGGAGGTCCGACTCGGGGTCGGAGTGCTGGATCATAGGGCAGCCGACCCGGGGTCGGGCTGCGGAGCCGAGGAGGTCCGACTCGGGGTCGGAGTGCTGGATCATAGGGCAGCTGTAGCTTTCCTGGATACGCGTGCCGATCACGTGGGGCATGGCGGCTCAATTCCCCCATAACAAAATCAATTGCAAATTCAATCTCTCTCTCTGGTGGCAAACCAGGAAGATCTTCTGAAAAAACATCAGGGTGTTCATTCATTACTGGAATATCCTCTAATTTGGTCTCCTTTCAGGTATCCATTACACAGACTAAATAAGTCTTATACTCCTTTTCTAATGCCTTCCTAGCTTTCAAGGCAGAAATTAATGTTATGATGAATTACATTACACGGGTGCATCGCTTTGAAAGAAGAACCCTGGTTCTTCAGGTATCTAGAATATCACTCTTTTACTGTAGCAGTCAATATGAGTGTGGTACTGAGACCTCCAAGCTATTTCCAAAATGATGTCAAAATCTTGCATATCAAGTTATATAAGATTTGTCACTAACTCTCCTACCCCTATTTGAATTATGCAATTCTTGCACTAATGTCAACAATTACTGTTTTCTATAGGGGTGTAGGAACACACAGTGATTCTTCTAGTTCCTCAAGTATGCAGTGTAGTTATCTAGATAAACTAACTGAAATAAAGGAATGCATAGTGCCAGAATCGAACAAAATAGAGGGATCAATCAAGCTGACTGGTAATATACCTGTTACCACCCGGTCATTGGCACTAGCATATTGGTAGGTCAGTGTAAAACTCGAGCATTACTTCTTGGCCTCTGGTCACCAGGTACAGGAGGTCTGAGCTCATTCCTCCTCTTGTATGGGCAATCACGTGCCAGGTGTCCAGTCCGCCCACAACTATAACATGCCCTCGCTCTCCTCATATAGGGCCCACTATGGGATCTGCTAGAGTAAGTGCGGGCTCTGGGATCTGCTATGGTGATATTGATGATTCCACTATGGGATCTGCTAGAGTAATTGCGGACCCTGGGCTTCTCTTGAATTGGAGTGCCCCTGAGATCCCATGGCCTGCCACTCTGACTTCTATCTGATCTGGATCTCATCAGGTCAGCCCTTTCTCTATCAGATCTTTTCAATTCAGCCTCTACTCTCAAGGCTCTGTCCAAAATATCCATATAGCTGGTAATTAACTGTGAAGATGTCCGGGGTCTGATCTCATGTCTAAGCCCTTGTTCGAACCGGTTGGCTCTACTCATATCATCCTCCATGAACTGGGGGCAGAATCGACCCAGCTCATCGAACCTATTGACGTAATCCGAAACAGTCATATGCTCGGACTGAGTCAGCGATAAAAACTCATTCTGCTTCATTTGCCTAACTGAGTCCGAAAAGTACTTAGCATAAAATATTCTCTTAAAATCTCCCCAGGCTGTTCCGTTGACCTCATATGCTGTCTCCATAGCAGTCCACCAAGAGTCAGCACTCCCCCTTAGCATGGAGATAGCTAGTTTGACTTTTACCTCCTCGGGAAATTGAAGTAACTCATACATCTTCTCCACTTCCCGGATCCAGGCCTCAGCTATCATGGGATCGGACCCACCATTAAACATCGGTGGATTCAGCCTACGGAACCTCTCGTAATAGGATTCTATCGGCTGTACAGGTTGGGCAGCTAACTGCATCTGCTGCTATTGCTCAAGCAGTTGTGCTATTAACTGGTACACTCCTGCTAAATCTGCCTGGGTTGCTATGGAGTGTGGAGTAGTTTGTGAAATTGATTGGCTATTAGTGTCCGGAGAAGGTGCCCTTATTTCTCTTTCATCCTCCATGTTGCTTACGGCTACCTAGCAGTCAAGAATTTATGATGAGTTTACATAAATTATCTCTTAACATAGTAAAATAGCAAAAACCATCAAAGAGATCACATAGTCATATCATAATTAATCTGAGAATCTACAATATTCACCTTCTCTTATTAACACAAATCTTCATTATTGAAAAATCTAGTCTCCCATCACAGTTAATATTTTTGACCAATTTAAATTGATTCGATCCACTATACTTTCGCTACACAACTCTGATCCATATCCTCCGAATTTATTAATTGACTTTCTGTCAAAATATAAATCTTGATTGTAAACTGAATGATATACAATTTTGTCTCAAGTAGAGCCAAAAAGAACTCTTAAGTCTCATCCCCAAATATATATACAGAATCGTATATGACTCATAAAATAACATATAGAAAAACCCTATGCTCCATAGTATAATCCTATACTTAATCCTGACTCACCCTATTGCTCTGACAGGACTCTTCTTAACCTTTGCTCTGATACCATTTCTTGTCACGACCCCCGCCCCGTTCCCGGCGGGCCGCCGCGACGGTCCTAGGGTGCGGGTAGGCATAAGGCCACCAGCCACCGCGTAGAACCCTACTACCTATCAATTATCAATAGATCTTGAAAAATTTGGCATGATACATGCACAAAATGATCACTTTTCCTATAGTGACATGTCAGGATTATCTCAATACATACAACACACTACCTGTCAGAGCAGCAATCACATAATCTGTCACATAATAAACCTGGACAATATATAGCAATACATTATCACAGGCACACAACTGATCTGCATACATATATATATACCTGCTTCCCAATCCATCTATGGTCAAACCCATATCCACAACAGGATCTATGACTGTAACTATGCACTATATACAATAGAAGGTTTATAATACACCAAAAGGTATAAACCTCTATCTACATTATACTATACTATACTATGGAGCGGCACAGCTAGCAGGCAATCTCTAACACTGCTCTTCTCTATACAATACCTGCCCTGCAATCAAAAACACCAAACTGGGGAGTGAGTATATAAATACTCAGTGAGTCGAGTAGAGAGTACTATGCACATGAGACAAGATATAATCATGGCTCGAGGTGAAATCTCAAGATCAATAACAAGATGAACATGAACTCAACATAAAGAATATGGAGTAAATCATCAATATCACCACAATCACAATCAACTCATCTGAAGCATATATGGAATAATCGAGTAAACATATATACTACTCATGAATATGCTCAACAGATCATAATGCTGGAACATACAAATCAGGTGTCAATATGCTGAATCGTCAACAAGACAGCTATTGGGAGGTGGGTTTTACGCCCTAGGCGAACCAACAACAACTCCCTACTGTCACATGCATATGCAGGATAAGACACCATACCAATAATATAAATGCTAGATAGCTATCGGGAGGTGGGTTTTACGCCCCAGGCGAACCAGCAACAACTCTCCACTATCACATGCATATGCAGAATAAGACACCATACTGATAATATAAATGCAAGCCAGTATCCAGAACAGAAATCCATCTCACATCTATATATTAAACGGCACCTCGCGGGAATTCTACATCCGCGGAAAGCCATACTGCACCTCGCGGGGTCTTACTATGCCCGGCGGCAAGCAGAATATAAGTCGTAGGACTGGCCAATCCTACGCCTAGGGCCGTGTCCCCCCTAGGAAGGGACTGGGCTCCGCCCACCCAGAAGGCTACTATGTGCACAAAGGCCGATGTTCAACCCCATCGACTATAGGTGTCTTGCAGATACTGCCAAGCCATGCATGAATGCCATAATGCACCCTCCCAATACTCTACTAAAAGGAGCATAATTAAGACTACCACTCACTCGACTCCGACCCAATCATAAACTAACATCAGGGTTGGGAGTGAGGGGTCAAGGGTGTGCAATGCAACTCAATATACCACTGAAATGGGCTCTACAAATCTTTGAAATAGAGAAAATGAAATCAATTTACAAAAGAAGTCATTTCACAATTCAGATCCAATTTAACTACTCATAAAGGAGTATAATCAAGGCTACCACTTACAAGTCTTTGAAATATAGGAAATGAAATCAATTTACAAAAGAAATCATTTCACAATTCAGATCCAATTTAACTACTCATAAAAGAGTATAATCAAGGCTACCACTCACAAGTCTTTGAAATGGAGAAAATGAAATCAATTTACAAAAGAAATCATTTCACAATTCAGATCCAATTTAACTACTCATAAAAGAGTATAATCAAGGCTACCACTCATAAGTCTTTGAAATAGAGGAAATGAAATCAATTTACAAAAGAAATCATTTCACAATTCGGAATCAATTTGATTACTCATCAACCCCTTGTAATTCCTCTCAATGTTCCCTCAAATGCATGTACAGAATAATCAAGCATAGAGAATCAAGATTATAGAGGAATCTACTACAACAATTAATCAATAAGCTCAGGTGTAATCAAGTCACACTTGGCAACATTCATGAAAATGAATAAGGAATGTGCTCATGGTGCAAAGTACAAACTTCCACTCACCTGCCAATCCGGCACGGCCTCGATACGCCTCTAGAATTTTACAGTAGGCAGCAGGGGACTTCTTCCTCTTGTTCCCTAGCTTCTTGCCCAACTGTGACATGCATTTACAATACATTTAGTTTTGTATCAAGGGCTATAATCTACGTGCCAATTATAATATAGAAAACTTTAATTGATTCAACTCCCCCATTCCCTAAATCTTTTCTTTTCTTTCTCTTTTTCTTTTTCTATTAATTAACTCATCATTTATGTGTATTAGAGACTCCCTTGCACGAGTACAAGGTCCCTTTTAGCTTGATCTAGGCTTAATACCCTATTATAGCATGAAATCCCCTATTTTCCACCCGGATGAACAGTAATCCGGACCGACAGCCGGTTACTTCATCCCGGGTTTGATCCACTTTCAGGACTCCAAATTTGATGAAATTTTTACCTAACATTCTACACTCATAGAGTATTCTAAAAGATAACATGCATTTCTATCGGAGGTCGTTTGACCCCCTAAATAATTCGCCGAAGTTGGGACTTCGACATAGTTTTTCCGTAGTGCCGGAAAAATTTGTCAAAATCCGATTCTTCTTCTTTTAACCGCCTCTACAACCCTTATCCGACCCCCTCTAGACTATATTCACCCTTTGTATAGCCTAATGTCATCAAAAGACTAGATAGGAATGGATATTTACCTTTTTCTTTTTGAAAATCGAGGTCCTTGCGTAGAGGGGAAGGAGATCTATGTTTTTTCCTTTAGCTGGAAGTGCAACCGAGATTCCTTTCTCTTTCTTTTTCTTCTTCTTCTTCCTCTTCCTTTCTTCCTTTCCTCTCCTCTTCTTCTTTTTTCTTCCTCTCTGTCGCCTGAGAACCCCTCCCTTTCTTCTCTTGGTTTCATTCCAAAAGCCACAGTAAGCCCCCCTTTAAATCACATCAAAGCACTATTCACCCTTTGTTTAATATTATTAAATTTCCATTTTGCCCTTGCCACTTCGATATATCTGCAATTATACCATTATCTTTTGATTCCTTCCCATTTTGCCCCTAACACTTCAACGCATCTACTATTATGCCATTAACTTTTGATTCCTTCCAATTTTACCCCTTATATCAATTTTAAAGGACTATTCTATCCCTTTTTTATATATATATAAAAAAAAATTGGGGTTATTACATCCTCCCCCCTTATATAAAATTCGTCCTCGAATTTAAAAGGGTAAATTATCTGATTACTCAAAGAGGTGAGGGTATTTGCTCTTCATACTTTGCTCCGACTCCAAAGTGCATTCTTCAATATTGTGCCGGTGCCATTGGACCTTTACCATACATATTTCCTTATTTCTTAGCTTCTTGATCTGAGTATCAAGGATAGCTACAGGAAGCTCTTCATAAGAAAGGTCTCTCTCTACTGTAACTTCCTGCACTGACAGCACATGGGATGGATTTGGCACATATTTCCGGAGCATAGATACATGAAATACTGAATGCACATGACTGAGGTTTGGAGGCAGTGCTAATCTGTAAGATACAGTGCCAACCTTGTCTAATATCTCAAAGGGGCCAATGTATCTAGGACTAAGCTTGCCTCTCTTTCCAAACCTCATTATTCCTTTTATAGGAGAGATCTTTAGGAACACATGATTTCCCGTGCCAAACTGCACATCTCTCCTTCTGACATCTGCGTAGCTCTTCTGCCTACTAAACACTGTCCTCAACCTTTCTTGTATCACTAACACCTTTTCTGATCAGTGCATCTACCACAACATTAGCTTTTCTCGGATGTGAGTAGAGCAGCAATACTACCAGAAGTTTTTCAACTCGGTGTATCTACCTCAACATTAGCTTTTTCCGGAGAGTAGTGTATAGACAAGGCATGATTTTTATCAATTCCAATCATCTTTCCTGTCTCATATTGAGTAGCTTCTAGGTAAGAAGGTATTTTAAACTCTTATGATCAGTATACACCTTACAAGATTCATTAATACAGGGCCGAAGATATTTGTTCTGTATTGTTACCTTGTCCAATCCTTGATAACCAATGCATAACCTCAAACTTCCATCTTCCTTCTTTACAAACAATACTAGAGTTCCCTAAGATGACACACTAAGTCGAATGAAGCCTTTATCAAGCGATTTTTTGCAACTTTCCCTTTAATTCTTTTATTTCAGTTGGAGCCATTCTATAGGGGGTTTTTGAAGATTGGTATGGTATTGGGAATCAAATCAATTGCAAATTCAATCTCTCTCTCTGGTGGCAAACCAGGAAGATCTTCTGAAAAAACATCAGGGTGTTCATTCATTACTGGAATATCCTCTAATTTGGTCTCCTTTCAGGTATCCATTACACAGACTAAATAAGTCTTATACTCTTTTTCTAATGCCTTCCTAGCTTTCAAGGCAGAAATTAATGTTATGATGAATTACATTACACGGGTGCATCGCTTTGAAAGAAGAACCCTGGTTCTTCAGGTATCTAGAATATCACTCTTTTACTGTAGCAGTCAATATGAGTGTGGTACTGAGACCTCCAAGCTATTCCCAAAATGATGTCAAAATCTTGCATATCAAGTTATATAAGATTTGTCACTAACTCTCCTACCCCTATTTGAATTATGCAATTCTTGCACTAATGTCAACAATTACTGTTTTCTATAGGGGTGTAGGAACACACAGTGATTCTTCTAGTTCCTCAAGTATGCAGTGTAGTTATCTAGATAAACTAACTGAAATAAAGGAATGCATAGTGCCAGAATCGAACAAAATAGAGGGATCAATCAAGCTGACTGGTAATATACCTGTTACCACCCGGTCATTGGCACTAGCATCTTGGTAGGTCAGTGTAAAACTCGAGCATTACTTCTTGGCCTCTGGTCACCAGGTACAGGAGGTCTGAGCTCATTCCTCCTCTTGTATGGGCAATCACGTGCCAGGTGTCCAGTCCGCCCACAACTATAACATGCCCTCGCTCTCCTCATATAGGGCCCACTATGGGATCTGCTAGAGTAAGTGCGGGCTCTGGGATCTGCTATGGTGATATTGATGATTCCACTATGGGATCTGCTAGAGTAATTGCGGACCCTGGGCTTCTCTTGAATTGGAGTGCCCCCGAGATCCCATGGCCTGCCACTCTGACTTCTATCTGATCTGGATCTCATCAGGTCAGCCCTTTCTCTATCAGATCTTTTCAATTCAGCCTCTACTCTCAAGGCTCTGTCCAAAATATCCATATAGCTGGTAATTAACTGTGAAGATGTCCGGGGTCTGATCTCATGTCTAAGCCCTTGTTCGAACCGGTTGGCTCTACTCATATCATCCTTCATGAACTGGGGGCAGAATCGACCCAGCTCATCGAACCTATTGACGTAATCCGAAACAGTCATATGCTCGGACTGAGTCAGCGTTAAAAACTCATTCTGCTTCATTTGCCTAACTGAGTCCGAAAAGTACTTAGCATAAAATATTCTCTTAAAATCTCCCCAGGCTGTTCCGTTGACCTCATATGCTGTCTCCATAGCAGTCCACCAAGAGTCAGCACTCCCCCTTAGCATGGAGATAGCTAGTTTGACTTTTACCTCCTCGGGAAATTGAAGTAACTCATACATCTTCTCCAGTTCCCGGATCCAGGCCTCAGCTATCATGGGATCGGACCCACCATTAAACATCGGTGGATTCAGCCTACGGAACCTCTCGTAATAGGATTCTATCGGCTGTACAGGTTGGGCAGCTAACTGCATCTGCTGCTGTTGCTCAAGCAGTTGTGCTATTAACTGGTACACTCCTGCTAAATCTGCCTGGGTTGCTATGGAGTGTGGAGTAGTTTGTGAAATTGATTGGCTATCAGGGTCCGGAGAAGGTGCCCTTATTTCTCTTTCATCCTCCATGTTGCTTACGGCTACCTAGCAGTCAAGAATTTATGATGAGTTTACATAAATTATCTCTTAACATAGTAAAATAGCAAAAACCATCAAAGAGATCACATAGTCATATCATAATTAATCTGAGAATCTACAATATTCACCTTCTCTTATTAACACAAATCTTCATTATTGAAAAATCTAGTCTCCCATCACAGTTAATATTTTTGACCAATTTAAATTGATTCGATCCACTATACTTTCGCTACACAACTCTGATCCATATCCTCCGAATTTATTAATTGACTTTCTGTCAAAATATAAATCTTGATTGTAAACTGAATGATATACAATTTTGTCTCAAGTAGAGCCAAAAAGAACTCTTAAGTCTCATCCCCAAATATATTTTACAGAATCGTATATGACTCATAAAATAACATATAGAAAAACCCTATGCTCCATAGTATAATCCTATACTTAATCCTGACTCACCCTATTGCTCTGACAGGACTCTTCTTAACTTTTGCTCTGATACCATTTCTTGTCACGACCCCCGCCCCGTTCCCGGCGGGCCGCCGCGACGGTCTTAGGGTGCGGGTAGGCATAAGGCCACCAGCCACCGCGTAGAACCCTACTACCTATCAATTATCAATAGATCTTGAAAAATTTGGCATGATACATGCACAAAATGATCACTTTTCCTATAGTGACATATCAGGATTATCTCAATACATACAACACACTACCTGTCAGAGCAGCAATCACATAATTTGTCACATAATAAACCTGGACAATATATAGCAATACATTATCACAGGTACACAACTGATCTGCACACATATATATATACCTGCTTCCCAATCCATCTATGGTCAAACCCATATCCACAACAGGATCTATGACTGTAACTATGCACTATATACAATAGAAGGTTTATAATACACCAAAAGGTATAAACCTCTATCTACATTATACTATACTATACTATGGAGCGGCACAGCTAGCAGGCAATCTCTTACCCTGCTCTTCTCTATACAATACCTGCCCTGCAATCAAAAACACCAAACTGGGGAGTGAGTATATAAATACTCAGTGAGTGGAGTGGAGAGTACTATGCACATGAGACAAGATATAATCATGGCTCGAGGTGAAATCTCAAGATCAATAACAAGATGAATATGAACTCAACATAAAGAATATGGAGTAAATCATCAATATCACCACAATCACAATCAACTCATCTGAAGCATATATGGAATAATCGAGTAAACATATATACTACTCATGAATATGCTCAACAGATCATAATGCTGGAACATACAAATCAGGTGTCAATATGCTGAATCATCAACAAGACAGCTATTGGGAGGTGGGTTTTACGCCCTAGGCGAACCAGCAATAACTCCCTACTGTCACATGTATATGCAGGATAAGACACCATACCAATAATATAAATGCTAGATAGCTATCGGGAGGTGGGTTTTACGCCCCAGGCGAACCAGCAACAACTCCCCACTATCACATGCATATGCAGAATAAGACACCATACTGATAATATAAATGCAAGCCAGTATCCAGAACAGAAATCCATCTCACATCTATATACTAAACGGCACCTCACGGGAATTCTACATCTGCGGAAAGCCATACTGCACCTCGCGGGGTCTTACTATGCCCGGCGGCAAGCAGAATATAAGTCGTAGGACTGGCCAATCCTACGCCTAGGGCCGTGTCCCCCCTAGGAAGGGACTGGGCTCCGCCCACCCAGAAGGCTACTATGTGCACAAAGGCCGATGTTCAACCCTATCGACTATAGGTGTCCTGCAGATACTGCCAAACCATGCATGAATGCCATAATGCACCCTCCCAATACTCTACTAAAAGGAGCATAATTAAGACTACCACTCACTCGACTCCGACCCAATCATAAACTAACATCAGGGTTGGGAGTGAGGGGTCAAGGGTGTGCAATGCAACTCAATATACAACTGAAATGGGCTCTACAAATCTTTGAAATAGAGGAAATGAAATCAATTTATAAAAGAAGTCATTTCACAATTCAGATCCAATTTAATTACTCATAAAGGAGTATAATCAAGGCTACCACTTACAAGTCTTTGAAATATAGGAAATGAAATCAATTTACAAAAGAAATCATTTCACAATTCAAATCCAATTTAACTACTCATAAAAGAGTATAATCAAGGCTACCACTCACAAGTCTTTGAAATGGAGGAAATAAAATCAATTTACAAAAGAAATCATTTCACAATTCAGATCCAATTTAACTACTCATAAAAGAGTATAATCAAGGCTACCACTCATAAGTCTTTGAAATAGAGAAAATGAAATCAATTTACAAAAGAAATCATTTCATAATTCGGAATCAATTTGATTACTCATCAATCCCTCGTAATTCCTCTCAATATTCTCTCAAATGCATGTACAGAATAATCAAGCATAGAGAATCAAGATTATAGAGGAATCTACTACAACAATTAATCAATAAGCTCAGGTGGAATCAAGTCACACTTGGCAACATTCATGAAAATGAATAAAGAATGTGCTCATGGTGCAAAGTACAAACTCCCACTCACCTGCCAATCCGGCACGGCCTCGATACGCCTCTAGAATTTTACAGTAGGCAGCAGGGGACTTGTTCCTCTTGTTCCCTAGCTTCTTGCCCAACTGTGACATGCATTTACAATACATTTAGTTTTGTATCAAGGGCTATAATCTACGTGCCAATTATAATATAGGAAACTTTAATTGATTCAACTCCCCCGTTCCCTAAATCTTTTCTTTTCTTTCTCTTTTTCTTTTTCTATTAATTAACTCATCATTTATGTGTATTAGGGACTCCCTTGCACGAGTACAAGGTCCCTTTTAGCTTGATCTAGGCTTAATACCCTATTATAGCATGAAATCCCCTATTTTCCACCCGGATGAACAGTAATCTGGACCGACAGCCGGTTACTTCATCCCGGGTTTGATCCACTTTCAGGACTCCAAATTTGATGAAATTTTTACCTAACATTCTACACTCATAGGGGATTCTAAAGAGGTAACATGCATTTCTATCGGAGGTCGTTTGACCCCCTAAATAATTCGCCGAAGTTGGGACTTCGACACAGTTTTTCCGTAGAGCCGGAAAAAATTGTCAAAATCCGATTCTTCTTCTTTTAACCGCCTCTACAACTCTTATCCGACCCCCTCTAGACTATATTCACCCTTTGTATAGCCTAATGTCATCAAAAGACTAGATAGGGATGGATATTTACCTTTTTCTTTTTGAAAATCGAGGTCCTTGCGTAGAGGGGAAGGAGATCTATGTTTTTCCCTTCAGCTGGAAGTGCAACCGAGATTCCTTTCCCTTTCTTTTTCTTCTTCTTCTTCTTCTTCTTCCTCTTCCTTTCTTCCTTTCCTCTCCTCTTCTTCTTTTTTCTTCCTCTCTGTCGCCTGAGAACCCCTCCCTTTCTTCTCTCGGTTTCATTCCAAAAGCCACAGTAAGCCTCCCTTTAAATCACATCAAAGCACTATTCACC
The DNA here is from genome assembly GCF_051530095.1 of Phoenix dactylifera. Taxonomy (NCBI): domain Eukaryota; kingdom Viridiplantae; phylum Streptophyta; class Magnoliopsida; order Arecales; family Arecaceae; genus Phoenix; species Phoenix dactylifera. Next base: position 52,355,214 of record NC_143190.1, on the reverse strand, counting down.
CTTTGTTTAATATTATTAAATTTCCATTTTGCCCTTGCCACTTCGATATATCTGCAATTATACCATTATCTTTTGATTCCTTCCCATTTTGCCCCTAACACTTCAACGCATCTACTATTATGCCATTAACTTTTGATTCCTTCCAATTTTACCCCTTATATCAATTTTAAAGGACTATTCTATCCCTTTTTTATATATATATGTAAAAAAATTGGGGTTATTACACACTCCCTACAAAAGGCACTAGAATTTTACCAAACCAAAAGTCCTCCTTCTCATCATCTCAGAAGGAGAGCAGAGTGTCCAAGACAGGCTTACTCTATTTAATATATGGAAGACCTAGCATATGCCCAAAAGGTGTGCCGGTGACCCCAACTTTCTGTTTATGAGATATAGACAGGACTAGGGTAATGATAAAATTGACAAAGTGACTGAAGTAACATCTTCCATTGACCATATTTTTAGGGCCAACAACAGATGCTTTGCGTCTACTCTAAATTGAAGCCATCTAAGATGTCTGCATCACAAATATATGCAAACAATAATTTTGAATAAAAATCAACTCAAATATAGAAACATATAATTAAGTAAAACATAGACGGGATAATGAATGATCTTAAAAACTATAACAAAGAACAGAAATAGAACCAAATAGTCAAGCTTTTTTCAAGACAAAAATCTCAAATGTGCTATCACAACGTCTTTGTCTATTAATTTGTCAAATCCTAAGCATTTCGACAATTTTAAAAAAAATGCCCTACAATGCTATATAATAGTTTATTATTAGAAAAAAAAATTCAAGAAATTATGCTGCAGGGGTTGACAAACTTATCGAAGGACCATAGAGACACCTCAGAAAAAGGTTTGGAAAGTAATATTGAGCGAAGCGCCGGTTACCAACTAACAGGGCGAAGTCGAGAGCATCACAAATAGCTTCTGGAATGGGACTCGATGGAATGCCGTCGACCCCCAACTTGCAGTTGGAGACCAGGTGGAAAATAGAGTCGAGAGAGGAACAGATTAATAGGAGAAGAGAGCAAGAGCAATTTGCCAGTGGGATAGAGTTTACGGTCTTAGGGTTTGAAACATGAGACTAAAAATCAAGCGAAATTGGTTGAGAGAAAGATGGCTATTTTCATGGGAAGAGAGGATTACAAAAAGGGGAAGAGATAAAGCCGAAACAGTGAGAGGAAGAGGGCTATTTTCGTCTCAAAATGAAACGCAGATTCGCGATGGACCGATTGTTACAAAAATGATCAACATGGACTAAAACTTATAGTCCGGTCCAATGCTGGACCGGCCATTAATTACCCCTATATAATTTAGATAATAATCTTTTGAGGATCCTTAAATTTTTAGAAAACAAACTTCTAAATAATTCTTCCTCCATTTTTTCCACATTAGTAAAACTTTTTTTGATTTTTTTTTTTGTTTTATAAAACACATAAGATGGCCACTGGATCTGAGCATTTGCTGGGCCTAATTGCCGTTTCTAGGGCAAAACCCAAACCAGAAAACAAAAGCCGTAGTGAAACGTTACAAACTTCCTCGCGTCTCCTGCCTCCAAGAAAGCCGTCCGTATCGTTCTCCCTTTTGAATGAAGAGAGCGGGGGACTTCCTGCTCCGAAACCCTCGCCGCCGCAGCTCCACCACCACTGCTTCCACCCTCAGAGTAGCAGTAAAATACTCTACTCGTTCTTCTTCGCTTCCTCTTCTTTAGGTCTCTTTGATCCCAACTCCTGTAAAACTCTCTCTCTTCATCTCTCAAGATGGACTCTTCTTGTTCGTCGTCGTCGACGGAGCGATACAGCTACAACCCTGCCCTTCGTTGGAATCCACAGGTAGAGGAGTATTTCATCAAAGCCTACGGAGCCGAACACTTCGCCCGGATTTCCAAAGCCCTAGCGTACGTTTCCTCTTTTTTTTCCCTCTCTCTCTCTCTCTCTCTCCACTTGTTCCAGTGTTTTGGATTTAGGTCTTAGTTTGGAAATTGGAATTATTTTCTTGTCTTTGAATTGGTTAAGCTCTTCTCTGGATAGATTTGAGATTTCTATATCTTTTTGTACTCAGAAGCCGATGATATAGAGCCAAACCCTAGCTTTCCACTTCAAGATTAGCAATAAATCAATTTGAGTGGGGAATGCTGTTGTTCATCTTTTGGTCTCTGATTTCTTGACTCGTTAAACTTGCAATCTTTTTATTTTTTCTTTTTTTTTAAAAGAAAAATCTTGGACACATAAAATTTTATACTCTTAGAGTACAAGATTTTTCTTGAGGGGATGAATCGTTTAAGCCCAAAAATAATTGGCGTAACCAGTGATATCTCAAAAGTCACAAATGGCCCAGACAGCTTTTCTCAGATGTAGATATAATGGGGCTATAAAACATTCACATGAATTGAACTGATCAAATCTTGAAATAATCCTCCCACCTATGGAGTATGGACATGGATATGAGATATGAATATAAAATGATATGGATATGAAAAATCTTGAAAAGTAAGATATGATTCGGCTAGGATGTGACAACTGATAAATATGTATCTTTTTGCACATATGTAAAAGAACATCCATAAATCATTTTGGGCTGTCAGAAATCACATAATTTATACTTTATACAATTAGCATCAATACTTGAAAATTCCATCATTTAGTCATCTAACAAATCCATAGACCACAATATTATAACTTATATAATGATATCAACATCACAAACTCCAAAATTAAGTGATGAGAAAGAACAAAAATAGAACCTTCCTCCTCATAGTCGGAGATATTGGTGAAGCATCTTGGATGTAGTTAAGAAACATCAGGGATCTTTTTTTTTTAATTTTGTAAAATAGACTGCTCAAAATAAGTATATGATTTATATCCTAGAAGTATCAGACAAGTATTGATATTTGATAGGTATTTGATATGGAGATGATATGCATTCTAAAGTATCTATGCTTCCTGACCTCCTACGAGACAAAAGCTAGGGGTGCCAGTAAGCCGGGCTTGAGCGAGCTCATTTAATTTTGACGCAAACTCAAGCTGCTGACGGACATCTTGTCTAAGATATTAGGTGAGAGTTTTAAGGCCCCTGAAGACCTTAATATATGTACTTTATTCTAGTTGTATCTCAATCTTGCCATTGAAGCCATGGATTAAGGCATCATATCATATTGGTCCTTATTGGACATACCATACTGGTAAGGTACTGAAATTGAGACTTTAAACAACTGGTTGATACATTTTTTTTACATAAGTTATGCTAATCTATAACAAATAAATGGATTTTTATATAAAAAATAAATACTATAATACTATATTATGCATAGAAATTATTTAATTATTTTGTATTTCAAATTGAATTGAGTCGAGCTCAAGTGAGCCAAACATACCTCTAGTTCTACTAACTGAGCAAACCACTATTGAGCCAACATGAGCCATTCACAAAAGGGCTTCCTCCTTTGATTGCCTAATCACAGAAACCTGATACAGTAATACAGTCATATGACAAATTTCATAGTTTTCTGATCTTTGTATCCTTTCTACCACAGATTTTTGTCTTTGCATTCTTTCTAGCACCCAGTTCAGAGATGTGGCAGAAAATCCTCAAAAATAGATTATGGTCTTCAGTATTGAATGAACAAGTCTTTTTCAAGTACAGAATAGGTTGCTTGTTAAACTAATCCTTTTTTTGTCTCTAGAAAGAACAATGTACGTTACTAGGTGCTATATGAAGTTACTGGTTGTTGTAATGGCTTTAGACATATTAGAAGCACCTTATTTCTTAGAGTCCAACTTGCTTGCATGGCATTCACATATACTTTCATACTAGGTGCTTGTGGAGGTGTTTTCTACTTCCATACTGTTTCTTTCTACTCAAAGTATCTGGCAGGAAGTATGAGGTATTGATTGTTTATTTTGTCTAGGCATCCATCTTGCTACTCTTGTATTCGTGTGAATACTCTCAGATCTTCAAGTGATGCTGTTATCAAGAAGTTAGCAACCATTCTAGATGATAAAAAGCTTGCTGGTGATATTGATGGCATGACAATTAGCAAACAGAGTGCTGCAGCTGAAGTTGATCAAGTAATGAAACCAGATAGCTTCTGTGAAACTTTAAATCCTGATCATAGGCTTGCCACAGGAACAGATGGAGATACTTCTGTGGAGAGAGTACGAAGCCCATGCATTTGCAAGTGTCCCTATCCTGGTCTAGACAATGTTGTGTTTGTCAAGGGTTCAGGACCACACACATTTCAGTATGACGGACAAACTGGCCAACCTGTGAAGGAAGTAATTGTGAGTCGAAAATGTGCTGAGGCAGTTCTTCGAGGAGCCCAGGTACATCTTTGCAGTATTTAGATGGTTGCATTAATAACTTTCCCACTTCAGGTTGCTTGAATATGGCATATCCCTCAAAAAAATGACTGCTTGCTTTTTGCTGCTCCAAATTAATTTTCTAGCCCTATGATTGGCAAACTATTAGTATCTGCCATGGAATATCCTATCCATTTGGTTTTATTTTGTATTTCTACCTTGCTAATTCTGCCTTATCTAAGGCAACAATTATCATCATAACGTGCTTCTTCAAATTTTTTATAACTGGTACTGTTAAATTCTTTTTTAGGACTCACCCTGCCCTTTTCGAGTATTTGTAATTCTTTGAGCCATTGGCCTTGTTGCATTCCAGCAATATTTTCTTTCCCATCTCAACTTTCACCTTAACTGATAAGCTTGTTCAACCAGGGTCAACTTTATAGACCATGGCAGATTTATTAATTATGTGAGTATTTTATGAGCTGTTCTCAACGTGATATTATTTGTTTGGTGTTGACTTCCTGTCTGAGACAAGATTTGGTGTGGAACTTGCCATGAAACCTAAAACCTTATTGGTCCAAGAATACTAATTGATTACATGACTTATGCTCATGTTGTTAGGGTTGCAACCTAAATGGTTATTCCAGACTTGAAAGGGCATAGACAATGATCTTTGAGGATATACAAAATCTATTAAGTCTCTCATTGTTTGTTACTTTCTATTCTATGTGATTATACATAGGGAACTTCTAGGAGCAGGACCCCATGGAGGAACTTGTTAATGATTTGTAAGCTACATAGCAAGATTTTGCATTCTTGATTATGTTAATGCAAACTTAAGCCTATATTAAAAGTTATACCTATGCACAGCTACCTTTGGGCAGTCATGCATGGTTAAACATGCCAATTTACTGCTCCTGAAGTTTCATTTACAAATTGCTACGGCTTTATTGGATACATTATCGGACTTTTCTATCATTAGGCAGTTTGCGGGCGTGAAGCTGCTTGACCCCAAAATGTGCATGGATCATCTTTCATAGATAATCCACACCATGCATCACAATTCTTGAAGAATAAAAGAAATGACATTTATCATATATATGTACACACATAGACTAATTATAGATATTATAACCATTATACAATATTCTTTCAAACATATTCACAAGTTCTACGACATCCAAAAACAATTTGTGAAAGATGTGGAAAGGATTTCTAAGACTTGGAAAAAATAACTTCAAGTTAATCAATGTACGTATATATATATGTGTGTTTTCATGAGGAAACAAGCATGGGATAGACAAGAAAATTTAACAACATGATGAGTCGTATCGACCTGTACCCCCTATACTGGGTATGTACTGTGCCTTATCAGTAAGGTAGTGATACAATATCGAGGTTTGATACGATGTAGGGGCAAGCTGGTTTGTACCAGGTGGAACCGACCGAGTTCACCTGATTTTGTGTTGTATCAATCCATACCGCCCAATTATGAGTGGTACCATGTTTGGGGCATGAGAAAATGATCTCCCGACCCTCTGTTGGTACTGGGAGTGTACTGTAATGTATCAGGCATATTGCATCGATCGAGTACCGGTGTGATGCTGAGTACTGATACAATGAACCTGACACCACCATTGCTAGCTACATATAGCATCTTCTGTTTGTAACTGATACATGTTTCCTTGATTAGTCATGAACAACAATGAATATCGAATAGTTCTTGACTAATTTGATTACCAAGATTAATTTGACGAATCATCTGTCCAATTAAAACCTAAAAATAATTTAAGATCATGTCAATACATTAGATAATATTGTTACTTGCTTTCAAACATTTTCTATCTATGTGTGCATAATCTGTTTTTTTTTTGGTGTAAATTTTTTTCTTTTTTCTGAAATCTTTGATCTGCAAGATACTTCCTAGCTTTCACCAACTAATCATCAAGCTTTGTCCAAAGTGTTGAGGGTTTTCCATTGGGCAAATTCTGGAGTCATTTTTTTCTTTGAAATATGTCTCTCACTCTGTTAGCTTGATATCTGTATTTTAGGCAAGCTCTGAGCTCCGAAACCCTTCTCTAAACTTTTGATTTATACTTGATAGGCTAAAACCAACAAATTATGCTACTCGCTGTTTTACTGTTAAAAACGTGCTGTTGGATGATGTGTGTTTGGAGCAAGGATTTAAATCTCGTAGGCTGTCCTAGTTGTTATGCGGACGGTGAAATGCTGTGTCCCGAAACTTCAGACTGTGGATATCCCGTCCTCTCTTGTCCTGGTCCCATCCCAAGACTCAGGACAGTGCCCTGTCTCGACGTTGTGGTTGCTAAGACGCCATGCCGTCCCACTGGGACGAAAATCCTCGGTTTGGAGGGTGATTTTTTTCTGCTTATAATATATTTTTTACTACTTCACAATCTTATTTTTTGATGTATTGTTCTTTTAACATATACATGCCTTCTCTATCTGAAATGGTCTGATTTATATTTCACATGGACTTAGATTTCTGTAACATGTTAATGATCTGAGGTTACTTTCTAACTGGCACGATTATCATTTTATCGCAAAGTTACACTTGATCTGCAGGTATATGTTCCTGGTGTACTGGCTTGCAGTTCGCATGTTGAAAAGGGGGATATGGTTGCAGTTTCAGTTGCTGTGGAACAACCTCTTAATGACAATGGTTGGGGTGTTGGTATAACACGTGGAACAGTTCTCCAGGGGTTGCTGTCAGGCAAGCAATATCTATGACTTCTTTCCAAGAATTTCAAATATTCATGTAACTCAATCAATTCATTTTCCATATATTTGCTGCTCCGGCTTTGTTAATATATCATGGTCTAGAATAGATGATTATTTTTTCTGTCTAATATTTTGGCTTCTTAAAACAACAATACTCAGCAAATAGGTGCGTCTTGTTGAAATTCAACAAAATGACTGCTGCCAGTTTATTTCTTCTGTAATTTGGGGAACATGGCACCTAGGTGTCTATTGTTCTGGGACCTAGTCTTTTTGGTCAGTGAGAACCTATTTCTTAACAAAAAATTGTGATGATGAATGTGGAACTTGCCTTACTGCTGGTCATTTGAGTATGGAAACTCATGGACAAATTTGGATTGGACTTAGTGCAAGCATTACATTTATAGGTTTGTGTGCATGTGTTCATGAATATATTTGTGCATATGCGTGGGCATGTGCATGTTTAATAGATTTAAATGGCTATTCATAATAACATGGAATTTCCAGTCTAATCCCTCAACTTAGGTTAAACTCTTAAAAAAAAGGCAATAAAACTTTATGTTGGCACATGGATTATATAGATTTGTCTTTTCAAATTAGCTTTTAAAAGAACAAGTCAAAATATTCAAAAGCTGAAGATTGTTAGCTAAGTCGAGGAAGTTCAGGAACTACTTAGAAACAAAAGCTTCTAAAAATGATGATACTTTTTCTTTGGGCATGTTGAACATTTCTGTGACAAAAAAACCTGGGAAAGGTGCTGGGAAGGGCCAAGGAAAGGTGCTGTGAAAATAATGAGTTGTATAAATCTCTTTCAGCAGATTGGAATTTGATTTCTAAATAAACTGGAGGAATTGATTGGATAATAATTTTTAGTTAACTTGATCTTGGTTCTGTCAATTTTCTCTTTTATTTGGTTCTAGGTAGCTACATTTAATTATATAGCTAATCCTTCAAGATGCCATTTTGCACATGATATGTGATCTTATTTGATGCAAACAATAATATTGACAGATCCTCAATATCATGGAAGAAATGGCATGTACATTGGGCAAGGAAAAACTTTGATGTCAAGGGCTGGAATCTTTCGTGTTCCTGAAGGGATTGCTGTGGAAATGACAAATAGAGTATACAAGCTTCCATCTTTTCATGGTATATTTTTTCTTGTTTTAAAAGCCCTCCTGCAATATCCTAAGAGAAGGGATATTTCTGATCCACTTATTTAGCAGTATAATGCATCATGGACCTATATTATGTAAACTAATTGCTTGTGATTTTACTAAGTCGCTGTTTTGATACACTAGTGCATCTAATCTAATGTACTGACTGTGATTGCACCATATTTTTAATTTTAGACACATATAAGTTGACTGCTTGATTATTTGGAATTGAGGGTGTATTGGGTATATTTGGTTGCACTGGTACTGCTATTGATTTTAATAATTTATGCAGGGTACTGGTATTTTTACTGCAGTAGCTGGTTATATTATATTGTGCGACCATACTGTTCTCTTCCAAGCTTTCTCTCCCGCCTTCCATTACATTCTTGTCTCCACCATCATTTCACAGCCACCTGTTTCAAATTTTGAAGTTTTGACTTGCTAAAAGAGCTTATGCTGTAGGGTTTTCTGCAGACATTGCTGCTTATGCTAACCTGATGTCAACAGAAAAGCCTACTAACATTGGTCATGGTTATTTGACAGAAATTTCATATTCCCATGGTGTTTTTCTTCTTTCGCTTGAAGTACTTTAAGAAAACTTTCATTTCTCAAAACTGGATCTAGTTCATCCAATGAATAAAATTTTGTTGGAATGGGACAATGTCACTGACACCGTATTGTTGATGGAAACCAACTTTGATATCACCCTTAGGAAATTGGAACTGATTGAATGGTACATAACGATTGTACTGGTTTGTTCCGACAGTCCATACTGATACTGCACCAGTCTGTATTGGTTATTTTTCACTTTTATTGATTTTGAGAGTCTTGGTGCATACCTGGGACAAAAACAGTATTTAAAACCTTGATTTCATCTCAATGTATATTTTTTTCTTCAATTGAATACATGCTTGTATTTCTTTGGCATTTTAGATCTAACAGAAGTTTCTTTTACATCACATTGAAAATGAAAAAGGTGTGTATTTATTTGAGAAAAAAAATTCTCCATTCGATATCTCTGAGTATTTATATAGCCGCTCTATCAGAAATGCTCACTAAAGAAGTCGTTATAATCCATATATATGCATTCTAACAAAGTTGGAGGTTACGATCTGTCAGTTAATGTTTATGCTAGGCTTTTGCTCTGACTGTCATTCACAACATATATTGCATTCAGTCCAAGCTCACTGCTCAAGTTTGCTTGGGGTCAAAGCAAGGGGCTATGTTGGATTCTCGTCACCAACATCAGATTTGTAACAAGTGTAATTACAAATCGACTATTGGTCTCTGTTAAATTGAGTCATCTCCTCTTTGTGCTTGTATTTTTATTTTTATTCTATTTGCTTGGAGTTTCCCCCTGGAGGAATTTCAGAATTCAATGAATTGTTTATGCTTGCTATTTTGAAAGTTCAGGACTTCTACAACATATTTTTTGGTTTGGCTTTCTAAAAGGAGTCCTGACAGAAAATTAAATGTCTTTGAGAGAGAGAAAAATTGATCACTAAGAGAAACAACCAGAGTCCGCTCTCCCCTACCAGGATTAAGGGTTATTAGTGAATTCAAACTGTTTGATTTAGGTATTGGTGAATAGTGACCTAAATTGTTAATTTGTTTTCCTTCTTATTATTACTGCCATGATAATACTTGAACATCTGGTGTTGTTTTGTCTATAATTGATGTAGTCTCAGGGCTCCATCTTGGACATAGTTTATATTTTTTTTTGTTATTTCTGTGTTTTCCATCCAAAGCCATATTTAGACTTGGATTTTCAGGCAAGTCATGTACTAGGACTGCCAAGTAAAAAGAGTTCACCTAGGTGTGATAAGAAGCCTAACCTAACTCCAAACCACCACACTTAATCGCTTGAACCTTGGTCTTTCTTCAATGCCCACGGCCATCACTCATCTCTAGGAACGGAGGAGGATGGATGATAGTCTTGGAGATAGAATTGTGCATGTTGAATGTATGGAAGGAGGAAAGAAAGTTAAAAAAGAAAAAAAAGAAAGAAAAGAAAAAAAAGAAGAAAAAAAAGAAAAGAAAAAAAAGTAAATACTGTTCACGTGAACAGTAATCCGGGAACAGTAACCCAACCCAGAATAGTAAACCGACCCGGAACAATAACCCGACCCGGTTATAGTTCACGAAACAGTAACCCGGCCTATAAAAAGAGAGAACAACATCCAAAAAAAAGAGAAAGAAGAAGAAACCCTAGAAAGGTGAGTGCCACTATGGCCGAAGCCCTGAGAGACCCTTTTTCTTCCACTTTCATCCTGCTTCTTGATCTATTTCTTCTTGGAGCCACCTTCTTGACCTCATCATCCTTCATTTTGATACCTTGGTGGAGCGCGGCCGGAAGATTCTTATTGGATTGGAGGGACCAAACTTGCAAATGTAATTATCCGACAAGTTTTATTACCATCTTTTACCCAGCCCACGTTTCTTCGTCCATCAATCATTATCTCCACCCATCATCATTACCATTGTTGCCATCTATCACATCCTCGAAATCCGAGATTACTGGCAATATTTTTTTAATTATTCTGTTGTGGTTATTTTTAGTTTACTGCACTAGTTATATTTCATTGATTAGGCTTCATTAATAAGATATCTATCATGTTCTGTTTTGCGTTCACATTACCTCTGTAGTAATCGATTATAGGTTGTACCAATAATCATTTTCAATAGGCCCACAACCTTACATCAAGCCTCGGTGAGTTTTTATGCACCATTTAGGTGTCATACAGTATCCAAGTTGCATCAATTAGGACTTTTAGCTTGAGAATCACTAGTTTTTACACCAATCTTCGAAAGGAGTTGTTATTAATCATGCACAGGTCTTGGGCTAGCTTGAAACTCACCCTTCAAGACAAAGCCTTAGTTTAGGCTAATGACAGGCTTCACCTACCAAGCCCAAGGTGGCTTGGATAGTTAAAAAATAGTGCACGACTGGCCAAAAACTGTCTTATTTGATTGGAATTTTAATTGAGAAGATGCTGTGAACTTGCAATTTCTGGTGGTCATGTTTGTTGATCCTTTCTAATACTTGGAAACATCCAAGGTCTTAAAACAATGGCTTGAGATAAGATTCCAGAAGCCTTAAAGTCCAGTTGCTTTATGTTTCGATTTGATCGACGAGGTTATGCTTCGAAGATCAACATGCAAATAGAAGAAAACTGGATTGAAGAATCTTTCACTAGGTGAAGAAATTCTTTCAAAAAGAATTTTATTAATGTCTCAAAAGTTGTCCTTACAAACTTATAGTGTATTATGCGCATATTTATAGGACATGATACCTTAACCCTAATTCGGGCATTAAATCCTATACAGAATCATGCTTAAAATAGGACTTGATAATAAGAAAACATACCAAAATTATTCTGTTACTAATATGGAAACCTAGCTAAAATTTGATACGGTCCTTAATAGAACTTTTATAAAAACATCCACCGAGAAATTAAATATTTGCTTACTGCAGTCTTGGCCCGCGGATCCATTGGCTCCTCCGATGCTTGCATAGTCTAGTTGGTCATAGTATCTGTTGTTTGCATCTTGTGCTACATCAATATTACAATATTCCTTTGAAAAATTATTTGTTGCTAAAATAGGCCTGGTTGCCCGATTGTCCTTGTATCTTGTTTGTTTTATTCACTTCAAGTGTCAAGGGAGCTCTAAAATGAGCAAACTGAACCTACTTTATTGTTGCTAAAAACATCCTAATGGCCAATAAGAATCCTTATACATATAAATATGCAGGTCTTGATAATCATATTGGGACTTTAAAGGAGATAAAAACTCCAGGCATTTACAATCTGAAACACGTGGAGAAGGAATTTCTGCAATTATGATCTTGGCCATTTTGGTTGTCTCACGACTCATCTCCATCCAATGGACCAAATATAAGGGGGTTGGCTAGGTGCAATGTTTGCCGTATCGGTACCAGACCCCGTACTGGTGTCACGCTAGGATAGTATCGGTACGACACGATATGAAATTTTTTTGGCATACTGAGGGTCAGTATGCCACCGGTACCGATACTGAACTGGTATGGTATGCTCGGTATCGTCCGGGTTGGTATGGTACGGCATACCATGACCAGATGTCATTTTATTAGTCCTTGCTAACTGCCTGAGGTAGATAATAACTCAATTTGGAATCGTTGGTTTTAATGAAAAAACATGAAGAAAAAGTTTTAATGATTTTGTAAGATATGATGACTATGAGTTTGTATAATAATTTTCTATCTTCAGGATAATTGGTTTGGTTTTTTTATTTGATGAAAAAGGATAATTGGTTTCATCTGCCATTTTTTTACAATGTCTACTAATCGTCTCACGTGATTAAATTCTATGAAAATCTATGACTTGCTCAGCTGAACCCTGCGATTCTATTTGTAAACTCTTTGCTTAAAGCCCATGTATGAAGCACATACATTGTTCAGTAACTTGATTTTTGCCCTTTTTTATCTAGATGTGCTTGAAGGAGAAATATTTCTTCAAAATTTGCCCAGCGTCATCACTGCTCATGTCTTAGGTATGGTTGCAGAATGAGGATTTGTTCATGCCTCCAATGCACTTTATTTTGTTGGATGCATTTTGTTATTATTTCTGTAGAACCTGAACAGCTGCCAGTTAGGATCCTTATTTTCAATATTAGTTTTCTGTGCTGTCAATTTTCCCCATCTTTTGATAGCTCAAATATTTATTGTATAACTCAGTCCTTATTCTCTGGGATGGTATGCTGTTCTTTTTTCGTACATACATCTTGTTGCTGTTAATATAGCAAGCAAAAGGAAGGGATAGTTATTAACTGAATACTCATTGGTGGCAGGCTCAGAAACATGCATCTACTTATCAATGAACCTTGCACATGCATATAGGCATGTGCAAGCTTTACCCATGTACTGTGGATATATATGTCTGGAGATTTTCTTTTTTAATGGAAAATAATGAGTTTGATGTAGTCCACAGAAGATTTAGAAAAAGTGCTTTTCATGTGAAGTCCTATGGAGACATTTGATGCCTGTGCATGGTGAGAGCCTCATTTCACAAGTGACTTCAGCAACTGAATTGAAAGACTCGAAGATTTGTTTAAGCTTAGCAGTGCTTAGGAGCTGGTGCTGGAGCAGATTTGGGTACAGTAATGGGGAACCACATCTAATTAGAATAGAAACACATAGGAAGCGCACATGGGAGAGGGTTTCTTGAGATTCCGAAGCAGGTTCTACATTCTATGTAGAAGTTTCATGCTAGTAAGATATTCTCAAGCCTGCTATTTTGTGAAAAGGAAAGAATTTTGTTATTATTAAAACATGCTAAAATGTAGAAAAAGGTGAAAGCAGATTTCTTTTAGGCAATTAGGTGAAAGCAGATTAGGAGAACTACAGGGGATGTTCGTCAAAATTGATGGTAAAATTGGTGAGTTTCAAGGATTTAGTTTCAGAATTGCCTAGTGGGTTGTTTTGTATTGAACAGACATCCAATAATGTATCTATGGTGAATGAATTAATGAACTAGAGATGCTAGATCTTTCTCCCTTATCATCAAATTTTGATCAAGTGAGATGATGAAGCCTTTTCCATCGTTGCCACAGTGACATGTAATCATGAATATGATTCCTACAAATCAAGCAATGAATAGAAAAACATTGGCCTATGCATGACATATTGCCATGGTTAACAATAAGGCACTAAATATATCATTCTTTAATAAGAGGTTTTCTAGAGTTGCCATCATGGTTCGCCGTACCGGCCTAAATCGGATGGTACGGGGCATACCGTATAGATTCAGTACTGGTATCCGGTATGGCAGACGTACCGATCCTCGATACGCTGAAAAGATCCTGTACTGAACCGATATAGTGCTAGTGTGGCACCGGTATGGGTTCAGTACTGAGACGGCGAACCTTGGTTGCCACTTTAAACTCAGATGAAAGTTCCTACGAAAATTTCTTATAAAATCATAACCTTGTGCTTAGACCTTTCTTAAGGTTCCTGATCAGCTTTATATCGAGTCAGATACATCGGTGTTGGGTATTCTCAATTAAGTGATCGGGTAACTGTAAGAAAAAAGTCATGAATTTTTAAGAAAGTTTGGATTCGATGAATTATGAGTTTTTGGTGAATACTTCTTGAGTTTCAATCAAGGTGAAGCTCCATCTTTCGAGATGATTGATACAAGAGCAATTTTTAAGCCTCAAAGAATAAGAATGGAGCATGTAGGTCATCAAAGTTTGCTAATAAAACAATATGGTTTCTCTCAATGGGATGATTTTAGGTGCGGCGTATTCCCTTTGGCTATATGATCGTGTGGTTTCTGAAAATTTAAAACCCAATTTCCTCCATAAATTCTCTGATCCAAATGGCAGGGAAGTTTCCATATTTGTACCTTAACATATTGAGTTTACTGAATCTAGATTTGGCACAATCAAAATTCCTTTAAAGATCTGCTAATATTTTTGCGGTGTAGGAAAATAGCCAATAAGTAGTTTCAAGTCGTGGCCAGATTTAATGTAAGCATTAAGTCCATCTTGGACTAGGATCCATATTTTTATTTGAAAGTTGTTAAAAGATTTCTTTGGAATATGTCAAATAATATAAGACAAGTATAATTCTATTAGGTTTACAAAGAATTCACTTATCTTCTTATATTTCTTCTTTTTCTCTGTTTACAATTCTCAACACATATCATGGTCTGGATCAAATCATATTGGCCTCGAAAATAGCTTCTAGCGGTTTCCCCCTACTTTGTTTGTGGTGATGTACTTGAACTTTAACCTTGACCACAATGAGATTTTGCTATTAATGAAGATTAGGGTGGACATATACTTAATGGTGACTTATCTGCAATGGTGGTCCTATTCTTGATAATGATGATATCATGGTGGTGTTTATGTTCAATAACTGTACCGATCCATGATTGTCTGGTTTATAAAAATGATATTTTTTGGCTTTAAAGGATTTTTTTTTTAAATAATCGGTCTCCATATATGAAATGATCTCATCTAGTAATTATGCAATGCTTCTAGCTTTTATGTATCCTAAGAGGTGGTACATAGTATTAGTGCAGTGCCATACACTGCTGCTTCAACATTCTCTTGCTTATAAAATGCTACGCACTAGTTCAAAAGGGCATTTTGGTTCTTGTACATGTAGTTTGGTGGTACAAATGCTTATTGTAGCAAAAACAAAAAAAGCGCCTTTATCAAAGCTAATAGTTAATACCATGCAACTTCTTTAAAAATTTTGATGCATCTTTCCCTTACCATATTGCATGCATTCAACCAAACTGATATTGACTTATACTTTCCTAAAACAATTCCATTAAAAGAGAAAATTTGACGAAATACCAATTATTAATATATCAGCTACTTTGTTATCGCTGTTTTACTTGCTATGTAAATGGATGATAAAGGTTTTAAGGTGCAACTTTAGTATGGAGAACCTGTCTTTGATCTTCTTTCAATCTGTTGAATTCTAAGTTTCATGCTATTTCTTTATGAAGGATTTAGTGGAACATATAATTTATTTTATGCTGTAATGCTTTCTTGGTTCATCAAGTTATTCATGTTCCTCATTTAATTTTGTTCTTAGATCCCCAACAAGGAGAACGGATTTTGGACATGTGTGCTGCTCCAGGAGGGAAAACGACTGCAATTGCTATCCTTCTGAAGGACAGAGGAGAAGTTGTTGCCATTGATAGATCTCACAATAAGGTAAAACCTTCATATTTCGTTATTTGACTATACTTATTCGACTTAATTTTGCTAAGAGATTAAGTTTGCTGTGTTGTGGCATATGAAGTGGGATTTTAAATGCTCTTATTTCTCCAGTATCGCTATTTCTTGATTAGCAAGTGCATATCGCGGCCGAACTAATTGGTGGCCTATGGTGTCATGTCACATGGAGATTCTGTTGACAAAATCCTTACATATATTTGATTTCAAAACCAAGGTTTTACGTACTGAGCCATATTGGTCCATGCCGGCATATTGTACCGTACCGGTAGAGTACAATATAGTAACTTGATAAGGTACTGTACCGACACATGGTATGAGTGTTTTGCTGCCTTAGCACCTTTACCATGTGTTGGTATGATGCCAATTCCAACTGGTAACATATTGGTATGGGTACCAGCACCAAGATGTAAATCCTTGTTAAAGATATAAACCTGACCCTTTAGAGCCTTTTATATAAGAAGAATCTAAGTAGTTGGCCAACAACTGTGACATCCTTGCTTTTTCAATTAAAAATTTAACATGTTGATATGCTCAAATAGGTTTTAAGTTTGTAAAAGGATTTATAAGATTGGCTAGGCTTTTCATCAGATCTGTAGGTGTTTTAGCTTTGGAAAATATATGCCCCTTATTTTTTTAATGCTTGATTAGTCTCCTTTCATGTAGACACAAATTAAGGGCATTTTCTGAAAAGAATTTTGTTATCATCACCTTCCCTTTGACATGTGATCACCTAAGAGATTGTCTTGAAAGGGCAGCATGAGATTTTTATTTGAATATTGCAACAGTGCCTTGTTATAATAGAGGTGGCAGATGCAAACCTGTCAGGTAATGTGGCTCACCTGACCTTTCTTTTAGCCAAGATTAGTCATCCAAGTTAGAACTTGTATAGGTTTTGAGTTGGGGATCTTGCCTTCTGTCTTGATGCGTCACGATGAAGTTAGTGCCTTCATCTGCTCTAGATTATTGCTGCAGATATCAACTTGGCTTGGTAGAGTCTGGTCATTGTGGATAGGGTTGGGTCTATCATATCACACATGTAGCCAGGTTTAGTTGCTTGAGGAGGTTATCATGGCCACTGAGATTGATCAAAAGATCTCCTCTCTCACCCTAACAACCCATCTCTTATTTCTGGCATCTCCAATAACTGTACATTTAGTTCATAACTCATGTGAGCTAAAGAATGGAACCAAACGTTAGTCAGACTTGAAATTGAGG
Organism: Phoenix dactylifera; assembly: GCF_051530095.1. Classification (NCBI taxonomy): domain Eukaryota; kingdom Viridiplantae; phylum Streptophyta; class Magnoliopsida; order Arecales; family Arecaceae; genus Phoenix; species Phoenix dactylifera. The sequence continues at coordinate 52,338,062 of NC_143190.1, read as the reverse complement.
TTTAAAGGTTGCCGTTGGTAGAAGGATTTTATTTTTCTTTCTTTTCTCTCTTTGATATTACTGGATCAAGGTTCAGAGCTAGATTTTAGGAAGAAAGCCCCGCCAAGGTGAAAGTGGCTTAAGTGGGCTTGGTCAGGTCAAGATGCAAGAGGTCCAACTGTTGCTTACGTCAGGCAATCCTCATGTTGAAGAGGTCTAACTGCAGAAGAACCCTCGTGTTAGCCGGTTGAGTTGGTTTTGGGTTGAGCCATGAATTTAGGTTACTGATTTGACATTTAGAGCTGATCGAAGACTTCAATAGTGCCGATATCCCCTAATAATATGTCTACATATCCCCTCCAAAACAATGATGTACCATTCTGATGGAAAAAGGCTGTTAATTACCTAGTTAAAATTAAGCCTTTGACTTGACTCTTTTGAATATAAAATAATGGTTGTTATAGCAGCTGCTGTTAGCCATTATATCGGGAATGGGCGGAGAATTTGGAGAAATAAAGGCCTTATTTTATAATCTCACTGATCACAGAACAAAATATTACCTTAAAGCTGACATCAAAATTTAAAGAGAAAATAGTATTTTATTTGAATCAGTTTAACTATGAGATAACAGCCATTGTCCCCATGAAATAATAGTTATAATAATGGAATAACTTCTGATGTTGTAATGGAATTTATTTTGAACTAAGGATTTAAGTGCCTATGGTACAGCGCATGGTGGCCAGTGGCTGCACCATGTATGTCCTGCCATCCTCGTTACCCACGGCCCTCCCCCCCCATCCCCCCTCCCTCCCCCCTCTCCATATCTCCCTTCCCCTCTCCATTCCAAGTCCTATCCTCCGATGCTAAACTAGCATAAGTTGATGCCTTGTGATATGCAGGGCAATGCAGCACGTGTATGCCCCATGTTAGCACCGGCTTGTATCATGGTATGATACAGACGGGCACTTAAAACCTTGTTCTGAACATTTATCTTATTTGACTTTTCAATTATAACATGTATATTGCTTTCAGGTGATGGAAATTATGAAGTTGGCTGCAGAGATGGACTTGACTTGTATAAATGCATATAAGCTTGATGCTCTTAAATCTGTACGTCGAACTAATGAGGGAGAAAATACTGATGTAACAGATCATATCATTAGAGAATTAGATATGACTGTTAAAGATTCAAAATCATTTAGAGTTACAAATGGTGACGTTGTTAGCAGTAATACAGAAACATCCGGCATTGATGTGACATCCATGCAAACTGGTAAGAGAAGTATGTCAGCTTTTGTTTTTTTTTTTTAAAAAATTCTTATTTTCTTTTTCCTTGTCAACTGCACAAGTTATCAAGTATACGAATGGTTATGTGTTCGCCATCATACATTTGTTTGGTTTGGAGGAAGAAATTTGTGACCTTTGAACTATATTGTTACGAACTATGCTACGTAAGAAAGTCCTCTGGACAATCCATAAAATTACTAGTAGTCTATTGGAATTACTCAAGTTTTTTCCCTTTTCTTTTTTTCTTTTCTTTTGTTTTCTTTGTATTTTTTACAAGTGGTTGCTAATATATATTTGAGTGGTTGAATCAGCTATATTCTTCATCACTTGGTAATGTATATGTTGTTATAAAGTAGGTACCAGTCCCCATACCAGTAACTTACTGGTATGGTTCAGGTTGGTATGGTACACCCCTATATTAACATGTGGTATGCTGCTGGAGTCGGCACAACAGCTGTGCCATGTGCTGGCACGTCCTTGTACTGGAGCCCTTGTGTTGTACCTTACCACATGTTTGTACTAAGTACATTATCATTCTTATCATCGCCATACAGTTTTCTGCTAGTTGCCTCAGAATATTAACATCATACATTGCGATGGTTGGAGTGGATTCGACTTGTTTATCCTGTGCGAGCATATTATATTGACAATTTGAGATCACTTGATTGATACTTTCCCATTTTCTGCTGGAAAGATGTTCTAATTAAGGCTCCAAGTTGTTGAATTCTTCTGGTTCAATAATTTGCTTTTCTAACACCATTTTCTATCCCCTTTTTGATTATGAATTTGAAAGGAGGGGGGGGGGGGGGGGGGGTTGATCAGCTACATGCTAATCCTTTGCACAACATTTGACAAGCTTGTTTTCTTTTATTTTACAATTCCAGGATATTCTGGGCATATATGTTTTGATGTTGCTCTATTGGAGGGTCAGATTACATAAGAGAAACATCATGAAAATGTTTATATAGATTGTGGTAAATTTTGTATAACAAGTTTCAGATAACATGCATTGGAGGAATTATGAGAATTGTGCTAGTTGTAGATTAAGTCATGGGGAAAGGAAAGATGTTCTAATTAAGTCTACAAGTTGTTGAATTCTTCAGGATCAATATTGCCTCTCCCTTTATCAACCATGATTTCGAAGGAAAGGTTTAATCGGCTACATTCTAATTCCTTTGCATTAGATTTATGAATATGGGAAAGGCTTGCTTTCTTTAATTTATTAGATATTCTCGACATGCATGATTTGATGTTGCTCTATTGGAGGGTCTGATTACATAAGAGAAACATCATTAGAAATGAGGTTGTTTAAATAGATTGTGGTAAATTTTGTAATAACAAGTATGGATAACATGCGCATTGGAGGAAATATTAGAATTGCACCAGTTGTAGATTAAGTCACAAGGAACTGGTTACGATGGTAAAGTTATTAGGAAGGATTTGTGAAGCTTGCTTCCAGAGATTTCTCTTTCAGGAAATGGATAATCAATAAGGATTCACAGATCCAGCTCCAATGGTTGTGATAAATCTTGTTGGGCGATTAAAGTTTTGGATGCTGATGAGATTTAAAGATTGATTTTGATAATCACAAAATCTTGAAGTATAATTACTAATGTTTGTGTTGCAAGAAGAAAGATAATTTGTTTTGCAAGGAACATAGCAAGTTGGAAAAATACAAGAAGGTCTCAAAAGCTCTTAAGAAAAGTTGGAAGAAAGCTACACTTCATTGGCCTAAGTTTCAAGTTCAAAGGATTCAAGTTGGAGGGATAATTCTAAAGAAAAACTCAAAAGAACTGTTCTCGAGTCGACTCCTGGAAGTTCAGAGTCGACTCTGGCACTCTAGAGTTTCAAGGAACAGTGCTCGAGTCGACTCCGGGACTCTGCGAGTCGACTCCGACTGAGAACAGACGAAAAGACAGAGAGTTGATTTTCAGCGCTACAGTGCTCGAGTCGACTCCTACTTCAGCACTACAGTGCTCTAGTCGACTCCCAGCTACAGTGCCGGTAGACTACTATTCACAAGTCGACTCCTGTTCCAGCCGAGTCGACTCGAGCATGCTGGGAGGTATAACGGCTAGTTTTTTCTCAACTCCAACGGCTTTATTTTTGTCTCTAACGGCTAGATCTTTGTTCCAAAGCCATCCAAAGCTATAAAATCAAAGAAAGAGCTAGGGAAGAAGGTAGGAAAATGGGAGAGAACATATAGAGAAGAGATTTCAAGAGAAAATCTTTCAAAAGCACCAAAGGGCCGTTCAAAGCAAAAGTGAGAGAAGAAGAGCATCCGAGTGAATCCCAAGGCTTCCTCTCCAACTATGTGCTGCCTCGGTGATCCTTTACCTCGTGCGAAATCAGAAGAGGGTTAAGTAAAGAAGAAGCCGAGTTCTTTCATCTACAAAACTTGTTTGAGAGCTTCTCTTTACTCTATTTTGTTTATATTGCTATATCTGCTTGTTTAAGAAGCTTGTATTTGCTTCAAATTCTTGTTCTAATATCTTGTAACTTGATTCAATCAACAGATTGAATCAAGGGGTTAAGGTTTGTTGGTGAGCCAAAGGAAAAACCAACGGTGTAAGGTTGTGGTTGGTGAACCAGAAAAAACCAACTGGGTTTGATTGTGAACCCGGAAAAACAATCGGGTGGTTCTAGTCGGTGAGCCTGTGAAAACCGACCGAGTTCGTTGTAATCTCGCGAAAACAACAAGTTGGGTTGTGAGCTTGTAAAACAACCGGCTGTAATCGGAGGGATTATAGTGAAATTCCCAAGAGGTCTTGGAGAGTGGATGTAGGTGCTGGGGTGGACCGAACCACTATACATCTTTGTGTTTGTGATGCTTTCTTTCATTGTTTAATTTCCTCACTTACATAGTTAAATATCTAATTGAATTGCTTGCTTAACTCTTATCCTCGCATCCTTTAGTTGCAAGCATAATCAAATTGTTTAACCAAGTTTCATTTAATAAACTGCATTAAGATTCATTGTATTGAAATGCTTGCTTGGGAAAATCTAGACTAATTGTTTATTGAGTCCGCTGCTTAATAGTTTTAAACTTGATCAGATTAGAATCAAACTGTTGCTAAGTTTAAATTCCACTGTAAATCTGTTCAACTTAGCTTAATTAATTGAAAAGTCTAGAAGTTATTGAAAAGTTTTAAATTACCCAATTCATCCCCCCTCTTGGGTTGTATCTACTGGGCAACAGATGCTGGTCCCTGGCAATAGCATATTACAGTGTCATGCTGTGCAGTGTGCCTAGGACTGGCACACAACTAGCACCATGTCAATGCCACATGGTACATGTCAATAAGGCATTGATGTGGGACGTGCCGGTCCATGCTGCTTGGCATGGAGAACACCTTAATCCATGGTTCAGAAAGGTTTATGCTGTCTATTCAGGTAAATTGTTCATTATAGAGCTCATTATAGCTTTTACATCTTTATCAGGGTTCTCATCTCCAAGAAACCAAGTGGAAAAATGTATAGTTTCATTGTCATGAGACTAATTGTGTGTTTATTTCGCCACTGCCTGTAATATGTGGCTATTCAGATTTGCACCTCTTCACTACTTTATCTTCTAGAAAAAGTGCTGTTTAGATTGCAAAAGAATATGTTCAATAGTGATTTTCCACATGAGGTATCATAATTTGGTGGGGCCACTTATGCCACTTTTACCATCTGAGTTCATGTTATTTAATTTCAAAACATGTTTTAGCACTCTGTGAAACTGTAACTCATGATTAATCTTCACAACCAGTTTTAATTCGCCGTTCACATAAAGGCTAAAACATTGCTTATTGTCGGCAAGCTTTTCTGTCATAACATAATTAACAAATAAATATATTTCTTGGTTCATATTTTGAAGACTTTATGATGATCTTCATCATCATCATCTAAAGTCGTTTAAATTCTAACAAAGTCATTGTACAGTCAACAATGGAAAAGCAGATTTAAGAAGGTATGTCAGCAAAGCTGACCTAAGGAAGAATGCTCGACGAATGAGAAATGGACCAGGAAGAAATCATTGCATGGGTGCTAGGGTTGAAAATTCAAAAGGCTTTCTACCTAATAGTTTTGATCGTGTTCTTCTTGATGCTCCATGTTCCGCTCTTGGCTTGAGACCTCGACTATTTGCTGGGCAGGTATGATTTAATCTACCTGACATACTTTGGTAACAAAAAAGTGTTGGTTATATGTATACAAAATCTTATCTTGATAGACAAGCCTCTTATCCAAGTCTATTTGGTTCGATCTATGGGTTGCAATTTGATCCATGAAAGTTTTGGGAACTTTTTACAGTTGGATCTCGACCTGGTTCCTATTGTCTTTAGATTGGTGCCAATCCTTTTTAAGGCAACTTACAGCAAGAGAGTGTCCTGAGTTTATCTTCATTGATGATAGTTGTATCTTGTGTACTGATTTGTCTTTTTTCGTCATAAAACATGCAATGAGCACGGTTCATTTCAGGATGCATTTGGTCATAACTACCAACTTTGAGTCACATCTTTTCAGCCATAAAAATGAAGAGTCCAAGGAAGTAATATTCTAGATCGACCAATGAACGATGCATGTGTTATACAGTGGTTTCTTGGTTTTGATGATCTCAATGGCCTTTTTTCTGTGCATAGTTCACATACAAATTTGAATTGGTATATTGGCCTTAATTTATTTTCACATTATAGTGTAATATTCTTTCTTCATAATATTAATTATGTAAAAAAGGGAAAAAATAAGGATATCAGCAATGTTTAAATTATGGATACACAATTTCTCTAATACTTTATGTTCTCATTTTGTAAGATGTTACATTGGTTTCCACTTCTATTAATTTCATTTCTTTATAGGTTTTGATATTTCTGACAATGTAGGAAACTGTAGAATCCTTGAGAAATCATGCAAAGTATCAAAGAAGGATGTTTGACCAAGCTGTTCAGCTAGTCCGTCCAGGAGGAGTTATTGTGTACTCAACGTAAGTATATATCTTGGATGATTTGTTAATTGTTAAATACCATGATTGTTCATTGTAACTATGAAAAGTTCACTCAACATGTAGGTAGTTTAATAGTGCATTTTGATATTTTTCAATAACACCAAATAAGAAAAGCCAACATATTCCATCTATAAGATAGTATTTTATCATTGAGATACTAGAGTTTGTATACTCAATGATGTGTGAGTTTTGATGAATGGTTATCTGGTTTGGAGATGTGAATCTAGTGTAATTGATATATTTTAGATTTTCATTTATTTCATCATAAATTGTTTTCAATGTAGTTTGCATGTCTCTATTTGTGATTGATGCTTGATTTTTCGATCATAGTGTGACATTTGATTTACCCTAGCTTTTATATTTGAAGAACAGTTGCCTTGTCTACAGCTTGCTGCCTCGTCAATCTTTGGATCATTATTTGCATCATTTGTTTCCATTTTTTACTTGAATTCGCTTGATCTGTGTTCATCTTTTTTAATTACTATTGTGCACTCTTCATCTTGCCTTTATATCGTTGATGGTTAGTATTTACAACATGCCTCAACCATTGATGCTACACAGAGATCCAGAAATTTGAGGGTCCTGGTTTCTTTTTTTCTCCAAACTCGGTCAACAATACAATTTGTGTATACATCTTGATCTTCTTGGAACTTCTAACTTTTCAGCTAGTGCACCTTCCCCCTGCCCCCACCTCTCTTCTTTCTTTTCTGTTCTCAGAGCTTTTAGGTCATTTTAAATTCAGCTTACTCTTGATGGGCCTTCCTAAGCTCAAGACACATTAGTTTTTAACTTCTTTTCAAGTTCATGAAATTCAATATAGTTTTTAACAACATAATTGCAAGGTGGCCTGATTCTCATGGAATGAACAGCCAAACAATTTATGCTATGTTTTTTCATCATCAATAAAACAGATATTACCAAAGAACATGCCTTGCAATGAGCTAATACCCTCGATCTCCAGATTTTTTTTTTTTAAAATAACTATGTGGAACAGTTCACATGCACCCTCAGAAATGCTATAGATTTAACCTTGAGGAATCTGTTACAGATCATAGCTTGTACACATTCATGAACATGATTCTCCAAGTACTACCCAAAGGTTTTGTTTATAGACATTTTTTTTATATGACCTTAAATGAATCAAAGCCTAGAACAGTATTTCAAAGGATTATTAACAAAAGACCCTAATTGTGCATTCAAGATTAACCAATTAAACCATTAGGTCAAAGGACGAGAAGAACTAAAACAAAAAAGAGCATATAAACAAAAAGAGTAGAAACAAAGAGGACAGAAATTTGCAGAAAACATATGGAAATAAGAGCAAAGGTTAAAATACAAGGTAAAGAAGACAAAAATAGAGGGGGAAATGATGAAAAGGAGAAGAAAGGGGAAACCAAGAAGAGGAGAGTAGAAATGGAAGAATCTTTCACAATAGAAATGGGAGAAGAAGAGGATGGAGAAAAGAATAATGGGAGGATCTTCTAGAAGAGAAGGGGAAGAAGAAGTTAGAAAATAGAGGAAAAGAGGAAGAGATGAGGATAAAAGAGGAATGGAAGAAACGGGCATCGAGGGAAAACACAAAGCATGTTTTTTGGGGGCCTTGTGTGGTTAGATGGCATGAGATTGAGCCTTGGTGCAATGTAAGGTTGCTCCATTTTGATCTGAAGGTTACGAGAACCCGGAAATAGCCTCTTTGCACGTGGAGTAAGGTTGTGTACATCTAACTCTTCCAAGACCCTGCAATGTGGGAGCCTTGTGCACGAGGCCACCTTTTTTTTTGGTTGGATGTCTGCCAGCAGTTAGATGAGCTGATGGAAACCCTATGCTTGGTTTGGTGGCCTGGTGGATGGTTGAACAGCTACTAGTGGAAGGCTGCCACTTGCCCTAGCGCTGGTGAGGTGAGGGAGGCAACAGGGCCCATGGATGAGATAAGGCATTCTGAGATGAAGCAATGATATAGTTTTTTTTTTGGCTAAATAAATATCACCATGCGATAGAAGATTGAAGTACTTTGACAAACCTATGCATCAAGGATTTAATAATTAGCTTCTAGTCTGTACCAACTATACCGATAGTGTACTGATATTCCCCTCAGCATCGATCTGTATCAACATATGGTACGTCACATCATTAGTGTTGTGCCATCATGAAGACACACTGTAATTTGTACAGTACCAGTATGGTACCAATGCCATGACCATATTTCATCGTCATTGACAACTGTACTTCAAAACAAAAGAATATTTCTGAATTTCAGCTACCTGCTTTGCTTAATTCTTGATAGTCTTTTGCTTAATATTTGCATGTTGTTACAGTGGGGAACATTTTTTGTTCTGTCATGTAATGCCCATGATACTTAAGTTAATGTCTAAGGTTTCATTATCACAGTGCGGATATTTTCTTTTTGCTGACAAGTAATGACCCCGATACTTTAGTTCCTGAGTAACTGTACATAATCATTGCTCAAGGCCTGTTTGGCTAGATCTGGTAGGATAGTCCTGGATTGGATTGCCGGGTGAAGGAGCAGGAGAGGAGGAAGGGAGAACATAGGGATGGTACGGCCCACTCCCATGTGGGATATCCCACAGGATCAGGCCCCATGACCCCATGGTTCTTCCTCTTCTGCTCTCCCACTCGCTTCCTCCCTCTTATCGATCTCCAACCAATCCTGCCAGATCTGGATGGAAATTCCCAAACAGGCCCTTACAGGTATTATCAGCTTTGAATGTCCACTGGGCTTCTCAATCAAGTGACAATTGTCATCTTTCATGGTGTAATTGTAAATCCATCTCCATACCTCAAGCATAAGATTTCACCATAAATGTCCTTAAATAGTAAAGGGACAACCAACTTAAAACTTTCCCTTAATACACTTTCATAGGTATTATCAGAATTACAGTTATTAAGTGGTCTAGAGTAGTCACAGTACTTGCAAACATCTCGCAGATCCTGCGTTACTTTCACTTAGTCTCATTACTTTATAACATGTTTTCCATAGCATGGAGTAGCATTTTACGTTATTCATGAGGTATTCTTTATATTGTGTATTTGTACACCAACCAATACAGGGCATGGACTGCTTTAAGTATTTGATGCATTTCTCGAACCAAAAAACCATTATACTTCATTTTAGAACATCTCATCATTTCAGTAGTCTTCCTCTCCCAAGTCCTATATGACAGCCACAAGTTTTAAATGTACTCCTAGATGTTGTTGAAGAATGAGGAAAGATTATACATGTCATTGTAGGGAAAGGGGAGAAATTTGTTACTGGTGGTTTTGCTAATAGAAGTAATATCAACTCAGAAATACCCTATTCATTCTTCATGGTTATTAAGGTTGATATAAAAGATGGACTTCAATTTTTTAAGACTAGTTCTTTAAGCATATGTACTTATGTGTTCCTATGTGTCTTTTCTGTTTTGCTCTTTTTACACTCTAAATTTAGTTGCTGTACATCTATTGTATTCAATAAACAAGTGAAGGAGTGCCACTATTGATGTTTGTTCTTTTAGATGTACGATAAACCCAGGAGAGAATGAGGCCTTAGTTCGGTATGCTTTGGATACATACAAATTCCTGTCATTGGCATCGCAGGTAAATTTACTTAAGCAGCTCAGTTCCATAATGGGAAAATTGCGTACTTTCTATCTCTAGCTTTAGCATTTAATAAGTTTCTTGGTGGCATACTCAGACTTAGTTATGTATTTGCAGTACATGAGTTGGTAACATGTAATGACCATGAAGTTTTTTTACATGTATAGCATGAAGCTTCTTGAATGTCAGAACATTTATGATTTACGTCATACCTACACTTTTGAGTTTCTAACTACATACAATTTCTTCTTCTCATTCTATTCATATGGTTGTAAAATCTCAGCACCCCAAAATTGGAGGACCTGGTATAACTGGCCGTTGCGAGCTGTTTGGTGGGGAATATGTGGAGTAAGTCGCTTTCATTTTTCTTTTGCAATGGGAGCGCATTTTAATGCCCCAATACATGCAGATTTTGAGGCATTAGGGTTATTGTAATATGTGTTCTGTGCACCACACTCTGTCTGGTTTGCATTGCAGCACAAACTCTATCAGCTACTTCCACCGTGCTCTGATTGGAAGATGATTTTAAATAAGTTAATTCTGTTAATATATGCTTAAGCTGAAAAACATCATCAGACCTCCCCGTGTAGATATGCTTCTCTTTTTACTCATCACCTCTGCCGCTATCTTCATTTACATCAAAGCTGAAGTGAGTTTTGTATAACATCTTGTCCTAGTCTCTTGTTACCTGAAACTGTAGGACTTAACTGATGATGATTAATGCAGAAAAAAGAAAAGAATGTTAAACTGAGTCATTGAATAGATGCATGGATCAACCATAAAAACATTCCAGATTACACTGATTTATCCAGAACATCAACCTTTCTTGTTACATATTACTATTAGATAGCCATAATAAGGTTTCTTACTATCATTGCCGCCGCCGCCACCACCATCATCACTGTCGATGATAAAAGTGTGCTGTAAACTCATTTGGAGGAATCAATTGTAGTTAAATTTTTCAAAAATGAAAACTTAGCATCAATATTGGAACAATTTCAGGGTCAAAGTAAAGGACATTATGAAAAAGCTGTTTATTTCTGAGTAGTATGTTCCTCGTAATTAGTAAGCTTGTTTTATAGCTAAAGTATAAATTTAAGAAACAAAGTGGTCATCCTTTGTGAAAACATGTTATGCTGATGTAGATTGATAGACATATTATTGGCGAAGCAAATTGAAAACAAGGTGGTGAAGGCAGTTAGACATTTATTAGAAACAAAATAACCATAGTTTGCAAAATTGAAATTGATGTGCCTTATATGTGAAATCCAAGTTTTTTAAATTATTTCTGCATGAATGAAGCATGCTTTATTGCTGCCTCCTTGTTGGAAAATAATTAGAGCATAAGCATGCAGATGGTTGAAACAGGAAAGGTTTTTTACTTGACCTAACCCGACCTGTTGCCATCCCTCATCCACGGTCAGTGTTAGTTCTCCTCCATGTTACATTATTTTGGCTGTTTTTTCCTTATTAGCTGTGATGAGATTAATGATTGCCATTGTCAATTTTGAAAATTATATGATGTCGGGGAAAGCTTATAAACAACTTTTTTGTAATATTGTCTCTCTGTTGCACCCAACTCTGGAATGAAAAGATACAGTTTGAAGAGTTTCCACTGATATATACTAAGAATGTTCTGCTTCCATCTTGCAACTATTAACTAGTATTGCCTTTTGTTATTTTGCTCTGCTAGGGAATGGCTAACCCAAAGTGAAGCAGAACTTGTTCAAAGGTTTGACCCATCATCTTCGCTCGATACGATTGGTTTCTTCATTTCAAAGTTCAACGTTGGTCAGAAAGATTTATGAGTGCAAGGTGACATTTTCATATTTCATGCACACTTTTTAGGAACAATGTTTCTTTTACTCTGTTGTTTAATTTACGTGAACATTATTTATTATTTGCCATAAGTGCTGTCTTTATTACAGAAAACAACCACCTATTTTAAAAGAGATCAAAGATACAGATTGTCTGTCCAATTTTTGAAAGAAAGCTAGATTCAATTGCTTGACGACAAAGAGTCCATCTTTTATTTATAATGCTACAAATTCTCTTGGTAAACGAATTACTAGTTGTGAAAGGACTTTCTGATATGCGATAGGAGACCTCCATGTTCATGTTACTTGCCGATGATACATTTTTAGTTGATGAATTAGCTGTGTACATCAAACTGGAAGGTAGCAGCACAGGATAAAGGATTGAAAATTAACTTGGATAAAACAAAGTACATGGAATTTCAACTATAGTAGAAATTTAGATAGTGATTTTAGTATATACAGTTCAATATATATATATATATATATATATATAGACATGCCCTGAACAAATCTGTTGCATTTTTTTCTTCCATTATACACAGTGATGAAGAAATAGCAACCATGTCTTAAAACAGGGTGATTCATCCACCAGGATGCTATGCGACTTGCAAGGGTCATTCAGACACAGGGCAATATCTTAAGATTACTTAAATCAGCTGCATCTTTCAGTTAAGATAGCTCAGGAGTGTAAAATGAGCATTGCAAGGATGAGGATTTTGAGATTGACATATGGTTAACAAGAAACAGTTTTAGGAAAAAAAAATATCAGAGGAATGTCAAGAATAAATGAGCAATAAGTTTGAGATGGCTTGGACATTTTTAGCTGCAGCATAGCCCAGTGTTAGCCTTGGCAAGGAGGGGTTCTAATTGTAAGTGGGTCCATAAGCAGGTTGGAACTCCAAAGTATTTGGATCAAAGTCTGCAAAACTGGTGCAGGGAATGAGTATGTTATCAATTTGGTACGGTATAGTCGGAATGTATGGTATGCATCCCTTACCGAGATAGGTTTCCAACATTTTCTTCTTACTCCAGCCATGGTACCTCCTGAAACTAGGTGGGACAGGTTGGTACCGGGCAACATGGGAGGGGAGGGGGGGAGTTTCGCTTGGTTTGGATTGGTACGAACCGGTTTAGTTCTTATACTGAACCGAACCTTGGTACTATATCAGTGCCGTACCGGTACGATACAATATAGGTTGGTATGGACTAGATATGTAATTTCCAATCCTAGAGGACCTAATTAGAAATCATTGGTAAATATGGGAATCTATGTAGCTTTCTATAAAGTAATGGGAAAAAAATTGTTTGTCTATGTATTTTACATTTACTTCTTCAGCATGAAATATGTAAGTTGATAGCTGATACTGATTTCATGCTGAGTTTGTTCTATTCCCTAAGATTATTTTATTCTTGTCTTGTAGCATTGAACTTACTGGTAACAGCTAAAACCATGGTCCATCTGAGCAAGTTCCATTAGTCCTTGTTCAGATTGCCATCCTAACTGAACTGGATGGAAAGCAGCATGCAATCGATCCAGCATGTTTTGGGTACCTTGAGACAACTCGTATTTACTTAAAAAGAGGCTCCAAAACTCGTACGAGACGATCAGGTCTATGCAGAGAAACGGAGTCTGGCCCCACATTACTGCAGCATCAGTGTAACTTTTAGTTTTAAAATCTGTCTATCATGGTAACTGATCATAACAAGTAAATTGAACATGATCCTGATGTTAAGAGGCACTTCCATTTTTCTCGTTAGCTCAATTCATACGTTCTGACAAGCCTTTTTTTTTAACTAAATGTTCTGTAAAAATATATTGTTAATAATATATTCATTGGAGCTGAATTTAAATTGAGATGGTACACATTCCTTTTATGATTGATGTTTCTATTTTTTGCCGTTTCATTGAAAAGAAGACCAACTTGTTAACTTGACAAATCGAGTATTTCATTGATTTGTGCTAAGAATACAGGAACTATACCCAACTTGTTGAAAAGAAGACCATACCTTGCTTCTGATAATTTTGCAGTCATTGTATGAGAAAGAACTTGTTTTTGATAAGCTTCTACCCGTTGTTGTCGAACCCAGCACTTGTTACGAGTGCAAAGCAGCCTAGTGTGTACCAGGCTGCTCCGGCTTATTTCAAATGAAAGGGGTATATGAGCTGAGCTAGCCAAATATCAAAAAACTATTCAAGCTTGGCTTATTAACTAAAGGAGCCTATTACCATGCCAAGTTCAGGCTTCTAGTTATTTTAGGCAAGCAGGTGTTCGGGCATGGCTCATGATGTTTAAGGTTTCCTCCTCTCCAGCGAACAAGCTTGATGAATCCTGTTGCATGGCTCATGATGTTTATGGTTTCCTCCTCTCCAGGGAATAAGCTTGATGAATCCTGTCACGGATCCGAGCCCAAATTATTCATTTACTAGTTTTCATCTAATATTGGACGGACAAGCAAGGAAAGGTTTGCTATGGAGCATTGGCAGAATCAATACCAAACTTACGAATTGTGACCCTCCTTACTTCAATTCTCTCCCACCTCATGGCTGTCGAGCAAGGGCTAAAAGCCTAAAAATCATTCATGTACCCAATAATCGCTATCGAATCCTTCAGGAAGAAACTTTCAGTTCCAATAGGCACCATCTGCCGTTCGATTTATTAATCGGCCCCATTTCCTTAGCATATGGTCTAGTACGCGTGAACAGTGGAGGGGACGGTTCGAATTATGCTTGCTTCCAACAGGAGAGACCCAGCAACAGCACACGTGCCAACAGATGCATGCATGCTAAAAGGCTGAATATGATGGCAATGCAACGGATGGGCCATAAATCCCAATACCACATGGTTAGTGGGAAAAAAAGAAGCCTTCTTGTGTTCGAGGCATGCCCTCCACCAAGTGTGCTGCATGATAGCTGGTCCCACTCGCATCACGATTTCCTCCCTCACACGAGGACCCATGCACGTGTAGCGCAGCTATGCACCTCTAGGACCATACATGCATGCACTTGGGCCACTCCATTAAAAGGTCTTTGGCTATTAAGGCGACGACTTCCACTTCTCTGTCATATTTATAAGAATTTCCATGAGGGAGGAAGGGGAGGGGAAGAAGGTGAGAAGGCGAGGAAAGGAATAATTGTGGCGTAGTTTATTATTATTATTATTATTATTATTATAATTGTGGCTCACACAACACGAACAGTTGAGCTGAACTAAAAAGGCAAGGCTGCGTGCCGAGGTATCAAATCTCCAAATTTTTAAACTTATTGCATGCTTGAGGATCCCAGCATTGGCGGATTCGCCTGTTTGCTTGTTTTATCTACTCTTTTTGGACCAAGAAGGATGGATGGATTAAAGAAGAAATTCTATGTACCGTGCCTCTCAAGTGCAGCCAGCTAAGGAGATCCATCCATGTTGCTTTATACGGAAGCACATGCTGTGCACGTGGTGGAGGTAATATTATACTTGCAATTTGCGATATTATTTTGTGGGGACACGGAACGGGAAGGGGGGTGTTATGAGTATATGGAACCTGCCAAAGGCATCGAGCTTGCAGTTTAATAGGATGGGTGTGGGGGATAATAAAATAAGGATCTTTTTATCTACTACCTTGCACTTTGGTTAATTATGGTTGGCGCCTGGTTTTTTATTGCTTTCAAGTGGCAGTTTTCATTTTTCATCTTTTTGTTACGGCAATTTCCTCTCTAATATTAACATCTGTGGTGAAACTAAGCAGGTGCTGATGACTACTATATCCAGCTCTTCTTTTGAGGCTAGGAAATTCGCCCTTGGTTTTATGAGATGCTGGTCATTTTCTCTATCAAGAGAGAACCGTAAAGTATGTAGTTGGTTTAGGAAGGCGAACAGCATAGCAGACTGGGTTGCTTCATTTGTTGCTCGGCATTCTGAAAAGATCATTTGGATATCTGTAGGAGAGATACCTTCTACTATGTACTCTTTACTTTCTTTCGATATGACTGGATGTACTCACGTTAAAACTATATGAAATGCCATCTTTACCAAAAAAAAAAAAAAAGGTACATAGTTGAATTCAATAAGAAGAAGGTGTTTATAATTCTCGTGATACAATTATAAAAGGCACTATAATTCAGTCTACACCATCCATGCACGCATCTGCATGTGCCTGAATCTTTTTTTTAAAAAATTTTTATGGTTGGCCTAATCGAACGAGGAATAAGGTAAGCTACCTGACCCAAAATGGCAGATATGCCACGCTTGATTGGTTTGAGGAAGTTATAGAACTAGCTCGAACTATCTAGTTGGAGCTGAGTGAAAAATGCTATACATAACTCTTCTCAGTGAAACCTAGCAGTTATGGAGATATAACTGCTGCTCTCTTTTTTTTGTTTTTCTAATGCACTTTTGATGAGGAAGTTCTTTTCATGATCATTTAATTGGTTATGGAGAAAGTAATAAGGATCCGGCATACAATACAAATAACCGGACTCAGAATCTTTCATTGCTAGGCCAAGAGGTGCTGCTACAAAGGAAACCCGGTTCTTGTATCCTCAATATTCATACAATCTGAAAACAATCATCAATGTTACACCCAAAAATATAAGTGTAGCAATTGGAAACAGAGCAAGCAGATGCTTGTATGGTGGACATGAAAGAGGGCTCGTTACAATCTTCTAAAATCAAATTTCTAGAAAATTGCAGAATTGTTTAAAACAAATTCAAGCTAGAATGTTTTATCCAGTATTTTCCTAGTCATAAACTATCGTTAAAAGTTATACGACGTAAAGAAAGTAAAAAATATCAAAAAAAGAGAGGAAAAAATGCCATGATTTTAGGACAATCCAGATACGTGGTAATTAAGTTAGGAGATACTAGGATGTCCAATCATATATCTTTGGAATTATTCGTACATATACAGGAGATGGACTTGGAATACTTTGTTGAATGTCATTGTTGCAAATTAATTCCTGTAAGGAGAGCCTTTAACAGAAACATCCATATAGAGCATATAATAATTTATCTAAAGACTGGCATTCCATTTTATTTTTGCATTTTTTTACTTCCGTATTCAGATGGACTATGGGTTGCAAGTTATATGTTTTCATTAGGGGATGTTTGGATGCCAGAAAATCTTATGTCTTCCAGGCGAGAACTCTTCGAAATTTACTTGGGATGCAAAAGAGTTTAAAGAGATGTTAGAGCCAGCAAACACAGCTAATCCCTATCTCCTAGAGAGCATTCATTCCATTTCTAAAATATGTTATCCTTGGAAAATGGAAACAATCTTTGCTTGTCGGTTGTCCTGTTTCCTTAAATCTCTCCACCTCTCATGGAGTAAACCTAGATTCCTGATTGATGAGATCCTCCGGTATCCAGAACACCCTCTTAATGTATATATATGTATATATATAATATCTTAGGATAGGATACTGTCACTTGTTGAAGGAAATGGCACAGAAAGTAAAAAATTCAGGAGGGTATAAATATTATAAACTGCTCATATTCTTCTCTTTCTCCTTTATATGTCAGGAATGGGAACTTTATCAAAGAAGTGAAAACACAAATAAATACATACATAAATATATCAATAAATTAGCTAATTCTGCAACTTGTTCGAAACCCACTGAAGAAGGGAAAATTTTGATTAGGAATTGAATGGTGTAAACAATAGATGATTTGAGAAACCGCAATCCCCCATTTCGAGAGAAAAAAAAAATGCATGGAATATTTGCGTTAAAATGGAAAAACACGCATCAAAATAATACACAATGCCCTGTGACAGTCGCCTTCATGTTACTAGACCTTGGACTGTGACGGTTAATATTTTTTTTTTTTTAAAAAGAGAAAAGTGATAGATGAAATGGAAATACACAAAGAATACAATAATACATTTACCACCATCACCGCAAGCTCAATTCTCCTGCTTGATGAACACCATCACCTCAACCCCTAATCAACGAATTACTGTCACCTCTGCAGCATTTTGTTTCTGAGCGTCAGCTGACCAGCTCTTTTTCTGTGCGCATGGCGGGTTCAGAGGTGGGAGCAGACATTTTCTTTATATTCTGCTGGTGGTAGACTTGCCTTAGCCTCTCGATCTCCTTCTTTAATGCTTCTTGGTGGGCTGCAATTTTGCACGGAACCACCACCCAATCCATTACAAGGAACTCCATGCATGATAGTAATTATGAAGCCATCATCAGCTTCAGAAAATGCACGTCTCAACTGCTAACTGAGATTTTTAGTGGATCTATTTGTGTTACAAGAAGCATGTTTCTTGCTATTGCCCATCCATTTTTTAATCCATTCATGAGTAATGCATGAGAATGGCCTATGGTTCAATTGAAAATATTCCACATAATGTCCATGGGAAGCAAAACATGTTGGACCATAGTTTAAACTTTTTTTGTTATCTACTTTTAACCATGAATTATGTTTGCGCAAATTATGTACTGTGGTTTAACTTCTTTTTTTTTTTTTTTAATTCATAGGTAGTTCTGATGTTATATACTATTGTGAATGGTTTGGATCTGAGACTTAGATTATACATAATACATTTCGACATAAAGGTGCCTTCTTCTTCTTTTATTTCTTGAGCAAGAGAAGAGCATAATATTATATGAAGAGGCACAATATTATTAAGATACTTATATTTCAAATGGCAGTGTGGGGGTGCGATTAAGCATATAGTATATTGTTAAGTGTTGACATTCAAAACTAGTTCAGTAAACAAAGATATATGAGACTTTTTTTTTTTTTGGGTGGGGGCCGGGAGCGGGGGTTAAGAATTTGCTAGCTAACTAAAGAAGTTTTATGGAACTAAAGAGTATTATTATCGTCTATGCAAGATTGCACTCACGAAAAAGAACGTCAATTATTTAGAAAAATAATTATCTCATACATTAATCATGTAAATGTATTATGGACTATCAAATAATTTTTTTTAAGTCGTAAAAAATTTCAAAAATCATTTGGCCGATGAAATAATGATGAACATCCAGAGAATTTTGATTAGTGAATTGGAGAATATCGGGCAACTCCAATGTAACTCATTTACCGAACACATGTAAAAAAATTGGAGCAAAAAAATTATTTACACGCAGCGTCGTTTATGCTCTACCTATCATGTTGCTGTGGCTACGTCGCTTGGCCCTCTTACATTTATTTCATTTGTTCATAAAAGAAGACAACGAATACATGAAAGGTCGGGCTGCGCGAAAGAAATATTCCGGACTTAAGAATTATATGCAACGGGAAATGCTGCATCATCAAGCAAAAATTCCGGGAAAAATCCGAAAATAGCCGGTGTTTGTTTTAAAAATACTTGGAAATTAGTTAAGCCAAATTATAGCTAGTGCCTAGTGATATCACTCTAAGAAACTCACCATCTTTAAAGATTTTGTCCTGGGCCAAAGCTGCAATCCGCTGCTTCAGATGGCTGTTCCCCATTGTGAGAATCGAGCGCTGGTGATCGAGGAATGCAACCCGAGGCGACAACGCCGACACCTCGGTCTTCATCCAAAAGACAGACATAACCAACCAAACCATTAGAGAATGTTGGCCAACTTATGAAATCTCTACATGTTTACACTGTTACGTTGTCCCACGGAAGCTAATTTTTCCTATTAGAAATCAATTTAAACGTTTCCATCATGGTATCCAAAATTCCACAGCATATATATATGACTACCTGCAACGTGGTGACGGTGCGCTCGAGCTCCGATATGTACTGGAGCTTCCTCACTCGCGACCTCTGCGCCGACTGCCGGTTGGCTAATATCCTGCTCGAGTCCGCAACTTGATTAGAAGATGGTCGCGGTTGAGGCCAATGCCGGAGCTAAAGCGAGCTACATTGTCGCAAAATGGCGGAAATCAGCCTCACCTCTTAACTCTCTTGGGGTCGACGATGGGCTCCGGTTCAGCTTGCGTGGCAGCAGCCGGCGCCTGCGGCTCGGCCTTGCAAGCGCTCTGCGCCTCCGCAGCCAACTCATTGCTCGGTGCAGTCTGGCGGTCGGACGATGCGGCAGGCTTTAAGTCGTCGTTGACGCTGTTGTGGTCGGACGGCGTGGACGGGTTGGAAGACGTGACGGGGAGCGCAGCACCGGCGGAGGAGGATGACGGGAGCGGGACGTCGTCGGAGAACATGGACTCTATGAGCCGGTCCTCGTCAAGGCGGTCGTATTCACGGGCAGCAGCGGCGTCGTCCGCCGGCGGGGCCTCAAGGAAGGCGATGGAGTCGCTGACGGAGCGGCGGTGGGAGCCGCGCTTGGCGGAGGAGAAGTCGAGGAATTCGTCGACCCATGAGGGCTGGGAGCTGGGTGCCGGCTGCGTGGGGGTGGGGATCGAGGAGGAGGGGAGACGGTGGTGGCCGAAGTTGGGCCAGGTGGGGGGCATGCTGGTGGGGATCTTAGGAGGGAGCTGAGCCATCGCTCTCTCTCTCTCTCTCTCCAAAAGCTTGGTCTTAGACCGGCGGCCAGGCAATGGTAGCCGAGAGCTGAAACCTGATGGATATAAGGATTAGAGGCCTTTCAATTCGAATTCGAATAGCAATCGCTTGTTTGTGCTTCTCTCCCTCTCTCTCTCTCTCTCTCTCGTTATTATGGTTGACGCGGTAGGGGTGGCAGTTGAATTTTCTTTTGCTGTAGGGGCAGGAGAAGAGGGGTTCACATGACAAGGGAAGAGGGAGACAGCTAGCAACAGCTGGAGAAAGAGATAGAGAGAGAGGTGCGAGGAAGGAAGGAAGGGGGGGTGTCGAGGCTTCAACGGTATTACAGGCCGAAAGCCGTAGCTTAAGTTTAATGAAGCGAAGGAATCGGCCACCACATGCTCATGTGACCGTGCCTTTTGGTTTGGCTTCCAAGATGCATATACTAGAAGAGAGAGATTGTTGCTAGTGTCCTTCGTTGATTCGGAAGAGCACATATGCATGCCGTTGGGTTTAATTTGGATGCAAACTCCAAACATGATTCCACTACTAGAATGAGCTTGAGGTTGCTACGTACCAAAGCAATCTCATGAAACAAAATATGTTAACAACTGATGCGGTGCTGGCCCTTCTCATCATCGTCGCGAGTTTGGAAGATTTGAAGAAAATAATTAACATTAACGCACGGGATGCGCAGAAAATTATTTATGCAAATGAGTTATATAGGATGTCTAGAGTGTTGCTCGTTCTTAATATTGTTGCTGTTGAAAATATGGTTATATGATTTGAGCTGAGTGGTTGTCATCAAGGCATAACTAAGAGAGCTTAGGTTGATTTTGGTGTCTCAGCTCAGTTCAAGTTTAGTTTTAATATTTATGCCAAATATAGTTATCGTTCATATATATAATGAGCGAGACATTTGTTTTTTTAAAGATATGGTCTTTGGCTTAATTAAGATCTTGTTTTCTTTCTAATAAGTGGGTACTACTAATAAAGTGAAACACAATCAGAGTCCAACATAATTGGCAGCATGATCATACTAGATGAACTTGTACATGCGGCACTGATGCTTCTTGAATAACATATCTTATCATAAAAAAAAATATGGTCATTTTTATACATCATTTTAATTAGATATTGTCTCACTAGCTATCATAATATTTGTTAATTTACTCTAAAGCTAAGTATAATCATGTAGATCGAGACACCAAGAGATGAGGGAAAAAAGAAAAAAAGAAAAATCAAAACTTGATACTCTAATATTGTTGTGGCCTTACAAGAGCTAAGCCAAAGTTGTAACTTGTCTCATCAGCTACCCAGTACGTGGCTGCATATATCGACATCCATGGGCAATAAAAGCTACATGTGAAGGCAATATATTGATAGATGTAAGGATACCCATTGTGAGAACCCATGCGGGCGTGTGTTTAGTCCCACATCGGTTATTTGCTAGTAGATCTTGGGTACTTATACAAAATTAAGGAACCCAAATAATAACTTCCGGCTAGCCATTTTGGGTGAGGTCCTAGGTTGTTACAAATGATATCAGAGCGGACCCGGCCCATAACCTATGTGGACTAGGCATGGATCCATTGGGGTTGACCACGGGTCAATCGTAGTGTTTGTGATTAGATTTGAATAGATATGAACCCTTAGCCTAACGAGGATGTCGGGGCTTGAACGGGGGAAGTATGTGAGAACCCATGCGGGCGTGTGTTTAGTCCCACATCGGTTATTTGTTAGATAGATCTTGGGTACTTATACAGGATCAAAGAACCCAAATAATACCTTCCAGCTAGCCATTTTGGATGAGGTCTTGAGTTGTTACACCCATGGAATAGATATATCCTTTTGCTGTAATTCTTCTGTAGGTCGATGGAAATCATGAGATGGATAGAGATGTGTGATGGGAATTTTAAGAATGGGGAACGGCAGGAGATGCTTAAGAATGGGATGAATCATTCCATCCCATGTGCACTGTTGGCACGCCCCCTCCTTGCTTTGTCGCCAAATAAACTATGCCCTCTCACATGCACACCTTGTGCCTCTTCTTTTCCTTGTCCTATTTCCTTTTCTAATATATATTCCTCTTCTTTTCTACCAATAATCTTCCTACGTACCTCGTCTTTGAGGTTTCTTGACAGTTCCAGACCATCTCGCTGGCCATGAGAAGTCATGTTTAGCTCTACAAGTGGAAGAGTCATGGCCTGCAACTTGCTAGTTTAATAGAATCTTGGGGGGTGGTAGGAACGTGGGAGGCATTAAAGTGTGAAGAGAATTCGGAGCACTATTTAATTGGAAGATAAAAATAGAATTAGATCTTTGTAAAAAAAAATTTCTTTTTTTTTTGCTGCAACGGGCATTTCATACATCATGGGTACGAATACATCAAAAAAAAATCATTTATTTATATATCTCCTTTGTACATATATTGTTGCTTGCTTACATGACCGTTATGGCAAAGTTTGGGAAAGAAAGATACAGAGAAACGAGGCTCTTCTTCAGACTTAAATTGCAAAAACTTATGCCGATCAGACTTAGGTCAGCTGATTGCTATATATCCCTCTTCATTTGGAAGAGCCAAGTTTCAAACACTAACGATGCCATCTCCATTCTCCACCATATTTTTCAAAATATAAAAAAATAATGCATGGACATCCCATGTTCTTTTTCTAATCTCTCATAGAAAATTACACATTCTGTTGATGCGGAATCATGCTTAAGCATCAAACGATAACACTACACACATAGGCATGAAGAAGTATTTGGCAAAGACTAACCTTGTACAGGTTCAGCTTCATGCAGATTCCATTATCCATTAACGAAGAAATATTTGTATTTTATAATAGTGGGAAATGATAACCATCGGTTAATCCTTCTTTCATGAAATAATGTTTCTTGTAAGGGACCCTCACTAGTTTAACATTTTTCCAAATCACTCTCTTCCCTAATTTTACTATTTTATGACGACAAATTAACATGTAAATAACCTTATTAGTGACTTTTTGTCCGGCCACCTCTATATCTTTAGATTTCAATGGCTCTTAAAGGTAAATTCTTTCACAACACTCAAATGTTGGAAAAAAAAAGAAAACTTGTGCCCCCACATCGTGGTCATCTCTTTTCAAACCCATGAAGTGCCAGAATATATAGTCCCCACTTTTTAATCCACCATTCTCTGTTGGATGGGATCAGAATATTCATTAAATATTTTCTCCTCGCATACATGGATATATATGTGCATTAGACATGTTGCAGCCATATATATTTAATGTAAATTTTGCCTTCAGCTAGCGACCACGAATTTTATTATATTTTTACTTGTTACCAGCCAACTCCCCCACCCATACATATATACATGCATACATAAACAAATACATAGCGCGTATGCATGTACGTACGTATTCCTCACCATCAAAAAACAAAAGAAAGATAGTGGCCATCGATTGTACTACAACGGATCGAGAACATGGCGATGATTTAATATTTGGATCTTAAGCAAGGTGACAACATGAGACCAACAAAATGTCTCAAGATGCCTCGACCCCATCCCACCCCACGCCAAAAGAGCTAATGGAGGACGTGGAAATTTCCCATACGATTCTTTAGTTCGTACCACCACCATGCATTCAAAACCAAGTGAATTGAGAAAAGGAGGGACGTCCCAGTGCAAAGCATGTGACATGTGGGGATAGCTCCAGCAAAAGGACACGCATGTCATGTGGCCATCACAAGAAGCCAAGGGGAGACGAGACATGTACATGAGATGCCTAGCCCACACTCACTGCATGCGCTTGAACCATCCCCATCGATAGCCCATTCATTGTACTGCCAAGTCTCTTCTCATATTGGAGGAATATGCTAAGAAATTACCACCCTTTATTTTATTGGATGTGAAGTTATTTACAAGATGGGTTCATGATCATTGAGTGCGGAGAGAAAAAAAGAAGCAGAAGAGGGGAACCGAATGTCGTCTGCTATTAGTTTGGAGTTCAAACCATAATATGATCAGCTGCTACGGCGTATTTTGTGTGTCTTGCTTTCCATCTCAGTGCTTATTAAGTGACTCTTCTTCCTTCCCACTCTCATCTGCTCAGCGCTTTATTGTCCTGCATTTATGTATATCTCCAGTTACATGTTGTTGCAGACTTCCTTTATGTCGTTTCCAATGCCTCGATCAGTAACTGACGTCCAGTCTTGAAGTAGGAGTAAAATCTTCTGCATGACGAACCCGGTGGACGTAGCTTCAAACTCGAATATCCTTAGATTTCTTTCTATCCATAGACACCAGCAGGTTATTGCGCAATCCCATGTCAGCAGCCTTCCTTTCCCTTTGATCTGCAGTTCTCCTACTTGTCCACCTTTCCTTCCTCGTAAGTGGCAGAGGGGACATGGAATTTTTCATGCTGAACTTCTGCCAAATTGAATTTGCATACCTGCAGTTTAGAAATAGGTGGCTGATGGGTTCTTCTTCTGTTCCGCACAATGGGCATGTAGCCGGTGCAGTCCAATTTCTCTTTTGGAGATTCTCTGCCGTCAAAATGTTGTTGTGGTAACTTAGCCAGTAGAATGTTGTGGGAGTTTCCAGTTGATTTTTGCAAAATGGGAAGAAATCCCACCATGTATGAGAAACTGATAACATCTTCGAACTGTGAAGATTCCGTCAGCATTCCATTTCCATTCAGCTTTGTCTTCCTCATAAGAGGGTGTTCCTCTCTTCCTCGTCCATTTGTCGTTGGCGACATTGAGTTCCAAACATCAGACTGTCGTAGGTATGAGGCCACCGAGACGTCTGGTTTTCTAGTCAAAGCAAACGTGATAGGGAAGACCACCTTCAATGGTTCTCTCGTTAACCAAGGATCGTGCCAGAAAGCTATCTGATTACCGTTTCCTAGTGATAAGAAGATGCTTGCGAAGAACCACGATTGAGTGTTCACCACACTTTTCCATACTGGGGATGCCTTCCTGATTGAGGTTTTAGATGCTTGGCTAGGAGTTTTGTGGGTGAAATATAAACGGTTGATGAGCTTCCTCCAAGGTCGTTCTGTTTCAGTATAAAATCTCCACCACCATTTTGTGAGCACGCAGTGCTTCATTAGTCGTAGGTTAAGTACTCCAAGTCCTCTCAGTCTTTTCTGCCGGCAGATATTATCCCATTCTGCCAAAGAGTGTCCTCCGCCGCATGTGCTGTCCCTCCTCCAAAGGGAGCTTCTTCTTTTTCTATCAATTCTATCTATAACGCCTGCGGGCAGCTGCAACGATGTCATCAAGTAGATCGGGATGGTGAAGTTGAGCAATTTTTCTTTCCATGATGATAATCTCTTTTCAATTTTTTCCTCAAGGAATGGCCCATCTCTTCTCCTAGGCTTTCTAAAGTGTAGGAGAAATTATGAGAACCTGTACAAACGTATATTTAGTCTCTCATCAGTTATTCATCGAGGAGATCTTGTGTACTTATATAGGACTAAGGAACTCAAAAAATATACCTTCCGGCCAGCTATTTTGGTTGAGGTCTTGGATTGTTATAAATAGTATCAGAGCAAACTTGACACATAGCTTATGTGGACTAGGGGACACTATGGCACAAGTTCATGGAGTCTGACCACAGGTCGATCGTGGTGCTTCTGATTAGATTTGAATAGATTTGAACCTTTAACTTGACGAGGGAGTATGTGAGGATCTGTGCAACCATGTGTTTAGTCCCACATCAATTATTCGCCAAGGAGATCTTTGGTATTTATATAGAACTAAGAAACTCAAAAAATATACTTTCTGGCTAGCCATTTTGAGTGAGGTTCTAAGTTGTTATGAAATTTCAAATATCTAATTGGTAGGTTCGTGTTGTTGCAGCCTGGTAATATTGCAAAGTATTGACTTGTGCTATCATCTAGACCGATTCCAATAAGAGACCTTTTTTCGAAATTCACCTTGAGTCCGGTTAAGAGCTCGTATGAGTAAATGGTGAACTTCAGGTTGCTTACATGCTGTGTTGATGCATTGCTAGAGATTAATGTGTCGCCTGCAAACTGCAGACAAAGGGACTCCCCAGTGATGTCTGATTGACCTATCCCTTTTACAACATTGTTGCTTGAGGTGATTTCCAGAATCCGGTTGAGAACATCGGAGGCTAGGATGAAGAGAAGTGGGGACATTGGATCTCCTTGTTTAAGTCCCCTTTTCGTTGTGATCCACCTTGCTGGTTCACCGTTGATAAGTGGTGGTAACTTGTTGGAGTTGAGCAAACTTTCGATCCAAGAGCACCATTTATTGCTAAGTAGTCCTCTTCCCTTAGCAACGACAGCAGAAATTTCCAGCTAACATGGTCGAAAGCTTTTTCAAAGTCCAATTTTACCATCATCCCATGACGATTGGACTTTTTGCAAGGAGCAAGAATTTCTGATGCCATCAGGAAGCTGTCATTAATCTGTCTGCCCTTTATGAAAGCCATTTGTGATTGTGATATCAGTTGATCCATTTGCCTTGATAATCTGTTGAATAGTGTTTTCGAGATGATCTTAACAATTTCATAATCAAACAAATCGGTCTATAGTCACTTACTTTCATACTCTCTTGTTTTATAGGTATAAGAGTCATGAATGCATAGTTAATCCCTGAAATATCTGTTGTATGGTTGTAGAAGGTTTCAAAAAGCTTGTGAATGTCAAATGTCAAAGAATGCAGTTCGTTCCTTACGTCTGAGTCTACGGCTATCTCATCCCCAAAATGTGACAACCTAGCTCAGTTCTATCATTCTCTAATGAACACTATCACTAGGAGGTTTGACCCGAATGACTTCCGTCGACCGCTTAGAAAAGAAAGAAAAAAAAATAGGAACTCGGAAAACAAGTACTTAAAAAAAATGCTGTATCTCAATTTCGAAAGCAGTGCACCATGAGAGATAGAGTATCACAAGAAAAGGGAGCGGATATGATGTGTTCGGATATATCCGAGAGCGTTGGACTCGGAGTTTTTTTTATAGACTCTATCCGAGTGACCGAGGAGACACAATGGTTCAAAAAATATGGTGTTTCGGAAATACCATATCTTCAGAAAGAAGCATAAGCTAAAAGTGTTATAAAATTTAGGAGATAGGGTTAGTTTATTTTTCTTATAAAATATATTTTTTTCAAATTAAAACTCTAACATCTCATGCCACATTAAAATCAAACTCAGTTGGCAAAACTAAGTTTGCTCTAAAATAACGGCCCTTATAACATAGTGCTCCGGTTACTGTTATATATGCATAACGGGCATTAAAGGACCGCTATTATTTGATTTTATCACCGCTTACATAATGAAGTATTCTAGTTAAAGAGATAATATTATAACCTATGAACACTGTTCTCATTTCAAACAGCATGACTATTTGTCAGTTTTACTATATCCTTTTTCCTGTTATAATGGCTTTCATTCCTAGAGTTCAATCGGTCAAAAGCTGTACTCGGCAAATAACAGCTAAAAAATTCATCAAACTGCTACTAACCCAGGGGTCTGTCGTAGCAGCATGATGATCTTGGTCGCATTCCAACTTCCAAGCACCACGAACATGATAGTGTCAGACGCACCATTGCGATCCCCCGCGCCATTCACTTCCATTTCACCCAATGGTACAGTAGACTGTAAATCACATAATTTTCTTTGATCTAATCTCCGCTGGAATGGAGCCAATTACCAGGCTCTCCGTAATATTTCACATGCATGGGTACATGCATACCTCCCCATCACCACCACCAGGCTGAAAAGAGGAGAAAGGGAGAAAACAGTGAGAAATCTCGATAAATACAAGGAGAGCGACAGGAGGATATGGAAGGCCGATGCTGAAACCTGTGCAAGTTCCAGACGTTAACAGATTATTTTACAAACGATCTATATCCATGGTATTAATTTTAATGTGCATGAGGCTTAACTCAGAACCATATAGGAAACCACATTGACTTACCATTCCATGGAATATCCTGCAGCTATCACAGTTCAGCATCTAATCCCCTGCTAAAATGCATCATTTGATAATATGACATGCCTTTTCTGTCAACGATATGGGTTCACAATTCGTATCATCTTTAGGTAAGACATTCTCTCTGTAAGATATCCGACAAGGACAGCAGCTTCCACGGATCGGGTGCAAAATAAACATAGATTTACTGCAACTCACACAAATGTCATATTATAAATGCTGTGCTTAATTAACAAAGGGTGAAAGAGGCAGTCAGCGCCGACAACACCAGTGACAGCTTGCAAAGTTAGGACGCGGGTTCTGGGTTTCAGCTGCAAATGCTACGGATTGTCGCCACTCCAGCTGTTCACAGAAGTCTAAAATTTCACGAGGGTACGGTGCTCTGAAGCAGGTCGGCTCAGATCTGTGTGTCTTGCTAAGTTCATAGCATGTGACGAGGCATCGTTGAGTATGCCGTTTACTTTACATATTATAGTGAACAAAGTCAGGCTAGGAGACTTCTAAACACATCTCCAAGTGGCAGCCAAAAGGATGTGTGCACATGGTTATTGAAAGCCATGCGAAAGAGAAGTAATGGACAACCAAAGATAAAAGTTTCCATATGACAGCAATGGAGCCTACAGCATATCAGACATTTCTCAACAGGAAATGCAAATTTTTTGAGCCAAAAACAAGATGCTTGTATGCTGATATTCTTGGGTTTAGAGATGTCGCACTACCTTGTTGTCTTCCTACAGGACCTGTAACTTCAGCCAGAGGCTGCATAGAAAGCCAAGCTTGGCATAACCCTTAATTTGCATTCAGTACTGACCTCTTTTGAATCTTCACAAGTGTATGTACAATGTAGTATCTACATATCTTCTGTTTTACTTGTTCCTTGCTTCTCACCCTCTCCAATTCTCTGATAAGCACTCACACTAACCAATGGGTATAAGCTGAAGATGCAGCCACATCACTGGAGGAGCAAGAAAGAGAGCCAAGCATTAGAGCCCTAGTCCCAAACTAAGCAAAACTTCAAATGAAGACAGGAAATAAATCATCGATTGAAGAACATGTGAGGCGCTTTGGAGTTTTTACCTCAAACAAACAGACTATTCAAAAGCATTATAATTTGATTATCCTGTTAAAAGAAAACAATGTATCATCATAGAGCAGGACGAGGAGCTTCTTGCACTAAGGTTTCTTAGAAGCAAACTAGTAGAATCTAATTAGTGACAATTTTCTCACTATAAATTAAAATACTATTGACATCAGTCTGAACCAATATCTGAATATGGATGCTTGTTTTATGAGACAAGTGAAATTGGCATATTTCAAGGACAACAGAAATCGTGACAAAGGAACTTGACATGGAGGCTACTAATAAGGTTCGATCAGAGAGAGATAGAGAGAACTCGGGATAATGGAAGAACTATTTATGTGAATACACATTATTTCGAGAGATAGCCATTTTCATGTCCAGGAGGTACAGCAATTTATTGGGTGTCTTCAATGAGAGAGAGCGTGCGGCAAATTTGGAAAAATATTGCAGTTCCATGTCCATAGACAGGAAGATAGCATTCAATAGGACATCAGAGAATAGGAAAGGAACTATCTAATTGATTGCACAAACAATTTATCTGAAACTGACCCAACAGAGTTGGTTAGGAAAAAGATGTCCCTCAAAATCATATAACAAGGTAAATGAACTGAAACTAAGTTGCATAATTCAGTTCACTGTAAATCCAGGAATACTAGAAATCCTTTTTTTTTTTTTTTTGATAAAGCCACCCGGCAGGATACTAGAATTCAAGCTAAGAGGATGTTTAATATGCTTTACAGTATTCGTAAACAATGATGCAGTGGAGAAACTCAATTCATCAGGTCCATATATATGCACAAATATAGGTTGGCCGATCACTCTCAAAAGTGATGTTAATCCTTATATTAGGTGCCAAACTCATGAACAATACCATGTTGAACATGGAAATGCTCGCCAAGAAGCTTAAAATGCAGTTGGCGAGTATGAAGACATATAAGGGTCATCCAGTTCACTTTGTGAAACAAGGCAGCAACAATCCAGGCCCATTAAAGTTGAGACAAAAGGTAACAGCGAAAAATAACTGCATTCATCTGAAGGCAACATTAAAGGCCAAAAAGCTGAACCGAAGCACCAGCCCTATATGTTATTGGATAATAAACTTGATTTCTATAGTGATATGGCATCCAACTAGCATTCTAGGTGGAGAGTCAAAGTGAAGTCAATGTTAAGAAGGTGAAATGCCATGGGTCACAAGAATCATCATGAGTTATAGAAAGTTAAGAGTCATAAGTTGTTGTATGTGAAAAGTCATGAGTTATATGAGATTTAAGAGTCATGGGCCGTGAATATATCAAGTCATGAGTTAGAAATATTAAAGGTCAAGAGTCATGAGTTATATGTAGGAATTTCTAGAGGCACATGAAGTCTATATAAAGGGTTGTAAGTATCCATTTGTATGGTGTGAGTTGAATGAAAATTATCCTTCTACCAAACTTTGTTTTTGAGAGTTTCTACCACCTTCTTCTTGAGTGTTCTTTCTCATTTTTTCTAACAAAGTGGTATCAGAGCTAGACTGATCCAATAGCCAACAATACGATGGCATTTTTGGCTCCTCAACTCACCAAAGAGAACTACGATAATTGGTGCATCTAAATGAAGGCACTGCTCGGCTCGCAAGATGCATGGAAAATAGTTGAAAAAAGCTATGTGGAGCCTATAGATGAGGCGACTTTGACGGAGAATCAAAGACAATCGCTAAGAAAGTCAAGGAAGAAAGACAAGAAAACTCTTTTCTTGATTTATCAAGGGTTGGATGAAACCATCTTTGAGATTGTTGCAGTTGCTACAACGTCAAGACAAGCTTGGGAATTTCTTCAAAAAGCATACAAGGGTATTGATAAGGTAAAGAAGATTTGTCTTCAAAGCCTTATAAGTGATTTTGAGTCTTTACAAATGAAAGTTTCATAATCTATTGCTGATTATTTTATCAGAGTTATGGTGATTGTTAATCAATTAAGGAGGAATGGTAAAACTCTAACCAATATTTGAGTGGTGGAAAAGGTGTTGCGATCTTTGGACCCGAAATTTGATTTTGTTGTTACAACCATAGAAGAATCTAAAGATTTGGAGGAAGTGACAATTGAAGAAATCATAGGCTCTTTGCAAGTTCATGAGAAAAAGCTTAACAAAAGAAAGGAAGAAAAGCCATTGGAGCAAGTTCTACAAATGAAGCTTACTACAAAAGAAGATCATGGGAGAACTCAAGAAAGAGCTCGAGGACGAGCTCGAGGCCGTGGTAGAGAACGAGGAAGAGGAAGCATCAATCGTGGCCGATCAAGCAATAAAGAGAAGAAGCAAGTTTCAAATCCTATAAGAGGAAAAGAACGTGGTAGAGGAAGGCCATATAAAAGAAGGTGATATGATAGATCTAATATTCAATATTATAATTGCAAGAAGTTTGGGTACTACTCCTCAAATTGTTGGAGTGGTACTAATCAAATTGATAAGAAGGTTAATTATGGTGAAAAGAAAAATGAAGAAAAAGAGCCATTTCTATTATTAGCATATAAAGGAGAACAAGGCAACAAAGAGGAAGAATGGTATCTTGATACTGGAGTGAGCAATCATATGTGTGGCAAAAGGAGTATGTTTGCGGAGTTTGATGAATCGGTTGGTGGTCAACTTAGTTTTGGAGATTCTTATAAAATTTTGATAAGGGGCAAAGGCGCTATTTTGATTTATTTGAAGAATGGCACTCATACATTTATTTCCAATATTTACTATGTGCCAAATTTGAAGAATAATATTTTGAGCTTGGGACAACTTTTGGAGAAAGGTTATAATATTCAAATGCAAAATCGTACTCTTGCTATAAGAAATTTAAGAAATAGATTGATTGCAAATGTTAAAATGACAGAATCGAATGTTTCTTCTAAACATTCAAAGTGAAGTTGCTATGTGTTTGAAGGCTTGTTTTAAAGATTCATCATGGCTTTAGCATTTGGAATATGACCGTCTTAACTTTGGCGCTTTAAAGTTTTTATCTAAGCATGATTTGGTGAACGGATTGCCATTCATTGAAGATCCATAGCAGCTTTGTGAAAGTTATCTTCTCGGCAAACATCGCAGAAAGAGCTTTTTAATGAAGCAACATATCGAGCACGAGAGCTACTAAAATTTGGGCACACAGATGTTTGTGGCCAATTGTTCCTACTTCTTTCGGTGAGCACAGATATTTTTTCACTTTTACTGATGATTTTAGTAGAAAGATATGGATTTATTTTTCAAGAAATAAATCCGAAGCTTTTAGTACTTTCAAAAGATTCAAGATATATGTTGAGAAAGAAAGTGGTTATACTATTAAATCCTTGAGATCCGATAGAGGTAAAAAATTTACTTCTAAAGAATTTGAAGCTTATTGTGAAGAGAATGAAATTTGTAGATCTTTGACGGTTCCATACTCTCCACAACAAAATAAAATTGTAAAGAGAAGAAATAGAACTATTCTATGATGAGATGCATGTTAAAAAGCAAAGATATGCCAAAGCAATTTTGAGCCGAAGCAGTAAATTGTGCCATCTACATCTTGAATTGATGCCTCACAAAAGGCTCGTGGAATGTCACACCACAAGAAGCATGGTCCGGTAAGAAGTACTAAATATATTTTCATTGGTTATGATGCTTGCTCAAAGGGGTATAAATTATATAATCCATGTAATGGAAAAATTGTTGTTAGTAGAGATGTTGAATTTGATGAAGAAGGCACATGGGATTGAAGTTCTCAAGAAGAGAAAAAGCAATCCGACATATTTATTAAAGAAGAGCAACCAAGGAATGAAGAGTTACAAGCACTTGCACCATCTTCATCTTTATCTTCATTCTTAGCAGAACCAAGTTCAAGGCGAAGAAAAATGAGAAGGCTAAATGAAATATAGGAGGTAACAGAGAATCAAAATAATCTAACTCTTGTTTATCTTCTTGTCAATTGTGTGCCTATAGATTTTGAAGAAGCCAAAAACCTCATCTATCATGAAAGAAGCAAGCACATTGATACTTTATATCATTTTATAAGAGAGCATGTGAAGGACAAGAAGATCGAGCTTGTACATATCAAATCTCAAGATCAAGTGGCGGATATATTCACCAAGCCTCTAAAAGTTGACACCTTCTAGAGATTAAAATTCATGCTTGGAATAATTGATAGAGGAGAAGAATCAAGTTTAAATAGGTGTGTTGGATAATAAACTTGATTCCTATGGTGATGTGGCATCTAACTAGCATCCTAGTTGGAGAGTCAAAGTCAAGTCAAGGTTAAGAAGGTGAAAGGTCCAGGGTCACAAGAGTCATTACGAGTTATAGAAGGTTAAGAGTCATAAGTTGTAGAATGTGAAGGGTCATGAGTTATATGAGATTTAAGAGTCATGGATCATAGGTATATCAAGTCATGAGTTAAGAATATTAAAGGTCAAGAGTTATAAGTTATATGTAGGAATTTTTAGAATCACATAAAATCTATATAAAAAATTGTAAGCATTCATTTGTATAGTGTGAGTTAAATAGAAATTATTTTTCTTTCAAATTTTGTTTTTGAGAATTTTTATCATCCTCTTTTTCCTGAGTGTTTTTCTTAAGATGATATTTAGTACTTTTTCATGTACAGATAAGTAACATAAGAATTATATATATAATGGGCCTAGCCTGCGCCTGACTTGAAAAGATTCATATATATCAAACAAACACATTCTTAAATGCAACCTGACAGTACGTGCATTCCTCCAATGCTCTGTCCCAAGCTTCATAATTGCTAGACTTCCTGGAACTAAACTTATCAAAATCTTTATGAATCAGTCAACAATCTTTCATATTAAGTTAAAGAGCAACCGTCTTGCACAATTAAAAAGGAACATAATAGTCATTTCTATTAATAACAGCAGTCATGTCTCCACATATCGCAGCATAATATTCTCTGTAAAAATGCATAAAAACATGGTTATTTCCAGAATTTTCTGTACCAATATCAGGTACAATATCAGTACGTCACTAGTATCGTAGGATAAGATATGCATGACATGGTACAACTGTTAAAACAAGATATGCTGTTGGAGGTGCAACAGCAGATGTATCATCTATCAACACAATACCAAATCCAAGATTGGTCCAATTTTTAGGCGATTGAGACGGCCGT
Organism: Phoenix dactylifera; assembly: GCF_051530095.1. Taxonomy (NCBI): domain Eukaryota; kingdom Viridiplantae; phylum Streptophyta; class Magnoliopsida; order Arecales; family Arecaceae; genus Phoenix; species Phoenix dactylifera. The sequence continues at coordinate 52,303,838 of NC_143190.1, read as the reverse complement.
CTAAGGCCCCGATCCAAAAAAGACCCACCACAAGAAAGACGTCAAAGACAAAATCGAAAGAAAAAAAATCTTCTTGTGAGTTTATCTTAGGCTGATTCACTGCAGGGAAGGCCTCAAAGACAGAACAGCCTTAAGACAGAACAGCCTTAAGCTCCCAAATACATTGAACTGCTCTTGGCCATATTGAATCCTAATATTGTACCGATACTGTACTTTACTGGTATAGTTCAGTATCTCCATTACCCAGTGGTATGGGTCAATGCAGCAAACCATAATTAGCATCGCATGTTAAATACAGGATCTCCTAAGAATATACGCACAACATGATATTCAAGAAGTAAAAATTTTTGCATGCCTCATAAACAACAATCTTGTTCATATCTGTGAAAAATTTATACAACAGCTGAGGCCCAAACCATATAACGTTGTCATACGTTGAAGCATGAAAATATTCTTTCTTAGCATCAAACTGTTGCGACACCGCTTAAATTTCCATCTAATTATCAGGATGAGGAAAATAAGGGTCCTATATATGTGCTAGTCAAGTGTGCAAGCATCTTAAAGACTTGCTGAGGCCTAGTTTCCAAATCCTTGGTTGATCTTAGTTTCTCCATCAAGATTTACCAACTCTGTGGCCAACTTTGTAGCCCACTTACCATATCCACTAAAGCTTACACACCAATTTTTCTGAAAATCATTGATCATCTTTGTTGCCATATGACGCATTTACTCCTCTTTCTTCATACGTACTCTGCATCTCCTGCTCCCTTGTACTCACAATAACACATCCAGTTCTGCCAGCATCCCTCTAATGAGGCTTGTGACCCTTTGGAAACTGTTTTCCATACTCAGCAAAAGCACTGTTTTTCTCCTTCAAAGCCTTCTTACCATCATGAACTAAACGGCCAACAACTCTGAGCTCATATTCAAACTGGGAAGCCTCCAAGTTCCTCTTCCTTAACTCTTCTACCCGCTTCTTCTCGAATGACCGGATGATCCGGTCCTTCTGATGCAGCATCTGATTCAAATTAACGCTGCACCTCCAATTGGACCTTCATGTACTCCTGCTTCTTATCTAAATACATCACCTCAGTCTTAGCCATCCAATTCTACACTTCTTCCATGGAAGTAGCATCAACAGCTGATTTTGTATGTTTACCGAGACTAATTACTATGCATCCTTTCTGCTTAACCATACAACCAAAGACAAACACCATCATCACCGACATCATTATCATAATTACTCTCTCCAGTGTTAGCATAATTTTAGGAATTACGTAACAGTATACATCACCCATAATATATTTTTTTACTAATCCGATTCTATATCAGCCTATATTATTTTTCTTATATGAACTCTGTATATGAATATATATAACTCGTAAAATATGCCGAATATAATGAAATAGAAAAATAACATTATTATTTTTTGTTTTTCTTTTCTTGTGGAAATATTTTCACATTCAGCTATTCTCCTACAGTCATTTCCAAAGAAGAAAACCCTCTTGGTCCATCATCTAAGATCACTTTCTTACGTAGACCAACGGTCCTCATAGCTAAGAATTCTCCTCCAACTTGTCAAATTTTCACGCTCGATGCCCACATCATCGTCGCTCACATCCTTCCCTACCGAATTCAAAGGCTCCTCTCTGATACCAACCCCAGCATCCACGTCCTTGCCGGGCCGCAAACTCGAGGAGAGACCACAATTCTCCGAACCCAACTCCCGATCGCCATTGCCAGCATCATCTTCATCGTCAATTGATGGCTCCGACTCCGTGCTTATCTCCGGCTCGCACTCCTCTTCGTAAAGCGGGGCCGCTGACGCTTCATCGAACACTGAAGGTGCGAGGGAGGGTAGCACCGGCCGGTCCTCGACACCTCCAAGATCTCCCTTTCCACTATGATCCACACCCACCCAGCCTAGTCCACCTTATGCGGCCGCCCCTCCTTGACCGGCCGAGCCGCCGCGACGACCTCCTCCGGCGGGACGCAAGCATCATCATAGAAACACCATCCAGTTGATCAAGAAATCCATGACGGCCGCAACGGCTGGAGAAGATATCGGCATTGAACTCTGTTTCTCTCACTAAATGGAGAACCAGGGCGCGGACGAGCGCGACGCGGGCGTTAAGGGCGAGGCTGCGGCGGGTGAGGGGCGTCGTATTGGGCCATGAGGACGGCCAGGATGGCGCGGTGAGGGGGAGTGGACGGCGAGGTATTTGGTGGAGGACAAGGAGACGGGGCGGAGGTCGCGGGGCTTTGTGGGACGAAGGTAGGATCATTCTTGCGCATATTGGCGAGGGTTTTTGCGAAGGGAGGGGAATGTAAGGAGGGGAAAAGGAGTCCATGGGGGTTTGGGTTCTTCTTTTTTCTTGCTGTTGTTCTAGTGGTGGTGGTTCTTTTCTTGGGCATGGGAAGTGAAGGCGTTTAATGGAGGAAGGGCGGGCGGGCGAAGAAGGGGAGAAACCCGCTCTGTTCCCATTTGAAATGCCTCTGACCGTGCTTCATATTCGGCATCATCCTGACATTTGTTAGGGTGTTGAAGATTCTATCGCTCGTACTATTTTGACTTGCATGATGACCGCACAGGTTTAAAAGCCGGCTCCTTTCTCTTGCCCATGCGACCGTTATTTTCTTATTTTTATTAAAAAAGATAAAACATTGAAGAGAGAACTTTTAGGAACAACAGAGTCACAAGATTTGGCTGGCATGGAATTAGCGTAATTTTCAGAATATTCATTGCAGTTCTAGATTTATTTTGATAAAAAGTGCGTCTCTAGTGTAGAAATTTTTTTGCACAACTATTTTTTTTAAAAAAATAATAAGAAGAAACCCTAATTTTTCTGCTTATCATTTTTTTTATTTGAAAGCCATCACCTCCTATTTTCTCAGGATCAATTTCGATGGTACTATATTAAATAAAGGTGATTGCGGAGGAACTAATTTTGTTATTAAGAATTCAAGCATTGTAGTCGTGGCAGCAGGTGAAATTAAACATTTTGACATAATAGTATCTATGGCAAAATTGGATGTTGCTTTGGAAGTGCGGATATATGCGATGAGGCATGTTAAGACATTTCATATTATATTCCTCAAGGGATTCGTTGATAATGATTAGGTGGTCATCAAATTCACTAAATTCTGAAACTTTCCATCTATATATGACTATTGGAGAATGGATTTTACTCTACTTGCTTATGAGGTTGTAACAACTCAGGACCTCACCCAAAATGGCTAGCCGGAAGTTATTATTTGGGTTCCTTGATCCTGTATAAGTACCCAAGATCTACCCAGCGAATAACCGATGTGGGACTAAACACACGCCCACACGGGTCCTCACATACTCTCCCCGTTCATGCCCTGACATCCTCGTCAGGCTAAAAGTTCAAATCTAATTACAAACATCACGATTGGCCCGTGGTCAGCCCCAATGGATCCGTGCTGCAGTGTCCCCTAGTCCACATAGGTTATAGGCCGGGTCCGCTCTAATACCATTTGTAACAACCCAGAATCTCACCCAAAATGGCTAGCCGGAAGTTATTATTTGGATTCCTTGATCTTATATAAGTATCCAAGATTTACCCAGCGAATAATCGATGTGGGACTAAACACACGCCCACACGGGTCCTCACATACTCCCTCCGTTCAAGCCCTGACGTCCTCGTCAAGCTAAAGGTTCAAATCTAATCACAAACATCATGATTGGCCCATGGTCAGTCCCAATGGATCTGTGCTGCAGTGTCCCCTAGTCCACATAGGTTATAGGTCGGGTCCGCTCTAATACCATTTGTAACAACCCAGGACCTCACCCAAAATGGCTAGCCGAAAGTTATTATTTGGGTTCCTTGATCCTGTATAAGTACCCAAGATCTACCCAGTGAATAACTGATGTGGGACTAAACACACGCCCGCACGGGTTCTCACAGAGGTAGTGTATATTTTTCCAAAAGCTAATAACGCTGGTGATTGCACGGTAATATATGTGGCTAATTATATCCGAACTACATTGTGGACAGCTATGATTTTTACGTATTTTATTTTCTTATTGTGCATCCTCTAGTTGACTCCTGGATGCACTAAAGTTGCTGTTTAAGGTACTGCTTAAGAAAAGAAACCAAGCATCCAACCTAACCATATGCAAAACTTCCACGCATGATTGTAGAAAATTAATACAATCATAATATGTGGCAAAATTTTATGGTATTTTAAAATAATATTGTAAATTTTTATTGACTGTGCAACATGTATCATATCTGATGTATGTAATAACAACTAACAAAGCTGGTTAGTTTTAAACAAAAAAAATATTCAGTTGGGCCAATTAGAATTAAAAGAAACTCTACCGATATTAGGATTTGGTTAGCACAGATCACTGCTTGACAAGTTGACATATAAGATGATCTCATGTTACAAGGCGCGTTGATGTTTGGAATCATATAAGCAGGTTGTTCATGTTTAGATTAAAACTGAGGTGAGCTTAAACATGTGGTTAAAGCTCAAACTTCGTTTTTGTGGCTACTTAAACAAGTTACTTCTCAAAGAGACCTCGAGTTGCTACATAATTATGTGAGCCAACTGCAGTTTAGGCCTACCTTATTTGTGAATCGAGCCCTCACCCCAGTCATATACTACCATATAGGATCATTACACTAACGAGAAGCTTGACCTTCAGCATTTTCTTTGGTGTGATAATTAAAATCAGAAAACATAAATTGCATAGGTGTTAACTAGTTTATTACTAATGACTCGAGCTGATTATGGGCCGGGTCTTAAGCCTGAACTTGATTCAATTTTAATTGGGCTTAAGGCTGTGCCTATTAAAATGGGGTAATTAATCACCGGTACATTTATTGACCGGTCTCTAACGTTTAATTCCTGTTGACTGGTTGTTTAATAATCAGTCCAGCCATATTTCAATACTTTATTATGAGACGAAAACGCCCCCTAAAAATATTAAAATGCCCCTGCCCCTTTTGATCTCCCATTCCCAGAAGAAGAAGAAGAAAAAGGGGCAGCCGCCACCGACCACCGCCCGACCCCGCCCGAGCTCCCTCCTGCGGCCGCCACCGGCCCCATCTCGCTCCCTCCCGAGCCCCGTCCCGCGGCCCGCCCCCTCCCGTGCCCCTTCCCCTCCTAATCTCCCGTTCTTAGAAGAAAAAGAAGAAGAAAAAGTCCCGGCCGCCGCCGACCACAGCTCGCCCCCGCCCGAGCTCCCTCCCGCGGCCGCCGCCGGCCCCTGCTCGGCCCCTCCCGCGGCCTCGCCCTCTCCCGAGCCTCCTCCCACGGCCCGCCCCCACCCGAGCTCCCTCCCGCGGCCGCCGCAGGCCTCGGCTCGCCGCCTCCCGAGCCCCCTCCCACGATCGCGCAGCCAGGAATGCCCCCACCCCTGATCCAGCCCCTTCACAAGCCCCCTCCTGCGGCCGTCGCCGGCCAAGGCCCACCCTCCTCCCGCATCTGCTGCGGCCTAGCCTCTTTCTGGAACCGCCGGCCTCGCGGGAGGAGAGGTGTTCTCCGCCGCCACCGACGGCGGCCCCACCCCCTCCCGCGGCCCCCTCCAACAGCCGCCACGGCCCGGCCCCCCTCCGGCGCCGCCGGCTCGTGGGAGGAGAAGAAAGAAGAAAGAAGAAGAAGGGAAGAAGAGAAGAAAAAGAAAAGAAAAAAAAAGAAAAGGAAAGAAAAAGAAGAAAAGAAAAGAAAAAGAAGAAAGAAAAGAAAAATAAATGCATAAATAAATAAATAAATAAATAATATATTCTAATAAAATAAAATAATTATAAATAAATAAATAAATCTGCCACGGCCGGGCCCTCTCCTGCGGCCCCCTTGGCGGCCGGGCCCTCTCCCCCGGCCTCCTTCTGGCGCTGTCGGCTCGCGGGAGGAGAAGAAAGAAGAAGAAAAGAAGAAGAGAAAAAAAAAAGAAAAAGAAGAGAAAAAAGGAAAGAGAAAGAAGAGAGGGAAAGAAAAAGAAGAAAAGAAAAGAAAAAGGAAGAAAAGGAAAGAAGAAAAAGAAAAAGAAGAAAAGGAAAAAAAACAAAAAAAAGAAAAGAAAAGGGAAGAAAAGGAAAGAAAGAGAAGAAAAGGAAAGAAAAGGAAAAAAGAAAAGAAAAAAAGAAGAAGAAAAAGGCAAGAAAAAGAAGAGAAGGAAAGAAAAAGAAAAAAAAGAAAAAAGAAGAAAAGGAAAGAAAAATAGAAAAGAAAAGAAGAAAAAAAGAGAAAAGAAAAGAAAAAAAACAGAAGAAAAGAAAAGAAAAAGAAGATTTAAGTATGTGCAGAGAAGACATAATTGTGTACAGAGAATACTTAACTGTGTGATGCACACAGTTAAGTGTTCTCTGTATACAATTACGTCTTCTCTGCAGACATTTAACTGTGTGATGCATAGAACACTTAACTGTATGCAGAGAAAATTTAAATGTGTGCATATAAGACTTAATTGTGTATAGAGAATATTTAACTTAACTGTGTGATGTATAGAATACTTTACTGTGTTGAGAGAATATTTAAGTGTGTGCAGAGAAGACTTAAAAGAAAAAGGAAGAAAAAGAAAGAAAAAGAAGAAAAAGAAAACAGTGAGTGGCAGTTAGGTTAGTAAGCTTGGTACACATGTAATATAGTATGGCACATATTTAATTAGGTTAGGAAAGAAAAAGAAAAAAAAGAAAAAAGGAAAGAAAAAGAAGAAACGAAAAGAAGAAAAAAAGGAAAATAATGAGTAAGTGGCAGTTAGGTTAGTAAGCTTGGTACACATGTAATATAGTATGGCACATATTTAATTAGGTTAGGAAAGAAAAAGAAAAAAAAGAAAAAAGGAAAGAAAAAGAAGAAACGAAAAGAAGAAAAAAAGGAAAATAATGAGTAAGTGGCAGTTAGGTTAATAGGCTTGGTACACAAGTAATATAGTATAGCACACATTTAAGTAAGCTTGGCACATAATTAATCAATGTTTTAACACTTAATATAGCCTGGCACAGTTTTCTGTTTTGTGCACACAGTTTACTGTTCCCTGCACATAGATATAGTTTTTGTACACAGTTTAGTTAAGCTATTTGATTTTGGTAGAATATTTCGAATCAGTTACAACGATGTGGTAGACACTTAGGCCCTATTTGGGGGAGCTTTTGGAGGGCCAGAAAGCACTTTCTGGCCCTCCAAAAGTACTTTTAGATGAAAAACTGTGTTTGGTAAATTTTTCAAAAAGCTGTTTCAGCTTTTGCGGGAAGCTGAAAACAGCTTTTGGAAGAAAGCTTCAATTTGGAGCTTTTGGGAGGAAGCTGTTTCAGCTTTTTCGGAAAGCTGTATTTTTGACAAAAATGCCCATATTAAAATAACATAATTACATAGTTTATCTCTTTATAAACCTAAAAATCTGTTGGAGCCAAGAACCCAAGCCGTCAGACTCCCTTCCGTAAGAAAAGGTATTTTTCTTTTCAATTTTTGTATGGATCTCTTGAACCACATTTTAGAAGAAAAAAATTTTAATCATTTTCCATACCTTTCAAAATCAATCTATTGTTTTTTTTTCATCAACCTCGCGGCCCACACTGAGGTCCTCCTCGAGTGTGGATCACGAAGAAGAGCCCCTGGACCGCGGAAAATTATTTTATGGGAAATTATAAAAAATTATTATGGAAAATTATTTTATACTAATAATTATAATATTTTATACCTTTATTTTTGTATTATACTATAAATATAATATCATATTATATGATATCATAATACATTAATATGTTATGTTAAATAATTTAATATTATGTTATATTATGGAAAATTAATTTATACTAATAATTATAATATTTTATACCTTTATTTTTGTATTATACTACAAATATAATATCATATTATATTATATCATAATACATTAATATGTTATGTTAAATAATTTAATATTATGTTATATTATGGAAAATTAATTTATACTAATAATTATAATATTTTATACCTTTATTATTGTATTATACTATAAATATTATATTATATTACATTACATTATAATACATTAATATGTTATTTTAAATAATTTAATATTATGTTATATTATGAAAAATTAATTTATAATAATAATTATAATATTTTATACCTTTATTATTGTATTATACTATAAATATTGTAATATATTACATTACATTATAATACATTAATATGTTATTTTAAATAATTTAATATTATATTATATTATGAGAAATTAATTTATACTAATAATTAAAATATTTTATACTTTTATTATTGTATTATACTATAAATATAATATATATTACATTATATCACAATACATTAATATGTTATGTTAAATAATTTAATATTATGTTATATTATTAAATATTAATTTACTCTAATAATTATATTACTATTATGCTATGTTAACATAATATTATTTTATATTACAATAATATCATACTATATCGTATATTTATGTATTAATTTATGTTATGTTTTATTTTGTTCTGTTGTATAATACTATGTAATGTCCTTTATGGTAATTTTGTCATATAAAAGTACTTTCTCAGTTTGTTTACCAAACACAAAATAAAGTACCACAGTACTTTACGAATGTAGTTACCAAACAGCAAACAACTTTTTATAACAGCTCTACTTCAGACAGCTCTACTTCCAACAACTCTACTTCCAATAGCTCTACTGCCAACAGCTCCCCCAAACAGGGCATTAATATAGGTTGTTCTTGTGAGCCAAAACTTATCCTAACATGGCGCATAATCGATTAAGCTTGAAACACACTTAATTAACTAATACACACACTTAATTAACCCCAAAACACAATTTTCTGTTCTATGCACATAGTTTACCGTTTCCTGCACACATGTATAGTTTCTCTGCACACAGTTAAGTTAAACAATTTGATTTTTATAGAATATTTCGAATCAATTACAATGATGTGGTAGACACTTAATATAGGTTGTTCTTGTGAGCCAAGTCTTACCTTAGCATGGCGCATAATCGATTAAACTTGAAACACACTTAATTAACGATGGTACATACTTAATTAACCTCGAAATACAGTTTTCTGTTACGTGCACACAATTTACTGTTTCCTACATATAGATATGGTTTCTCTGCACACAGTTAAGTTAACTATGCTATATTACTTGTATACCAAGCTTACTAACCTAACTGTCACTCACTCATTATTTTCTTTCTTCTTTTCTTTCTTCTTCTTTTCTTCTCTTCTTTTTATTTCCTTCTCTTCTTTTTCTTTTCTTTTATTCTTTTTTTTTTCCTTTTCTTTTCTTGATATTGATAGATACAGTGGAAAAAAAGATAAAAAAAAGAAGAAAAAGAAAAGAAAAAAAAGAAAAGAAAAAAAAGAAGAAAAAGGAAAAAAAAGAAGAAAAGAAAAAAAAGAAGAAAAAGAAAAAAAAAGAAGAAAACAGAAAGAAAAAGAAGAAAAAGAAAAAAAAGAAGAAAAAGGAAAAAAAGAATAAAAAGGAAAGACAAAGAAGAAAAAGGAAAGAAAAAGAAGAAAAGAAAAGAAAAAGGAAGAAAAGGAAAGAAAAAGAAGAGAAGGAAAGAAAAAGAAGAAAAAAGAAAGAAAAAAGAACATAATTAAGTATTCTATGTGCACAATTAAGTCTTCCCTGCATACAGACTTAATTATATACAGAGAATACTTAACTGCATACAGATAGCACTTAACCGTGTGCATCACACAGTTAAGTATTCTCTGTACAGAATTAAATCTTCTCTGCACACAGTTAAGTGTTCTCTGCATCACACAGTTAAGAGTGTATAGAGAATATTTAAGTGTGTGCATCATACAGTTAGGTGTTCTCTGTACACAATTAAATCTTATCTGTACACACTAAAATCTTCTCTGTACACAGTTAAGTGTTCTCTACATCACACAATTAAGTGTGTGCAGAGAAGACTTAATTGTATACGAAGAACATTTAATTGTGTGCATCACACAGTTAGGTGTTCTCTATACACAATTAAATCTTCTCTGCACATATTTAAATTTTCTCTGCATACAGTTAAGTATTCTATACATTACACAGTTAAGTTAAATATTCTCTGTACACAATTAAGTCTTCTCTGCACACACACTTAAATCTTCTCTGCACACAGTTAACTGTTCTATGCATCACACAGTTAAGTTTTTTTTCCTTTCCTTTTTCTTCTTCTTTTTTCTTTTTTTTCCTTTTTTTTCTTTTTCTTTCCTTCTCTTCTTTTTCTTTCTTTTTCTTTTTCTTTCCTTTTTCTTCTTCTTGTTTCTTTTCTTTTGCTTTCCTTCTCTTCTTTTTCTTTCCTTCTCTTCTTTTTCTTTCCTTCTCTGCACAGAGTTAAGTATTCTCTGCATCACACAGTAAAGTATGTACAGAAAAAACTTAATTGTATACAGAGAATACTTAATTGTGTGCATCATACAGTTAAGTATTCTCTGCACACAATTAAGTCTTCTCTACACACATTTAAATCTTCTTTTTCTTTCTTTTTCTTTTGTTTTTTCTTTTTTTTTCTTTTTTTTCTTTTTTTTCTACTTTCTCCTCTTGTGAGCCCGACGACACCAAAATGGGGCTGTGCCATGGCGGCAGCGGGAGGGGGCCCGGCCGCAGCCACTTTATTTATTTATTTATTATTTTATTACAATATATTATTTATTTATTTATTTATTTATTCGTTCATCACATATATATATGTATTTATTTATTTATGGATTAATTTATCTATTTATTTTTTTTCTTTCTTTCTTTCTTTTTATTTTGTAATTTTTTTTTCTTTCCTTTTCTTCTTCTTTTTTCTTTCCTTTTCTTCTTTTTTTTTCTTCTATATTTTCCTCCCGTGAGGCCGGTGGCGCCAGAAGGGGGCCGGGCCGTGGCGGCCGCGGGAGGGGGTCCAGCCGCAGCAGCTTTATTTATTTATAATTATTTTATTTCATTAAAATATATTATTTATTTATTTATTTGTTCATTCATATATATATGTATATATTGATGCATTTATTTATTTATTTATTTTTCTTTTCTTTCTTTTTTTTTCTTTTTTTCTTTTCTTTTCTTCTTTTTCTTTCCTTTTCTTCTTCTTTTTTCTTTTTCTTTTTTTTTTTCTTCTCTTCTTCCCTTCTTCTTCTTTCTTCTTTCTTCTCCTCCCGCGAGCCGACGATGCCGGAAGGGGGGCCGGGGCGCAGCGGCCGCAGGAGGGGGCCGCGGGAGGCGAGGTCGCCGGCGGCGGCAGCCGCGGCTGGCCAGAGGAGAACACCTCTCCTCCCGCTAGGCCGACGACTTCGGAAAGGGGCTGGGCCGTGGCGGACGTGGGAGGAGGGCGGGTTGCGGCCGGCGACGGCCGTAGGAGGGGGCTCGTAAGGGGGCAGGGGCGGGGCCAATCCTAGCGGCGCGGCCGCGGGAGAGGGCTTGGGAGGGGGCGGGGCCGTGGGAGGGAGTGGGGCTGCAGGAGGGAGCTCGGGAGGGGGCGAGCCGGGGCCGGCGGCGGCCGCAAGAGGGAGCTCGGGCGGGGGCGGGGTCGCAGGAGGGGGCTCGGGAGGAGGCGAGCCGGGGCCGGCGGCGGCTGCAGGAGGAAGCTCGGGCGGCGGCGGGCCGTGGTCGGCGGTGGGGGGGGTCTTTTTCTTCTCCTTCTGGGAATGGGAGATGAGGAGGGTAGGGGCATTTTTGGCCTTTTAAAAAAAAATAAAAGGGGCTCAAGGACCGGAAATTAAACTTGGTAAAGATATTGGATGGAAGATTTTAAGACTGGTCAACCGGGACTTTTTGTTATAGCGGGGTCTTTTGGAGGGTGGGGAATTAATTACCCCTATTAAAATTTGGCTTTTTCTGTGCCCAAGCCCAACCCATTATCAGCTCTACTAACGACTTGGGTCTAGGGATGCAAATATGTTGCACTGGGCGGGCCAGCGGACGAGCCAACAAAATGAACCGGACCAGGTAATTTGTTCAGGTCCAAGGGTCAGGTGGAGTCAAGATGTTGGACTCTAAATCTATGTTGGGTCAGGTTCAGGCTGACATTAACCGAACCCTAGCTCGGCCCGATAGGACATATGGTATATACATCAATCACATAGAGTGCATATGGTATATATCATACAGCATAAATAGTAAAGTAAGCGTATGGTAAGTATAAAAACTATATTCATCAATTATATATGCTCAAAGAAGCTATATGCTAAGACAAGAATAATTGATCATCTTTCCGCCATTGGATCGCACTCCGCACAGCTCTTGAAACACTCTAAGCTCTTATTTTCATCCATCTACATAGATCTCAAAGTGTCTATTGTGCGATCCAACTGTACAGTATTTTTTTAAAATTTTTTTTGGGCCAAATAACCATGCCAGTGGCCATGACCCGGCCCATCGGTTCCATCTACAGTACTAAATATTTATTATCTCAATTAAGTGATAGGCCCTAAAACAATCCTCGCCTGCAGTAATTGAATAAAAAAATTACAGACATCTACTTAACTTTCCAAGCTTTTTAAATGATTGAGCGTGTATTAGGGAGTTGTTGTAGCTTCAGGACAAAGAGGGCGGATTATAGTTGAAAAGGAGTGGTGGTGCACGGGTTTTGATGGATTCCCGTGCTTGTACCAAGAGGAGCATGAAAAGTTTTCACAAACCAATGTAGAAAGTTGGATACATGGAAAAATTTAATCTACAAACAGGAAAAACATGCAATGCATGCCTTAGATGTATCTTTTCATTATCATTTTTTTGTGAGACGAGAGAGAACTATAGAGCGAGCCCTATTAAATCATTTACGGTAATATTGAAGTAATCACAATAAAGCAATAACCACAGAGTTACGTACAAGAAGATGCAAACCGGGATGAATATATGAGAAGTATAGGCAAGTAAGAATAAGCCGACTCAACTACAAGGAAATGCTATACCACTGCCAAAGTCTAAATCAACGGCAGTGGATGGCTAGGTATCATCCTCCAAATCGTGGTCATCCTCAAAAAATAATCATTTCTTAGATTATCATTCAAACAATTGTAAAAAATGTCTGATAAGAAATCTCCATTTTCTTGCATCGATCTCCGCCCATACCTTTCCGTCTCTTAAGCAACATTTGACTTCATAAACTTACTACTTTTCATATATATTACTTCTTTCTTTAAGATAAGAATATTGCTTCGGTGCGCAGTACTATAAGCCAACCAACAAAAGCATGAAGGAAAAAAAAAGAAAAAATTGACAACTGCTTTGGTGTATGTTTTTCCTTTTCAAAGACTTGCATCATTCAAGAGAATAACATGGATATACTAAAGGAAATCATGCAGTCCTGTACGTTAAAGAACAAAGAAGTTTACCTTTCTCATCTTCTGTATCTGAATACCTGAATTCGAAGCCAGAAAAAAATTGTTGGAAGCTATAAACTTTTGTAGAGCAAGCCTTTTGTACTATAAAGTTTAGCACTTTTTTTGTCCAATGTATTACATTACCTGTTACTAAACAAAAACTGCGATGACTATTAATTAAACCGAAATCAAATATAATTAAAGCTGAATTCTATCAACACTCAAACCACCAAAAAAAATTAAAAGAATAAAATTATATAAAAAGAAAAACTATTCGACCAAATCAACCTGCAGAAGCATACTCATTTAGATCAACGTGGGTACCACATGCACGCTTAATATTCCTCCAGTGACATTTGTGGAACAGCCGCAGCAGTCAAGGCCTCAACAAATAAAAAACCCCACAACCTGCAAGACATTAAACGATATGAACTCATCAATGAAAAGTATCCAAGGTGGCGTGTCCCACCCTCTACCAAATCCTTTGAAACTTAGAATTTCCATTCGATCTCCTTCTCATGGACCCGGTATTCACCTACCAACCAGTGTTACCACGTGGCAAGCCTCAGCTTTTATGCCAGACTGCAGAGCCAAAAGGTAATCTGAAGTCCATAACCAACAAAATCTGTGTTCTTCCCCTTACTTCATGAACAATCTATTGTATATGTTCGTGCATGTAACATGTTTACATATAAACCTTTTCAAGACTTTAAAAAAAAAAAGAAGAGAGAAATCCCGAAGAAATCAAAGTGTTGGAAAAGAACAAGGAAATCTGACAAGTGCCATATGAAAAAATTTTCTACTGCCTCTCCAAGTCTTCAACCTCATGATCCCCTTGAGTTCTCCTCCCTGCAGACCTCTCCGTGCTCAACATGTACATCCTCCGAAATGATGAGCTAAACCGCGATGATATCGAGCCACCATCCTTCAAGCCTCCTTCCTTCGTCTCCGACGTGCCCTCGGTGACGCCGCCACCCGATAGCTCACGTATCCCTGGTGGTGGTGCTGACGACTCGCCCGTCTCCACGGCGACCGCCATCGGCGGTGGCTCCACCCCAGCCCGGCAAACCGGGCACGTAGAATTAGAGCTCAACCACATATCTATGCAGCCGACATGGAACACATGCGTGCAGCTCGGCAGCAACCGGACTATCTCACCTTCTTCTATCACGCTCAAACAAATCGCGCACGCCGCGCTGCTACCATCGTGTTTACCATTGCTTGCGTTGTTAGTTCTTCGGTAAGGGAACATCGGCAGGGCGGTGATAGCCGAGGGATCGAGCCCGACCTTGGGGAGCTCTTCGTGGGGGCCGGCGGTGGCGACCCCAACACGAAAAAGGCTGATTGTGGTGGCGCGGTGGGCGGCGCGGTGGCGGCGGAGGACGTAGCGCGTGTAGAGGTGGAGGAAGGTGACGAGGGCAACGACGAAGAGGAGGCAGAATATGGCCGTCAGCAGAATCCGGGTGTCGAGGTCGTATTTCGAGCGGCGTTCTTCGGGGACGATCAATTCGTCCGGCGGGACGTTGGACATGGTGGCTGTTCGTGTATCTCGGAACCCTTCTTGGTTTCTCCTCTTTCCCTTGCGTCTGTTTGTCTTTACAAAGAAGGAAATGGGGAGGAGCTTGTAAAAAAACCTTGGCAACGAAAATTTTTACCATCATTGACTAAAGTTTAATTAGCGAATGAAAAGGTCGATGGTGCCCTTGAGTTTGGGTGTTCATTTGGACCGATTGATGGTGATCAGACGTTGGATGGCTGTTGGTGGGATATGTAATTTTGGTTAGTTTTCAGGATGCTTTATGAATGAAGATGACGCATGAATGAGGCGGGTTCGGTCGGTCAACCAAGCAACATAGAATATATATGTACGTACAAGCGCATGGTAATCTCTATGCGTAGGACTAAAAATATGGAAAAAAATTCGTGGGGCCCTCACGAGGGGTGAAAAGTGGGTCCAATAATATCCATTCGAATTCATTTTCATATTCAAATTTATCTGAATATGGATAAAAATTTGAATATTCGATTAATATCCGTATCCGTATCTATATCTGTCAAAGAACGATGAATATGGATATAGATATATAGCTATCCCATCCATATCCAGATATTCGATTCCATTATTAATCATATTTATTTTTATATAGAACTCGTGAACTTTTAAAAAAATAAATGACCATATTACTATACTATTAACTTGATTTATTATCCACTTAATAATATCTTTAATTTTGTATCCATAAATTTTAAAAAATATCGAATTCTTAGCTGATGCAATAAATCTAAAATTAACTACTCTTTTGACAAATCGACTAGAATATTTTTTAATCAATTAAAAATTGGTTAAAACTTTCTTATTGATATATTAATATTATATCAAAGTAATGCATTTCTTCTCGTCGGAGGCTCTCACAAGCAAGTGGTAGATTTAGGGCTGTGGACCGGTTTGGTCAAGAACTTGGAAAAATGGCGGCAGAAGGACGTGTAGGTGGCTTCAAGAGTTTGCCGTGGTCGACCCAACTATGGAGATTGACTATTCTGTTTCCCATTTCTATTGTCATGGTGCAGTGATTCGTGGGTACAATGCACCGTTTGGTTAAAAAAAAAGAAAAAAAAAAGAAGAAGCTAATATTTGAATATATGATATCTAAAAATATATTTTTTTATATTTAGTTGGTCATGAAAAAAAAATATTGCAGAGTGCTATATAAAATATTTATTATTTTCTTAATAAAAAAATGTTATTTCATTCTATTTAAAAGTTTAAAATATTTTTAAAAAATAAATTATTCTAGATTTCATCCGGTAAAAAGTAGATTTTTTTTATATCAAATATAATTTTTTTCCATAAATGTCAGCGAACATTTGGATTACGATAGGCCGGCATATTTTACGAGCCATCGAGGGTGGGCCCGTGCCTTGAAGCCAACGAAAACGTTCTCAGCCAAGTACGTGACCAAGCAAGCGTAGGCTCTCTTCTCTTATCTTCTCTGAGAAATACAAACCCAATTCGATTGAAGTGTGTATGGGACGCGTCGCCCATATGGACCCAAGCGGCCAAATGGTCGTCATGTTCTCACTTAAGGCATCGACAAAAAGTCTTCTAGATGGCCTGCAGATATTATTATATAGACAAATCTTGGTATATCTGGAATTGAAGGGGCATGCTACAAGGAATCTGATATCTAAGTGCATGGTACATAATTCAACTTGAAATTCGGTGACACAACTAAAGAAGCATCTAATTTGATTCAAATTGCTAGGATTTTTGATTGGATAACTTATTAGATAACTTAATTGCGAGCACACAATCCAATCCAAGACCCGAACGGTCGAATTAACTCAACCAAGTTTGTAGATGGACCAGTGATCCAAATCAACAAGTTTTCGAATTGTCTTTCTTCGGAGAACTATTCATGTTTATATCCTTAGTTTATTGGTTCTAGTTTTTATTTATATTTTTAGATTATTTTTTTGGTTATATATTATTTAATTATTTTGATGCTGACTCACAAACTAATCTATCCTTATTTCTGGTTGGGTTGGACCATCTGAAATCCAAGCAAGTTGAGTCTCCATGATTTTAAACACCGATATGGTAAGCGTAGGGAGTCATATCAGGAATAGGATATCCAGGATTAGGTTTCTACTGTAGGGAGGGAGCTTTAGGAATAAGGCCTTCAAGCATTGTGAATCTTAAATCGTGATTAATTCTGGTAAGTAGACGACATTAACAAAAAAGACACACATAGAAAGCGAGAGATGTGAATCTTTCAGGGTATAAGAAAGGAAAAGTGAGCAATAGAGTCCTGTTTGTTTGTTTGGGAGGCATAATATGAAAGTCAAATCTATTTGCGAGTCCAATTAGGATAAGTGGTAAAGTCTAATTTGCTTCGGAGTTGCTTTAAGAGAGAGGTACGATTTGGTTGGGAAAGGACGAAAGAGTGGTTTTACAGAGAGGTCTGACCTGAGGGAAAAAAAAAAAAAAAAAGAAAAAAAAGAGGCTTTGACAAGCCAATAGTGAGTAGGACTGTTAACTAGCCGAGCTGAGTCCGAGCCGAGTCCGGCTTGCTCCATAAAATTTCAAGCTCGGGCTCGGGCTTGCTTGGCACAGCCTGGCTCGGACTCGAGCTCATAAGGCTCATTTGCCCGAGCCTAAGCCCAAGCCCGCCCCGTCCCCATCAGCGGTTCGTCAAAGGAGAAAAGAACGAAGGAAAGAAGGAAAGAAAGATAGAAAGAAAAGAAGAAGAAGAGAAGAAAGAAGGGGGCGGCCATGAGCACCGCCGGCACCGGCATAGGCTGCTGCGGGCACGACCGCGGGGGAGGGAGTGAAAGCTGGGGGGTAGGGGGAGCCTCGACATGGGAACGGCCAGATGGGGGGCGGGGGTTGGGGCGGCGGCGCTTGTTGCCTCCCCCGCCGGGGGCGGCGGCATCGAGGGCAAAGAAGGGAGAGGAGGAGGCGTCCGAGCTTCTCAGAGAGCTGGGATCCGGTCTACGGCGTCGTCATCGTCGTCGTCCTCGTCGTCGTAGCTGTTGTCGGAGGGAGGGCGGGGAGGGGGGAATCAGCTTCGGGCTTAGGGGCGAGTTGGCGAGGATAGCAGAGAAGAAATCGAGAAGAAAGGAGGAGTTAGGAAGGTTCTAGAGAAACCGAGAAGGAGAAGAAAAGAAAAATAGGTTAACGGGTTGGGTTCGGATTAACGGGTTGAGTCCGAACCTGAGCCAATCCAATTCGATTTAAAGAAGTTAAATGGATTTGGGTTAGCTCGGGTTGGGTCTGATCTAAATTCAACTAGGTTCAATTAGATTGGGATTTAAATTGATTAAGCCAAATAAAATTTAATTGGGTTGAGTTCAAGTTTAATTGGGATCCAATTAAATTGTTAATTGGACTGAGCCCTTATTGGGGCTCGTGAGCTGCTCGGGCTCGAGTTCGGATTTAAACGGGCCTCATTTTGAGCTCAGGCTCAGGTTCATTTGACTAACAAGCCAAGCTCGAGCCCAGCTTTTACCGAGCCGAGCCTAAGCAGCTTGGCCCATTGACAACCCTAATGGTGAGAAAGTTAGTCAAGTAATTTATTTTTAAAATAAATAGGGTGAATATTTTAGGTACAAAAATTGGTAGAATCAAGAGAGAACAATCTTTAGTTTGAAAAATCTCATTTTTATACAAATAGTATATATATATATATATATATATATATATATATATATATATATATATATATATATATATATATATATATATATATATCTTTTTGTTCGGAAAAGAAAAGATGGGATTTGATCCTAGGCTACTCAAAATCATGCCGAATAATTTCACTAACTGCATCAGTTGGCATCAGGGGCGGCTCAATACATTCTAAGGCCTAAGGCGAATCCAATCAACAGGGCCTCTTTTTTTTAATAATAATTTTTTAATAAATATAAAATACTTAAAAAAATATAAAAATAGATAGCTATCAAGTATATTATTTCAACAAAGATACATGAATCTAACAAAGATAGACAAGAAGCCTTTTCAATTTAATATAATTCTTGAATGGAAGCACATAAAAGTAATTACTCTAAATGAAGGGCCATGAAACTGATTGAGATAATGCTTTGCAATACTGTTTACCATGAAAAGGTCATCCCATGTCACTTCATGGTCAAGGTAAAGAAAAGAATTTGTCCATAAAGGAACCTCTCTATAAGAGAAAGTAGGGTCATTATGGGAAATTCACCCCATCCCACCATCTCCCCTTCAAGTAAGTACCCAAGCAGCAACTGCAACATCACAGCACAGCAGCCATTCAACGCCCTCCCTCCTTTTCTCTCTCTACCACCCAAGAGGGGAGAAGAAACCGAGAGGAGAAAACTAAAAGAATCTCCACCCTCCAAGAAGTCCATCTCCAATCCCCCTATCTTTCTTCCGGATGGCCCAGCTGGATCAGGAGTAATGTGAGGGAAGGAAAACCAAGACCAAAACCAAAAAAGAGAAGGGATGAAAGATAAGAGTGGCTTCAGGCGTCTATCAAGCCAACCAAATCCCTCCTCTCTCTCTCTCTCTCTCCCCACCCAAAACAAAACTACTGTCCCCAACTTCCCAAATTGCCCCTCTGCAGGCCAGGAAACTCTCCACCTCCCTTCCATCAAGGGGGAAGACTCGTAGCCAGCTCCAGATCCCGTTTTATATGGGGCCTTTGCTTCCTTTTGGTCAGCCTCCCTGGGCCTTCCATTGGCCCGGGGCCTTAGGCGACCGCCTCGGTAGCCTAGGGCTCGGGCCGGCCCTGGTTGGCATTCATGATAAATTAAAATAAAAAGCATGAAAGCCTGGCAAAGGCAACAAGTCCATTAGCTACAACTTGGCTAGGTATGCGGAAGTATCATTGAATAAAATGAATTTGGATGAGATTCTTCTTTCATAGTAAATTAGCAAGGCTAAAGCCATAGGTGATAAATTTCTTTGTTATATTTCAAGTTTTTAAATTCTACACACTTATAATTGTAGTGCATGTAGATGATTTGCACTAACAAGTGAACTCTGCCACTAAATCAAACTTTTGGAGTAGAGCTGGGTTGGCCTGGGTCACAGAAAATATTAGATTTAAAATAGAGCTGGCTTGAAGCTCGGCTAAAAATAAATATAGTTTAGGCCCGATGCTTGGTCCATAATCAGCTCTACTGTGGAGGTAGCAGGAGAATGAATTATTAAAGTACCATCTCCTTTAAATGTTTGACTATAGAAAAGATTCAATACATGAAAAAGTGTTGAAATTTGGAATATGCTAAATTTCTTCTACTTACCTACAAAAATCTAACAAAATAACATGGCGATGGTTTTCTTGAGTGGTTTTTTCCTTTTAGAGAGAGCCAATCTAGATTGTTATTGCTAATTGCAGAAACCTAGTTCAACAAAATTCTTACTACTATGTTCTCCACTCTAAATATTGAAAATAAGGCTGCCCATCTATTAGCTCGCTTTGCTATCTCTCATAACTTTTCTCTTACTTGGGATACTTACTCTTTTGCCGCATTTTTTTTCTTTATTACCACATGAGAAACTTGATGTAAATATTTCGGATCAATTGAGTTGAATGATATTATTTGGATGCTTTTTTATCAAAAAAAAAAAAAACATATGAGACTTATATGTAGAGCTTTGGAATGTCTAGAATCTCGTGGTCTGATCTCTCTTTCATGAATGAATTCATAGATTTTGATATCTATGATCCGTTTCTCTTCAAAAAAAAAGATGTCTTCGATTGCTTGAATGTGCTATTCTCTCCCAAAAAAAAGCGCTATCATGAGGTTGTCTTCGGTTGGTCTTGAATAACGAGTTTATGACGTAGCAGTGTAATGTTTGCAGGGAGCTCTGTGACCCCAAATTTCATAAAGCCAGAATTTTTTTCAAACGGTCGACCCTCAGGATTTTGTTTTCAGGTTTCCTCTTCATTCCTCCGTGATTTGCCCCTTTATATATATGATGATTGCAATAGCACACCCATAGTACCAACTTCAGTTAAGTTGGAGATTCTAAATCATATAGTGCCTGAATTCTGGGCAAAATGTGGAATCATATTGTAGTGAAATAGTTATTCTATGCTCTGTGATATTAGCAAAATTTATCCGTTACATGTTCTTTTTATTTTTGTTTTTTTTTTGGGAAGTTCGATTGGGGATTTTGTGAGAGGTGCTGGAATCATGGTTGGCTTGATGGAAGAGTAGGCTCCCTTGTAGTTTGAAACAGAAGTGAGGAGGAACAAACAGGTGCCGCGGAAAGAAGGCGGATCATTAAGGCTAAATGGGAAAGGATATTTCATCAAAAAGAAAAAAAAAACTGGAAAAGAATATGTGAATTGGAGAGAATGGAGTCCGGACTTTTTTTTTAGTGGAAATGGAGGTGGCCAGAAGTTTCCCCCATATTATATTATTAAGAAAAGGTAAATCTAGATATAGGAAGAGGTGCAAAAGAATATATATACAAGGTAAAAAGGAAGAAAGAAGCAAGATTTCTCCATAGTTGCCGGTGATTCTCCTCTATTTTCACTGAGCGCATGCAGCCCCAACTATGAAAAATATGTAGTGTCTTTTAAAGGATGAAGTAAATGGATTGATTCCTTTTGAGAAAAATTCTCTCATTTCACTTTCCAAATCTCCCAGGAAATAGCTGCAAGAAGCTGAAACCTTGCACTTTTTATCAACATTTTTTTGTTCCTCGCTCTCCACTTGGTCCATAAATCATAGAAATTTGAGGCTGGCCCTTCAAATTCAATTGTAGTTTGAATAGCAGACAAAATGTTTTTAGAGAACGGGCACCTTATAAATAAGTGATTAACCGATTCACTGCTATAACCATATAAAGAGCACCCGGTACTAACATTCCATCCTTTCTTAGCTAGAGTCTTTTCCATGTGAAGTTTGTTTCTTAAAAGAAGACTCTAACTTCCTCTGGAATGGCTGCTCTCCATATGATCTTTGTGATATGGGCATCTTAATCCTCCATTATTAAAAAAATTGTAGTAAGAGTCGACTGAAGTTGAATACATACCATTTGGGGTTAACTTTCATACCACTCCAATGATTGGTCATAGGAGTGTTATGCTTAATAGCTTTTTCATATAATTCTGCAAAAAAAGAGTAAATTAAAGTGGTATTGAATCAATCTATGAATCTTTTCAAAAGCAAATGCCATGTCCGTTTTCAAGCTTAAAGAAGATACAATTCTAGAAGACACCATCATGTTTGCTAATATCCCACCAAATAGGTGACAGCTTAACAAGACTTTTTTCGATCTCATTCCAAACTTGCACCTCTTGTAGTATACACTATTTATCTGATTCTACCAATGGTTCTCAGATCCTTTAAGAAAGTTCCAATCCTATTTGGCAAGAAGGTCTTGGTTCATTTGATCAATATTTTTTTATACCTAATCCTCCCTGCTCTTTTTTTCCGCAAACTTTATCCCAGTTAACCAGACAATAGAAGCCGCTGACACTTTCTTCTCCTCTCTATAGGAAGGCCCTCAAATTATCAATTCTATTGATGACCCATTTGGGAAACTTGAAAATAGATATGTAGTATGAAGGTAATGTAGTCAAAACATAATTAATTAATGTTAGCCTACCACCCCAAGATAAGAGTATACCTTTCCAAGAAGCCAATCTTGAATTGATCTTTTCAAGGAGCGGCAACCAACGATGTTTAGGCAACTTCCTATCATAGAGGGTTAGATTCAAGCAAGATAAAGGAAAGGGCCTTCTTTTACAATTCATCCAATCAACATACATCGAAGCCTCCTTGTCTTCCATATTGATAAATAGAATAGAGCTCTTATGAAAGTTGATTTTTAGACTAGATGCCTCTTGAAAATCTAAGAGGATTGCTTTAGCACCCACTACTCTCTACTTCTTTCTGGCACAAAATAATAGTGTATCATCAGCAAACTGCAAACTTTTGGTTCCTCTAAATTCTTGCTCATTTTCCATTCCTTCAATTAGACCTGAAAGAGTAGATGCCCTACAAGTCAATCGCAATATGTATTGCGAAGGATTTTTCTTTTGATTTGTCCAAATCATGTACATGACATTTAAATATGAATAAAGGCATTGTGTTTTATCATATGCTGTTGATTATATTTGTGATAAACTCCTTAGATTAGGGCAATGGTTTTGAGGGTATGATGAGATCATACTAGTGAGACCTAAAATCCTAAAATCCTAATCTTAAATATTTCCAGTCATTGGTACATTGAGTCGGAGATCAATGATTACCGGAAAGACTGGCACGTCTTATGTATGCTCGATGCAGAGGGTGATTGATCTCATAATCATTTGTGTGGAGACACTAATACAAAGATGTGAGTGCTCATTAGAAAAATGAGTTCACTGAATTGACCTACAAAGAGAAATCTTAGAAGTCTTACTTACATGTCAAAAGATGACTCTCTTAGTGGGAGTTGTGCAACTGATCCTATGACCTGAGATCATCATGGTATCTTGTGCACATGAACCCATATTTTGGTTTATACTCATTCATGACAATAAGTTGTGTATGAGGTCTTCTGGATATGGTGAATTGTGTACGAAGATTATGAGTAGGTCAACAAGAAATTAATCACTTCTAGTAAGAGAAGATAGCATCCTATTTATTCTAATCATATGATAATTCAGGAAGCCTTTGATCAAAGCAGAATAAAAATTAGAAAGAGTTTCTAATGTTTCATTATTTGAATTATCATTAAAAGATTGAGAAAAATATGAATATAAAATTGAGTTTGACATATATTCATACTCATATACATATTTGGGATGCAGTTTGATTAAAGGATTGAATTGCACGGTAACTTGCCACTGAAGGGTATTTTTGGTATTTCCACCAAATTTCATATTTTTCGGATAGACATGACACGTTGCTAGACGTCAATCTTGTCTTATAGGTTTGATCGAATTAAAGAGTTTAATTCGATCACCAATTAGAAAGAATTCTAACTGTTAAGTTCGGGTTTGCGCAGTTTGGACTTAAATCGATTAGAAGAGATCTAATCAAGTTGGGTCAACTCGCACTCACACCTTTGCTGGTTAAGTATGGAACCCAATGGGTCACACACAAGAAAACTTATCAAGGGTCTAATTAGATTAGATCATGTTTGCAAGATAAACATCCTAGCAGGTGTTGCAAACCTTAGCTCCTGATTCGAATTGGATTCGAATATGATTCTTAATTGATCTAATTTGATTAGATCATATTCTAATATGGGTTAGCCAAGAGTTGGCACCTAATTGGCTTATTTTGAGTCTAATTGGATTAGATTTGATAAATCATTTAATTTTGACCGTTGGATCAACATTGGATGAAGAGAAAGGATCAAATGGATGGCGCCATGGATTGGAGCCATTGGATCTTCATCATGAGATGATGGATGATTAAGATAATGGCGTGATGGACTTGTGATATTGACTTAGTCAACATCAGATGGCGTGAGAGAGAAGGGAATACGGTGAATGTAGAATGGCGCCTCATGAAGAGGCGCCCCTTGGATTGGATAAAGATGAAACGTCATCTTATCCTAACTACTTTTCCCTTCAACCGCATCATTCTCTCTCTCCTTCTTTCTTATGGCGCCACCAATAAGGGCCTTTGGATCATCTTCTAGCCTTGATCAATGGTTGAGAATGCTCCCTATTTTTCATGCGTGAGAAGAAATGAAGAGAGGCATGAGTACGGCGCATTTCATGAAGAGGTGCTTAGGGAATGGATAAGGATGAAGCGCCATATCATAAGCACTTCATCTTATCATAACTACTTTTGATATGCCCTCTCATCAAATGACACCTCCCTTGATCTCACGCCCCTCTTCATGCATGAATGGATGGCTACAATGCATCCGTACGCCATCTATAAATAGGATGCCTTTCCGGTGAATTTATTCCATCGGAAATCAATCCAACTCTCTCTCTCTCATATCCCTTCTTTCTTACATTAGTTTCCTTCTTTCTAGGATTGCTTCTAGGGTGTCCTAATCCAAGACAAGGTGGTCTTCTTTAGGACAAAAGAATTAGAAGTGATTTTAGAAGGTTAAAGAAAAATAGAAAGGAAGGAAAGCAAGCCATTAGAGTTCTTTAGAAGAATTCTGCATTAAGGATCAAACTCTTTGGAGCTTAAGACTGGAATTAAGTTTTCGTGTGGATCAACGTTGGAGGGTGAACATTTGGGCACCTAGTGAATATTCTGCACATTGGATTAGCGTTAGAGGTATTCTTCTATTTCTGCATTTATATTATATTATTTGATTGTTTCTATTAAGATAATCTAGGCTTATAAGGGTTTAATGTTATGGGACTTTATTAAGAAACTTTTAAAAATTCCTAGCTTCCGCTGCCCATTATAACATGCTAGAACCCTTCAGTAGTATCAGAGCTGTCCTTAATTGGTTCAATCAAATAATTATGCATGATTTATGATTATTAATTTACTATGAGATAGTAATGTCATATGCTTAGAGAAATGCTGAAATGTATGATTCATATATGATATGATATGTAATAAAATGTCATGATATGAAATTTTCCATATGAAGATATGTTGAAGCATGTTAATTAATTGCTTATGATTTATACATGCTATGAGATAGCCATGATGCATGATAGTTTATTTTAGACATGTTAAATATATGTTACAATTAAAAAATGTGCTAGAGACTAGTAAGCCCTCAATAAAAATTATATTAAGTCATAGTGTTGAAAAACTTTGGACTAACCCATTCTAGAATAATTAATCTAATTGGTGTCTAAGGAAAGCACTAAAGGTGGTTCTCTAATTAGGACCTTACTCTCTGAGTAAGGAGAGCCTCCCATCTGCTTGCCTGGCCAATTGTTTGATTGCCTATTATGGATAAGCTTAATATTGATATAACACTATTGATAGTCTTCCTTCATGCCTCGACATTATTATGTCAAGATCCATGCTAGTTTGTTGTGCTAACACAAGGCTTGCTATGGGGACTGATTTTATATTGTCTTGGTGCATTAAGATGCTTATGGCATATTTTAATATACTGCTTTGTTGTGCAACCACAAGGACAATATTATTCGAATATGACTATATGGAAATGAAGGGTTTGACTTAACTAAAATATTATTGTTTGTTGTGCTAACACAAGACAATAAGTGTTTTAAGAGGACAAGATAAAGTTGAGAATTGCATGAGATGCAATTGGAAAGAGTTTTCCATCTTTGAACTCATAAGGGTTTGTTGTGTAACCACAAGGCTTTTTATGATGAATTAGGATCTCAACCCTACTAAGAAAAATTATATTTTCACGTTTATCATGGGAGAGGGCTATGATATTCGATAAAAATAGTAGGAGACAAATTAGATTAAAGTCCTTATCTAATTGCAAACATGTCATCATGATTGGTCTGCTTTTGTTAGTTTTGTTCTTGCATATGTAGAATTATTAAATGGCTTCTTCACTTTCACTAAGAGGTATATTAGATGCCAACAAGTTGACCGGTCCGAACGATGTGGACTGGTTGAGGAATTTAAAGATAGTACTCACTCACGAAAAAAATTCCTATATTATACTTAAAACCCCTGATCTCGAAGATCTAGGGGATGATGCTACAAAAGAGGAGGTTGCCACACATAAGATGTGGAAAAATGACAGTTTGACTATCAAATATATCATACTTGCCTCTATGAGCAATGAATTACAGAGGCAACATGAAAGCATGGACACTCAATCCATACTTCTCAATTTAAAAGAGTTGTATGGAGAACAAAGCAGGACTGCTAGATATGAGATATCTAAGCACTTGTTCCGTGCTAGAATGAATGAAAGAACTCCAGTGCAAAACCATATTCTTATGGTAATAGACTTAGGCCCTGTTTGGGGGAGCTTTTGGAGGGTCAAAAAGCACTTTCTGGCTCTCCAAAAGTACTTTTAGCTAAAAAATGGTGTTTGGTAAATTTTCTGAAAAGCTGTTTCAGCTTTTGCGGAAAGCTGAAAACAGCTTTTGGAGAGAAGCTCCAATTTGGAGCTTTCCGAAAATGCTGTTTTCAGATTTTTCGGAAAGCTGTATTTTTGACCAAAATACCCCCATTTAAAAAAAATTCGTCCCAAAAACCTCTCTCTCACAGTCTCACGGTCTCTTCCTCTCCCACCCAACCCCATTCCCTCTCCCCCGCCGCCGCACCCTCTCCCTCTGCCCCGCCGTCGCACCCCCTCCCTCTCCCCCGCCCCCATGGTGGGGAGGTGCCGAAGAAGAGGAAGACAGGTGGTCTTCCCCTTCCCGCGGCCGCTACCGGCGACGATGTCCCCGTCACAGAAAGGGACGGTGCCGAAGAAGGAGGTCCCACGGCCCCCCTCCCGCGTCTGCGAGGCCCCGCCGTCGCACCCCCTCCCTCTCCCCCTTCCTGCGGCCGCCGGCGGTCACAACCCGCCCCCCTCTCGCGTTCGCCACGTCCCGGCCCGGCGCTGTCGGCCTCGCGGGAGAGCACTTCCCAGGGGGCCAGCCGTGGCCGCCGCCGGCCACGACCCGGCCCCCTCCCGGGGCCGCCGCCGGCCGCCGGCCCCCTCCCACGGCCGCGGCGGCCTGGCCCCCTTCCGGCGCCGCCGGCCGCGCGGGAGGAGAAGAAAGGAGAACGGGGAAGAGGAAGGAAGGAGAAGAAGAGAAGAAAAAAAAAAGAAAAGGAAAAAAAAAGAAGAAAAGAAAAGAAAAAAAAGAGAAGAAAAGAAAATTTAAAAAATAAAAAAAATAAAAAATAAATAAATAAATATTTATATAAATGAATGAATGAATGAATGAATAAATAAGATAATAAATAAATATATTTCAACATTATTAATTGTTTACACTAATAATTATAATATTTTATACCTTTATTATTGTATTATACTATAAATATAATATATATTACATTATATCATAATACATTAATATGTTATGTTAAATAATTTAATATTATGTTATATTACCAAATATTAATTTACTCTAATAATTATATTACTATTATGCTATATTATAATAATATTATTTTATATTATAAAAATATTATACTATATCGTATATTTATGTATTAATATATGTTATGTTTTATTATATTCTGTTGTATAATACTATGCAATGTCCTTTATGGTAATTTTGTCATACAAAAGTACTTTCCCAGTTTGTTTACCAAACACAAAACAAAGTACCATAGTACTTTACGAATGTAGTTACCAAACAGCAAACAGCTTTTTATAACAGCTCTACTTCAGACAGCTCTACTTCCAACAGCTCTACTGCCAACAGCTCCTCCAAACAGGGCCTTAATCACCAGATTAAGTCAATTAGGTTTTGCTATGGATAGTGAGCTCAGTCAGGATTTGATCCTGCAATCACTGCCTGATTCATTTTCTCAGTTTGTTGTGAACTTTCACATGAACAAGCTGAACACCTCCCTGCCCGAGTTGTTAAATATGCTCAAAACAGCTGAAGGCCATATTAAGAAGGATAAAGGTCCACTCCTTCTTATAGATAGCACCTCTAAGGGGAAATCGGAAAATAAGGGTTCTAAGAAAAGATTGAACCCTAAGAGTAGCATCAAAAAGAAAAAAAGAAAGAAAAACTCCAGATCAAGTACCTGTTTTCATTGCGGCAAAGCTGGCCACTAGAAAAGGAATTGCAAGAATTTTCTTGCAAGTATGAAGACCGATGCAAGAGTTGTATTGAAAGGTATGTTTATGTTACATGCCAACTTGTCATTAAGTTCTTCAAAATCAAATTCATGGGTATTGGATACCGGCTGTGGTTTTCACATTTGCAAATCTTTGTATGGACTACAGAAAATTAAAATTTTGAAGAAAGATGACTTCGAGCTGTATGGCGCTGGAGGAGAGTCCATCCAGGCTGAAGCTGTTGGAACCTACAACTTGGAGTTGCCTTCGGAAGAGCTCCTACAATTAGAAGATTGTTATTATATGCCCAAAATTATTAGAAATGTAATTTCCATTTCTTGCTATTGTGAAACCGATAACTCGATGGCAGGCAGAGCAGCAGCATTGTTGTTAAAGAAAGGCTTTGAAATTAATGGAAAGGGCAATGGTTGCTCTATTTATTTTTCTAATATGCATCTTTGCAATGGCATTATGGAAAATGGTCTTCTTGTTTTATTACTTAATGACAATGTCTTTCATATTAATAAAAGCAATAAAAGAAAGAGAGAGGAAGTGAATAATACCCTCCTTTGGCATTGCCGACTTGGTCACATAAGTGAATCAAGAATCAACAAGTTATACAAAGAAGAGTTCTTTGATCCTTATGATTATGAATCATTAGGAACTTGTGAATCTTGTCTTATGGGAAAAATGACCAAGTCTCCATTCACTGGACATGGAGAAAGGGCAAGTGAGTTATTAGGACTTATACATACAGATGTATGTGGTCCTATGACAACTTCAGCTAGAGGTGGATACTCTTACTTCATCACATTCACTGATGATTTATCAAGATTCGGATTTGTGTATCTTATGAAACATAAATCCAAAGCCTTTGATAAGTTTAAAGAGTATCAAAGTATGGTTGAAAAACAAACCGAAAAGTGTATTAAAATCCTTCGATCTGATCGAGGAGGTGAATACCTTTCTAGTGAGTTTTTAAATCATCTTAAAGAAAAGGGCATTCTCTCTGAATGGACACCTCCGTATACGCCACAATTAAATGGTGTAGCTGAACGGAGGAATCGTACTCTATTAGATATGGTAAGGTCCATGATGTGCTTTACAGATCTTCCTATTTCCTTCTGGGGTTTTGCCTTAAAAACTGCCACATATGTGCTAAACGGGATACCTTCAAAATCTGTATCTAGTACTCCATATGAGATATGGAGAGGTAGGAAGCCCAATCTTAAATATTTTAAAATATGGGGCTGCCAAGCATATGTCAAAAGAAATTTTGGACATAAGCTAAGTGCTAGATCAGATAAATGTACATTTGTAGGTTATTCCAAAGAAAGTATGGGATATCTCTTCTATCACCCTACCGAACCAAAGGTATTTGTTAGTAAGCATGCCACTTTCTTAGAAAAAGAGTTTATCTTAGAAAAGGGCAGTGAAAGAAGAATTGAACTTAATGAAGTTCAAGACCTACAAATAGAAACACAAGAAATTCTTCAACCAGATGTACCCATAAATGAGGTACAACCACAACACACATCTCCTCTCCGAAGGTCAAATAGAGTGCAAAGAGCACCTAACAGATATGGGTTCATCATTGAGAATGATGAAGCCCACATTGTTCAGAATAATGATCCTCTAATCTATTCGGAAGCTGTCATGAGTAGTGACTCTGACAAATGGCTAGAAGCTATGAAATCCGAAATAGATTCTATGTATACTAACCAAGTATGGACTTTGGTTGATGCACCAGAAGGTGTAAACCCTATAGGTTGCAAATGGGTATATAAGAAACAGATTGGAGCAGATGACCAAGTAGAAACCTACAAGGCTAGATTGGTGGCAAAAGGTTTCAGGCAAAAGCAAGGAATTGACTATGATGAAACTTTTTCACCAGTAGCTATGCTCAAATCTATTCGGATTTTGCTTGCAATAGCTGCATACTATGATTATGAAATCTGGCAGATGGATGTCAAAACTGCCTTCCTTAATGGTCATCTTGAGGAAGAGGTTTACATGACACAGCGAGAAGGATTTATCTCAAGTAAGAGAGCAAATCAAGTATGCAAGCTTAAGAGATCCATTTATGGATTAAAGCAAGCATCGAGGAGTTGGAACATCCGTTTTGATACAACAGTCAAAGAGTTTGGTTTTATCAAAAATATGGATGAACCATGTGTGTACAAGAAGACTAGTGGGAGTACCATTATCTTCTTAATATTGTATGTAGATGACATACTGATCATTGGAAATGATATTCCAATGTTACAATCGGTCAAGACTTGGCTGTCAAAAAGCTTTTCCATGAAAGACTTGGGGGAAGCATCCTATATACTTGGTATAAAGATCTATAGGGATAGATCTAAAAGGATGCTAGGCTTGTCCCAGTCTAGGTACATAGATCATGTGCTGAAAAGATTCAGCATGGAAGGAAGTAAAAGAGGTTACTTGCCTATGAGTCATGGCATACGTCTCTCTAAAAAGATGTCTCCTAAGACATCTGAAGAGAGAAATAGAATGAATTCTATTTCCTATGCTTCGGCAGTAGATCGATTATGTATGCTATGCTATGTACTAGGTCTGATGTTGCTTATGCCTTAGGCATAACAAGCAGATTCCAGGCTGATCCAGGAGAGGATCATTGGATAGCTGTGAAAAATATTCTTAAGTACTTGAGAAGGACTAAAGATATTTTTCTAGTTTATGGAGGATCTGAGTTGAAACTAGAAGGATTTTTTAATTCTAGTTTTCAGTCAGACCCAGATGATAGCAAGTCCACTTCAGGGTATATCTTTATCCTAAATGGTGGTGCAGTGAGCTGGAAGAGTTCCAAACAGCAAACTGTAGCTGACTCAACTACTGAGGCAGAATACATTGCTGTAAGTGAAGCCGCTAAGGAAGCTGTCTGGATGAAGAAGTTCATCTCTAAGTTAGGAGTAGTTCCTGAGATTGCTGGACCAGTCCCAGTTTATTGTGATAACACTGGAGCTGTTGCTCAAACGAAGGAACCAAGGTCTCATCACAAATTCAAGCACATTCTAAGACGCTTCCATCTTGTTCGAGAGATTGTCGAGAGACAAGACATAGTCATTAAACGAGTAGACACAAAGAACAATCGAGTAGACCCGTTCACTAAAGCTCTACCACAACAGCAGTTCGATCGCCACCTCGATTGTATGGGGATGAAATATTAGAGCGATTGGCTTTAGTGCAAGTAGGAGATTGAAAGAGTAGATGCCCTACAAGCCAATCGCAATATGTATTGCGAAGGATTTTTCTTTTGATTTTTCCAAATCATGTACATGATATTTAAATATGAATAAAGGTATTGTGTTTTATCATATGCTGTTGATTATATTTGTAATAAACTCCTTAGATTAGGGCAATGGTTTTGAGGGTATGATGAGATCATACTAGTGAGACCTAAAACCCTAAAACCCTAATCTTAAATATTTTCAGTCATTGGTACATTAAGTCGGGGATCAATGATTACCAGAAAGACTGGCACGTCTTATGTATGCTCGATGCAGAGGATGATTGATCTCACAATCATTTGTGTGGAGACACTAATACAAAGATGTGGGTGCTCATTAGAAGAATGAGTTCACTGAATTGACCTACAAAGAGAAATCTTATGAAGTCTTACTTACATGTCAAAAGATGATTCTCTTAGTGGGAGTTGTGCAACTGATCCTATGACCCGAGATCACCATAGTATCTTATGCACATGAACTCATATTTTGGTTTATACTCATTCATGACAATAAGTTGTGTACGGGGTCTTCTGGATATGGTGAATTGTGTACGAAGATTATGAGTAGGTCAACAAGAAATTAATCACTTCTAGTAAGAGAAGATAGCATCCTATTTATTCTAATCATATGATAATTCAGGAAGCCTTTGATCAAAGCAGAATAAAAATTAGAAAGAGTTTCTAATATTTTATTATTTGAATTATCATTAAAAGATTAAGAAAAATATGAATATAAAATTGAGTTTGACATATATTCATACTCATATACATATTTCGGATGCAGTTTGATTAAAGAATTGAATTGCACGGTAACTTGCCATTGAAGGGTATTTTTGGTATTTCCATCAAATTCTATATTTTTCTGGTAGACATGACGCGTTGCTAGACGTCAATCTAGTCTTATAGGTTTGATCGAATTAAAGAGTTTAATTCGATCACCAATTAGAAAGAATTCTAATTGTTAAGTTCGGGTTCGCGTAGTTTGGACTTAAATCGATTGAAGAGATCTAATCAAGTTGGGTCAACTCGCACTCACACCTATTGCTGGCTAAGTATGGAACCCAATGGGTCACACACAAGAAAACTTATCAAGGGTCTAATTAGATTAGATAATGTTTGCAAGATAAACATCCTAGCAGGTGCTGCAAATCTTAGCTCCTGATTCGAATTGGATTCGAATATGATTCTTAATTGATCTAATTTGATTAGATCATATTCTAATATAGGTTAGCCAAGAATTGGCACCTAATTGGCTTGTTTTGAGTCTAATTGGATTAGATTTGATAAATTATTTAATTTTGACCGTTGGATCAACATTGGATGAAGAGAAAGGATCAAATGGATGGCGCCATGGATTGGAGCCATTGGATCTTCATCATGAGATGATGGATGATTAAGATAATGGCGTGATGGACTTGTGATATTGACTTAGTCAACATCAGATGGCGTGAGAGAGAAGGGAATACGGTGAATGTAGAATGGCGCCTCATGAAGAGGCACCCTTTGGATTGGATAAAGATGAAACGTCATCTTATCCTAACTACTTTTCCCTTCAACCGCATCATTCTTCTCTCTCCTTCTTTCTTATGGCGCCACCAATAAGGGCCTTTGGATCATCTTCTAGCCTTGATCAAAGGTTGAGAATGCTCCCTATTTTTCATGCGTGAGAAGAAATGAAGAGAGGCATGAGTACGGCGCATTTCATGAAGAGGTGCTTAGGGAATGGATAAGGATGAAGCGCCATATCATAAGCACTTCATCTTATCATAACTACTTTTGATATGCCCTCTCATCAAATGACACCTCCCTTGATCTCACGCCCCTCTTCATGCATGAATGGATGGCTACAATGCATCCGTACGCCATCTATAAATAGGATGCCTTTCCGGTGAATTTATTCCATCGAAAATCAATCCAACTCTCTCTCTCTCATATCCTTTCTTTCTTACATTAGTTTCCTTCTTTCTAGGATTGCTTATAGGGTGTCCTAATCCAAGACAAGGTGGTTTTCTTTAGGACAAAAGAATTAGAAGTAATTTTAGAAGGTTAAAGAAAAATAGAAAGGAAGAAAAGCAAGCCATTAGAGTTCTTTAGAAGAATTCTGCATTAAGGATCAAAGTCTTTGTAGCTTAAGACTTGAATTAAGTTTTCGTGTGGATCAACGTTGGAGGATGAATATTTGGGCACCTAGTAAAAATTCTGCACATTGGATTAGCATTAGAGGTATTCTTCTATTTCTGCATTTATATTATATTATTTGATTGCTTCTATTAAGGTGATTTAGGCTTATAAGGGTTTAATGTTTGGGGACTTTATTAAGAAATTTTTAAAAATTCTTAGCTTCCGCTGCCCATTATAACATGCTAGAACCCTTCAAGACCGAGTGCCCATCTTGCTTGAGAAGTCTAGCTAAGATGTCCACAGCTATAATGAAAAGAGCGGGGGAGAGTGGGTCACTTATTGTGGGCCCTGCCTACACTTGATTTATCTTTGAGGTCTGCCATTCACAAGGAGAGAAACTAAAGCTGAAGATAGAAGACTGCGCACTCAACTAATCCACCTACTAGGAAAACCACTCGCTTGAAGAGCTACAAAAAGAAAATCGCAGTTTATCTTATCAAATGCCTTCTCGAAATTTAATTTGCATAGAACACCTTTTTGCTTCATTTTCTTACAATAGGAGATCATTTCATGGGCACTAAAAAAATTCTCTATAATGTATCGGCCCTTGACAAAAGCAAATTGGGATTGGTCAATTAAAGAGGAGAGAAACTTTGGTAAGCTCCCTGCAAGCATCTTAGTAATAATTTGCAAAGACTATTGAGGAGACTGATCGGTCTGAGATCACGTGCAGTGAGTGTACCTTCCTTTTTGGGTAGGAGTAAAATGAAGGCAAACTTCAGTCTGGTCAAGTCAAGCGCATCTCTATAAAACTTCTCTAATGTCATCTTTTATGAGGTTCCAGTATTTCCAAAAGAATGAGAAGGAGAATCCATCTGGCCCAAGGGCTTTCAATCCATTAAAAGGATTAAGGAGATAGATAGAGTGTCACTTGGAAACTAATTGTGGAGACTCCTATGGCAGGGAGGAGGAGATACAAAGGTTCATGTTAATATGTCTGGTTGCAAGGAGAATTATGTGGAAGGCTTGTCTTCTTTGGAAAAGCTAAGAAATCCAGAGATTACTATATTTGGGCAAAAATTTCTTTTGATGAAAAAACTTTTATTTTTGCTTTTTCTTTGCGCAGATTTCCTTTCAACCAAACATGGGGAAAATTTTCTGTGTAAAACTATTATGCACCACTATTATGCCTAAAGAGGCGCAATACATAGACTTATGATCCCTACTAACATTGCAATGAGACTTGCCATTCCTTGTCTCTAGTTTTTGGTATGACCCATTTGAGGAAGTATCTTGTATAAAGAGTACAATGGGAGCATTCTTAGTGCAATGATTGGAGCACGACAAGGGACCGTGTCACAATTATGTAAGAGAAAACCAATATAGCATTCCCACTATCACAATCTTCATCTTTGTAGAGGCAGACAACATACAATATTAATCTCCTTACTCTCAACGGTCATAATCTGCTGCATCTGCTGGACATCATAGTGTGGACACCATGCTTCTTGAATGGCAGCATTTGGCTCTTGTTTCATACTGTAAGAATTGGATTTATGTGCCTGTGTCCTTTCACATATCATTTTACTTTCATTAATGTATGCCTTTCTTTTCTTTTTTATTGGCCATCTCTGTTGGAAATAGAGGAAGAGAGATTAGAGAGGAAAGGATGGAGAGGAAGAATACTTCAGATTTTTTCTATTCACTTTGGCTCTTGCCTTGCTTACAAAATTATAAGACTTACATAGTATTTATAGGACTTCTAGGTACATGAATAAACCTAAGTACATGAACCACTTAAATGCACATAGAAAATCCAAAAGACATAAACCACTTAAATGCACATAGAAAACCCAAAAGATATGAACTACTTGAATACATATACATGAATCACCACTCCCAAGGTGATCCTTTACATATTCATGAATCCTCCCAAAATTCATTCATTAAATTAAGTTTATCTTCTCAACACCCCCCTTTAAACTTAATTTTTTGTAACTCTAAGCATCATCCTCAACTTGCTAAATGTGTCATACTTGAGAGGCTTAGTAAAAATATCTGCAACTTGATCATGGGTCTTCACATACTTCACTTGCACTTCATTCTTTGCAATGCAATTTCTAAGAAAATGATACCTTGTATCTATATGCTTGCTTCTATCATGAAAAATCAGATTCTTTGCCAATGCAATGGTCGACTTGTTGTCAACAAAAATTTCCATGGCCTCCTCTTGTGGCATTTGTAACTCCTTCAATAATCTTCTTAACCATATGACATGACAAACACAAGAAGTAGCGGCAACATATTTAGCTTCACAAGTAGAAAGTGTCATAATTGGTTGCTTCTTCGAACTCCAAGTAAAAGCTATGTTTTTCAAGTAGAAAATGAAACCAGTAGTGTTCTTCCTGTCATCCATATCTCCTGCCCAATCACTATCACTATAGCCCACAAGCTTAAATTCATTAGAATATGAATAAAGCTAGCCAAAACTAATTGTACCTTTGATGTAACGAAGAATTCGTTTCGCCGCTTTGAAATGTGTCATGCTTGGTGACTCCATAAACCGACTAATAAGCCCAACTCCAAAAAGTATATCCGATCTTGTGCAAGTTAGGTATCCCAAACTTCCAACTAAACTTTTGAAGGTTGTAGAGTCTACCTTCTCCCCTTCTTCATGCTTAGATAGCTTTACTCCACATTCCACCGGAGTGTTCACAGATTGACAATCTTCCCTCCTGAACTTCTTAAGGATTTTCTTAGTAAAACCTTCTTAAGAAATAAAAATTCCATCCTCCATTTGTTTGATCTCAATACCAAGATAATAAGACATGAGACCAATATCCGTCATTTCAAACTCTTTAGTCATAGCTTGCTTAAACTCTCCAAACATACTTGGATTATTATCCGTAAAAATTAAATCATCAATATATAAGCAAAAAAGCAAAATATCTCCATTTTCACGCACTTTAGCATGGAGAGCATGCTTATGTGGGCACTTAGTAAACCCATTCCTTTGGAAATACTTGTCAATCTGACTATTCCAAGCCCTTGGCGCTTGCTTCAAACCATACAGTGTTGTCTTCAACTTCAACACTTTGTCTTCATGGCCTTTGATCACATAGCCCAAAGGTTGTTCAACATAAACCTCTTCCTCAAGAATGCCATTCAAGAAAGCTGATTTGACATCCATTTGATAAATCTTCCACTTCTTTAGAGCTGCAAGTGAGATTATCATTCGGATGGTCTCCAACCGTGCAACAGGAGCAAACACTTCACCATAGTCAATTCCAGGACGTTGGCTATATCCCTTGGCTACCAACCTTGCCTTGTATCTCTCTACTTCACCTTTAGCATTCTTCTTTTCTTTGAAAACCCACTTCATACCAATGGGCTTTTGACTTTCCGGTATGGTTGCTAGCTCCCAAGTTTCATTCTTCTCAATTGACTTGATCTCTTCATCCATGGCAATTCTCCACTTTTCACCTTTGACTGCTTCTTTAAAAACTATAGGCTCACAATCGGCAAAGTGACAAAAAAGCGTTAAATCATCACTTAAATTTTCTGTTACCTCATAAAGATCTTGAAGACTCCTCATTCGTGCCTTTGACTAGAGCTTCCACTAGAAGATGAAGAAGGTGTACTAGGAGTTGTTGGTGATCGAGGAGGTGTTATGGGCTCTTGAACTTCTCTTCTTTGCTCCTCCTCATCAAGGAATGGAAAAAAATCATACCTCTTCTTATCTTCATTACTCCAATCCCAAGAATCTTCTTCATCGAACTCCACATCTCTACTAATAGTCACCTTGCCAACACTTAGATTGTAGAGCTTGTAGCCTTTGGAACGTTGATCATACCCGATGAAGATGTGCTTCTTACTTTTATCATCAAGCTTGGACCTCTCATGATCAGGTACATGAACATAGCCAATGCTTCCAAAAACTCTTAAATGGAAAACACTTAGCTTTCTTCCACTCCATGCTTCTTGAGGAGTTTTGTTCCATAGATTTCTAGTTGGACACCGGTTTGATAGGTACACTGCACAGTCAACCGCTTCCGTCCAAAATTCTTTTGGCATCTTCTTTGTCTTCAACATGCTTTGAGCCATATTGAGAATGCTCCTATTCTTTCTTTCGACGACACCATTTTGTTGTGGAGATCTTGGAACGGTCAAGAACCGCTAAATACCATTTGCTTCACAAAACTCATTAAACTTGTTAGAAGTAAACTCTTCCCCTCTATCCATTCTCAAGGCTTTAATACAATAGCCACTTTGTTTTTCAAAAAGTGCTTTAAATTTCCTAAAAGCACCAAATACTTCAGATTTTTCTTTCAAGAAATAAATCCAAGTTTTTCTACTACAATCATCAATAAAGAGAAGAAAATACCGATTGTTACCAAATGAAGAAGGCTTGATTGGTCCACAAACATCGGCATGAACAAGTTCAAGTGGCTCCCTTGCTCTTAAAGTAGTTTCTTTCGGAAAACTCTTTCAGAATTATTTGCCAACAAGACACCCTTCACATAGTTGATCCGGTTGGTCAATAGTCGACAAGCCCTTCAACATCTCCTTTTGTCCTAACAACTTCAAGTCTCCAAAATTCACATGCCCAAGCCTCAAATGCCAAAGCCAAGAAGAATCTTTCGCACAAGTCTTGAGACATGTAACAACATCAGTTTGGATATCAAGCAAAAACATCCTATTTTTTGTCATGGGCACCTTAGCAATCACATTCTCCCTATCATCTTGAAGTAAGAGACTACGATTTTTCATATGAACCTCGTAGTTCTTCTCCAAAAGTTATCCCAAACTCAAAATATTACTTTTCATACTTGGAATATAATAAACATTACTCATAAGTTGATGGCCACCATTTTTCATACGAATTAAAATCATACCTTTGCCTTCAATTGGAACTTTAGAATTATCTCCAAAAATGACAAACCCGGTCACGAATTCGTCAATCTCCACAAATTTGCTTTTATCTCCACACATGTGATTGCTTGCAGCATTATCAAGATACCACAAATCTTTCTTACTTCTTTCTTCTCCTTTGTAGGCTAGCAACAAAGTGGCCTCCACTTTCTTATTTTCAACATAATGAGCCTTCTCTTCAACAAAAAGGAGAACTCCAACACTCCCAAGCACAGTGCCCGATCTTTTGGCAATTGTAACACCGAACTTTGGACATATCATTTTGCCTTGTGTAGTTTTCTCTACCACGTCCTCTCGAAAAATGCCTCCTTTCTTCATTGTTGGAGTATTGATTGCCTTGTCCGCCTCTTCCTCCTCCTCTTCCTCCTCTCCCTCGACCTTGTCCCCATGCACGTCCTCTTTCTTGTTGACTTTTCTCATACTTCCTTTCTTTCTCCTTCACCGAGAGCTTGGTGGCTAGAACTTGCTCGATCGGCTCCTCCTTCTTGTTGATTCTCTCTTCATGGGCTTGTAACGAACCCATAAGTTGATCAACTGTCATAGTCTCCAAATCTTTAGACTCCTCGATGGCTACGACGATGTAATCAAACTTCGAATGCAACGAACGAAGAATTTTCTCAAGGACTCGGACATCCTCCAATCTTTCTCCATACCTCTTCATTTGATTTACTATGCCCAACACCCTCGAAAAGAAATTCGCAATAGACTCGGATTCTTGCATTCGTATACCTTCAAAATCTTCTCGTAGCATTTGAAGGCGTACTTTCTTCACTTTATCAACTCCTTGGTAAGAGTTTTGTAAGATCTCCCATGCTTGCTTGGCGATGGTTGCATTAGCCACTCTCTCGAACATGGCTTCATCCAAACATTGATGGATGAGGGTGAGAGCTTGTTGGTCCTTCTTCCGCATTCTGGGTAGAGCCTCCCTTTGAGCAGGACTCATCAAAGCTTCTTCATGAGGCTCCTCATAGCCTCTATCTATGTTCTCCTACACATCTTGCGATCCAAGCAAAGCCTTCATACGAATACACCAAGTCTCATAATTCTCTTTTGTAAGGCGAGGGAATTGAAATGGAAAGGTAGAATTGGCCATCTCCAGGATCAAGAAACTGGAGCTCTGATACCAGTTTGTTGGAAATATAGGAAGAGAGATTAGAGAGGAAAGGATGGAGAGGAAGAATACTTCAGATTTTTTTCTATTCACTTTGGCTCTTGTCTTGCTTACAAAACTATAAGACTTACATGGTATTTATAGGACTTCTAGGTACATGAATAAACCTAAGTACATGAACCACTTAAATGCACATAGAAAATCCAAAAGACATAAACTACTTAAATGCACATAGAAAACCCAAAATATATGAACTACTTAAATACATATACATGAATCACCACTCCCAAAGTGACCCTTCATATATTCATGAATCCTCCCAAAAGTCATTCATTAAATTAAGTTTATCTTCTCAACAATCTCCATTGAAACTTTGCTACTTCACTTTTTATGTCTTCATGTTTGTCCTTTTTTTCTGCCTTAATTTGTAAATAAAGCAACAGGTATCTGATATGCCCGTTTCCATGGTATTAGTATAAAGTATGGTGGAGGGCATTTGTGCTACATAAACAAGATTAAAGTTGTGCTCCCAAGTCTGTTTACTTGCAATTTGGGTTCATTCTGCATGTCAATCAACTATCTCTTCACTCACTTAAAAATAACAACATTCATTCCTTTTAGTTTATTTTGTAAGACCAAAGCTGAAAAACTCAGAAGAAATGAAAGCTTAAAAATATTTCAGACCTAATTAAAACTAGTCACCATTCTTTCCAGATCATGATAATGTAATGTCATAAGGGTTAGTAATTGCCATATGATTTTCGTCACCACTTGATTTGGTTCCTAGATTTTGTTTTTTTTTTTTTTTTTTGTAAATAATGGATGAAATTCTCATTAGGATATGGTAGAGGGAACAAGCAGTGATCAAGAATGACTGTGCCATCGCATATGCATTTTCTCATAGGTCTTTTCTTGAAATAGGAAATACCTTCATTAAGCAAGTTCAAAAGTATCATGGGTCTAAGTTCTATTCCATGCAGCGAAGATTCGAATTCTATTCTGAAGCAGGGATGGTTTATCCATGATTTTGGGGAAAGCAGGAAGATGGGGCTGGATGGAATGGAATCCTGCTTGTCCATGGTACATGCAGCTTCCTGCTCACTCCATTGGCCATATGAAATTCTATAGGCTCATAGGTCTCCCCCACTGAGTTACATATGCATGTTATTGTGAGAAAAGATCAAGGAAAAGATCACTTCTTCTAACAGATGAGAAAATGGTTAGCTAGAGCCAGATTCTAAACCACTAAAGCACTCTACCAGCAGAAACAAGAATTCCAAGATGATGACAGAACCAACAGCTGCAATAGATGTCATGGTAGTTGTTACTGCCAATATTCTGCCAATATTTTTGCTGAAGTTACTGCCCTGAAAGTGTAGCACTCCATGTTTTCAGGTTGTATCTTTCAAGTGGTTGCTTTACCATGTGGCGTATAGAATAGAAGAGGTGATTGGCTACTTATTATTTCAAGAATATAATTTAAGCAACGTATATGTGCGCATGCTTCCATGTGAAGCAGCTTTTGAAGTTTTTTTTTTTCCTGCAGAAAAAGTAGCTTTTGAAGTTGGCTGAACTGGATGGACCTTTGTTGCTCCTGCCATGTTTTCAGAATAAGATCGGCTGCTGGCCTGGCTGATGGCGATGGTTCATCCAGATTGTTGACTCCGTTTGCGTGGAGAAAAACAGTAGTTTGGGTCCATTTGTGATCACTGATCAACCTCAACTTGATCTTGTGTTTCTCTATACACTGTTGCTTGTTGCAATGATCTCGAGTCATGTCATCTTGTGGAATTTCAACAGCCTTCTGTTCTTTAATTTTTCTCAGAGACAGGTTTAGATTGGCACCATAACACTGTTCATGACAGAAGGTTGGAATTTGTTGGAGATAAGAATTGATTCATACTCTCTACAGCCATTGTTGCTGACCAAATCTTTTGTAAATTGAAATAGAGTGAGGGGAAATTTGGGATTCACAACCACCCACTCTGGCCTCCTCCTCCATCAAGGTCCATCTTCGCCAGTTGCTCAATGTTTTTTGGCGAGGATCCAAATAAGTTTTTTGATATTTGGTATTTGATAGAGCACCATATTGCCTGCATGATTTACACTCAAGCAGTGCTACATAATCTCCTCTACCTCAAAGACGTTGTCCCTAGTTGCATATAAGAATAAGTGACTTCCATTCCAGCTGTTTGGTTAGGAGGAGTCCTATTCTCATTCCAATTCTAGGAAGGAATGGAAATATGTCTCAATCTCCCAAAATCCAATCTGAATTCTCCCTAGTATGTAAATTCCATTCCGATCCCGTTCATGAACTAAACACGTCGGAGAATTTGACTATGATCATTCCGATCCCAATTCCAATCGCAAACCAAATGCACCCTATGCCTGGTGTCTACGAGTGCCTCTTTTAAATGTTTATTTGGGTAGAAAGAGAGCCGCATATCACTTCAACTGCAAAATAACAGTCCTGTTGGGGAAAAAATAAATCGCCCTGGAGCACGTGAGCAGATCGCCAGCACGTGATTGAAGGCATCCGACTTGGCACCCGACCGGTAGGCGCCCGACCTGTAGGCGCCCGACCTGAAGGCTCTCGATCTGGCGCCCGGCCAAATGTTCGACTCCGAAACACCCGACCCGGGCACCCGACCTTAGTGTCCTCGACCTCGGGAGCCCGACCTTGCTATCCACATGCAGCGGTCACATCCCTCTGCAGCTCGGCCGAGGACCATACCCTGCCACCGCTGTCAACAATTAATGCGCATGGCCTCTGCAGACCTCCGGCTCACTCAACAATTAATACGCATGACCTCTGCAGACCTCCGGCTCACTCAACAATTAATGTGCATGCTATCTACGGATCTCAAGCCCTTCATGGCAAACAGCTGACCTGCTCGGCTACGTCCGATCAGCCACGACGACTTACTGGCTCCGGCTTGATCTCCTACGGCAATGCAATAATTCACACGTTCGTGCATTAATTCTAATGACATGCTCAATTATGACGGTAACCCGTTCGCTCCATCACATCACAGGTAATCATGTATCCTCTATAAAAGGGAAGAGCTTCCATCTTAGAAGGGGTTGGACTCTGAAACTCAGGAGACATATTTTCTTCCTCCTTCTACACATTAGCCCCTTCTGACTTAGGCACCGGAGGGCCGGCGCCGGAAACCCCGGCCACCGGCTTTTTGCAGGTCTCCCGAAGGACGCTGCCCGCCGACAGACCGCCACCCGCCAACTCTCGCCGGAGCTCCTCCTTCTCAGCCGAGCGGTCACCCCCGGGTCCAATTTTCAGCAACAAATCCAAATGCTGCACCCTGGTCTACGTCCAAGAAGAGAGAAGGTTGCTCTTGCTCATCAGCATAAGTTGTCAAATATAATTGAAATTCCTGTAATTTAAGCTTCATGCAACTGTAATAACTTAGCATCTTCATCTACTGGCAAGTACAAAGGCCTGTGGATGACAGAAGCCCCACTACAGGGACCTACATCTTAAGCACAGAACAAACAAGACAGGCTACTTTGGATCTTACCATCACTACATCCGTAAATAGTGATGAATGCACTTGAATATTTGAAAGGCTTTCAGAAGGCTTTGGTCAGCACAAATTACCTTGATCATACTTTATTTACAGAAAGCGCATAGAATGAATTCTGGACATTCCTATTCAAAAGCTTATCTATTAACAAAAAAAAAAAAAAAAAGATACTTGTCGCTCTCAGACAATGGACTTCAAATCATACCAACAGTTTTTGCTGGCAAATCTTCTATCGTTGGAGCATAAGCAGTATCTTTCACTAAACACTTTCTGCTGCTCCACAGCTGCAATCCAACATCTACCAGTATTGGCCTCAAAAGGTGGATTCTTTTTTGTGGGTGAGTGGAATCTGGAAAAGAGAAAGAGAAAATAGTATATTAATAAATAATGAGATGCTTATTTTCAGAACAGGAGAACCACCAGAATTCCTTGAATGCTGAAAGACCTGGCAATGCAGCTCGTGGCTCGGCCAAGGTTGCTGATTCAAAAATCAAGACAACTCGGATAGTATTAAAAAATAATCCAAATTCAGCCGAGCCATAACGAGTCTTCCACGACTTTGTTGAATCAATGAATCAAAAAATCAATCAAGTTAGATTCCTAATTTAGCCAAATTAAATCGAAGCGTCATCAGGTCGGACGAGTGATGCCAAGTGGCCGCCAAGTTAAATGAAGACACCATTGCTGAAGAGGAGGAAGAGCAAAGGGACATGGTTCTGGGGGTTGGGGTGAAAAAAAGAGTGATATAAGAACAAGATCCTATTCCTCCGCCTGCGAACCAACACTAGAGATGACAGCGAATTTTTTTCTAAAAGATTAGTTTAATCATAATGATGGGCAAAAATTTTTTATGTTAATTTGAAGTTTGTATATTTTCTTAACTAAGTGATTTGGGCATAATTAATTTTAGCAACTTGAAATATTGATATCCAAATTGATAATGCTACTGTCTAATTAGGTTTTGCATACATACTTCTAATTATTTAAGATTAGAATATTACTAAATTCAAAAATTAATTATAGATATCTAGATCATCAAATACTTTTTAAATTATTTATATGTACGCCTGCAATATACGTCTCGACTAAGATATCATCGGTTGATTCGTCCAAATCAAAAAGACAGCAAGTCAGACACGATCCACGAGTTCTGACTTCCTAACCTGAGGCGGCACGCCATAGAGCAGGAAGGTACGGACAACAGATGGCC
Organism: Phoenix dactylifera; assembly: GCF_051530095.1. Lineage (NCBI taxonomy): Eukaryota > Viridiplantae > Streptophyta > Magnoliopsida > Arecales > Arecaceae > Phoenix > Phoenix dactylifera. The sequence goes on along the minus strand of NC_143190.1, from coordinate 52,259,260 downwards.
GTAGAAGCATAAGAAAGAAAGAAAGAAAGAAAGAAAGAAAGAAAGAAAGAGAGAAAGAAATATCATCAAGGCATCAAATCCAAATCATCAATCATCTGCTAACTGTCCCATCCTCAAGGGATCTCTCGCTCAAAGAAAGACAGCAGCCCTACTTTATTTCCCTTCTCTTTTCCACTGTGTAAACAGGCTTGTGACTTGTAAGCAATGAAGTAGTAGTTGCTGGCAAGCCTGGCAATGAAATCTTGCACTATTGAAGGACAAAGACGTATCCTCAGCATCTTCAAATGGGATAGAGAAATGGGCAATCATGAAGTCCATATTTTATTCATCATTTTTGGTTGTCTGGGGAAGCTGAAGCATCAGCATAAAAAGCTGCTTCTTTTTTTTTTACAAATGGGAAAGAGACCAGTTGTTGCCAATTATAGAGAAGCCAAAACCCTCCCTCTCCTCCATATCAGCATGAAAACAACCCCAGGCTTCCTGTCAAATTATGCACTAGTTTTTTTGATTCTCTTGAGCTTTGTTCTTTCTTTTTTCTTTAAGAAAACCCAAAGGAACCAGTTTCCAGGACCATCTCCAGGCGACCAGGGACCAGAATCTTCACCTTGGCCATAGCAGCAAACCATCATCAACAACAGCAAACAACTTTGAGTGACTGCCCTACAACTGATACAATATAATAATAATAATAATAATAATCATAATCACTTGGTCTAGCCATGGCCAGAAAGGCAGCCAAGGAAGGGCTCTAAGAGCCCATCAATATACGAGCAAGATAAAAGAAAAGAAGATGAACTGAGGCCAATCCAGCAAACAAAAACCTTGTTTCGTACATATCAGCAGAAAAACGCGCTTCTCTCTTTCTCTGTCCCCCTTCTCCGTCTACTATATAGACCAAGAAATTCTAAGATATACGAGAACATTGATAGAAAGTGGAAATTTAAGTTGCCATCTGATTAAACTTCAACCTGAGATGGAATGGGAGAAGCCCCCGAAAGCTTGATCGTGAATTTTCTTCTCCACTATGTCAACCTCTCTCTTCTCCCTTTCTATCACTGATTAGAAGCAGAGGAATCAGATGGCGGCTTACCGGCGATGCCGCCATGCTCCTCTGGAGGAATATGGAACCCTGAGAAACCACCGTCACCGCCGAACACGAATCCTGCGGTTGCAACTGATGGTGATGATGAATGCACTCCCGCTGGGTGAATCTGATGACCGGTGGCGGCGGCGGCGGCAATCGGATCCATCCAGGCGCGAACCGACGGCAAGAAACTGGACTGAAGGGTTCCCCTCTGAGAAAGAAGCTGGCTTGGGCTGAGCGCCGGGTGCAGCGGCACCGCCTGGAGTGGTGGCATATTGAACCCATAACCTCCACCACCTTCGCCGCTACTAGTCTCCGACGCATTCCATGCAACAATTCTCTGGTTTTGCTCGGGCCAGCTGGCGGAGGTGGCATCGAAGGCTGGATAGCCAGGGAGGAAGTTCTGCTGGGAGGATGCAGTAGGTATTTGATTCTGGTGAAAGATGGGATCTTGCAAGGAGTGCAGGGAGAGGCGGAGGTCTTGGGCTTGGCTGCTACTACGAGATAGGAGGTCCGGCGGGTGGTCCTGGTAAGAGGATGAAGCAGCGGTCGTGGCCATAGGAAAGAAGGTCTTGATGGTGTCGGCGATGGAGTCGGAATCCAATGGAGGAGGGAGGAAATTACCGCTGCTATAGGCGGCTTGTTCAGCGTTTGGTTCGATGGGCACAGGCTGGTCATGGAGGTGATCGTGCTGATTTGGAGGTGAAGGATTGGATGAGGGGAAGTGGGTGGCGGTGGGAGGGTACCAGCGGGGGAGCTCGGCGAGATCATCGATGGCAGCCTTCGCATGCTTGATGAGCCAGTCCACGGCCTTGCTGGGGCGGTCATAGCCAAGGCGGTCCTGGACGTCGTAGAACTGGATGGCGGTGTGGGCCGAGAGCCGGACACGGCGGTCCCGCAGGCCCTTGGCAGTGCACACCTTGCTGTGCCGGTCCTTGCGCCCGGTGGACCGCATAATGTGGCCCCCCGGGACCTCCACGACCTGACCACCGCCTCCTCTCAAAGCCCCCAACCTAGAATTATAGGGCGGCAGCCGCTGCTGCTGGTGGTGGAGCTTCTGCTGGTCGTGACTGTGGTGGCGGCGGCGGCGGCTCTCTTCCATCCTCTCTGAGAGGCGAGCATATTCAGACGAAGAAGCCGTGGTGGTCCAAGAACGTTTTATTTTGGCTGCTGATGAATTTGATGCAGTCGGAAGCCTTAAAGTAGTCAGTCCTCTAATTTCTTCCTCTTCTTCTTCTTCTCTCTCTCCACCCCCTCTTCTTAAGTGCTTGAGGAAAGGCAGGCCTTCTCCTCCTCTTTATATTTTGAATCAGCTAGTACCGAGTCCTCCTGAGATCTAGACTCTCTTGTCTACTTTTTCTCTTCGGATGCTTCCTTTAAACCCTTAATTTCTTCCAACTCCTCCTTCTCTTCTTGCTTTGCTACGATCTGGTCACGATGCACTCTTGCCTTTGTCTTCCAAAGGGTTTGGACAAGCAGCTGCCGCGATTCCATCACCAACAGCACTCGCTCACTCTATTCCCCAATAGCATCAGCCACAAAGAGGCACCTCAAAGATGCCAAGTAAAGAAAGTAAATGAGCAAATTACAGGAGAAAGTGATACAACTCTATTCCCTCTTCTTTTTCTTTAACTCTTGCGACTTTTCAAAGTCCTTGGCCCTGGCAAAGGGGAAGCAAGCATAGTGAGAAGAGAGACTGTTATATAGCTCCACGGCTTCCCCTAGTTTTGTTGAGCAGAAGCAGCACCAAAACCTTCACATTTTAGCAGCTAATGGAGGATGGCAAAGGGTGAAAGGGGAGGAGAGAAGAAAATATTACTGTGTGAGAGTACGGACTGGGCCTATAGGAGGAGGTTGGATGATGCCACTGGAGGAGAGGGTGGCGCGCAGACAGACAAGCGTCAGAGAGTAAAGATCATGGTGAGCTCAGCCGTTTATTACCCTCTCTCCCAAAATAAATCCCTATACCAGCACTAGAGCTTCAGCCCCCTCTGCCCCTTGCTTTTCTTTTTCTTTTTGGGTACAATTGCCCCTTGCAAAATGTCGCGCTCTCTCTCTCTCTCTCTCTCTCTCTCTCTCGCGACTGGAAAACGACCCTTTCAGGCTTTTTTTCGCCTTTATTGCGGCTTTGGCAGACGAAACCTCACCTTTCCTAACCCTATTGTTACCACCCTCGTATCTCCCTATTGCCCCTGGTGCCATGGTGCCCATATAATCACCCTTAACTTATAAATTTTCAGTATCTCACAAAAACAATAAATACATATAATCACAAATAATATGATTAACTAATAATCAATATATTAGGCCCATGCTACAGTATTTCTAAATCCATATAGACTATGGATTGACTTCATTATTGTATCATTTGTAACGGTCAAGAATCTTACCCAAAATCTACTGAAGCATATCCGATGTGGACTAAATATAAGTCTGGATCTTTACGGCTCTTTTGATTCATCCATCATTATTGTTTTAGCAAATGGGGGATATCCTAAGAATAACCGAAATAAATGAAACTCTACTATACATGCTTTTTTTAGCAAAACTATGTGTATGATAGCATGGCACGTGACATGTAAAGCGAGGATTAGCTCTGGAATTATATCATAAGCAACAATTAGGAACTTGATGGGAGAAAAAGTAGGCCCCCCAACGCACGTGACTGAGAAACCCAAATCCGACGACACACGTGATCTCAATAGACATGATCTCGATAGCCATGGGCTTGGCGAGCACGAGCTCGACAAATGTGACCTCGACAAAACCAACCTCAGAAAGCATGATTTCAGCATACATGATCTCGACAACCATGAGCCCGACAAATGCGAGCTCGACAAGCGCACCCTGACCTGACCGAGCAGAGCTCGCTCGACCTCGAAGCTAGAAAGGATCCAGTCAAAACCCATAGCCGACTCCACCGAAAATCTAGCTGATCTCCGAATCGAAACGCCTACAACGTTCTCCATATCCGGGATTGACCCCCGCAATCTGCGCCACGACAGCTGTCGAATTCAAATCCTTCCGTTCTCCACTAATGGGCAGCTAATTCAAATTTTCAGGCCAATTAAGGTAACGTATTTCAGTCCGAAATTTCCGCCATAACGCCTGATAGCGTGTAACTGCCACACCACCTCCTATAAAGAGAAAAAACTCCAATAAGACGGGGACTCTTCCTCCTCCATGTCTGGGCTTCTCCACTAAAAACTGTCTCCAAATCCCTCTCTAATTTAAGCATCGGAGGGCCTTTGCCGGAAACCCCGGCCTAAACTATTTGCAGGTTCTCCGGAGGTAGCCGTCAGCCGCCACCATCTCCCGGAGACAGCCTTCTACAACAGCCCGCGGCGGAAGTTCCTCCCTTTGGTTCGCTATCACCCCCGGGTCCCATTTCCAGCAACAACATTTGGTACTAGAGGAAGGAACCGAGTCGTGATCATGAGGCTGAGGAGCTGAGGAGCTTCTAATACCTTCAGACAACGTGCACCAACTTCCGGCCGCTCAGTCTAGAATCCGTCGTCGATGCCCCCAACGGGCTAAGCTTCGCAGATCCAGCCGCCATAGTTTGACGCGCCGGTACAACAAGTTCAGGCATTGGCTGCGACAGTCAAAGGCCTGCAACAGACGGGGGTCCCTCCGGCGCCACCCCTGCAAACTCGTGCTCGATCGGCACTCCCCCTAAATGGGCAAATATCGTGAAGTTGAAATTCCCGCCGCGGCTCCTCAAGGATCAACGACGGAAAACAGCGCTCCCACCAGGATTCCCCCTAAACGTCTCCTCAGGAGGAGTCATCGGGGAGTCACCAAGATAGGAGGCCACAGCTCCGGGCCCGGCCGCAACCCTCCGAGGCCGGGTCAGCCCCAGCCCCGGGGCAATTTCCGCCGAGACGGGCAATAGTGGCGACGTCCCAAGGTGGAGAACTCGACAAGAAGGTCAAGGAGCTCGAGCGGCGGATTGATGCGCTTCAGGATCAAGGGGTGAAGCGTGAAGGCGACCCTTACTTCACCACCATGTCACCCTTCTCTTGTCAGATCGAGAACGAGCCGATCCCACCGAGATTCAAAATGCCACAGATAGAACCGTATAGTGGAGCCACCGACCCACTGGATCATCTGGAGAGTTACAGAGCTCTCATGGCACTGCAGGGATCTTCAGATGCCCTACTGTGCAAAGCATTCCCAGCCACTCTTTGAGGGACGACCCGACCTTGGTTCTCGGGGTTGAAGCCGGACACCGTGTCCTCCTTCAAACAGCTCGGCAAGTAGTTCGCTATTCACTTCGCTGCTAGTTGGCACCAGTGACAAACGTCAGATTCTCTCCTTGACATAAAGTAGAAGGAGGAAGAATTCTTGAAGGACTACATCGACCGTTTCACCACCGCTACTTGGGAGGTTCGCGACCTCGACCGATCGATTGCCATGTCGGCACTGAAGACTGGAGCTCGGTCTTACAAGTTTCTTTTCTCCATCGAAAAGAACTTCCTCGCCAACTTCGCAGAGAAGCTGGCCCGAGCTCGAAAATATGCGAAGGCAGAAGAAGCCATGGCTACTCGGCGAGACGCTGTCGAACGACCTTCGAAGATGCAGAAGAAGCATCGCAAGGAGCGTGGCCGCCCAAGAAGTAGGTCGGCCCGCCGAGATAAGAACATGCCTCGGCTGAAGGGCCCGCCTCACCCGAGACCGCAGCACCGATCGAGATCACTATGCCGCCCGAGGTCACCACCGAGGAGGCTCAAAGACTATACTCCTCTCAACTCTACTCGGACCGAGATCCTAATGGAGATAGAGGATCAGGGCTACCTCCGACCCCCACTGCAAATGCGACAGACGGAAGCTCAAAAATGCTCTAAGAAGTATTGTCGTTTCCATCGAGACAATGGTCACGACACAGAGGATTGCTTCCAGCTCCGAGAAGAGATCGAAGCACTTATCCATCGGGGAATGCTCGGTCGATTTGTACAAGACCGACGTGAGGGAAGAGGACCAGTGGTAAACACCACATCACCTGAGGAGCAGAACGATAACAGGCCCATTGCTGGCACCATAAACATTATAGAGGGTGTCCCTGCTGAAGAAAGCTCGGCCAGAGAATCTGCTGAGAAGGAAGCCCCTCCGAAGCGTCAACGTACCGCAGAAGTCATCTCGTTCTCGGATGAAGATATAAAAGGAGTTGAAACTCCTCATGATGACGCTGTGGTCATTTCTATGGTCATAAATAAATTTGATATAAAACGCATTTTAGTTGATAATGAAAGCTCGACAAAGATTTTATATTATGATGCTTTCCAAAAAATGGGAATAACGGAGGGTCAGCTCTGAAGAATAAATATTCCACTGGTCGGATTCACCGAAGATTTAGTCCCGGATGAAGGCATGATTAACTTGCCTATCACGGCCAGGCTTGCTTCTCGAGAGAGCACTGTCAGGACGGACTTCCTTGTGGTTCGACTGCCTTCGGTCTACAACGCTATCCTTGGCCGACCAGGACTCAATGCTCTCCGAGTCGTAGTTTTGACTTATCATCTGCTTGTGTCGTTCCCCACCGAGCGAGGAGTTAGCGAAGTTCGAGGGGATTAGGTAACAGCCAAGCAATGCTACATGTCGACCCTCAAAGCAAAGCAACCAATTGAAATACCAAGCCGAGCAGAACAATCAACTAACACGTCAGCCCAAGGTTCAAACTAGGCACTGCCCATCGAAATTCTGGAGGTACGAGATGAGCCTAAGAGGGAACGGGCAGAACCTAGCGAGCTCCTCATTCAAATTTCCTTGAGAAAAGACTGTCCGGAGTAGACCATACAGATCAGCTCTAGCCTGAGCCCTCGTGAGCAGGATCGCTTGATCGAGTTCCTCCAATCCAACACGGATGTCTTCACCTAGTCGCCTACTGATATACCGAGAATAGATCCCAAAGTCATGGTCCACCAACTTCAGGTGAAACCAATCTACAAGCCCGTGAGACAGAAGAAATGGAGCTTCATCCCAAAATGATAGCGAGCAACGGTTGAGAAGGTTGACAAGCTCCTCGAGGCCAGCTTCATCAGAAAAGTCACCTACCTAGACTGGCTAGCCAATGTGGTCTTCGTGAAGAGGAAAGTGGCGCATGTGCGTGGACTACACCGACCTCAACAAGGCATGCCCGAACGATAGCTTCCCTCTCCCAGGATCGATCAGCTTGTTGACTCGATCTCAGGACACCAACTGCTCACATTTATGGATGCCTTCTCGGGATACCATCAGATCTGAATGGCGCCCGAGGACAAGAAGAAGATGGCCTTCATCACCGACAAGGACCTCTACTGCTACAAAGTAATGCTGTTTGGGTTGAAAAATGCTAGAGCGACATATCAAAGGCTGGTCAACAAGGTCTTCAGAGACCAGATAGGCCGAAATATGGAGGTTTACATGGACGATATGCTGGTGAAGGGCCAAATGGCAGAGCACCACATCACCAATCTCGATGAAGCATTCTCCACTCTTAGAAAGTACCAGATGAAGCTCAACCCCACCAAATGCGCCTTTGGGGTTACCTCGGGCAAGTTTTTTGATTTTGTGGTAACCCAATGCGGGATCGAAGCGAACCCCGAGAAGATCCGAGCACTACAGAAAATGGTACCATCAAGGAATCGGCGGACGAGTAGCGGCCCTGGGGAGGTTTGTCTCGAAATCGGCGGAACGATATCTTCCCTTCTTCAAAGTTCTCAAACAGCCGAAGGACTTTGTGTGGACCGAAGAATGCCAACAAGCCTTTGAAGAGCTCAGATGCCATCTCACCTCCCCTCCATTGCTCACAAAACCCCAGCCGGGTGAGCTCCTTTATCTGTACCTGGCTATCTCCTCGATAGCGGTCAGCTCAGTCCTAGTTTGAGAAGAAGATAAATCTCAAAGGCCGATATACTACACCAGTCGAGTTCTACGGGACGCAGAGACCCGATACTTCAAGCTAGAGAAGACGGTCTACGCGCTGCTTATTTCAGCCCGAAGGCTCCAGTCGTAATTTTAGGCTCATACTGTAGCCAGGGCTGTTAACGAGCCGAGCCGAGCCGGAGCCTGGGAGAGCTCGGCTCGGCTCGTTTCACAGAAGCTCGGGCTCGGGCTCGGGCTCGAGCTCGGTAACGAGCTCTATATTGGGCTCGAGCTCGGGCTCGCTTGGCAAAGCAAAGGCTCGGGCTTGAGCTCGTAAAGTTCGTTTCAATTACAAGCTCCAGAACGAGCTCGAGCTCGGGCTCGAGCTCGGGCTCGGACTCGATAATAGGCTATTTTTCTCTATGCGATCAGATTTTTATGAATTATAGTGCTGAAATAAAATTTTTCAGTGGGAGACTAGAGCTCATTTGGGCTCGTGTGCTGCTCGGGCTCGAGCTCGGGCTCGGGCTCGGGCTCGGTTGTAAACGAGCCTAATATTGGGCTCGGGCTCGGGCTCGTTTGACTAACGAGCCAAGCCCGAGCCGGGCTTTTACCGAGCCGAGCCCGAGCCGAGCCCGAGCAGCTCGGCTCATTAACAGCCCTAACTGTAGCTGTATTAACCGACCAACCAATAAAGCAAGTCCTACAATGGTCGGATCGTGCGGGAGAATCGCAAAGTGGACGGTCGAGCTTGAAAAATTCGACTTCGAGTACCGACCCAAGTCGGCAATCAAGGCACAAGTGCTCGCTGACTTCATAGTAGAGTGCACCTTACTAGACAACCCCGAAATCGAGCTCACACCAAAAGAGGATACCCCGGAGCAACCATGGAATCTACACGTAGACGGCTCCTCAACCTCGGGGGGTAGCGGTACAGGCCTCAATCATACCAACCCAGATGGGGTGGTTGCGAAACAAGCTCTACACTTCGAGTTTCCTACCTCTAACAACGAAGCAGAATACGAGGCGCTTATTGCCAGGCTCAAGTTAGCAAAAGAGTTCGAGATCAAAAGCCTGAAGGTCTTCAGCGACTTCCAACTGGTCGTGAGGCAGGTCCTGAAAGATTTTGAGGCAAGAAAGTCGTCGATGCAGAAATACCTCCAAAAGGTGCGAGACATTACCTCCACATTAAGTGCCTTCGATATCCAGCACATTCCCAGAGCGGAGAATGTGAGGGCGGACTAGCTGTCAAAGCTGGCAACTTCCTGCATGAGCAAGCTTCCGAAGACCACAGCACTTGACTACCTCCAAACACCAAGCACCGAGGAGCCCGAACCAATCCTCTTGTGTTTCCACGTACACTTTGATCTGACCTGGAGGAGGTCTCATAATCCGGTCTTCCGACCTCGCAGGCTCAAGGAGAACCCTGCGCTGAGGAAAAAATCGAGCTCAGATCAGGTCCAATTCCTCCTCGGCCAAGTTTGACCCGATTCCGTCCGGGTTATGGCCCATCTCCAGTACGACCTCCTTCCCATGAAAAAGGTCCCTACCAGAAGACGAAGCACCACCCGACATTGTCGTGCTCACTAAGTAGTAAAAGATAAAGAAGAAGGAAGGAGAAGAAGAAAAAGAAAAGCGACAGTCCTCCGAGCAAATGTGGGTAAGAGACCTACTGTGGATTTTACCGAAAACGTCGACGGCCGGAAGCGAGAGATTAAAGCGATCACCAGAAAACACCCCGAAGCGCCTTCAGGAGAGACTCAACCACTATCAAGGGGAAGAGCAAGGGAAAAAAATAAGCGAAGGGAAGCTATGGCAACCAAATGAGCTTTTCCAAAGCCAGTCAGGGGTTTATATAGACATCCCCAATGGAACAGATCGCTAGGAACCAGCCTTACCCCTTGCTCGGATCACGCCACATGCCCGCCTCAGAAACCAGCTGGGCATATCAATCCAAATCGACACCATAAAAGCGGAAGATTGACAACCACCCCTTCGGATACTGGAGCCCAATTCTGAGGCCGCCACACGAAACCGCCTCAAGAAGAGGGAGCCTTTTTCAAAAAATAGCCAAGAAAATGCCTTTCCTCTTCTTCTGACTACTTCCTTCGCCCAAGATCGAATACAGCTTGAACTCGGAAGTCGGAGGGTAGATGATGGGGGAAAAAGTGGGCCCCCCAATGCATCTGACTGAGGAACCCTAATCCGACGACGCACGTGATCTCAATAGACATGGTCTCGGTAGCCATGGGCTTGGCGAGCACGAGCTTGACAAACGCGACCTCAGAAAGCCTAATTTCAGCATACATGGCCTCGGCAACCATGAGCCCGACAAATGCGAGCTCGGCAAGCGTGCCCTGACCGAACAGAGCCTGCTTGACCTCGAGGCTAGAAAGGACTAGTCAAAACCCACAGCCGACTCCACCGAAAATCTAGCTGATCTCCGAATCGAAACGGCTACCACGTTCTCCATATTCGGAATCGACCCCCGCAATCTATGGCGCGACAACTGTCAAATTCAAATCCGTCCGTTCTCCACCAAGGGCTAGCTAATTCGAACTCCCAAGCTAATTAAGGTAACGTATTTCAGTCCGAAATCTCCGCTATAATGCCTGATAGCGTGTAACTGCCACACCACCTCATATAAAGAGAAAAAACTCCAAGAAGACGGGGACTCTTCCTCCTCCACGCCTGGGCTTTTCTACTAAAAACTGTCTCCAAATCCCTCTCTGACTTAAGCATTGGAGGGCCTTTGCCAGAACCTCCAGCCCAGGCTTTTTGTATGTTTTCCGGAGGTAGCCGTCAGCCGCCACCATCTCTCGGAGACAGCCTTCTACAACCGCCCGCAGCGGAAGCTCCTCCTTTTGGTTCGCGATTACCCCGGGTACCATTTCCAGCAACAACAGAACTCATTGGGTGGCCGGCACTCGGTCACCAGAGAAGTACATGATCGATTTGGGAGCTTGGCACAGAACACCGTCCTTGCGTGTCAAGGGTGTCATTCTTACTCTGACAACACAAGCTCATGGAACCGATGTAAGTTGAAATTTTGCTTCTGAGGCAGAACTAGTTGGAATAAACGGCTAACATTTTCGCTTCCAAGCATATGGCTGCTTTTGAATTTCAATGTGTTAAATAACCTTTTTGGATTATGCTCCATGCATAATGGATATCAGTGTTTCACATATTGCAACCAGTTGCATAACAAGAAAAAAAAAGGTTTACAACATGCATGCATGCGTATTTGTACATGCAAGTGTATTCTATATGTATTTCCTATTGAAAATATTGGTAATTTTCTTAAGACCGAGGGCATGACATATTAGTTAGTGGTATAGTGCTATAATTTGCCTTGTATTTACATGATAGACAGCTAGAAGAGCCTCTCTATTGACTGAGGCCCACTATGGGGACTTGTTGATAAAAATATCACCTCAAAAAAATTCAAATAAACCACAAATAATTTAATTTCACCGAAACAACCATTTTCGATGCGTACCTCTTTGACGGCATTTCCTTTCGATCCACAATAAAATAAATAATATCTGTAGTCGGTCCGAGGCGTGTAATCACTGTCTTTGAAAGAGATTTGCCTTCTTACATGCACCGGATTCTGACGACTCCTTCCCAGGATACAACGGACTATTGAATTTGTAAACGTGCACAGTACTATAAATTTTCTTGAACTCGGCAGGGACTTTTCTGTATGCTCATACCCCTAGATTGAAGAAACAAAACTTTGAAATGAAAAATCAGAAACAAGGGAGAACTCTTCTTTTGCTTTTTCTTTTTCTTTTTTTTCCCCTTGGTGTAGCCTTCTATCTGCTTCACCCCTCCAACGTTTACGCTTTAATTGAGTTGTCCGTTGAGTTCTTCAACAGGCAGCTCTACATTAATGAGTTTAAATGGAGGAACGGTTTCAAACCATTCTGATAAGAGAGAGGCCTTTCAAATTTCAAAAAGAAACCTCTTACACTTGTGATATGCTTGATATTCACAGTTGATTCATCCGGTGTTCAAAGGTGAAGTCCCCAACTTGAATTTTTTGAGATATCTATAGATGTATAAGTTTTACCTATCTTAGGCCTTTAGGCATTACACCTCTGTTTTGGAGGGCTTTTGAGAGGTGTGAGATTGAGAGCTTTTGTAATTAGGATTTTCGTCTCTTGGTATTTTCTTCGCCATTAATTGAAATTTCTCTAATCATCTTCTACATAAATCTCTATGTTCACCATTACTTGAAATTTTCTCTCATCATCTTCTACGTAAATCTTGTGTGCGTGTGTGTGTGTGTAAACTGGTGTGGTGTGTGCCATGCCAAAACACGACTTGGTTTAACAAATGTTTGCATGATCATATCCCAGTTAAGAGTTGGATCGGGTGTAATTGGTCTCAAATCCAAATGTACCCGAGTTGGAATCCATTGTGAAAATATGTCAGCAAGCCTCTGCAACCTATTCATACGGATAGTGTGGGACCTAGCATATGGAACTATTTCTCGGTTTCTTATCATGCTTTTGTTGTATATAGTACAATTATTCTAAACTTTATCTAGATTTAGGCATCTGCATGACATGGCCAACAAGATGCTTTTCAATAGATGCCGGCTGATAGAAGAGAGCAAGAAAAGCAAAGCTACATTCATTTTATACAAATCTGATCTAATCCTACATAGTTTATGTTGATTTTTCTCTTGTTTTTTTTGTTGATAATTAATTTATCTTCTTTTTTTTCATTGGAAGATAAAACTTACGAAAACTTCATCGATACAATAAAATATAGTGAAGACAGGTATATTTATGGACTTTAATGCAAATCTTCACCCTGAAAAAGTCTTGAGACCTAACTAATTTTCTCTTTTTTTTTTTTTAAGTTTCTGATGTTTCTGTTCTTTTTATTGTCTTGGACGGTACGTAAGCCATCAATTTCCACTTTGGCCGGGTTTGTTATGTCTTGTATCTTTTTGACTTCTCCCAATGTACTGGTAAAGGTCTGCCAAATCGTGGATTTTATCAGGAGAGGAGAGGACAAAGAGATTATAAAAAAAAAAAAAAGTAACACATAAATGAAAAGAACGTTTACGACTGGACTGGCGTTATAACATCATTCATTCTCATGATGATCCTTTATTAATATATCATCCATATCCAAGTTCTTGGGCATTGTGATTGGGCGAGGGCTGAGCACCTTGTACCTTTAAGCTGCGAAAGGGCATGCATGTGGACAGCCTAAGGAAGCTGGCATGGCATGGCATGGGCAACAAACACATGCCCTCAAAGTTTTTGGAGCGGCACGCAGCTCCAATTATTGCTGGGAAAAGAAAAGCAAAGGGACAACAAGAGGGGGGATCCCAAAAAGAGCAATATCTGCACGGAGGGAGACGTGCATGAGATCAAATGGGTGCAATTGGCCTCAGAGAGCGACGTCTCTTGCCACCCCGACCAAGGATCCAAACCCAACGCACGCCCAACACCTCGAGAACAGAGAGAGAGAGAGAGGCCATCCCTTTGGGCTCCGTCGTTGTCGCCCACTTTTTCTCTCTCCACCACAAGGACCGCCCGGCAGCTGGATTAGGGCTCAAATCCAATGGGACATGCAAGCATATTTATATCACATACCAAAAATATAAATATAAATACGTAGCTAGATTGTGCTATGTTCGGCGTACCCCGTAGGAGAGAAAGATCTTTGTAGAGGATGATTTTCGAGAAAGTTCCATTGCTGAGAGATATTCGGACCATGATTTTTAGTAGGTTATTAGAGGCCGCCGACTGGATGGCCTCCTTTGTTGCCAACGACTCGGAGGACCATCTTTAGATGGATAAAGCGAACTCTGTGATGTACTGCTTTTTGATTTTTTGGCTGTATCCGTACACGTTATATATGATACTACCATTTTTAGCAAAAAAATATAAAATATAAATAAATAATTAAATTTAATGGCTACAGAATCCATGATATTATTAGGTTAATGATAAATTAAGTTAATAGCACAATAAATGAAATTGGATATTTGGATATATATTAAATAGTTGTCTATTTATATCTATATTTATTTTTTTTTTGATATATATAGATGTGAATATAGTTATTAGTGGGATGCTTAATACATGGATCAACTTTTATCTATTTGTCTGGATTGGTTCGCTGCTGAGCTAATAGAATTGGTCTAAACTAATAATTTCTGAAAGGGAACAGGCCACCGGATGAACAGGATAAGTTTGGCCATTTGGGGGGGAGTATTAATGAAGCGTGCCAGGCTACCACCTTCATGGGTTTGCTCAAGTTGGTTGGATAGAAAATATCAATATGGATGGAAGGGAAGACAAGTGTGACGTAAATGATTGGAAGGGTGCATAAATGTGGGAGCGTAGCCGTACTATGTGACACGTTCCACCTTGATTTTTAGCAAATAAGAGGTCCTTTTAATTTGATGGTTACGGATAAGGATCGGGTTGCATCAATTCAAATACCGTGTCAGCTTGGAAAACTCCGGTCTCGCTTGGACTTTTTGACTGCAGGACCGGTTTAACTCGTGTTTGTTTTGCTTTTCCCACAAGGGGATTTGAACTTCGACCGGCTATGGGATTGTAGGGCTAGAAACATGAGCTGCAAAGTTTGATGAGGCCAACCAGTGTTGGATAAGCATCATGTCCTCTTGTACGAGAATCTGGCCTAGCTCATGATCTTTAGCTTGAGAGGGTCATAGATATTGGATAGAAATTTTTTTGTATGATTATTCTTTTAAAAATTTAAATTTACATAAATATTTTTTTTAAAATTTATAGTTATTTCTATATCCACATAAAATACTATTTTTTAACCAATACTCTTAATATAATAGTTCTTCTAACACCATTAATAAAAATCATATTTATTTTAATTAAAAATAAAATAAAATTTTAAAATTATTTTTTTTGTTCTCCATCGTACATCTACTCATTAAGGTTGTTTTAGTTATTTTAATTTGAAACCGTTAATTTTTTAACGGCGTTAGATGGTATGAATATATATGAAAAAAAGGATAAAAAAGGATAGAATAATAAAACAAGTGTTTTACGAAAGTATATATATATATATATAAATGTAAATATTAATTTTAAAAAAATATTTATGTAAAATTTGATATTTAAAAAAATATTCATGTAAAATTGTATTGGATATATATGGGTGATCCATGAGAGAGATTCTCTTAGTTTAATTGTCCGTTAATGGCAGACATTTAAGAGTCTAGTTTTTTTTGAAAGGGCTGGAGTCTGAGTTTTTCCCTTTGAATGTACCTAAAAAGAAAGGAAAAAAAAAAAGGAGCATTAATTAAGGTGTCAATTAACGCTACCAGGAGCAGAGCAAAACCAATCACCACCTATGACGCACTCCTTCCAATTGTCACACGAAAGAATAGGGTACCTTTTTTTTTGTTTTTGGTGCAACAGGGTACTATTCATGAGGGGCCCCTAAATCTAGCTTCACACCCCATGCGAGAATCAGCACCATGATTTGGATGCAGGCTAAACAGTGTTCTTGCGATTAGTTTGTGATACAGACGTCCTCTCAGAATCTTGTAGGAATACGATAGAATGCAGAAAGAGGTAAAATTATATGAACTAAGATTGGGTCCGCATCTCAGTTCCTCTACCTCCAGCCTCCAGGGACAGTAAAAGCTACAAATTAAGGCTTCTCCTTCAACAGAGACACAAGCAATATATAGTTTCTCTTCCTCCCTGGTGACATTGTGCAGAGGCTCAGCATGCTTGTATGTTAGCAGGCTATAATTATAAAATTTGAAGCCCAAAACATGAACAGAAGTAGTGCTTGGTGAAGTCCAAAGATTTACTCCATACGTCCAAGCAAAGATTTACTCCTATGTGCATTGCTTACCAAATTTGGCTGGCCAAGAATGCTAGGATCTTTGGCGGACACCGTATGTCACCGAGATATGTAGGAGAGTGTGCTTGTGTACAAGCAGAGGAGCTTAGTTATGAGACCTCGTCAGGTAGATTTTTGATAGTTTCGGATCTCTGAGACTTCCATTCTGCTCATGCGGAGCCTCGTTTGGTGTTTTTCACCTGGAAGCCCCCACCCTCGAGCTTCTTCAAGATTAACTTTGTAATGTCCGGGCCCAATACAGACTGGGCCCAATGCTGTAGGGCCCAGTTGAAGGGTATTGGGCCAGGGTAAGGAGTTAGCAGGTCTTGCAGGCCCAGGAAGAACAGACTGCCATCTTCCCCGAGGGCTGAAAGGACAGGACCACCAGATGGCTAACGGAGAGACCCCCATAGGCATGCACAACCAGAGCCCGCCACCTCCTCCTCCCTCGGCAGCTGAGCCCTGAGCTGGCCTGAAGGGGAGGGGCAGCTGGTGGCTCCCGGGGCACTGAGGAAGGAGAGGATGCCACCTCTCCTTGGGGTCAAATCCTAAGTTAAGCATTTATAACTCCTAAATCTGCTAACCCCTGGCTTTGTTATACCCTCCTACAACCTCTAACCCTTTGGAAATTGTTGCACCAGAGAGCTAAACCCTGGAGCTGGAGGTGGAAGGGATCCCGCAGCCTTAGGAGAGGAAGGAGGGAGCACACCAAAGTGTTGCTGCACAAGCTCGACCGGCCACAACAAGGTAAGGGCCCTGTAAGTAGGTCTTTAGGTAAGGAAAGGGTGGAGACACCCCTCTGTGGGGTATTCTCCGCTTCGTTTCATTATTGAAATAGAGGGGAAGAGACCGGCATAGAGGAGAGGAGACTGGCACAGAGGGGAGGAAACTAGCATGGGAGAGACAGGAGGAGGGCCATTGCGGTCGGACTCACGGGCTGCGGGCCGGACCCATAGGCCGCGGGCCGGCCTGAGAACGGCCCAAGCCTGAGCCCAACACATGGGCTGAGCCGAGCCGGACTCGGCTTGCGGGTGACAGGCCCCGGCCGTGGCTGCCCTAGGGCAGAGGGGCAGCCAAGGGCCGCCGGGTCTGCCGTGCCGGCGACCTACGCAGCCTCAAGGCCGCCAGCCTCAGCCCCACCTCTCCGCCGGCCGAGAGGTGGTGGCGTGACTTCCACGAGAAAAAGGGGGAAAAAGGGAGAAGAAGAAAACAGAAGAAGAAGGAATATATATATATATATATATATATATATATATATATATATATATATATATATATAATACTTACCTCGGGCCACGGCCTTACCTAGCCGTGGTCGGAGCCGGTGAAGACCCCCGGAGAAGGTCTGGCCTCAACCTCACCTCCCGGCCTTCCCCCTCTTCTCCGGCATTACTTCAGAGAAGCGGAGAAAGGGGACCGGCCTCCTGTTAGATGTATGCCCTAGAAGCCAATTTGGCTAACACATTGTTAATTCTAGGGACATAATTTTGTACTTGACTATTTATTATTGAATAAATAAAAGGCATCTTTTCATTCATATTATTTATGTGTCTATGAATCGTCCAAGGAATTAATAAGATGATGATACATATTCTCAAGAGTTGAGAATTTGAGCCATGTATCATTGGTGATTAATTTCTAAATGCTCCTGATCAATGGATCATCACGAGGACGGTGATCGATCCGATCAGTGCACAGATCACTTTTCCTCTGGATGGACGAGACTTGAGTCCACAGTGTAGGGACACTGAAGTGATAGTGCAGGTGCTTGTTAGAGAACAAGGGTACTGAGCGTGACCAAGACAAGAAGTCACTTGGATGTCTATCCACTCGTCAGTGACTTGCTTGATGTTGCAATAGTGTGACTGGTCCTTTGACCTGCGGTGCTTCGGCTACTCACAGTGAGGTTATTGTAGTTTGACTGCACACATACATGGTCTCTAGCCATATGGGTCCATGCAGTGTAGATTGGCTGCAGTAAGTTCACTGTAGGAGTAGGGTATGCACCTATAAGGAATCTATCGACCTTGATAGAAGAGGGGTGATCCTATGTGATTTGTTAGACTGAGTTCTAAGACCTTGGCCAGGGCAGTAATATAAAGTGGAGAAAGAGTTTTCCACCATTGAACTCGAGTCGAATAAATCTTGACATATGACAGACGATGGGGTTTGACGAGTTGTCCATGACCTCCGTCCTGTAGGGATCCACGATAGTAGGACTGTATCACACGTTAACTGCACCTAAAGGTTCATCATTCCATTCTGCTGGGTAGCCACTACATGCTGCTAGGTGTCACTGGTGGATGGTGGGACTCATAGGGATTATCTTGATGATCGATAAACCCTAATGAGTTGAGTTGGAATCGTTCCAACCTATTGAAAGGAGTTTTCAATGATATTGAGATAGAGATCACAATATATCTCACTACCAGTCAGAATAGAACCTATGGGGTCACACACACTAGAAGTATTGACCGATCCGATGGTTGAAATCGTGATTAGGAATCACAAGAAATCAATTTGATTGATAAGAAGTTGAAGGAACAAAGGGAATTAATTAATTGGACTTGAAACAAGAATCCTACTTCGGGTAGGATACCTAGAGTCCTAATTGGATTAGGACTGGGAATCCTAGTTGGAGTAGGACTGGGATTCCTACTTGGGATAGGATTCCTAAAATCCTAATGAGATTAGGAGTTTTGAATTAAAATTGGATTCCTACTTGGAGTAGGATTCCTAGAATCCTAATCGGATTAGGACTTCGGATTCAAATAGAGTCCTAATTGGATTAGGACTAAAATTAAACAAATCCTAATTGGATTAGGATTCCTTAAGTCCTAATTAATTAATAATCTAATGAATCAACATGACTCCTAATTGGATTAGGATTGAAGAGTTCAATTGAGTCATGATTCATCCAAGTCCTAATTGGATTAGGACTAGCATAGTTGAACCCAAAATTGGCTAATCCTAATTAGATTAGGATGAAACCATGAGAGAGGCACCTAATCCTCTTTGGAAGAGGATTAGGTTAACCAACTAAGAGGGGCATCAGCCCCTCTCCAATTGCTTAGGGCGACAAGAAGAGAGAAGGTGGCCGGCGCTCCAAAGAAGGAAGGCTGTCAAGGGCTCCTAACTTGTAGGAGCCCTTGATGCTTATAAAAAGGGACCTAGGGCCGGCGCCCTAGGGGTGAGCTCTCTTCCTCCTCTTGCTGCCGCCACCAGCCCCTCTCCTCTCTTGGTTCAGCCGCAAGCAAAGGGAGAAGAAAAGCCAAGAGTTGGCGGCTTCCTTTCCCTTCCCTTCCTTCATCCAACGCAAGGAACAGCAGAAGGCTGCGTGGGGTTCTTTCTTCTTCCTCATCTTCATCCTTCTTCTTCCTCCTCTCAAGCACAATCAAGGGTTGATTGAAAGAGAGGAGATCAGCCATCAAAGCTATCTTTGCAAGGGAGCTAGCACCCCGGTGAGATAGAGAGCTTGGATCGGATCCTGCTTCGTGTGGATACCCGTAGAGGCCGGACGTTTGAACGGCTTCAAGCGAACCCTCTTCCAAAACCACGAATTCAGATTTGCGGTGATCATCTACCCGCGCAAGGTGAAGATCTGATCTTCCTAATAGTTTTAAAAGTCTTAATTCTTACCTAATTACGAAAGGTCTCGAAACAACGTTCATGCGATGAACGTCGATCCCGCACATGCCTCTTCCGCTGCCACCTGATTTAATTTTTGAAATATCAGCGGCATGGGCGGGTTCCCAACAGTGGTATCAGAGCCTAGGCTTCGTAGATTAAGGTAAGAATTAAATATCTAAAGGCTTATTAGATCTGAAAATTGAATGATCATGCATGCTGAAAAATTCTGCATGCAGATTTTTCAGGGGTGCTGATTTTTTACATGCTGATTTTTATGTGATAAAAAGATGATTCTAATTGCATTGTTAATGGGATTACAAAGTTTAGAATCATGATTAGCATGATCAGTGACCTATGTCATGATATAATCAGTTAGTTTTCAGATCTGAAAATTATAATTGTTGCATACGGTGATGATCATAGGATTCAACCCCTTTTGGTATCAAATGTAATGACCTGCGATGTGATCTGCAATGTCATGTAATTTTTCAGATGCTTGCATGCATCTTATTTGATGTTTTGAGAGGCCTGCGTGCCTCCTAAAAGGAGATGTAATTTATTTTTATTTTATTTTACATCTGGTTGTATTTCTGTGATGTGATGTACATCAACGATCAAGTTGAAGCAAAGGCATGAGATGAAAGGTGATCCAAGCGGTTGATGGCGATGGGATCAAGGGTTGATCAAGGATCGAATCAAGGAGGCTTGGAACCAATTCAAGAGTTGAAGACCACTTGATCGATTGATGTGCATGTGCTTGTAATACGACCTAATTAGAATCCATGATCATCACCTAGTTAAAGTTTAGCTTTAATTTGATGCTGCGATTATAACTGCCTGTGATGTGCCGTTTGCATGTGATGTAAATGCGAGTCGGGTAGATAGGTTTACATGTGATGTAGCAAACCCAATTGAGACCTAAATCAAAACCTCCTCAATCAAGTCGAGAGTGAACCGACATGAGCAAGTCATATTAGATTAATTGATCTAATTGGTGTCTAGGAAAGCATGAAAGGTGGTTACTTAATTAGGACCTTACTCTCTGAGTAAGGGGAGCCTCCCACCTGCTTACCTGGCCAATTGTTCGATTACCTCTTATGAAGGGCTCAAGTTGCAAACACTAAGACCTGATTAACCAATATTAAGTCAATAGGTCTTCCACTGTAGTAGAGCTGCTAAGGCCTTTCTGATGTTGATTTGTCTCGGCTGGACACAGTGGTCAAGTTGCATCGGGGGGCTGGACCTCTCTATAGACATGAGATGTTGTAGGGTAAAGGTGGGGTTGGGCACCAATAACTGTTAGGTGAGGACCCAATGACGACTTTATTCCTACGGTTATACGGTGGGTCTGACTTAACTAAGAAATGGGACCAATAACTGTTAGGTGAGGTCTTCATGGCTTAGAGACCAAGTTACACTGCAACATGCTTGAGAAGCATTGTACAAGAGTTGTACACTCATCCATCTATGTGTCACCAATAACTGTTAGGTGAGGTGGCATGTAGATTGGTGAGACCGCAGTACCTACTAGAAACCCTAGTCGCGTAGGATTTCCGTTTTCCTACCAGGAGAGTGTGAGGAATTCGAGAAAATAGTGGGAGTTACATTTGTTCTAAAAGACCTTAGAACAGATTAGGATCAGGTACAAAAGTCTAACTAGAATCTTTACTCTCTGCAGATACAATGTCGGCTTCAAACCCTTTGACCCGTATTCTTGAGACCAACCGACTGACCGGAACTAATTACAAAGACTGGCTTAGAAATCTCAAAATAGTTTTGGACTGTGAGAAGATAGGCTACATACTCGATTCAGATATCCCCACACTACCAGCACGTCCTACTGATGTTCAGCGTGAAATGCATAAAAAGTGGTTGGATGATGACATTAGAGTAAAATGCTATATGATGGCATCCATGTCTAATGAACTCTAATGCCAGCATGAAAATATAAAGACTGCTAGGGACATACTGGCACACCTGCAAGAGTTGTATGGTGAGCAGAGTCGCACAGCTCGTTTTAAAGTGTCCAAGAGGCTCTTCAAAGCGAAGATGCGCGAGGGGCAGTCTGTCCATGATCACGGTCTGACCATGATCAAGGACCTAGAGGAGCTTGAAAAGCTCGGTATGGACATGCACAAGAAATTACAAGTGGATTTGATCCTACAGTCACTTCCTGATTCATTTGGTCAGTTTATAGTAAACTACCACATGAATAAGATTGAATGCACTAAGACTGAACTAAACAACATGTTGGTAACTGCTGAGGGAGCCTTGAAAGGTTCAAGGGGCAATGTCCTTACTGCTGAGTTGACTTCTGGTTCCAAGAGAAAGTCTACTTGGAAGAAAAAGAAGCCTGCTAAGAAGCAGAAGAAAGACAAGAAGCCAAAGAAGGAAGTTCAAAAGAAAAAGGCTAACGACAAAGAAAAATGTTTCCACTGCAATGTCGAAGGCCACTGGAAGAGAAACTGTCCTTCATACCTCGAGAGCCTGAAGAACAAGAAAGGTGACACACCTTCAGAAGGTATAGACTTGCTCATAATTGAAACTAATCTAACGGTTTCTTCTACTTCTAGTTGGGTTATAGATTCTGGTTCTAGTGCTCATTTGTGCACTACCATGCAGGGTCTAAAGGAAAATAGAAGGCTGGCGGAAGGTGCGGTAACCCTTCGGGTTGGCAACGGGGCAAAAGTTGCTGCTGTGGCTGTGGGCACCTACCATCTGCGACTACCGTCTGGATTTAGTTTAATACTTGAGACTGCTATTATGTACCTGTTGCTAGCAGAAATTTGATTTCTGTTTCATGTCTAGCACAGGAAGGTCATGTTTTTACATTTGACAAAGACTGCTGTTCTATTTATTTGAGAAATAAAATAGTCGCACGTGGTTTCATGATTGACAGTCTCTATCATTTACATATGGATGTATTTGTGAATGTTACCGAGCAAGATGTGAGTGCCAAAGGATCCAAAAGATCCAGAGATGAGATAAACCAAAGATATTTGTGGCACCTCAGACTTGGCCATATTGGAGAGGACAGAATGAACAAAATGGATAAAGATGGGCTTTTAGGCTCATTGACTTCCAAGTCATATCCAGTTTGCGAGTCCTGTCTTCAAGGAAAAATGGCAAGACTGCCCTTTGTAGGACATGGGGAGAGGACCACTGAATTACTTGCCCTAGTACATACAGATGTATGTGGCCCATTCGATGTGCTAGCCAGGGGACGTTATTCTTACTTCATTACCTTTACCGATGATTACTCACGGTATGGGTATGTGTATCTTATGAGACACAAGTCTGAGTCTTTTGAAAAGTTCAAAGAGTTCAAGAATGAAGTAGAAAAACAAACTGGAAAACCTCTTAAGGCTCTTCGATCAGATCGAGGAGGAGAATACCTTAGTAGAGAATTTCGGGACTATCTCAAAGAAAATGGCATAGTCTCACAATGGACACCTCCGGGTACACCTCAACTCAACGGGGTGTCAGAGAGGAGGAATCGGACCCTATTGGATATGGTCAGGTCCATGATGAGCTTCACTGATTTACCTATGTTCCTTTGGGGAGATGCCTTACTCACAGCGATTTATTTATTGAATAGAGTTCCCTCTAAATCCGTTCCTACCACACCGTATGAGATATGGCATGGTAAGAAACCAAGTCTGGGTCATCTCAAGATTTGGGGATGTCCGGCCCACGTCAAGAGACTACAGGCGGACAAGTTAGAGGCTAGGACCATAAGTGCTCGTTTTATAGGATATCCTAAAGAGTCATTAGGATACAATTTCTACATCTCAGAGGATCACAATGTGTTTGTGAGCCGTCATGCCATCTTCTTGGAAAATAAGTTTATCCTTGATAGAGGCAGTGGGAGGAAAATTGAGCTTGAAGAGAAAGTCTCTGAAAAGCAACGAGTCATGGATCCTATTGAACCCATTCATACAGAGCCAGTACACGATGTCCCTCGACCACCTCGTAGATCTAGTAGGGTCTCCCATCCTCCCGATAGATACTTAGGTATACTAGAAGAGGATACCGAGGAAATGTTCCTAGTGGGAGATAGGGATCACATACAGGATCCCAAAACCTACAACGAGGCGATATCTGATATCGATTCCGAAAAATGGCTGGAAGCTATGAAGTCAGAGTTAGACTCCATGCATTCCAACCAAGTCTGGACCTTAGTAGATCCACCAGAAGGTATTGTACCTATTGGATGCAAATGGATCTACAAAAGGAAGATAGGTTCGGATGGAGAGGTAGAGACCTATAAGGCAAGGCTTGTGGCGAAAGGGTATAGTCAACGCGAAGGCATTGACTATCAGGAGACCTTTTCACCTGTAGCCATGCTAAAATCCATCCGAACATTGCTTGCCATTGCAGCATTTCATGATTATGAAATCTGGCAGATGGATGTGAAAACTGCTTTCCTGAATGGATATCTTGATGAAGATATCTATATGGAACAGCCTTTGGGTTTCACTTCCAGTGAAGGAGATCACAAGGTCTGCAAGCTGCAAAGGTCCATCTATGGACTAAAGCAAGCATCTCGGAGTTGGAACACTCGTTTCGATGATGCAATCAAAACGTTTGATTTCATCAAAAATGAAGAGGAACCGTGTGTTTACAAAAAGGTTAGTGGGAGTGCTGTCGTTTTTCTCGTACTGTACGTAGATGACATTCTCCTGATTGGGAATGATATTCCCGTGCTAACCTCGGTCAAGGTCTGGTTGTCAAAAGAATTCTCCATGAAAGACCTTGGGGAAGCATCCTATATTTTGGGAATAAAGGTCTATAGAGATAGATCTAAAAGAATGCTTGGCCTTTCACAGAAAATGTACATAGAGGAGGTGCTGAAGAGGTTCAGCATGGAAAACTCCAAGAGGGGTCTCTTACCCCTAAGACATGGAATTCATCTCTCCAAGAAGATGTGCCCCAACACATCTGAAGAGATTCAACGCATGAGCAAGATCCCCTATGCATCAGCAATAGGGAGCCTCATGTATGCCATGCTATGTACACGACCTGATATAGCCCTTGCTGTGAGTGTCACAAGCAGATATCAGTCGAATCCAGGTGAAGAACACTGGACAGCTGTAAAGAATATTCTTAAGTACTTGAGAAGAACTAAAGATTTATTCTTGGTCTTCGGAGAAGATCAGAGTTGAAGGTAGAAGGATGCACATATATTGATGATAGAAAGTCTACATCAGAATATGTGCAATTGTGGTTCAGTAAATTGGAAGAGTTCCAAACAACCGATCATTATAGATTCTATCTTAGAAGCTGAATGTTAAGTCGTATCTAAGGATGCAGTAGAAACCTTCTGATTAAAAGTTAATTGCAGAGTTAGGTGTAATGTCATCAGATGCCATAACACTTTACTGCGATAACATTGGCACCATAGTGTTAGATGTATGCCCTAGAAGCCAATTTTGGCTGACACATTATTAATTCTAGGGACATAATTTTATACTTGACTATTTATTATTGAATAAATAAAAGGCATCTTTCTATTCATATTGTTTATGTGTCTATGAATCGTCCAAGAATTAATAAGATGATGATGCGTATTCTTAAGAGTTAAGAATTTGAGCCATGCATCATTGGTGATTAATTTCTGAATGCTCCTGATCAATGGATCATCACAAGGACGGTGATCGATCCGATCAGTGCACACATTACTTTCCTTATGGATGGACGGGACTCGAGTCCACAGTGTGGCGACACTGAAGTAATAGTGCAAGTGCTTGTGAGAGAACAAGGGTACTGAGCGTGACCAACACAAGAAGTCACTTGGATGTCTATCCACTCGTCAGTGACTTGCTTGATGTTGCAGTAGTGTGACTAGTCCTTTGACCTGCGATGCTTCGGCTACTCACAGTGAGGTTATTGTAGTTTGACTGCACAAATGCATGGTCTCTAGCCATATGGGTCCATGCAGTGTAGATTGGCTGCAGTAAGTTCACTGTAGGAGTAGGGTATGCATCTACAAGGAATCTATCGACCTTGATAGATAAGGAGAGATCCTATGTGATTTATGAGACTGAGTTCGTAAGACCTCGGCCGGGGCAGATTGCATAGTGGAGAAAGAGTTTTCCACTCTCGAACTTAAGTCGAATAAATTTTGACATATGACAGACGAAGGGGTTTGACGAGTTATCCATGACCTCCGTCTTGTAGGGATCCACGATAGAAGGACTGTAACACATGACAACTGCACCTAGAGGTTCATCATTCTATTCTGCTGGGTAGCCACTACATGCTGCTAGGTGTCACTGGTGGATGGTGGGACTCATAGGGATTATCTTGATGATCGATAAACCCTAATGAGTTGAGTTGGAATCGTTCCAACCCATTGAAAGGAGTTTTCAATGATACTGAGATGGAGATCTCAATATGTCTCATTACCAGTCAGATTAGAACCTATGAGGTCACACACATTAGAGGTTCTGATTATTAGGATTGTCGATTTGTGATTTGAAATCACAATGTCAATTGTCAATAAGATTGATGTACAAAATAACCCACTAAGAGTTAGTGAGTTAAATGGAAGAATTAAATAATTATAATTAGATTATAATTAAGTTTTTTATTGCTGATTAATTAAGTCAAATTATGATGGGTCTGATCCAAAAGAAATTTGACTCAAATCCTAGTCAAGAGTTGGCTAGATCGAGTCCCAAAAATCCTACCTAAATTCAGCCTTTTTCTTTATATGGAGCCTCCCTTTTAATGCCCTATTTTGAGGAGTCAAAAATTGGTAAGAAGGGGCAGCCAAGAGGGCAAGGAGGAGCGTGGCCCCCTCTCCTTCTTTGCTGGGAGCCAGCGCCCCTTGATTCAAGGAATCAAGGGGCCCGCCAATGCAAAAAAAAAAAAAGGGGGAGGCGCCAAGAAATCCTAGTGGGACTAGGACCCTTGGCGCCTAGGGTTTTGAACCCTATAAATGGGAGCCCCACGTCCCATGCTTTCAGATAAGAACTTCTCCCAGCCGTGGGGCAGCAAGAAGGATTTTTGGAATATTTAAATCAGCAAAAAGGGAGAGAAAAGAATCAAAACAGTGAAGGGTTTTCTTCTTCCTTTTGAAGGCTGCATAAGGTGGGATCCTTGTAATTTCTTCTTCCTTCTTCTTCGACATCCAAGAGAGGCTTTTGCAAGGAGCTAGCACCCCGGTGAAGCCCCATCTCTGATCTTCAGCAACCTCGTGTGGATACTTGTAGAGGCCGGATGTTTGTGCGGCTACAAGGAACCAAACCACGATCATCGGTTGCGGTGTTCTTCTACCCGCACAAAGGTGAAGATGAGATCTTCATTTGAACTTTTATATTTCTGATTTTCTAGTAGTTTAACAATTCATAATTAATTATTAGATCTTAGTTTAGTCCCCATCTTAATTCAAAAGGGTTCTGAATCGTTTTGATTCAGAAAAATTTTGAAATCTACCCGATCCTGTTCCGGCGTATGCGATGCACCGGGCCCGGCATGCGGATTTCGCCGCGAACGTCGCGCCGCTGTGGGGCAATCCAACACATAGCACTAGCTATGGAGCCATGGTCTCATCAGAAGTCCAAGCACGTAGAGCGGCGCTTCCATTTCATACGCGACTATGATGTAGAGGTGCAGAGAGTAGACTCCGCAGATAACGTGGCAGACCCGTTCACTAAGCAGCTGAGTCAGTGAAAGACTGAAGCCCACCTTGAGAAGATGGGCCTAAGATATATGACCAATTGGCTTTAGTGCAAGTGGGAGATTGTTAGATGTATGCCCTAGAAGCCAATTTGGCTGACACATTGTTGATTCTAGGGACATAATTTTGTACTTGACTGTTTATTATTGAATAAATAAAAGGCATCTTTTCATTCATATTATTTATGTGTCTATGAATCGTCCAAGGAATTAATAAGATGATGATACATATTCTCAAGAGTTGAGAATTTGAGCCATGTATCATTGGTGATTAATTTCTAAATGCTCCTGATCAATGGATCATCACGAGGACGGTGATCGATCCGATCAGTGCACAGATCACTTTCCCTCTGGATGGACGAGACTTGAGTCCACAGTGTAGGGACACTGAAGTGATAGTGCAGGTGCTTGTTAGAGAACAAGGGTACTGAGCGTGACCAAGACAAGAAGTCACTTGAATGTCTATCCACTCGTCAGTGACTTGCTTGATGTTGCAATAGTGTGACTGGTCCTTTGACCTGCGGTGCTTCGGCTACTCACAGTGAGGTTATTGTAGTTTGACTGCACACATACATGGTCTCTAGCCATATGGGTCCATGCAGTGTAGATTGGCTGCAGTAAGTTCACTGTAGGAGTAGGGTATGCACCTATAAGGAATCTATCGACCTTGATAGAAGAGGAGTGATCCTATGTGATTTGTTAGACTGAGTTCTAAGACCTTGGCCAGGGCAGTAATATAAAGTGGAGAAAGAGTTTTCCACCATTGAACTCGAGTCGAATAAATCTTGACATATGACAGACGATGGGGTTTGACGAGTTGTCCATGACCTCCGTCCTGTAGGGATCCACGATAGTAGGACTGTATCACACGTTAACTGCACCTAAAGGTTCATCATTCCATTCTGCTGGATAGCCACTACATGCTGCTAGGTGTCACTGGTGGATGGTGGGACTCATAGGGATTATCTTGATGATCGATAAACCCTAATGAGTTGAGTTGGAATCGTTCCAACCCATTGAAAGGAGTTTTCAATGATATTGAGATAGAGATCACAATATATCTCACTACCAGTCAGAATAGAACCTATGGGGTCACACACACTAGAAGTATTGACCGATCCGATGGTTGAAATCGTGATTAGGAATCATAAGAAATCAATTTGATTGATAAGAAGTTGAAGGAACAAAGGGAATTAATTAATTGGACTTGAAACAAGAATCCTACTTCGGGTAGGATACCTAGAGTCCTAATTGGATTAGGACTGGGAATCCTAGTTGGAGTAGGACTGGGATTCCTACTTGGGATAGGATTCCTAAAATCCTAATGAGATTAGGAGTTTTGAATTAAAATTGGATTCCTACTTGGAGTAGGATTCCTAGAGTCCTAATCGGATTAGGACTTCGGATTCAAATAGAGTCCTAATTGGATTAGGACTAAAATTAAACAAATCCTAATTGGATTAGGATTCCTTAAGTCCTAATTAATTAATAATCTAATGAATCAACATGACTCCTAATTGGATTAGGATTGAAGAGTTCAATTGAGTCATGATTCATCCAAGTCCTAATTGGATTAGGACTAGCATAGTTGAACCCAAAATTGGCTAATCCTAATTAGATTAGGATGAAACCATGAGAGAGGCACCTAATCCTCTTTGGAAGAGGATTAGGTTAACCAACTAAGAGGGGCATCAGCCCCTCTCCAATTGCTTAGGGCGACAAGAAGAGAGAAGGTGGCCGGCGCTCCAAAGAAGGAAGGCTGTCAAGGGCTCCTAACTTGTAGGAGCCCTTGATGCTTATAAAAAGGGACCTAGGGCCGGCGCCCTAGGGGTGAGCTCTCTTCCTCCTCTTGCTGCCGCCACCAGCCCCTCTCCTCTCTTGGTTCAGCCGCAAGCAAAGGGAGAAGAAAAGCCAAGAGTTGGCGGCTTCCTTTCCCTTCCCTTCCTTCATCCAACGCAAGGAACAGCAGAAAGCTGCGTGGGGTTCTTTCTTCTTCCTCATCTTCATCCTTCTTCTTCCTCCTCTCAAGCACAATCAAGGGTTGATTGAAAGAGAGGAGATCAGCCATCAAAGCTATCTTTGCAAGGGAGCTAGCACCCCGGTGAGATAGAGAGCTTGGATCGGATCCTGCTTCGTGTGGATACCCGTAGAGGCCGGACGTTTGAACGGCTTCAAGCGAACCCTCTTCCAAAACCACGAATTCAGATTTGCGGTGATCATCTACCCGCGCAAGGTGAAGATCTGATCTTCCTAATAGTTCTAAAAGTCTTAATTCTTACCTAATTACGAAAGGTCTCGAAACAACGTTCATGCGATGAACGTCGATCCCGCACATGCCTCTTCCGCTGCCACCTGATTTAATTTTTGAAATATCAGCGGCATGGGCGGGTTCCCAACACCTCCCGCCGCCGCTGCCCTGAGGGAGGAGCCTCGCTTCGGCCGGTGGATCGGAGGGCGCTCCATCTCTCCGGTCGCCGGCGAAGGAGGGGGATGAGCCGGAAGACGAAAGGGAGCCGGAGAAAGGGGGAGATGGAGAGGCACGGGCGAAGAAGGGTGCCGAAGCCTCTGGAAGCTCCCAGAAAGGAGAAAAGAATAAAAAAAGAAAAAAAGGGGGGGCCTTAACGGGTCTGCCAAGCGGGTCGGATCCGAGTTTGGATCCGAAACCCGTTAGGCCCAAATAATTTAAATTAGCTGGGTTAAATCCAAGTGGACCCGAATTCTAAATTGGGCTAACCTTAATTTAGGTTAAGCACAGGTTCAGTTGGGTCCGCACCCAATTCAAATTAAATTAATTTACTGGGCTCGGGCTGGCCTTAGACCGAACCCAAAGCTGGACCCACTCTAATTAAGCTAAGTACAGAGGACCTAATTGGTCCCTGCAGGCCAATTAAACTGGAATACAAGCCCAGTTAAATTGGGCTAAGTCTGGACGGGCCCAAACTGCAAATTGGGTCAAATTCGAACCGGATTAAGCCCAGATAGACTTGGGTCCGAACCCAATTAAGCTGGGTTAGTTCCAACAGACCCAATTGAATATAGATCAAGCCCAATTTAAGCCCAATAATGTTGGCAGAAAGCCAAATTGGCAAGAAAAAGGGTGGACCTAACCACAAACCCGACCCAACCCTTTCATTAAAGGCCCAATTAGGCCTTGTAAACCCAAAATTGCTTTAATTAAACCCAAAGGCTTCAAGTTGGGTGAATTAAACTGGGCTAAAATCCTTGGTTGGGATACAAACAAGTCCATAGTAAGATGAACGAAATTTATGTTAATTAGAGGATAATGTGGGTCTTGCAATGTGATTTAGGAATCAAAGACCCGTCGTCCGAACCCAAGGAATTGGAATACTACTTATTGTAAGTAACCTGTTCTAATCCTGTTATGGATCATACCATGTTTACAAGCATCCTCTGAGTAATTTTTTTTAATATATATGATTCATGCATGATGTGTTTGTGTTGGATAAGTAACTTGCCTAATCTTATAGACTATGGCCATGTATCGTACCATGATTTGCTGCCATGTTAATTATATATGCAAGTTAGTATAGCAAAATACTATAATGGGCTCAAAGATGCTACTGATCGAATGCAACTGAGCTGGCCTTGCTAGTGGCCGAGAATGACTAAACTGGTCTTGCTAGTGGCCGAGAATGACTAGCTGGCCCCGCCAGTGGCCGAATGGACTTCGCAGTAGCATCCGAGAGAATGGACCACGGCATGCCGGGGGCACGGTTAAATATGCATATTTTGTGAAAATTTTTGTGACTTGCAATAGTGCTCTGTTTAATTCGCATATATATTATGCCATGATAATTGTTAGATAAATATGCATGTCAGCTTCTCAAACCCTGATAAACATGTTTAGCCTACTAGTTGATCCGGTAGGATTATGCAGGATTACTTACTGAGCCGTGTAGCTTATGCCTGTTTGCTTTCCATTTTCTTCCAAATCATCATCAGTGATCGCCATCAGATACAATTTTCTTTTGTTACAGAGCTTCGTTATTTTTGGAGAAGCCTATATACTTATGTACATTTGAACAGCTTAGAAGTTCTGTATTTTTTTTATCAATCTTCAAGGTTGTAATGCAAATATTTTAATATATGAAAGTTTGAATCCATTAGCTACCTGTTACCCCTGTACGAGGTTGCGTGCTATTGTGGGCGATAGCCGGCAATGGCACGGCCGTGTCACGGATCCGGGTCCGGGGCGTGACAAATTTTGACGGGTTGGCACAGGATGGTGAAAGTAGAGGGGTTGCTGGGTTCGTTATTAGGGACTCAAGCTCTCGTGTTGTGGCAGTTGGTGGCTATCAGCTAGCAGAAACCTTGGTCCCCAGTGCCGAGCATAGGGCTGCATAGGAGGGCCTTCGATATGCGCAGCGAGTATTGCAGGCTCACTCCATTATTATGGAGGGCGACTCAGCCACTATTATAGGGTGGATCTAGGAGGTTACGAGGGTGTCGGGGTGGGATCATTCCCTACTCCGGCCATGGGTAGAGATGGGGACGCCTTCCTGGTCAAGAATGTTTATAGGAAGGCTACTAGGGCCGCTGATTGGGTGGCCTTTTATGTGGCTAGTCACCCAGACGACACTTTATGGATGCAGGAGGGAGAGCTACCCACGGCTCTCCATGATGTATTGTTTTCTGACTTTATTGGATGTCTTCGTACTCGTGTACTGTGAGACTCCCGCCAAAGCAAAAAACAAAAAAAACAAAAAAATCCAATTTTATTACGGTGGGTTCCAAATTAATCTTTGTTGAATTAGAGGAAGAGGAAAAAGGGTGGGAATCAAAAATAAAAATCCAAGTGCATTTTGGGAGGTGTTAACAGTCTAATGACCAAGCTCTTTGAGGATTAGGTAGCCAAAATATTGTGGGCTTCAGAGTAGTCTAAGTAGAAAGTGAAAAATCTTAGAGAGATCCGAATACCTCCTCTTCTCTGATGTGATGAGACTTCCCTTTCCTATCTCGAGGAAAAAAAGAGAGAGGAGAAACTCCATTCTTTTGATATATGCAAACCCATTATGTCATTCCTCATATATCTATTGAGGATTTTCAGAGAAATAGCATCCAAACATATGATAACTAATGAGACACAACCATTCTTCTTCTTCTTTTTTGTTAAACATATAAATTTTTTTAGCAAATGTATGGGATGAAACTTGGATATAAGCTCCCACACAAAATTTTAACTATGAACATGCATTAAGTTTTCCTTTAGGACTTGTTTGATTCACTGAAAAAGAAAAAAGTGTGGTCAACAAAAAAAATTGAGAAGTGCCTCATGTTTAATTAGAGTTTTTATGAAAAGTGTCGGAAATTTTTTTTTCTATTTCCATCTAGCCGACGCTTTTACGACGCTTTAAAAAGTGCCTGAAAAGATAAGTTTTTTTGTAGTGGAAAAACCCATATAGTACATAAGAAAGTTATCTTCTAATGGGCTGAAAATTAAGGTAATTTTTTTTCTAAAAGTGCACTTAAGTTTTAGATAGATTAAGTTGCTAAGCTTACAAGCCTCACCAAATATTTCATGTGCATTAACAGATGCCCTAAATTAGGCATCCTCCTTGGTCAAGTGCACACAATAAAATGACAAAGTAGGATGTGATATCCAGATAAGAGAATCGAAATGCTTCATAGTGCAGGTCAAAATCAAAAAACACCGCTACCGATCACCCACTATAATCACATCATAATCTAGATTGATGCCAAATGCAGTAGTATCGGTAGTAATAGTCGAGCCCCACCAGCGCTTAACCAATCACTAACCTCCAGTACTTAAGCAAGCAAATCGAGCTCAAGCTGCTCATCTAATTTTCAGCCAAATAAGGGCTGCTCATGAGCAACTCATTTTTCCATGTGTCTGTATATCTTGAGGGAATTTTTCCACCACTATATATTGATATTATAGTTGTAATAAACTTTTTTTATATATAAACTATATCAATTAAAATTAGAACTAAAATATTTTAACAATGATAACAATAATTAATATAATATAATATGCATTAGTTATTTAGTTATTTAGTTTTGAGCCCAACGTTTGTCGCACATGAACAATAGTCTAATTGACCCACATCAAAAAGGCGATACCAACCAACGAGGTGACCAACCAACACTATTAATTTCCATGATGGGTATCAAACAAGGGTGGTGTTGGTTTTTTTGAGACGTCTCAGTTCTCTTTTGGTTTTCAAGCTTTGTCAAAAGTATTCACCACTTGGGCCGGGGGGAAAAGAAAATCTAAAAATTATACCCTTCGCCAGAAGGTAAACCGTTCTTTGGGTTGCAAGTGGATTGCATTGAAAGGTATCTGAACCGAAAGGAACCTGAAAATGATCAGCTCGATTTAAACAAAAGCCATTTAGGTCAACTTTGGATTGGAAATATGCCCCATTTCAATTATTAGTTGGACATGGACCACATCAAGATAGACTGTTCTTCTCCAGAGAAAATCCTAAGGCCCCGGAACCTCCTTTCCAAATCTTATAAATTATTCTGGTAATACTAGTTTTTTGTTAAAAAAATGAAGCAAACATTCGTTTTGCGTAGTCTTTTGAGAACATTTATTCCATATTGCTGTTAACTTTTAAGGGTCGTCGATGGTACCAACATATATTTTTTGAGAGAAGGCAATGCCTACCGAGGTTAATAGTTTACGTCTAGTATATCATGGTTAATAATAAGTTTGCAGAGACTACAGAGGTTGCAGTGGTGGTGGGGCAGCAACGGCGGTGGCGGCTGTGGTGGTACCAATGACAGTAGTGGTAAAACATATCAGTATTTTGCTTTTTGAAAAAAATAAAAGTAAATTTTTTTACATAAAAAATAAAAATAAAAAATAAAAAATAAGAAATTAAAATGGACCTCGAATTTTTTTTTCTTTTCTTTTATAGAGAAAGGATCTAAAAAGACTTCCGGAGACCAGGGCCGGCCCGAGTCTTAGGCGACTGAGGCGGTCGCCTAACGCCCCGGGCCAACGGAAGGCCCTCGGAAGGTAGAGAGAGAGAGAGAGAGAGAGAGAGAGAGAGAGAGAGAGAGAGAGGGAGGGAGGGAGGGAGGGACCGTGACCAAAAGGAAGCAAAGGCCCCATATAAAACGGGATGAGCTGGCTACGAGTCTTCCCCCTTGATGGAAGGGAGGTGGAGAGTTTCTTGGCCTGCAGAGGGGAAATTTAGGAAGTTGGGGACGGTAGTTTTGTTTTGGATGGAGAGAGAGAGAGAGAGAGAGAGAGAGAGAGAGAGAGAGAGAGGAGGGATTTGGTTGGCTTGATACACGCATGAAGCCACTCTTACCTTTCATCCCTTCTCTTGTTTGGTTTTGGTCTTGGTTTTCCTTCCCTCACATTACTCCTGATCCAGCTGGGCCATCAGGAAGAAAGGGGGATTGGAAATGGACTTCTTGGAGGGTGGAGATTCTTTTAATTTTCTCCTCTCGGTTTCTTCTCCCCTCTTGGGTGGTAGAGAGAGAAGGAGGGAGGGGGTTGAATGGCTGCTGTGCTGTGATGTTGCGGTTGCTGCTTGGGTACTCACTTGAAGGGGAGATGGAGGGATGGGACTTTTATTAATTAGATGGAGTCAATTTCCCATAATGCCCCTACTTTCTCTTATAGAGAAGCTCCTTCTTTTCTTTACCTTGACCATGAAGTGCCATGGGATGACCTTTTCCTATTTCGCTCTTGCTTGACATGGTAAACAAAATTGCCAAGCATTATCTCAGTTATTTAATCAGTTTTATGGCCCTTCTTTTAGGATAATTACTTTTCTGCATTTCCATTCAAAAATAATATTAAATTAAAAAGATTTCTGGCCTATCTTTGTTAGATTCATGTACCTTTGTTGAAATAGTGTACTTGATAGCTATCCATTTTCATATCATTTTTTTAATATTTTATATTTATTAAAAAAATTTATTATTAAAAAAAAAGGCCTCATTCATTGGATTCGCCTTAGGCCCCCAAATGTATTGGGCCACCCCTGCCGGAGACCAGCAAAGAATTAGCTTTGGTTAGCTAATCTAGTAGCCCATCCCAATCTAGCCCAGATTTAAAGTATATCGGACCAAAGTCTATAGAGGTAAATTTGATGAAGAACATTTAGTGGGGACCTATGTGTCATACAAGTAGATTGGTATGTTGTGGGCCGACATTATCATTTTAGAGGGTGACTCGGTCACTGTGATAGATTGGATTTAGAGAGGTCCGAGTGGTTTGAGCTGGGACCACCCCCTGCTTTGGGATATTTGGTTGATAGGCGGAGATGGGGTGGCATTTCAGGCCAAACACGTTTTTAGAGAGGCCAATGGCGCTGCAGACTAGGTGGCCGCTTATGTGCCAATCACTCTGGCGGCACCTTATCGACCCATAAAGAAGAGTTGCCTAAAGTATTTCGTGATGTGTTGTTTTCTGATTTTATTGAGTGTGTCCGTACTCGTGTAGTCTGACTCGCCCGCCTTAGTAAAAAAAATAAAGAGAAAAAAAAGAAAGAAAAAAGAAGTAGTAGTAGATTGGTACTCTAGGACGAGTCCGCGGGGCACATGCGGCACCTAATGCCCACGTGGGAGCCACATGAGGGAGAACACGGAGCTCCTCCCTGTCAAATATTGTCCGGTTCCGAGGCCCGCACACGTGCCGCATGCACCGCTCAAACCCCTCTCTGGTTTTGTTTTCCACCCAAAACGCGTCTGCAGGATTTGAAGACATCCGCCTCATATGCCCAAGCTCTGAAATGAGTCTTTCCGATGTGGGACTATTGGGCTTCACACCCTTCTCACCATCGGACAAGAACCATCCTCGGCTCTCATACCAAATGCCATGTCTCCGCCTTCGTGGGGCACGTGCGGCACCTAGTGCCCACATGGGGGCCACAAGAGGGGAGAACCGGGAGCGCATGTGTGCACGTGCGGGCCCCAGAACCGGACAATATCTGGTAGGGGAGTTCCATGTTCCTCCATCATGTGGCCCCCACGTGGGCACTAGGTGCCTCACGTGCCCCATGCAGACGGAAGCATGACATTTGGTATCAGAACCGAGGATGACTCTTGTCTGATGGTGGGAAGGGTGTGAGGCCCAATAGTCCCACATCGGAAAGACTCATTCCAGAGCCTAGGCATATGAGACGGGTATCTCCAAATCCTGCAAACGCGTTTTGGATGGAAAACAAAAATGGGGAGGGGTACGAGCGGTGCGTGCGGCGCGCGTGCAGACCCTGGAACTGGATAATATCTGGCATGGGAGCCCCGTATTCTCCCTTCATGTG
The DNA here is from genome assembly GCF_051530095.1 of Phoenix dactylifera. Lineage (NCBI taxonomy): Eukaryota > Viridiplantae > Streptophyta > Magnoliopsida > Arecales > Arecaceae > Phoenix > Phoenix dactylifera. Next base: position 52,222,888 of record NC_143190.1, on the reverse strand, counting down.
GCCCCACGTGGGCACTGGATGCCGCACGTGCCCCGCGGAGGCAGGGGCGTGATATTTGGTATCAGAGCCGATGACGACTCCTGCCCGATGGTGGGAAGAGTGTGAGGCTCAATAGTCTCACATCGGAAAGACTCATTCCAGAGCCTGGGCATATGAGACGGGTGTCTCCAAATCCTGCAGATGTATTTTGGGTGGAAAACAAAACCAGAGAGGGGTTTGAGCGGTGCGTGCAGCGCGCGTGCGGGCCTAGGAACCGGATAATATCTGGCAGAAGAGCTCTGTGTTCTCCCCTTATATGGTCCTCACGTGGGCAATGAGTGCCGCACGTGCCCTGCGGAGGCCAGGGCGTGACACAACCAAGCCGAAAATGGCATCTAACTCTGCTTCAGCTCGTCATTTCAAGGCATAAATTATCATTCTAGGTGTGCCATATATTGGTAACAAGGTACATTTTTAAAGGCCCAATAAAGTCTTCATTCAGGTGGGCTTCATATAAATATATGTATTACCACACTGATGGAAACTTATGAAGAAGCACAATGGATGGTTATGATATAGAGTTTTAAAATATTTTAATTAATGGTGGTCTTTTCGAGAAGATCTATCTTGTTGGTGGTTTTAGATAAGCTAGCCGGGTTAGTCTTGATGGGCCGGCCTGGGCATTCTCTATTTTGATATTTGGACTGTTCCATTACTTCCGTCTCTGTCCTTATCTATGTTCTCTTTTTAAAGCCCCATCGACCGGAGGCTGCATTGATGCTGGTTTTGTAATGTTTTTATCAGTCGTTACTTAAAATTGTTTCGCATTTCCTATTTTGTTTCACACTTGCCAATGTTGTGAAATTTTTGGTTGGTAGCATTGATAATATTGTTGGTGGCATGGTATCTAAAACTTATTATATTTCAATAAAATAATAAATTTGATTAAATTTTATAATCAGAAAATTTTGAAAATCAAATTGGTAGCAGCTTGTTTCCATTGAGGCATGTTGAAGAATACTGCCCTAAGAATTTGATTCATACCCTCATACGGATCGTCTCCAAGAAACAATAACTCAGCTCAACCCGATCTTCCTCTAACGAACATGCTTGCTTGGGAGGCTAGATCCGATCAACTTGTTCGGAGTTTCTCAAAGTAGAAGAGCCTTTTGTCTCCGACTTCAAACTTAGCAGAATGGGAAGCGTATTGATAATTAGGACTTAGAAATGTTTCCAAAGCAATATAATGTTTCGGAAACATCATTTTTGCCACGCATATGCGCGCGCATGCGACCATGAGCCGACTACCCTTAAACTCCAATTTTATCTCCAAAGGATGAGTTTTCTATAAACGCAAGAGAACTTGCTTTTATATATTCAATGTAGGATTCAAAACAAAAAAAAAGAATTTTAAAGCTTTTAAAATAAATAAATAAAAGGGAATAAGGATCCTTTTAAAATATAAAAAAATCTTTTCTGAAATTTAAAAAATTTCCAACAACTATGGTGGGGAGATGTGCCAACCAGCGGAAAAGATGGTCTCCTGCCGGAGGCGATGAATGAGGCGCAAATTGTTTGCCAAGGATCTCCTCCTGCAACTTCTAGTGTTGCATCTCTGCTAGAGTGCTGGCCTCCTGAGGTTTGAACAAAATGAAGAAAGGCTTAATATGTGGTTCCGTTTGATCCATTGCTGGGACCAGGCTTCTATTCCTTTCATGTCTGTTTTCCCAACAGGCGGAGCAAGCGCACGCATGTTTCCTCATGCCAAGAACAACTGTTTCCAAAACACTACCAAGGCTGCATCTGGTTGCTGCATGATCCTGAATAAAATTATCATTTCCAATTTGTTTCTGGCCTATTCAACCAAACACCGCAACCTTTCTGTTTTCGTCCGTCTCAAATATAGTTTTTGGTTTTTAGTGAAGTTATGTTCAGTTGCCTCTTTATCTTCGAAAGGCACAAAAAGATAAATATTTCATTGAAGAATGATATTATTCCAAACACTCAATTGCTTCTTAGTCTTCTTCTTCTTCTTCTTCCTTTTTTTTTCGTGTGTGTGTAATGAAAATGTCTACTTGGTAAACTATTGCAACCATATCTTCTCAGAGCCCTGCTAAATGGCTTCTCCATTCATATCAAGCAACTCAATCCTTCTTACCATTGTCATAAGAACTTCATAAGGTGATTTCAGAATTGTGTTGGATATAGAATTGGGTGTGCACTGGCCTTTGAAGCACCCTCATCTACTAAACCATCTTTGTGGACATTTTGCCAGCACCTGTTATGGGAAACTCATCTGAACTAACTGGAATGCTTGCCAAAGTTTCATACATATCTGTTTCGTTCAGTCTTTTCTTTTTTTCAATTATATTGACAATAACTTCATTCTTCAATGCAAAATCAGGGAATCTCTTTCTTTATTTCTCCTTTTTTATGGGCGGGGCGAGGGGGATGCAATACTATTTTGTTCTTCCTTCAAAGTTTAGTGCTTGTTATGCGCTTTACAGTTGTTAGATTCCTGATTATGTGATATGTATCTGCTAAACTGATTCTTTGTAGTTTAAGGAACAATCTCTGACAATCTTAACCAGTACCCAAAAAAAGGACAAAAAAAATATAATTAGTCCACAAATGAGATATGTTATCATATTTTATCCCAATATGGTGTTTATGTGTATGGTTTTTTCCTCCTCACAATAAGGTTGGAGTCTAATGCATACCTTAGGATTCTTTGATCGATGCATAGCTCAATCTCAGCAGACTTGTATGGGTCTTGCCACTCTGTTTTGATGCAATTACTTACAATATCCCTCGAGAGAGAAAAAATTACTCATTTAAGCTTTTCTTTTCTGAAACAAAAGCTTACCTGTTATCATATTTTGTATCAAGCAATCTGATCTATTGTCCACTCACTTTACATCATCTTCTCCGAGTGGTTCCTTTCATTGGCATACTCTCTGACAAGCGAGCATTCAAGTCTGTTGCTAATGCTGATGAGGTGGAAGCACTATTTGATGCACCCTCAGAGGTCTTTCTCAAGGTCTAGTCTGATTGGCTTTGTCAGAGTTTGTTCCAATAATCTTCCTTACCTGATCCCATTTTTCCTAATAAGGGCTCGTTTGGTTCGCGGAAAGTTTTTTCCTCCTAAGAATATGATTCCTGAAAAGCAGATTTCTAGAAAGGGAATGCCTAGAAAAGTATTTTTGGCATATTTGGTTGACCATGGGAAAGTGACAAATTTCCAAAATACTTATGTTTGGTTGAACATTTATTTCCTGGGAAAGTTATGTATAATTCCTATTATACCCTTAATAAAAATTAGGTATTTAATGCCTCTCTAATGCTTTTTTAATGTTGAAGGGCTTTTTTGGAAAAAAATAAAAATAGAGTGATTTCCGCCTTATGAAAAAGTTACATTTCTCATGAAATGTGGGAATTATATTCTCATGGGAATGCAACTTTTTCGTCTCTCTAATTTGAAAACTCCAATCAAACAAGAGGTATCTCATTACTTTTCCATTGACCACACTTTTTTCCCTTCTTTTCCCGCAAACCAAACAAGCCCTAAAATTCATTTTCAAGGAGCCGGAATGGATGGAGAAGACTTTCCTGTGTCCATTTCTTCTTTTTCAATTCAGGAACCGAGAATTTTATTATTTGGAGATTAACTGCAACTATCTTAATTCATGCTGCATCAGTTGTTTTCCAGCGGCCGCCTTCTTTCCCTGAGCAAAAGCCCGGGCACAGAGTCCCTCACTGCAATAAAGGGAACCTGTTTAATGCTATGAAACCTGAGATTCGTAATAACTTATGCAAGTCGTTTGCAGGTGTTTCTTGTGGCATTCTGAAAGGTTATGATGGTTCATTAATGGCGTCAGGATGGTGTAAACTCTTCATGAATGATGCTCTGAGAAAGATGGCGCTCCTTCATGAATGATGATGCTCTGAGAGTAGCGTCGTTGTTTTAAAAACAGGTCCTGTAGGCAGGCTTTGCAGCTGGCTTCACTGAATCCTGTGCCCTGGTTGATTTAGAACAGAGCAGATCATATAGAGTCCTTTTTTTTTTTTGGCTATGTCAATAGACCCAGTATTTTTAAAGCAAAAAAGAAAAAAGAAAATACATGGCAGGAGGATGAGGAACAAAAGTCATCCATCAATACATGGCACATTTAGAGAATTTCTATATAATTTATTCAAAAGAGTTGAAAAGGAAAACAAGTCTCAAGGTTTTCAAGATTTAGAAGATAGCAAGAGGCCCTATTTTGGGTGGATGCACGTAGGCCAACTAATGCAATGCAGTATAGCCTGCCATCTTATTTTGCTTTCTAAAAGGAGGTCACCTGCAAGATGGTCTGAACCGACAGCTTCATGGTCCGTGAAATTTATTAATCCAAGAACATTCAACACGGAAAAGAAAATAAAAAACCTACCTTCACTGAAATGTAGAGGAGACTTGAAATGTCTCGTTTCAGAACCAAATTATCAATGGAACTTGTGGAGAAAAAATTATCAATTGAATTCTTGAAATAGATTCCCATCTTTGAGCTTCAAAAACAGCACTTTAGGGTACTCAAATCTTGCAGTCTAGCTTCATTTGTCATCAATAGTTCGACGGTGTGTGCAGCAACAGCCACAACAACTAAGAAATCGCAACTTATTGAAGAGTTCTTTCAGGTATGCTCGGAATGAATTGGAAAAATTATATTCTCCGACATATTTGATTGGTGACTGAAATCGAAATCGAAATTAAAATGGAATACTAAAGAAGAATAGGAAAAAAAATTCCTCGAATTAGAGTCATTCATTCCCGTTCCTATTTTAGAGTCCAACTCCCCTCCAAACAAATATATCTTTACTATTTTTTTCTTCGTATATGGATATCTTTTGATTCTATGCTACATGAAATATATTAAAGGTGCCCACTACTAAGCATAGATGGGTCCATGTCATGAGATGCATGCGAAACAAAGATCATGTGTGACAAGATACATCGTACCGGTTTGAATTGTATAGTATGGAACGTACCATACCGGTTCGTACTGGTATCCGATATAGGTAGCATACCGATACTTACCATACCGATATTATGCTGGTGTGGCATCGGATCGGGATGTGGTACCGAGACGGTGAATCTTGAGTGTGATACACATGATCGAATATCAAAAATTGTATTTTGCACATATCTCAAAATCGATCTAAGGTTCAAAGCAAACCCCTTCCTCATTATCGTGGGCGTGATGACTCTTGGGAGCACTCATATAGGACGGTCAGGCATGGAGATATACAATTCAAATACAAATTCTTATTCTGTGCAAGACTAACACGGAGCGTCCGCAACGGGTATTTTCCCGCTTCTTGGGGCCTGGGCTATAAATTGTCCCGGTGGCGTCCCGCGCAAGCAACTATCTCCCCTCTTCGTCTCCCTCACCTTCGAGCGAGATTTCGATCTTGGAGCAGTTCTTTCCGACGAAGAGAGCAAAAGAACCAAGGCATGATCTCAAGTTCTTTCACCTCTCTTCCCTCGATCTCTTCTTCTTTTTCTCCTTTACTCTCGCATTCGATCTCTGGATTTTTGTGTTTTTTTTTTTTTTTTATCGAGGTATTGGTAGATTTCTAGCGGAACTCGAGCTCCGGATTCTCCAGATCTCCAATTAATTTAGATATATCGGCACATAATCTTTATCTCGCGCCCTAGAGAATGAACTGTTTTAGAACAATGCAGCTAGTAGTTCGTAAATGAATGTTTTCTATTTTATTTCATGAATTTGTTGAAAGTAGTTTTATTTTAGTTTCTTGTTCTGAGATTAGATGCTTCTTTCGTGCTTTATCGAGGAACTCTCTATATTTTAGGGTTTCCTCTGCGTGACTTGCTTCAAGAATGCATAGATGGGTTTAGAAAGCTCTCTGACGATTTATCTCCGTCCAGGTCCATGAGTTGATCTATTGCCGTTCTTCTTTGTTCATTTCCTGATATAGATTTTTATTTCTTGTTTATCTTCGAGGAATTATTTGATTTTATCTCTTTCCGTAGATATTGTGCTAAAAAATGCCCAATTTTTCAGAAATAAATTAATCATGTAAGGTTAATTTTCTTAATGGCATTCGTGATAAAAGATTTTCATCTCAAACAAGGAGGGGGAAAGTCTGATGTATTTTCCTTATTTTTGGTGGCACTAGGAGTGCACATATCGAGGAGTCATGTGGATTGCATCAATTAAACGTAGCACAATAGAATAGAAAACTGATTGAGGTCTTTGGGAATATGCAATTAAAATTTGAGGAGACTCCAGTCAGGAGGTTTGCTCCAATTTGCTTTTAAGAGCATAGAAAGAAAAAAGAAAGGCCTTGGCTAACTTGGATGGAGGCTTTGCAAATGAATTCTCGAAAACCTCTAGCAATGCTAGAGGTAACTCTTAATAGGAATGATTGGTGAATGCTGAACCCTAAGTGGTTGGAAGAAGCTTGATGATTTTATTGATCAGTGTTATGGGCATGGTCAGCAATAGGATGACTGGAACAGTTCATGTACTGACAGCTCGTAGCATGTAGCTGAAAGCAGGTGAAGAACAATCTAGAAATGAAAAATAGGTAGAGATTAGAACACACTTATTAGCAACATGGTAGCCAAAAAATTGTAATCTATTGCAAAGCTCTTAGATGGAATTATGCAGCTACTTCTCTCATGGTTTATACAACCATATCTCATTAACAAATTACCATGCTCTTAGTTGATTTTCTCCATCACTTATCTTATATGTCTTTTCATAAATGTCTGCATCTAGAAAATTCCCTTTTATGTCAAATATTTCAACTCTTTATCTGCTTCTTTGTCTCATGTTCTTTTGTGCGTGCAGATACATAGCATATGCTTGGCTTGTTGATATGATAGAATGGCAAATTCACAAAAAGGAGCCACTTCAACTACTTGTGACCAAAAGAAAAGCCCATTAGGTTAAATGTGTTATCGCATGCTTAAATTTATGTAAATCAATAGTACTTTTCATTTTCATCAGTGGCAGATATATATTGAACTATAGAACTTATCAAACATGATACATATCTATTCTATCATTCTAACATGAGCTGGAAAATGGTGGATGCAATATTGAGAAACAGCCAAACAGGTTTATAGCATACAAGGCAGTGATTTGACTGTCTTAAGATATGTTTACTCATCTACAGTTGTATTCTAAAACATATTGTGATGTTGAGTTGATCCGAAATGTAATGTTCACTTCAATTTTGAGCAGATGAAGATTTTGGAAATGATTTCCTTAGCTCCTGGCCATCAGCAAAAATGGGAAAAGATGCAATAGATTTTGATGTGGAAACAGTTCCTCTGATCGGAAAAAAATCCTTTAACTTTGACAAACTGTGAGTGTGTTCTTTTAATGGTATCCCCACTTGCTTTAATTTAAATATCTGTGAGCTAAAGTTTTGATCATCTGAAAAAGCATCTCATATTTGCAACCTATATTCCAAAAAAAATATCCACTTTTCTAAAAGGGATGCTGACAGTGCAGCCTCTAAACCAGGGATGACTTTGAGCTTGGCAGTGACTTTGACAAACTATCATCATTCAAAATGGATATGTCTGATCTGGACTTCTCTAGCCCAGTAAACAAGACTGCAAAGACCACTGAAAAATCTTCCAAAGAACTTCTTCTGGGAAAGCAGGAATCAACAAAGGACAAATTCTCCTTTTCTTTTGATTTTAATGAGTATGTGTGTTGCATACATGTTATGTCGAAGATTATTCTTTTTTATCTGTTGGAATTTCTTTCATAAATTTTGTTGTGATATATTTGCTATCAAAATAGTCTGTATGTCCGAGAATGAATTCTCTAATCCATATATTTTTCTTGGATCCAGGTTGGATAAGTTTGATCTTGACTCAAAGCTGGTGAAAGGAGAAAAGAAGCTTAGTAAATGCATGGATGATATTAAACCTGACTGTTCTATAAAGCTTGACAAGGGCATAGATTCCAGATGTAATTCAATCATGAATTCCAATGGCACTAAGATAATACCAAATAAAAAAAATATGGCCACTTCAAGACCTTCTCATTTTACAGAGCCTGGCATAGTAGATAATGCTAAGCCTTCCATCTCAAATCTATTGCATTATGATGTGTGTCCTGAAGCACAGACATCTACCGAGAAGCAAACTGTTATTAGAGAAAATGAAAATGAAACTCATATTATTCAGCAGCACATAGAACAATCAGATGGAAAATGGCCCATAAAACCAAATGCTGAAAAAGCTCCCCAAGATTTTGCTCTCCTCTCTGTATCTGGTGATGGTTCAACACATGCAAAAGTTCATCAAACTCAAGCAGAACTTGTTACTTCGGTTTCTGCAAAAGAAAATATAGCCAGAGAACAAGAAAGTAGTATGAAATCAGTAGATAGTTCACAATCCAGGAATTCTAGCCCTGCAAACTCATATAACTCAAGATGCTGGATGCCAAAGAGTAAAGCAGAATCACTAGATACTAATCACAAGTTCCAGAAACATGAAGGGAACCAAAGTGAGGTTTCTGGAGCAAGCACATCTTGTAGTGAATCAAATCAAGATCAAAAGAATGTTGAAAATCCTTCTGTCTCACAGAAACATGCTCCTGCAATCAAGAACACTGGAAAGAAGCAGGACCAAAGGTCAAATTTTCTTCCATCACCATCAAATAGGTGAGTTGTGTATTGGCATTCATAATTCAGTTCTATCAGGAAACACTTCTGCTTACGATATATGTTATCATTTCTTTGGCTGAAACCAAGCAATTGTCTAGGTCCAAGATTTGATTCATTTAACTGTAGAATCTGCACAACCTCTTGCATTATGACTTAACCTGCCCAATATTTTTCTAGTCTTTTGACATCTTATATTATCTGGCCTTTAAACAAAATATCCAGCACAAGATTGCATCAGAAAAAAATGTTATCCTACTAATTACTGTTATGCAATCACTTATGTTATCCCATATATTGCATGCCTGTATCTCCTGGGTAATATTATAATGCATGTTAATGGAGAATTTAGTGATAAAATAGCATACAATTACATGAAAGTCGCTTGATGGATATTTTGTTCAGAAGATTATTATCAGTAGAACCTGCTTTAGGGCTACTTTGCTGAATATGGCAACATATTCTATGTAGGGTTTCCAGATTAGTTCAGTCCATGTCAACAAAAGAGAAAGGAGCATCTGCTTTACAATTAAGATCTATGAACACTACAGAAGGCAGTCTATCTCAACGAACGACAGCATCAACACCAAAGCATCTTCATGGTTTGCAGAACAAGAAAATGGAAATTATGCATTTGTATCCTACAAGTTTAAAAAGGTAAACTACAGTAAGTTTCCAATATCTAAGCTCTCAACTGTCTAACTAGGTTGAATAAATTATCTTTTTCTGCTTTTTCCTACTGCAGAGAATCCAAGCCAAATGATGGACTAGCTCAGAATCTGGAGGGTGGCATTTTGAAGTCTGATGATATATCTTTAAAAACAAGTGTGCCATTTCTTTTGGAAAGCAAAAGAAGTAATAAAGACAATGATACTTCTGAGTGAGGAACCCTTACATGACTTGCCCAAGCTGATTAAACAACCCGTTTATATGCTCAAGTATTATGTTGAACATGACTGTGATAATCTAAGTCTTTCAGGGCTAGTTGTTATTGTCAATGCTTTTTCTTTAATACCGCATAGAAATAACTTTTACCCTCTGTTTGGTACGAAGGATGGATTGGGGGAAGGATGTATAGGGGAGAAAAGATAGATGAGAGACATCCATCCTCCCATATGTTTGGTGAAACATAGAAGGATGGACGGGAATATTTTTCTTCTTTGTTTGGTATAGGAGGAATGAAAGGAAAGATTGATAATATTTGTATGACATTTTTACTAAACTATCCTTTGATAAAAAAGTATTATTATTATTAATTTATAACACTTATTTATATTAAAGGAGTAGGGCAATATGTAAACTTATAATATTTATAACTTATAATTATATGAAAAATTATATAAATATTTAATTTAATTTAATTTAATAAATAATTTTATAAATTAATTATATATGAACTATTTTATTTATATATTAATTATATAAATAATTAATTAATTTGTAATTTAATTTAAATAGTTAATTGATTTTATGTAAATTGTTAACTAAAAATAGTGAATATAAATAGAAAAATAGAAGTAGTGTTTGGATTTTGTTAAAAAATTAATGAGGGGTAATTTTATCAATGTAAAAATCTACCTCTCAGATGCTTCATCCATCATTCCTTGCATCCTCCCAAATTGGGAATTGGGAGGATGCAAATTGGTGGGCCAAGATGGATGGATAATCCCTCCTTGTCATCCATCATTCCGAAGATTGTTTGAACCAAATGGTGGTTGGGGCCTATCCATCCTTCCACCCCATCTATCCTCCCTTTTATGACCCCAACCAAACATAGGGTTAGGGATATGCCAATACTATAAGAGATGCATGACATGTTTTACTATTTCTGTTATAAGAATTTGGGAAGAACCCTCACCTTCACTTTGCAGAGAAAGCAAAATGAAAGAAAGAAAGGCCAAAAGGTCAAAGGAAAAAGCCAACAAGACATCACTATAATAGAAACAAAATAAGATCCAAGGAATAGGGCCAGGCATTATCTGTCTGAATTGCACTTTCAGCACTCTAGTAATTTTTTTTATTTATTTTCTAAGTCTAGAGAAAACTGATGCTTGGTTTAGGCATGGTCTATTATTAGCACATCACTACAAGAGTTTCCCACTGTCTCCCAAGTATTCTACCTCACCTTTTTAAGGGAAAGTTGGTCAAAAATGGAAATTATCCCTTTAAATCGTTAACTAAGATCTGGCTTTAGTAATGATGATCTGGCTTTATAACAGCGATAGCCCAAAACCATCATGGGCCCTAATAAACATTTCCAATTACAACTGCCTCTTACACTTATTTCTAATTGATGTGAGCAGTTAACACTGTCATTCTGGGTTGGATAATATTATTTCACATTTTCTTTCTTTTCTTTTAACTATAACAAATTCTTTCGTTCTTCACTTTTAGTATATTCAGTGTTTCATTTTTATTATACAATCTGATGATCTTGATATTCATGAAACATATTTTGTAATTTTTCTAATTTAACTCTTTTAATAATTCGATCAAAGCCAAATATTTTACTTGCATATAGTTTTGGTTTTTACTCTGAATATAATGACCTGTTTTGTGCTTAGAACCTGTATGTATTCCTTGCAGTTTCCAACTTCATCCTTCCAACCTGCACAAACAGTCTACTGCAAGTAACAATGCAAAGAGTATCACTTCTAATCTTGTTTCAGGCTATGCACCTTTGAAAGGCTTCAAGAACATTTCCTTTGAAGGGCAAGATATCACTCCAAAAGATGACAAAAAATGTGATATATCTGGCTCGATGACTTCAAGGTAGAACACCTGCATCTTTTCCCTCCAATTAATTGGTTTGATTTGCTGAGACTGATTAGTAGAAGATTTTCTTAATATCAGAATGATTGTGGGTGTAGGATAACAAAAGTAAACAGCAGAATTCCAAATTCCACGATGCAGAAAGAAATAAAATCAGTAAGGTTTTTAGGGGGAAACTTAACCCCCAAGGTGGCCAACACTGTTATCACAGAGAAACATGCACTGTTAAGCCCATCTTTAAAGCGCAAGACACTTGAGGTCCTTTATACTTTTGCTCACTTGATATCTGTATAATATTGCAAACCAGTGGAATATAGATGGTGTTTATTCTATTATCTTCTACAAATTTGTATCACTGGATGTGTTTGATAGACTGAATTTTCTGCTTCTACTTCTCATTATTGCTTAAGATATACATGGTGCCAATATATGCATGAGAAAATCTCTAATTTTAACAAGAAACTAGATTTTCCCTTTTATGAAGATGATGAGGAAGACCAGCTTTGAGGGTTAAAAAATAATATAGCAGTTCTCTGGCAAAAAAGGTGATGCAATATAATAATATGTACCAAAGCTACTAGAGAGAGAAGTAACAGTGCAAGCTAGAAGTCAGCATGTATGGGTATTAATAGAGGGAAAGCATTCTTAGGATCAATGGAATTTAAAAGGAATCAGTAACAACATTACGTTGTATGAAAGAAAAGGCCTCCTTTTTAAACATTTGATTGCTTGAAAAGACTAGATTTTTGGGTGGTAAGTATGCCTCATTACTTTGATCCGTTTTGGAGAAGTTTGGACAAGTTTCACATACTTGTGATTGAAAAAACTCAAAATGGATACAAAGAGGGGGAAAAAACAAATGAAATTTCTAAGAAAATCCTCATCCCAGCTATTGTGAATCTCATGTCAGCCGTCGTTCATGTCAGGGGCTGTATACCTATATCCTTCTATCAAAGCAGGTATCCATAAAGTCTACCTTCCATTCAGACTTTTTACGCTTTCTTTTCTTTTTCCAGATCCCTGAAACACAGATCACAAGCACTCTCTTAAACTAGGCTATCTCTGGCTTATGCAGCACATACTGAAAAAAGAAGTTCCTGAACAAATTACCTCCAACTTGTTAAATACTAATTTTCCTCTAGCGCATTTGTTTCGTATTCTGTAATTCTTATCTTGACTTTACATCATCTAATATCACCACCTTTATCAGTTAAGCGTGTTACCATGCCAACTTTGTTGGGCCACTAATCACCTTTGATTTCTTATGTTGACATCCGAAATGGGCACTTGATATTTAGCATTATGAAAATCTTATAGAGTATTACAAAGGCATTAGGAAAGTCTCTATTATCTACAAAAAAATAGAAGTCAGCCCATTGTCTTTAATCCATTTTTCAAATATTTTTCTTTTTCAATGTGTTGCTTTATGCAGGTGTACAATTAAGGAATAAAATGCAAAATGTAACTGCCTTAAGTTCAAGTATCACGTGGCCTCTTTTCGTGGTCAGGCTACTTATAAAATCGAGAATTTGGGCATACTAGTAATATCTGCATAAGTATTTTTAATGCAAAGTTCGCCGTCTTGGTACTGGACCTCGTACCAATGCCATACTAGAATTGTGTCGGTACAGTATGGGGTCTTTGTGGCATACCGTACGCCTCTCGTACTGTGTACCAGTACCAAGCCGGTATGGTACGGTACATCCGATACTGTTCAGGTTTGGGCCAATACGGCGAACCATGGTTCTATGAATGTATTTTGTCATATTCTGCAATCATACGGTGCTTTTGTGTGAAAAGCAAATATCTACCTTCTATTTTTTTTCCCTTTGCAGATTTATCTGTATACTGTTGGTACTGATATCAATGTTTGTGTATTGTTTCAGGAAGCAAGAGCAGATGCAGAGACCTTAAAGCCATTAAAACGTATTATGGACTCTTCTACTGAAAGAAGGTTCCTTTGCACTAACAAACATTGAGGATCATTGCTTACTGTAGCAAGTTCTTTGATTATGATGAATGTGCTGTCATATTATGCAGGAAACCATCAGACGCATCCCCCAAACCTGATAGTGAGGTGGTAGATATTTAAAACAAGCTTAAAAATTAATTTTCAAGGCCCTTCACTGCAAATCATATTTATTGTGATGATAATAAGTCTAATATTATCATTTTATTTATATTGCTTTCCTTGATGGTTAGGCTCCAGAAACTCAAAAGCTGGAAGCTCCTCACAGCAGTGTGTCTGTTGATAATCGAACTTCTCCGAATGGTGCTCCTAAGGCGGGAAGCATGATGGATTTTGAAGTGCATGTACTGATAGAAAGTGATGGAAATGTGGAAAAAGCTGAATCCTGTGCAAAGGAGCTTGATGGTGTGAGTATATTATGTATTTCATACTTGTTGTTTGTTAGTTCTTTTGTATGAGGTAAAATAATTCTAAATACAACTTCGATTAAATGTTAAGTTTGGCTTAAAATTTGATATATAGCACCTCACTAAATTATGCTGAAGGGGCTTTCTAGTCTTCATGGCATCTCTTGATTGGACTCTAGATTTTTTCTAGCTGCTGACTCCCTAAATATGAGTTGTAACAACACACCAGTTTCTGTCAATTCCTCGTTTCTTCTAGAACATTAGGGATGGATACAGTTTCCTGTTCTTATTAATATTCAAATTGCATAATGAAAATTACAATCACTAGCTTATTTAATAGGAGCATCCATAGGTATTACCATGTTATGAGTTTTAGACTCCTACTTTGTCCCATGTGTCTCCCTTGCCATTTCTTTATTAACAGTAAACTAAGTAGGACTCTTTTGTCATTGTAAGCAAAGAAGCCATCTTTTTCTTGTGTGCAAAATAAGAACTGAAGATATTGTTTGACTAAATGCAACATTAGTTGATCATTTTATGCTTTCAAGTTTTCGTTAGATTGTATGCATTGGTGCAGATGTTTAATTAGCATGTCACCTTTGATTTTGCATTATTTAATGTTTTATATGTTTTAATTGATAGTAAAGCTAATATATATTTCTCGTAGTTTTCACTTATTGCCAAAGCTAGTGCTCTCTCCTAGGCCACATGTTGCTGTGCATAATCAGAAGTTAGGTATTTATGAACAAACTAGTGATCTATAAGTGGGAAATAGAGAAAATTGATCCAAAGTTACAGAATAGATTCTCAGTAAAATTGAATTCCTGAATAAAATGGCAAAGAGGGAGAATGTAGAGATCTATAAGTGGTCCAGATGAGTGTATCACCCTTGTTGGAGGAAAAAGAAAAAAAAAGGAAGGGAAAAGAGTGCATGCGAGGAGAAATCTATTTTGTATACTGTCTCTCACCCTGAAAAAAAGCTGGAGGTTTAGTTTTTTGGAGAGAGTAATGGCAAGAACTTTCATCAATCTAAGGGGTTTCTCTTGTGGTATTCAGATATGAGCATGACGAGTGCTTTATAGAATATCTAGGAAATATATAATTGGAGATCTCATCCGGAGTAGTGGTCTCATGATCTTTGCATGAACAGTTACAAGGAAGAAGGCCTATGCCAACGATGTTAGACCTCTAACCATGCAAGAGCACCATGGAGGCGTGGACCCCTCTGAATTTATGGTAGAATATAGGAAAGCCATGCAGGGAGTTACTGCACATAGACATCCTCTTTCATGACACAGCAAGTAAGGATTACAGAAAAATCAAGCACCGAAACATAAAACCTGATTTAATGTTTATTTTCTTTAACCACCAATCATCTTGTTGCTTCAATATTTTTTCCTCTCTCATAAAGACTGTATATTGCTTATGTTTCATAATTCAAGTTCTTATTTTTCAAGATTTTTGGCACAATACTTGAATTTTTAAGAATGTTTTCAATATATCTTAAAGTAGTTTTTGAGATCGCTAATTGTACTAGCAAAATCAAGGAGAGAGTATATCTAAGAGGGACTCAAGCACATGCCTTGCCTATTTAGCTTGGTTCTCAAAATATTTTGTTGCATCTTATTGTAACAAACCTTTGGTGAAATACCATGTTTATGCTTAATAAACAAGATTAGTGGAAAAGTATCGGTGAAATAATGAACATGAGTCTACCACTGCATTAGTAAGGTAGGTGTGGTGGAATCAAGGTTTTTAAAGACCGAGATCTTGGTCATCTTGGCAGGGGCTGATATCGAGATAAATCGAGATCTCGGTTTATCTTGGCCAAGATAATCTGTTTACTAGTGAAATTTGACTTGATTGTCTTTTAAACTGAGGTAGTGCGATATCTTGGGCAATAGATCTCATCATCTTGAGTGAGATATCATGAGATTGGCCAAGGCTAGAATTTGACTATTTTTTTTACTAATATTTATATATAGTGCATATAAAATATGGAATAGTAAATATCACGTAACTTTAAAAATTGAAAATAAATTATTAATAAAAGACATTATATAATAATGTAATACAGAAAATTATAATAACAACTTGTATCAAAATATTGAATATGCAATAAACTATGCAGATACTTAAATGCAGGGTAACTATCCTTGTAAAGTTTAATGGCAAATAAAGATGGAAAATATATTAGACATTGAGATACACATATATTACATTATTGATTAATATAAAATTTAAGTATTCAAACTTATTATAATTTTAAGATAAATTTAAGAATTAGTAGAAATATTATATTCCAAACAAAATCATTTTAGTTCGGGATTACTAGTTTACATCAAAAAATGTTAGAAAAAGTTGCATATTCATTTACTTGAGCATAAATGCCAAAACAAATAAAGAAAAAATATAAATATTATGAATTTTCATTTCATGTATTTGTGTTAGAAAAATTATTTTATATATAAGTATATATATAAATAATTATAAATAATTATATGAGTTGTTTTATGTTACAAATTATTTTATATTAGAAAATTATTTTATATATAATTATATGACCTATTTTTCATCTTGGTCAAGATATTGAGGTATCAGATTATCTCTGTTATCTCAACTGAGATATCGATTAGAATTAATTAAGAAATAAATAATACTCTACAATATTGTCTAATATGAAGAAAAATATTGTTCGATAATATCGATATCTTTGTTTAACCTTGGCCTACGTTTTTGCTTAGTGGCAAAATTTCTCGCCCAATATATTCATTGAGTCTCAACTGATATATTGGATTTTATCATTTGTATCAAACTGAGATTTTTGGGAGCGATATTTTTGATATATCATATTGGAACGTGCCTTATACCAAGACAAACCGAGATGTCAGTGGAGATGAAAACTTTTGGTAAAACTAAAATGAAGTTTTTAATGAGTACATTCAGTAAAAGTTAGTGGTTGCACAAATAATAAGCAAAAGCAGAAATAACAGATTGTGATGTTATGGGCATGATCAAAAAGACTGAGTAAGGTGCAGGGTTCAAATTTCTGCAGACTTGTCATTTGAAAGGGATGAAGACCAATAAAAGACCCAGATAGTGTAGGAATATATCTGAAAACATTGTGTTTATAATCTTATTAGTTACTGAAGTTCCAAAGATGAGGACTGAAGAAGGTTTTATAAGGATGATCCCAGATAGATCTGATAAGACTCATTCACTGCTATGTCTAAATGCACCAGGCAGTAAGTTTTGGATGAAGGTCATAAGTCATATCCAGCATATAGCGGTTGGCATTGATACCATATTTTTAATTTTGGTTTTAGTGCTGGTCTATGTTAGCTTGATTAAGCCTTAGGTTGAAGAGACACAGTCTATTAGTGGTGGGAGTCGGTTGGTTTACATAACAATATAATAGTAGTTTCCTTTTTTTTTTTGAAGTGGTGTTGGGCTAGGGGCTGAGGTGTCCCAATTAAGTGTTTTCGTGTGAGTTTTAGAGAGGACTGGACTAGTTAATAAGAGAGAGGGGAGGCATGATAGATAGATATACGTACATACTTATATGTATGTATGTATGTACATATGTATATATGTCTGTATGTATGTAAAGAAAAATAGCGTGAGAGAGGTTCACGTGAAGCTGTTTTTTGTGGGAAGGTGTCCCTGTTAACTGAAAGAAAGAGAGAGCAGTCTTTTGTTTAATTATGGAAAGTTTTGGTGTCTTAAAAAATAGGGATCCGAGTTTGTTGTTTGTGGCCTTTATATTTTTTTCTCTAAATGAGAAAATAATTTTGTTCTCTCTCCAAATTTATTCTCTCTTCGGTAATTATTCTTCTTGCGAGTTTGTCTCTGTGTTTGGTGCTTGTTCAAGGTGATCCTGATCCAGCCAATTTTATTGCGCAAGTCATTGTGCCATTCTACATATTTGTCGGATGGTGTGTGGTTTTCTCCACATGGTATCAAACCTAGGTGGGATTTTCTACATCTTCTACCCTCAGTGAACTTTGCTTTCTTTGTTCTTTCGTGTTCTTCTTAGCCACACGTACATCATGGACCATCTCATAATTCTACCTGTCTAATCATGAATTTGCTTGCTTAATCCTGGTTGAATTGGCCAGAATATTTGATTTGATGTAATAGCTAGTATCAATTTGGCCATGTCTAGTTGCAGTCTTCCATTATGTGATCTAATAAGTAGTATTATGTGTGCTTGACAACCAGCTGCCCAGCTGGCTTGCAACTCCACTGAAAGAGGTGATCACTGAAACATTATGAGGCCTTATTAGTCCATCATGTGATGAACTGAAGCTGGAAAAAAAATGAAAGTTAATTGAGTCTTGTTGGTTCATTCAAAACTTCCTGGTGTTTGAGAAGATGCATAAAATCGATTATCCCAATCTAGTGCTGATTTTTTAGATTGCTTGGGTGAATCTTTCTAGTCATTGCACAATTGTCAGCCAATCTTACTAGTATGCCTGTTGAACACGAATCTCCGTTCTTCAGTATCTCCGTTCTATTTTCATTTGTATGGATTTTTTCTTGGAGGGAAGCTCTATCAGTTTGATTTCCACATAGCCATGCTATCAAAATATAAGAATTCTGTAACCAATCTAAAACTCCTACATGTCAGAAATGTCAAGTCAATCAGATTTTTTCACCCAAATTTTTGCTTACTGATATCTGCCACTGGTTCTTGAAAGTATGGAAGTTCTGATGATAATCTTTTCAGATCTGCAACATGCTCAAAAAGAAGCATGAGGAAGCCAAGGAATTACTAGTTCGTGCAATTGTAAACAACAATGCACTGCTGATGCTGAACCATCCCAAATTTGAGGAGAAGATATCCTTCCATATCTAAAACCTATTTCCTTTTTTTCTTTTCTTTTCTTTTTTTTTTCTTTTTAACCAGATATTAACCTTGTTTACCTTCATTATCGGTACATCCGTGCCCTTCAGAGGTTCGCTAAGAGCCTGCAGTCTAAGGAGTACTGAAAAAAAGGTGATATCCTATTACCACCTATATGAACCAGCAGCTGATCTGCTGTAAGCTCTTTGTACCATTCATGCTAGTACTTGAGCTTTGAAACAAAAATTATGATGGTGAATTGCTGAGTGGAAGGGTGTTTCTACAGCTTAATTTTCTGTGATCATGTGAATGGAACAGTTGATTGAAACTCGATTCATGCGATGAATGAATCTTTTTCCTACAGATTTCAAATGTTCATCTGATTAGTTTTTTGGAGAAGAATCTTGAGATGATGGTTTGATTAGGATAGACACCAATATTGAAGGTAAATTTATTGAAATATTTTTGAATGTGGAATATAATTAAATGTTTTATTCCAAAAAGGAAAAGAAAAAGAAAAGGACAGCTGTTCTATGCATCAGTGTGAATATTCATGTTGTTTTCTGTTCAAAATCTTTCAGAGAGTTTTTGATTTTCAACTGTGACATTCTTCCCTGCATAATATTTGCTTTAGGCCATTTGTTCCACTTTAGTCAAAACGGCCACGTATTGAAGCAGCGCCATTTACGAGTCGAAAGAGAAATAGGACGTCCGCATTTTTGTTATAAATTTCACGTTTACTGGGTCCATATTATTTCTATCGTTTCTCAATGCTACGACATCTAAGTAGCAGTTGGTTTGCTTTTAAGCTGGTTGAAATTGAATTTTTCCAGTTGTATACTTATTAGCTTGAGCTGTATGCACTACGTCCTATGGTTATTGGACAATATATATATAGCGTGTCAATATAGCACTGTTGTGCCACATACCCCTTGCATCGCTTAAGCGTCCATGTACTATTTGAGCAATCTATTGCGACCTATTCCATTAGAGGGTGATTCGTGCATCTTCTTTGTCCTCATTGATGCCGCCAAGCCCCGGAGATCCACAACTTTATAAGGGATGTAGGACTATTAGCTGGCCTTAGCACTATTAAATTCAGGAGCATGGTTATCTTCCAATACTACCAATACTAACCATAAACGCAGCGAAGTTATTGTGATGCTGGAGACCTTCTTAGCTTAAAACCTTGCCATTAGTTAGCTTTTTTTTTTTTTTTTTTTAGACATTCTGATCATTAGTTAGGTTTAGGTCGTGTTGAACATAGATGGCATTTAGATGGTCTATACCACAAACACATAGATATCATAGAGTGCAACATAAATAAAAGGAGTTGGTATTACCTGACTATTTGCTCGAGCTTGATGCTGGCTGTCCTCCATATTATTAGTTTCTCTTCCAAGGCGGCAGTTGCGTTGCTTTTGAGACGACGATGGCTTCAAGAGTCATTTTCCAAAATGACACAATACTTAATTCTCCATTATTTCATTAAATATATACCAAGAGTCATTTTCCAAGAATGTAAATATTAAATCATAATCAAGCTGTCGAAGACACAGTGAGGTGATAAAACCTTAGACCTATTATTTTGCCAATTACTTTATTCGAACCATGATAACACTGAACTATGTATGACGCCATGTCCGCCGCGCGCATTTGGCCGTCTCTTGCCCTCAAAAGCCGCGATTTTTGCCCTGGATCGAATCGAATCCCACTCAATCGACTAGTAGGTAAGTGGGTTCGTCCTACTCCGCATTGGCTGAGCTTCGCACCACTGCGATCTTGAAAAGGCAGGGAAATACTGGATAGGCATGAGCAAGAAGAGCTAAGAAAGCACGGATCAGAGGCTATCATTTGAGTGGAAATGAATGAGCGGGCCATAACGTATCCATACTTGCGTGCCTCTACGGAAATGCTCACAAGAGTAGGCCATGATTTGGCCACCCTTATATATTTAGTCCATCCACCGTGGAGATGATATATGGATAGCCAAATACCAATGACTGTATCCACACTTTAGTCATTTCCTATAGACTACCGAGATGTGCGATGAGCGATGATAATTAAAGGTCCGAGGTATCCTTTTGGTGCTAGGAGTTTTAGATTAATGGAGGACCATATATATATCCCGTACGTAGGGGCCAGCTTGGAAAGTGGCAAAACCAAACCGTTTGTGAGACCTTTTATTTCCTTCTTCTGATCACGAGAAGCCAACCCAAACGGCACATTTTGGACTCCACTTGTACTCAGGGCTTAAACTATAGGCTATGGTCGGTGCTAACATGTATATAAGCTGGATCCGGACGCAAGACCCTTGCACACTTGGTAGTAATAGGCCTACCGGCTAAGGAGAAGAAATGGGGACTTTGAGGTTTTCTGTGTGTCTCATTTTGGTGATCACCTCCATATGGAGTTCCGAATCTCGAGTCCTAAGCCAAAAAGAGCTGACCAACGGGCTCGTGGAAACCAAGGCAGGGAAAACGATGGTGTTCGTGACAGGGCCGATGCGAGGGAAGACAACGCGGGTCGTGAACGAGTCGCAGCGGTCGAGCCCCGGAGGACCGGATCCTCAGCATCACTCTAGGGATCCTTCTAATTAGATTGGATGTTGGCTGAGGCTTTTCGGTATTACGTTTGAGTCCTATCAGATATCCATAATGGAGTAACCTCTTGCTTTGGTTTCACTGCCATCGCTTTGTATCGACTATCAACGATGCAAAGTATAAATAAACTATTTTGTTTCGCTAGCTTGTGTTATTAAAGGGTTTTGGGCCACCCAGCCCTTTGACGGTTGACAAAGTATAATATAATAGCAAGGTCTTAATTTGTGCTTTGGACTTATTATTGTAGAATTCAAAGTTAGTAACCTGGCGTATTTTGTTCTTGAAATAGTAAGCATCGCAACTTCAAATTCATCTCTTGGAAGTTCGTTGGATCTTCCCTTCAGATGCTCTCTTTCTCATTTTGCTTCATACAATTATCATACCATCTCAAACAAAATTAAAAATTCTCAGTTATGGTCTTGCAATACATATTAATAGAACTCCAAATCATACGTGTTTAAATCATCATTAGATTTTCTTGTTGGCCATTTCTATCAAAAGAATTGGCTAGACCTGATGCGGCAAGCTCAAAACTTTATAGGATGATGTCCTGAGCAGTCCAGTGCTGTGTTTTAAATGGGTGGTTAGGTTGGAGGATAAATAATGTGGGGCGACTTGGTCGGGTAGTGAGTAGTTAAGATTTATCTACTGGTCTCCAGTATTTTTGGTAGATAAGCTTTTTTATTATAGGTCGGCATGAAATCGTACACGTTAAGTGGGCTACGATCACATAATATATGGTGAGTTATCCATAAAAAAAAATAGTAAAGAATATGGATTGGAACAATTTCAAGTTGAAAGATTATTGCCATGCTGGGGCTAAATTAGGAGCAGTTGCATTGCCCTCTCTCAATGTAAAAGATTTAGCTCCATTCAGGATTGCTTTTGGAGAAGCTAAAAACGCTTCTTGGAGCCCAAAAAGTACTTATGAGTGATATACAGATGTTTGATAAAAAAAAAAACTTGAAACAAGCTTTCTATTCTTTCCATATGCTTAAAAACCTGGCAAAAGCTCCAAATTGAAACTTCTCTTCATAAATGCTTTTTGAAATTCATTGGAAGTTGTCTATGTGACTAAAATACTCTAAAATTTTATAGTTATTGCATTATTTTTAAAAAATAATATTTATATAAAATAAAATATATAAATTATAGATTAACCGTACTTTATACTATGTTATATTAATCATGAAAATAATATTATAATATAAAAATAACAATATCACATCCATATATTATAATAATACAATATTATGTAATAATAATTATAATATATTAAGTAATTATATTATATTATAATATAATATATACTTATACTATACAGTATAATATTATATTATAATATAATATATATGTTATGATATGCTATTACATTATACTAATATTATGACAGCTTAATATAATATATTATCATATAATTGTATTATATTATTATATTACAATATATTATGTTATACTAATATTATGATAATCTATATTATATCATATTATATTGTAACAATCAGACTTCGATAGTATAACAATATTATATTTCTAATTTTATACTGTTATTTTACAATTTTGTACTATCGTAATATTATAGTATTTAAAATAATATAATTTGTAAACTTTATACTTTATAATAACAACTCTCAATGTTACATAAAGTTAAAGAAATTGAAATTAAGCACCAATTTTTTTTATTATCATTTTCTTCACTTTCACAATTTGGTTGCCAAATAGATATTATAGTTTCATGTGTAGTTACTGAATAGCAAAAGCTTTTTGTTAAAAGTTTTACCTCCAAAAATCTTTACTGACAAAAGTTCTGTTATCAGCAACAACATTTCCCAAAAGGCTTTATAACTCCCTTAGATAAACACTTTAGCTCACTTCCCACCGGGGGAGTCTAATTTTATTTTTTATTTAGACAAAGTGTTGGAAAAACACAATACATCCTCTTTAATAGAATGAAATCGGACAAAATCAAGTTCTGCCAAAATACACTTGGTGATCCAGCAAAAGTCATAATGCGAATGGCCACAATGTCACCCATTTCTTCTCGAGACCTCAAATTTTTTTTTTGTTTTTATCGAAAGGAGAAGAGATCTAAAAAAGTGACACATTGAAATTCCAAGGTTTACTTCAAAGGAAGAGAAGCTTTTTGCTGCCTTCTGCCGGTGCATAAAAGACGACCAATCTCTAGTTAGCTCAATAACCAATCGGAGGACAATTCTCTCAACATAGCCAGAGGGACCACTTTTTGGAGGAGGTTCGGCATTAGTCTGGTACCTCCCAGATGCATCGTATGGCTATTAGGACGTCTTGCATAACTTATCAGGTATGGATGGCTAGGAATGCTTGGGTATTTCGCGAGCTCAGTCCGTCCCTGCAGTTCGTGATCACTATAAGAAAATAAACTTTCAGCGACCACTTAATTTCGGTGACTTAATGAATAGTGGTCGCTGCAAATAAGGCTATTTGCGACCAACATCCTTGTTAGTTACTGAATGATTGTCCTACACCGACTAAATGCATATTTGGTCGTAGAAAATCAAAACCAAGTTGGCGGGGTGAAGGTAAAATGTTTGGCGACTAACGTTTGGTCGCTGAAAATAAGGCCATCTGCGACCAACATTCTTGTTAGTTACTGAATAATTGTCCTACACCGACTAAATGCATATTTGGTCGCGGAAAATAATACCAAGTTGGCAGAAAGTTTGAGTTTTTTAGTGACCAAATTTTTGGTACTGGAAGGTTCCCGTAAAACCAAACGATATTGTACTAGCCCCTGTAAGATGCTAATTTCTAAGTTCAAAACAAAAAAAACTGCTTATTTTCAAACGGTGCCGTTTAACACCTTAATTCACTTAGGCATATCCTCGTCTCTTCGGCTGAATCTCAATCCCACAACTTTTCTTCATACTTAAATTCTTTTTTATTTTTATTATTATAATATAATTTTAAAAGCTCGAGCTCGGTGCTTGACTCCTTGTAAAATAAATATACGGATCGACAGGATACGTGGCATGCGGACGTGGGAACGGAAATCCGCTTAGAAATATATAGAATTCTTGGACATCCTACGGGCAGGATCGAAAATCCGCTTAGAAATAAATTTGCATGCATCCTTGTTAGTTACTGAATGATTGTCCTACACCAACTAAATGCATATTTGATCGCAGAAAATCAAAACCAAGTTGGCGCGAGTCCAGTATTTCGTGCGGGCTGGAGGTAAAATTTTTGGCGACTAAATTTTGGTCCCTAAAGGTTCACCTCCGGCGACTAAAAAAAATTTAGTCGAGAAAAGTATGCATGTGGGGACGTGTGAGAAACCAAACAAATCCTAATTTCCTATTCCTTTATTCGGCTTTAACTCCTTGCCTTCACCCGCACGTCGCCTTCGCCCGTTCGCTCATCTCTTCGGCATCGGCATCCCAAGGTACGTATGTGTTCTCTGAAATTTGATTTAGCAGAGGCCGGGAGGGAGAGGGAGAGGGAGAGGGAGAGGTGGCCGGGGGTCGTCGGGTTCGCCCGTTCGCTCATCTCTTCAGCGTCGGCGTTCCAAGGTACATATGTGTCTTCTGGAATTTGATTTAGCAGAGGCCGGGAGGGAGAGGGAGAGGGAGAGGGAGAAGGAGAGGTGGCCGGGGTCGTCGGGGGTTGTCGGAAAATTTAGAGGCGAGGCGGGAGAAGAAGAAACCCAGGAGGGGTTCTCCTCCTTCGCCGCCTCCGTAGCCACCGCGGAGGGCTTCTCCTCCTTTGCTGCCGCCACAGCCACCGCGGAGGGCTTCTTGTCAGGGCGGCAGGGAGAGAGAGCGAGGAGGCGAAGGGGAGAGAGCGAGGAGGCGAAGGGGATTTAGGGAGAGGGCCTTTTCTTGGGCCAGCAGGGAGAGAGAGCGAGGAAGGATTTGGGGTCGGTAGTTTTGTTTTGGGTGGAGAGAAAGAGAGGGGAGGGATTTGGTTGGCTTGATACACGTCTGAAGCCGCTCTTATCTTTCATCCCTTCACTTTTTTGGTTTTGGTCTTGGTTTTCCTTCCCTCACGTTACTCTTGATCCAGTTGGGCCATCGGGAAGAAAGATAGGGGGATTGGAGATGGACTTCTTAGAGGGTGGAGATTCTTTTAATTTTATCCTTTTTGTTTCTTCTCCTTTCTGTTTGGATTGAATGGTTGCCGTGCTGTGATGTAGCTTGGGTATCGAAGGGGAGATGGGAGATGGGAGATGGTGGGATGGGACTTCTTTTAAACTAATTATTTTTTCATGCTTCTATTCAAGGATTATATTAAACTGAAGAGACTTCTTGTCTATCTTTGTTAGATTCATGCATCTTTGTTGAAATAGTATACTTGACAGCTATCTATTTTCATATCATTTTTTTAACTATTTTGTACTTATTAAAATTTATTATTATTATAATAATAAAAAAAAGAAAAGGTCTCATTCACTGAATTTGTCTTAGGCCCCAAATATATTAGGCCGCCCCTGGTTTTCTGCTGCAACTTTTTTTTGCAGGATACAAAAATAAATCTATAAACTAATCAATCTAACTTGATGAAGTACTTTGTAGGTCAGTCAAAATGGACAAGAGTTGGATGACAATAAAAAATAGAATGAAGAGTAAAGAGTATAAAGAAGGGGTGAAGTCTTTTATTGAATTTGCGGTGGCAAATTTAGGCTCAGCAAATGATATTTGGTGTCCTTGTGTCGAGTGCATGAATGACAAAAAATAAAGCATTCAAGTTGTCAAGATTCATTTGATGTTGAAAGGAATCTCGCCTTCTTACAAGACTTGGGTGCAACATGGAGAATCTGTTCACGTGCATCAATCTTGTGTTTCAAATGATGCTAACTATGACAATGGTAGAGGTGTTGAGGATAGAATGGCTGGGGATGGCACCGATGATAGGGACGAATTGTCTAATATGCTGGAAGCTGTTTACGTGGGCGCTTTCATGAATCACGATATTAACGAATTGCCTAATAACTTGGGGAGGGAGGATGCACAGAATTTTGATAAGTTGTTCGATGATGCTCAACGACCCGTTTATCCTGGTTGCAAAACTTTTACAGTATTATCATTCGTTATTAAGATGCTTCATATTAAGGTGTACAACCAGTGGAGCAATTCCTCTTTTGACATGAACATGAAGGTATACAAGAAAATTCTACCGAAGTGTGATAAGTTTGTTCCATGGACCCTTTATGAAGTCAAGAAATTTTTACGAGATTTGGGTTTGGGATATGTGCTAATTCATGCATGCAAATATGATTGTGCTCTTTTTTGGAAGGAGAATGCGAACCTGGAGAAATGCCCTATATGTGATGAGCCTAGATATAAGCTGAATGATGGTAACGGTAAGAAGATCCCTCATAAATTTTGCGGTACTTTCCCCTGATACCGAGATTGAAGCGCTTATTTTTGCCCCGAAAATAGCTGTAGATATGAGATGGCACAAGGAGAAGCAAGTGGATGACGAAACATCAAGACATCGGGCTGATGGGGAGGAATGGAAGAACTTTGATCGGCAACATCCTGAGTTTTCCAAGGATCCGCGGAATGTGAGGTTAGGGCTAGCCACTGATGGTTTCAATCCTTTTGGAAATATGAGCACATCATACAGTATGTGGCCCGTTATCGTGATGCCTTATAATCTTCCACCATGGAAGTGTATGAAAGAGCAATTTTGTATGCTGTCATTGCTTATTCTCGGAAAAACGGCTCCTGGTAAAGAAATAGATGTTTACTTGAGGCCATTAATTGATGAGTTGAAAGAGCTTTGGAAGGATGGCGTGCAAACTTATGATGCCTCTAGTGGAAGTACATTTATAATGCGTGCTGCTCTCATGTGGACCATTAATGACTTTCCTGCATATGGTAACATGTCTGGATGGCCAACAAAAGGTTATTTGGCTTGTCCCATTTGTAACGAAGATGCTTCATCAGAACGTTTGAGGAGTAAGATTGGCTATATGGGTGCGAGGCGTTTCTTGCCTGAGAACCACATATGGTGAAAGAGCAAGCTTTTTAATGGTAAAAGTAAGGACAGGTCAACGCCACGAGAGTTCACGGGAGAAGAGATCTTGGAGCAAATTAATTCAGGGACATACAAGCCGTTGGGCAAGCATCCAAGCATTAATAAGAAAAGAAAAAGGGGCAAAGATGATGACACGATTTGGGCCAAGAAAAGTATTTTGTTTGATCTCCCTTATTGGAAAACACTCAAGCTGCGTCACAACTTGGATGTCATGCACATAGAAAAAAACATTGTAGAAAATATTGTTGGGACATTACTGGGCGTAGATGGGAAATGCAAGGATACAGAAAAAGCATGCATGGATTTGGCAGATATGGGTATACGGAAGGAGTTACACCTAAAAAAGCGGACGAACGGATCTTATGAGAAGCCTCCAGCATTGTACACATTGTCCCCGCAAGAGAGACAAGGGTTTTGTGATTTTTTAAAATTGATTAAGTTTCCAGATGGCTATGCGGCAAACATCTCTAGCTGTGTAAGTACTCAAGGTGGTAAATTATCGGATCTGAAAAGTCATGACTATCATATTCTTTTGCAACGCCTTCTTCCAGTTGGAATGCGTGGGTACCTCAACAAAGAACTTAATACTGCATTATTTCAGTTAGGCAATTTCTTTGAGCAATTGTGCTCCAAGGCATTAAAAATAGCTGATTTGAAAAAATTAGAGGACCAAATTGTTCTTATTCTTTGCAAGCTTGAGAAGATTTTCTCTCCTGCCTTCTTTGATGTCATGGTTCATCTAACTATTCACTTGCCTTGCGAGGCTATTCTTGGAGGGCCAGTGCAATATCGATGGATGTATCCAATTGAAAGGTAATTGTTTGCTACCGTATAGTAGGAATAGTAATCATGTATATTATTGTACATGTAAGAAATTTTCTATTAGCTTTGAGCTATTATTTACCGTAGGTTACTCAAAGTTCTAAAAGGATTTGTTGCCAACCGAGCTCACCCAGAAGGTTCTATCGCTGAGGCTTATATTTCTAAAGAGAGTACAACATTTTGCTCAATGTACCTCGATGGAATCGAAACAGTGTTTAACAGAGAAGAAAGAAATGATGACGGTGGTGATCGTGGCACGGGGTTAGCAGTCTTCACTCAAAGTGCCCGACCATTTGGGTTAATTCGAAGGGGACCTGATGTGCCGTTTAATGAACTCGAGATGGCTGAATGGTTTATCTTATACAATAGTTCTAAAGTGGATCAATATCGAAAGTACGTTTTTTTAACTTGCTTATTAAGGTTCAGCTATTGTATATTTAGTTGTTTTGGTCTTATATGTTACTTATATGTTACGGAATGTCGAATAGGGAACACAAGAACTACATACAAGGTGAGAGTGAAGTTGACATCACAAACAGATAACGTAAAGAATTTCCCAAGTGGTTCAAAGATCGCGTAAGCAAAATTAATTAACATGTAGGCACCTTGAGTTATCCTTGTATTTGAAAGTGAAGTAACATATTATGTCATTTTTTGTTATAGATGACTCAACTTCAAAACCAGCGATCACCGGAAGCTACTGATGAATTATGGTCATTGGCCAACGGTCCTCGTCCAATAGTCAACATATATTCAAGGTGCTTTTGTAACGGTGTCCGATTCCATACCATCGAACGTGACAACCGTCGTAAAAGCCAGAATAGTGGGTTAGTTGTTGAAGGGGACCACGAAGGGCAACCGATTGACTTCTACGGTTACTTGTGCAAAGTTTGGGTGGAGTGCCGTGGTATGGAATGGAGGAGCCTAGCGATGAAGAAGAAGAGATTGATAGTGACAGTGATACATATCTAGATTTAGAGCCATGATATATTTCTCTAATGATCTATCTATGGCAAAGTTGAACATATTTTTATGTTAATGAAAATCGTCCATTTTTATCTTACATGCTTCTGTTTTTTATGGAGAGTGTGATGTACTTTTTACTCCATATTTCTTTATGGCTGAATATAATGTATCTGTCTGGTTTTTATTGTGAAAGATGCACAAAGTAGGTAAAAAATTTGTGAAGCCTGGGTGCTTGTCCCAGAAGCTGACGGGATATGAAAGGCAAAGGCAAAAAAGGAATGAAATGAACTCAATGAGATTAGAGGCTCTTAGCATACCGGGCATGTCCAAGGCATTGTTTTGTTCAAATCAGATTGGTAATGAAGGACCGAACAAGATTAGCAATGGCGATGACGATGAAGAGTTTCTGCCATCTGATAATGAAGGACTGAATTCTTTTGGAGATGCTGAACTTGTGCCTGTGATGGCTGCCCAACCTACTCTGCTCCCCACCTTTTTTACCCAGCAAACCCACGAGCTTTCAAGTCCACCTATTATTGCCAACAACGTGGGTGAGAAAACTCATCTTTCTGAATCTTGTTATTGCTAAGATATTCTTGGTAAAATGATGGCATTTCAGTGGTTTTGTGTGTTTTTTTTGCGTTCTCTTTATCTATCACTAGCAGGTTTGTCTTATGGCCTAAAGTATTTAAGTATTTTAGCAGGTTCATCATCAAAGCGCGTGCGGGGTAAGACAGTTGGGAAAGAAATTGATAAGCTCATTGCCCAGAATGGCAGAGAAAAGCTCTGTGTTCCAGTACTTGATAAGTGGAATGGTTTATGTGGTATTAATGCCCCCAAGGTAGCCAATCTGTTGGGGTGTATATTAGGAGAATGTGTCCAATTAAGGGCATATCGACGTGGCGGCATGTAGACAAGGCTACTCAATCTGCTACCATACAATCTGTCCTTGTAATTATTTATTGCACAATATTTTTTTAGGTACTTGTACTAGTTACATTGATCATACTACATAATGGTTTTACTTATGTTTTTAGGACAAGATCAAAATCTCGGATGATTATCATGGCAATCTAGTAGCTCAGCAAGTTGTCCACAGAAAATGCTACAATATTCACAAAAATTGGAGGCAGAATATGAAATTGCATTACAAACATCTTAAGAATGTCTTACATGTGGACCCTTATAGTCATCCATACGAACATGTGATTCAAGAGAATTGGCGCCACTTAATTGACGATGTGTGGAAAAGCAAAGAACACAAGGTAACTTACATATTTAGTGCTTCAGAGTTTATAAGTAAAATATTTGATCATAATGTTTTCTTTAGATTTTTAATTTGTATTTTTTTGAAGGTGAGATCAAAAACTGGCAAAAAGAATAAGAAAAAGCTTGAGTACAATCATTGTTCAGGATCTCGGTCATTTGTTGCAACAATGACTATACCGGTAATATGTTTTTGAGTATGTACTAGCTATATTTTTAGTAAACTGCCTGTGAAACAGTCTATGGGATAGTTTTGGCTATTGTAAAATAAACAATTCGCTGCAAGTAGATTTTTTATTCTAGTTTACTGCAAGTATATTTTTGAAATCCTTTTATGCAAGTAGATCTGACAGTTATTCTAGTTTTCTTATTATGTAGTGGCTATATGCTAATTTAAATTACACTTTGCAGCTGGAGTTTAATGATTCTGAAAACTTTGAACTTCCAGAATTCTATAAAAAAACTCATACCAAGAAGAACAAAGAGTGGATTGATCCTATTTGCGCCGTGAAACATGTAGGTATCTAAAATCTCAATAATCATTTAAATCAGTTTCTGCTTTTGCAAGGTTATATACATTTAATTCTATTGTTACCTTTGCATTGACAGTCAAAGATGTTGAGCTTGCGAGAAGAATCTTCTCAATCCGGTGTGCAATTAACATCAGAGGAGATGTCTAGGAAGGCACTTGAAAAAAGGAAGAGATACATTCTTGGATTTGGGGATGGGCTGAAGCCCTCTTCATCTTCTTCCACACCTAGTCGTGTGTCACAAGACCATGTTGAGGAGTTGCAGAAACTTAAAGCTGAGATGGAGGAGATGAAGATGGAGCGTGAGGAGCTGCGGAGGCAATTGGAGCAGGAGAGGAGAGAGCGTAAGGAGGAAAAGAAAGAGCGAGAGGAAGAACAGAAGCAAATTACACATCTTATAAGTTTGGTGACAGAGTTCTTAAAGAAAAAGACTCAAACGCACAAGTCATCTATCTATCATGATAGGGCCATGTATTCAACTGGTGGTACAAATACTCGTTGGTATGTATTCTCATTTATATTACATAGGTTATTTAGAGATTTGGACCAAATTAAACGAAATGTCATTGTGAACTTATACTTGAATTTGAGTTTATTATTTTTCATATGTGGTTATTAATTGTGTATTCTTTTTTGCTTTCTCAGATACATGGTGGAGTTATAAGCATGTGAAATCTAGTTTCTGGTATA
This sequence comes from Phoenix dactylifera, assembly GCF_051530095.1. NCBI lineage: Eukaryota > Viridiplantae > Streptophyta > Magnoliopsida > Arecales > Arecaceae > Phoenix > Phoenix dactylifera. Next base: position 52,191,332 of record NC_143190.1, on the reverse strand, counting down.
TGGATAGCTTTTGTTCAGATGATCATGGTGGAGTTGTCTACAAGCAGAATCCAGTTTTTGGTATAAGAATATTTTTGTCTACACGATGGTTGTTTGGATGAATAGCAAGATCAAATATTTTGGAATTTTTAATTTACATTTTGATGTGTTTGGTGATGATTATCACCTTAATATATGGTATGGATGAAACATTTTGATGTATGGTTAATAAGTATGCTTGACTTTAGACTTATAGATGATGATATTTATAATGAATGATTATGGATTCTCCAACATTGTGTATACTTCTATTTGGATGAGCAAATGTATTGTACAATATGGATACTGGATAGGCTGTGTTGGTTGTACAGGATTTGGAACGAGCCCAAAAATAAATATTAAGCTTATAATTTGAATTGTTAATTAAATATAGGTTAATACTTTCTACCACCAAAAAATATTTGTTGTAATGCATTCCAATACATTATGCGACCAAACTATTGGTGGGGGAAGATAGATATTCAGTGACCATTTGTTTGGTAGCGGAAGACAAACCTTCCACGACCAACTATTTGGTCGGCGTTGAAATTAGCAACAACAGATTTGGTCGCTAATAATTTTCTTCGGCAAGCAAACGTTGGTCGTTGTTGGTGTACCTTAGGTGACCACACAATATTGGTCGCCAAAACCTTTCAGTGACTAGGGTTCGGCGACGAAGGGTATGTTAGTCGCGAAAAAATTTCGGCAACCAAATATGGTTATTCGACGACTAGAATCTTAGTCGCTGAATATGTATTTCTTGTAGTGGATGGAGCGGGCTCAGGTATAGACAATAGAGATTCTCCATGCAGATTTAGATCACAAACCTTGGACAGCTCGGAATACCTGAGGCCCCCACATTGCTTCGACAACTCTTTATATAATTTTCTTTACCTGGGAGCCCCAACCTCCGAGTTTCCTCAAGGTCAATTTTAACGACTCGGTCCTAAATGGAGGCAGGAGGAGAGGGGCCGAATTTGTTATCAAAGGCCTGAGTTCTAGTGTGGTGGTAGCGGGGGGGTGTCAGGTCTTCGACACCTCGGTTCCAGGGGCAGAGTTACGGGCGGCTTGGATGGAATTGCGTTATGTGCGGCATGTGCTTCAGGCGAACTCTATCCTCTTGGAGGATGATTCGACCACGGTGATCAGCTGGGTCCGAAAGAACCCGAACAGTGATGGAGGAATTTTTCCCCTGCTCAGTGATATTTGGTTGATGGTGAGGGAGGGTATTACATTTCAGGCTATACATGTATATCGTGAAGCTAACAGAGCGGCGGACTGGGTGGCGGCATATGTAGCAAGCTACTCAGGAGGCACCTTATAGGTTGGGGAGGGTGAGATGCCTGGTGCACTTCAAGACCTTTTGTTTGCCGATGCTATTAGATGTATTCGTATCCGTAATGTATGAATTGCTCGTTCAAAAAAAACAAAAAACAAAAAAAAAACAAGAAGAAGAACGAGACCAACATATAGTGATGCGCCATTGGTACCAAGTCACTCTATTTGTACTCAAAACTCTTTGATCCTGCCAGGAATATGAAGCTCTTGTGTGAAATCGTTGTCCAAATATTTTTGGTAAGAGGATAGTGAAGAGAAGATATATTTTTTCATCCTTCTCATTGCATAGAATAAAAGCATCATTTACTTTAAATCCTTCCCTAACGAGGTTCATTGTTGTGCTCAGCTTGTCCTTAAGAGCCAACCACATAAAAATCTTTGATTTCCCCTAAGCCGCAGCCTTCCACAAGTTTTTTTGCCCATGGGGATCAAAATCCGCATGTTTCCCTTGGAAATGATCATTCAGGAATGTATGCATTTCCAAAGTATTTGACATTTGGTCCCTTCAAGTTTCAACCAGATGTTATCCAGACAGTCATTCTGTTGAAGGTTTACTAAAAGGGCCGGTCACCAAAGAGAATTCCCAATCTGCTTCCATAGAGAGATCTTTGGATTCAAGTCTGCTATTACATTGAGAATAGATGGTAATTCCTGGTTTCCCGCGGTGAAAAAAGAGACATCGTAACGTCCTCCAACCATGGATCCTTTGGAATCATATTTCTCTACTATCACCAGGTAAATCTGATCCTATTCTTGATCCCGTCAAGGAAACAAAAGGTTTTCTTTCAACTTGGTCAACTCGAGTCTCGAATTTAAAAAACTGGGACTTTGAGACTTTTTCGGGTAACTATCATGATCCATATATAAATTTTGGTATATATCACTGGTGGAAAGTAAAGTCCATTCACTTTACTTTCATTTCTTTTATTATGTCCTCTATTTATAACGGTGAGATCATTCTTATTTGAGTCGGATTTTATACTATCAAAAAGAGAAGTTGCAACATCTCTGATATTCTATAGAGATCACTTTCTTTATTCGAAGTTGCAAATAGTAGCATCAATATTTTTTATTTAAACTAAAAAAAAGACAGCTTATAAGAAATGTCGGAGAAGTGGAGAATGATCGGAGCTCCAAATAAAGTTCTAAAGTTTTTAAACTTGGCTCATAGTACTATAATGCTGAAGAGCCATGCTTGGAGTTTCTTTAGTCCCGATTCTAATCAGGTCATCTTTATAGCGCGCGGTGCCTCTGCATAGGTTTCAAGGATAGGTCTGCTGAAATATATCAAGATTTTTGTACGACATCATTGTCTCCATTCAACCAATGAAGCACAGCAACCCTTGGAAGCCGCAAGAATTGTACCTCTACTACCTTATCCATATGGATGGTTCACAGTTTATAAATCCGAATGGCTGTGGTTTAGCCCCATTATAGAGCGGGAAACCTTAATTTTCATCTGCATATGTCTCTTTTTTTGAAGGGTAATGGAGGAAGCAAATTGGTTCCCCCAGTTTCACGAAAAGCACAAAATTTACATAGTTTCAGAAAAATAGGCATGGACTATGAAAACTTATAATTCAGTCGGCATCTTAATGGCCAAAATTTCAATTCAACAGATAATCTATTTTGGCAAAAGACCAAGAAGATTCAGCAATACTTTGTGGCTGTCGCTGCTTTTTTCCATACACAAACTTCCCCACTGCATGAAGGTATTTAGAGCCTTGTGAAGAACTGTATTGATGGATGAAGCTTTCTGAATAAAAACTCTCGAATTTCTTTCCAACTAGATGTGCCAACAAACGGCCAAAGAGAGCTAGTCCCAACCTTTTCGAAAAATTCCTTTAATCCTCTTTCTTCTCCATGAGATCCATAGATCTCGAATATCCTTTGGCCAACCATTAATTTTGAGCTGTCTTGATAGTAAACCACAAGCTTCTTGCAGAAGAACATTTGACAAGGAGATGCAAGATGGTTTCCGAGTTGGCTCCACATAGAGGACATTCTATACCTCTTCTCCATCCTTTTCTTGCCATCCCTTCACCCATATGTAGCCGGTTTTTGAGTGCCAACCATATGAACACTTGGAGCTGTTATGCGCCATATCACCTTGTGAAAAGGCCAAAGAACACCACTACAAGTCAGCAATTTATTGAAGGAACGGATTGAATAATTACCATTGTTGGTGAGTTCCCATACCGGCACATCTGTTAATGTAGAGGGTCTGATAGGATGTAGAAGTTGGAGAAGAGTTTTCATGCTGCTTAGACTCCAAAAATGATAATATGCCTTAGAGCTTAATGCACCATCTTTGTTTTTTCCAACTCCACAGAAGAGTTGGTTTGCACCACTCTATCGTAGAGCTCCACAAATAGGGATGACAAAGGGTAGCACCTGTTGCTGGAAATTGGACCCGGGGGCGGCCGTCGGCTGGAGAAGGAGAGCTCCGCTGCCTGGGTGGCGGCGCGTCGGCGGGCGGCGTCCTCCTGGAGACCTGCAAGAAGCCGGTGGCTGGGCTCTCCGGTGCCGGCCCTCCGATGGTTAAGTCAGTCAGGGGTCTGTATGGGGAAAGAAAAAGTGAGACGGAAAATAACCCCCCCTAAGTGGAGGAATTCCCCTTTTATAGGGAGGATCGGGCTACCTGTGACGTGACAGAGCAAATTGGTTGTCGTACAATTGGTCATTAATACTTGATCATGTAAGTCAATGCTATCATGGTAGGAGATTAGGCCGGAGCCTGTCATCACGGAGTCGCCATCATTTGTAGGCATGCGGATTTGCCGTGAGAGACTCGATGTCCGTAGGCGACGGAAACCATACGCTTTAATTGTTGAGTAAGCCCAGGGGCCTGCAAGGGCCATGCGTTTTGACTGTTGAGTGAACCGGGTGTCTGCACGACCCTTACACATTAATTGTCTGCACGGCCGTGCTGCGGGTAGACGTAATCTCAGTGTGCAACTCAGGCGTCCTCAGGCTGGTAAGACTGAGTGTCCCCAAGCCGGAGGAGGTCTGCTCAGTTGGCCCCTGCTCGGAGGGGTCTGTCCGGTCGGCCCCTGCTCGGAGGGGTCTGCTCGGCTGGCCCCTGCTCGGAGGGGTCTGCTTACCAAAGCGTGGCGACACTTTTTCCCCCCAACAGCACCAACCCAGGAGTTTTTCCGGAATCCGATATTCTCGCCATTCCCTAGTTTAAAATAAGTGCAGTTCCAGAAGACCTTCAAGTTCTTACTAATATCTTTCCATATAGGTGATACTTTTTCATAAAAGTTTTCGTCCTTTAACAAACTTCTAAGCCCATTTAGCCAACAGGAATGAGTTAAAAGAAGAGTTGGTTTGCACCGCTCTATCATCTTTATAGATCTTAAAGCGGTCATTGTGATCCAACAATGGATTGGTACGAGGAAGGTGAATCCATCTTCCGCACAAGAGATCCAACCCAGGTCCCATTGGGAATGCTCACAAGAGTAGGGCATGATTGTTTGGTCCATCCACCATGGAAATGAGATATTTGTATATAGCCGAGCACCAGAGTCAAGTGACTGGATCCACATTTTGGCCATTTCCATAGACCAAGGAGAAAAGGAATGAAATGATGCGCGATGACAACAATGGGTCCGAGGTATCCTTTCGGCGCTAGGAGTTTTAGATTAATGGAGGACCATACGTGTGTGGTGGTTTGCATGGAAAGTGGCAAACCAAAACCCATTTGTGAGACCTTTTATTTCCTCCCTTCAAAAAGCCAACCCATAAAGTAATTGTGCACGCATTTGGACTCCACTTGTGCTTTGGACTTAAAAACTATAGGTATATAAGCTGGAGCCCGGCGCTTGGCAGCAGCAGGCCCACCAGCTAAGAAGAAGAAATGGCGACTTTGAGGTTTTCTGTGTGTCCTTATAAGACCAGTATTACATTTGAGTGCCCTCTTTTCTTTTTTTCCTGATGGAACCGTTGAGTCCTGTGACTCCTGTCAGATATCTTCTATAATGGAGTAACCTCTTGTTTTGTTTTCACTGGCATGGCTTTGTGTTCTCTTATGATGACACCATGGCTGAAGGCAGGCTTGTTCGCTAGCTTTGTGTTTGTGTTATTGAAGGGTTTTGGGCCACCCAACCCATTGGCAATTGAAAGGCATAATATGATCGATATCAAGGCCTTAATCTGCGCTTTAGACTTATTAAGATTAAAAGTTTGCAACTTGGCATTTTTTTTTCTTGAAATAGTAAGCATTGCGACCATTAATTCATGTCATTCAACAGAATTAGATTCTTCTCTTGGAAGTTCGTCAGACCTTCCCTTCAGATACTCTCTTTTTCATTTTGCTTCATACAATTTGAAATTCCCTTTTTAGGCCCTTAAATAAGCAATCACATTATCATACCATCTCAAACAAAATTAAACATTCCAAAATCAATTTGTATTCGGACTCAGTTCTGGTCTTGCAGTGTATATTAATAGAACTCCAAATCATATGTGTTTAAATCATCATTAGATTTTCTTGTTGGCCAGCTGTATCAAAAGAATTGGCTTGACCTGGTGTAACAAGCTCAAAACTTTAGGCTAGGATGGTGGCCTGAGCAGCCTGGCTCCATGTTCTAAACAAGCGGTTAGGTCGGTGGATAAATATAGTAGGACGATTTGGTCGGGTAGCAAGTAGTTATGGTTTATCTAATTGACCTCAGTCTCCAATATGTTTGGTAGATAAGTTTTGCTATTATAGATCAACATGAGATTGTACGGATAAATGGGCTATGTTCACATAATAGCAAGAGTTAAAAAATTAAAAGCACTAATGTCCTTTATTATCATTTTCTCGTACTAAAACTACTTTCTCAGTTTAGTTATCAAACAAATGCTTAAGTTTTATGGCACTTTAAAAATATATTTTTACATAGCAAAAACTTTTTATTAAGTACCCTACCCTGAACTCAAAGTTTTTACCTTTTACTTCAGGTACTAGAAACTCCAAGCTATTTTTAATGTCAAAGAGCTAATGGGCAAAGTAGATATATAACATCATGAGCAGACAGCATGTATCCTAAGAGCAAAGTAGATATATATATATATTCTTCTTCTTCGCTTTCATGACAGGTTCTTAGGTCTAGCATGGCACAGCTCCCTGCAAATCAGTTGGTTTTGACATCCTTCTAATAATTGTTTTCTTATTTTTCCAGATCAAGAAAAAATTGGCATATTCATCATGTTTCATTCCATATAGGGCCTGATTGGGTGCATGTAAATTGGTGTCTTCATGCAATAGTTATTGTAAGGAGCTCGTTTACATCATTTGGTTTGATGTTGCTCTCTAGACAATTTCTTGTGGACCCTAAGGCCGTTCTCTTTGAAACATATTTGCAATGGGATTCAAGGTTGGAGCACTAATTTACCTCATCACAGATAAATTTAAAACAAAAATAAGAGATAGATATATGCCCACCTTCTATCTTATACTCTTCTCAATTTTTGTGAGGTTACTTCAACCAGAACAAAACCCTATCAACTTAGTCGAGCAGTGATACCATCCGAGCAAGTGCTCCGTGATACAAAATCAAACATATAATTGAACATAAAGCTAGGACTTCAATGACAGTATTTTATTATGATAGATGTTAGTTAAATTTATTATATTTATCTTGCAATATATGATTTCTGTATTATTAAAATTTAATTATTATTATAATCATGTCATGGTGGATAATAATGGATGATAGCAAAAAGATAATGGTGTCATTTTTAGATCTCTTTTCACTCAATAAAAAGATTTTATTTTGTTTATCTGATTTTTTTTTCTCAGGAAAATTTGTGACATTGGAAAGAAATGATTGCCTTCAACTTCACTTCTTCCCAGAAACTCAATTTGTTTGCTTGTTTACTCTTCTCTTCTCTCGGTGTCTCCCAAACAGGGTGTTGACAATAGAAATGATATAGATTCTTAAACCAAAAGACCCTTAAATGCCATTGGATGTCCAAACCACTCCTCCGGGCCATAATAAACCACGACTTCCATTGCTCCTCCCATCATGCCGTCCATTTCGACCCTGAAACCATCTCGGCCGTCCACCGTGCGAAAGCCCTCCACGCCCTCTCCATCTCCTCCGCCTCCAATCCGCCCGTCACCGTCCACCACGCTCTCATCGCTGCCTATGCCGCCGCCGATGACCTCGCTTCCGCCCGCCAGGTGTTCGAACGAATGCCCCGCCGGACCTCCGTCTCGTACAACGCCATCATCGCCGCCACCGCACGGCGCGGCTGCGCGGAGGACGCCTGGGCGCTGCTCCCCCGGATGATGGTCGCCGGCGTCCGGCCCACGCGCTTCACTTTCGGCCCCATCCTCTCCTCGCTGTCGCTCGAACACCGTGTCGGGATCCAGCTGCACCCATTGATCCTGAAGTCTGGGTTATTTCACGCCGACCCTTACTCGGGCACGGCTTTGATGGGATTTTTGGCGAGAAATGACAGATTGGACGATGCGGTCAAGCTATTCGAGGAAATGCCTACAAAGACTGTGGTCACTTGGAATTGTATCATCTCTGGATTTTCCGAGCTGGGCTTTGTCCATGATTCAATGTTCCTGTTCCGAGAGCTATTAAAGACAGGAATTGGACCGTCAGAATGTTCTTTTCTTAGCGTTCTGGCTGCATTCCGTTCGTCAGATTGTTTGCACTCCATGGAGCAAATTCACGGGCTTGCAGTCAAAGTCGCAATGGATTCATTCCTCGTGGTTGCGAATGCTCTGCTTCGTGTGTACTCCAGTTGCTCTCGAACGCAAGCTGCCAAACGATACTTCAATGAGTTGGCAATTAGAGATGCGGTTTCTTTTAACACCATGATAACAGCTTTTGCTACAAGTGCGGCGCCAGAGAGGGCTATGGATTTCTTCTTGATGATGCCTTTAGAAGGGCTTTTGCCCAATGAATCCACATTCACTAGCATCCTTAATGCTTGTGCTAGTTTAGACACAATGAAGTATGGAGAGCTCATCCATGCTAAAGCCATCAAGCACAATCTTGCCACCGGTGTTTTCGTCGGAAGTTCACTTGTTGATTTCTATGCCAAGTACATGAGCTTGGACAACGCAAAGAGGGTGTTTGATGGGATTGCGGAGAAGAATGTCGTTTGCTGGAATGCTTTGATCTCAGGATATATGAATGCTGGTTTACCTACCACCTTAGTTCTTCTGAGAGAAATGCTAAGCTCAGGGATTAGACCCAACGAGTTCACGTTCTCATCTGGGCTTAAACAAGCATCTGCTTTGGATCTCCAGGAGCTTCATGCGCTGATAATAAGGATGGGTTATGATAGTAATGAGTATGTTTCAAGTGCTCTTATTGCATCATATGCTTCTCATGCCACTGTTTGTGATGCCTTGGCTCTAGTCTCAGAGTCCTTTGTTGGCCCCATGAATGTCATGGCTGGTGTTTATAACAGAGCTGGTCGATACAAAGAGGCACAGGAGTTATTGTCCAAGCTGCAAGAGCCAGATAACATATCATGGAACATCTTATTGACTGCTTGTGTACGTGGTGGGGATTACTCCAAAGCTTTCCAATTGTTCAAACAAATGCAAATTTCAGGATATCTTTTTGATAACTACACAGCAGTAAGTCTATTGAGCGTCTGTTCGAAGATCAATAGCCTCAATCTTGGTAGTTTGCTTCATGGGCTTATCATTAAGACTAACTCAGGGTGTTCTGACACATTCGTCCATAATGTGTTGCTAGACATGTATGCGAAATGCGGCAGCCTCGAGAGCTGTTTAAGAGTTTTTGAGGAAATGGATGAAAAAAATCTCATCTCTTGGACAGCTCTGATCTCAGCATTGGGATTTCATGGTTGCGCCATTGAGGCACTGGAAAAATTTAAGCAAATGGAATTTGAAGGGTTCGAACCAGACCGGGTTGCCTTCCTCGCAGTCCTTTCAGCCTGCAGACATGGTGGATTTGTGGAAGAAGGCATGATGTTCTTCGCACAAATGAGGAGTGATTATGGAATTGAACCAGAGATGGATCATTATATTTGTGTGGTGGACCTATTGTGCAAATACGGGCATCTAAAGGAAGCCGAGCGCGTGATCAGCGGCATGCCATTTCAGCCAGATGCAGCCATATGGCGCATCTTCCTCCAAGGTTGCAGGAGGTATGGCAGCATCGTGGCGTAGGACTTTAGAAATAAGAATTTCACTTGGGCATTTTGCCATATAGGAAGCAAAGGATACAGTTTCATTCTCTCTTTTTTTGTTTGTGGCCATGACTTTTATGGCTGTGGCTCCTTAAGCACTATATATATGACTGGTAGGATCTCTTTTTCAGTTGGTCAGGCTGCTAGTTACCCATCTTACTTCCTTGGAATCCTTCTTGAATTCACTAGATGAATTAATTTGTCCACTTCATTCATTACTTACAAGCAAGAATGCTCCAGAATATGTCAAAATTCTAATTAGTTCCAGCTAATTTTATAAGAAATTACCAGATTTTCTTTTTCCCAGCTCTCGCGAACAGTTCAAAAATGCTTGCACCTAAGCTTTAGCACTAATCTCCAGCAGTTTTTTTTGCACTCAGAATGTGGGCAATGTTTGTGATTAGGCTTGGACAGTTTCCCTAACATCTATAAGCCCCAAGTATGTGTCAAAATGGAGGCACATTATTGTTGAATGAAGCCATGATCCTAATGTCACAGATTAGCCGGATGACTTCAAGATTTCACATATTCGTAGATAGGGCTGACAAACAAATTGAGCAGGCTCTCAGTTCGAGAAAAGCTCGAATCAAGCTTGATTCCAGTTAAACAAGTCAAGCTTGAACCAAAAGTTGACCTAGCATGATCAGGCTCGGCTAAATAAGGATCAAATATTTTTATAGATAATGTAAGTAAGATTGAGGTTTTAATTAGCATCCTTAGTTTATTCTTTGAATCAATTAAATGTTAATTCATGCTTAAATAAAGCTTGACATCAAGCTTGAACCAAGTCCGATGCAAGCTTGAATTGATTTCAGCTTGATTAGAAATATCAAGTAGATCGATTAGGCTCATCTTTGGCTCGGCAATCAATCTTGATCTTCGAGTTAAGCTTGAAATTATTTTCAAAACAAGCTTGATCAAATCCATGCTTAATCAAGCTTGGCTCAATTATACCCCTATTCGCGGAGAAGGGATTGCCATCGTGGATTGGCTGACAAAGGTATCCATTCAAATACTACCAAGTAGTGGATACAGCATTATCGATGAAAGATGATGGAATTGGTTGTTATAGACCTTTTACCAAGATTGTATAATATAAGTCTTTTGGCTCAATTACTAAATTAAAACAAAATAATAATTTAAAAACTTTGTAGTAATGAAGATACTCTCGCCGCTAAACTAGAAATAAAGCATAATGGATAAAAGTCATCAAAAGATCTTGAAACTTTTCAACTTTATTTGATAGTGATACATATGATGGATGATCGCGTAGGGCCAATATATGAATATCCATGCAAGCCATATACTGTTAAGCTTTGTGGCCAGCCAAGCTTCAAATTGGATTGCATAAGTGGCTCAAAGTGGCATTGACATGTCATATATCTAATATCCAATCCCGTTGTGGACTCTTAAAGTCAAGGTGCTTGAAACTTGTAAGGCCATTTCCATTGTAATGGCTCCACCAACTCCTTTTTTTCCTTTTTTATTTAAGAATTTTTATATATCAACCCCTAAAATATTATTTATATATGAATCCTTTAATTCCTAAAACTTGTATATGATCAGTTAATAAAATTATATCCTTTAGATATAATAATCCGTCTATTCTCCTACTTGGTAAAATTAGCTGTATATTCTTGTTCATCTTTTAAAAAAGAAATTTGTTTGTCTTTCAAAAAAGATATATAAAAATTAAAAATTTTGAATTATATTGTTATAACTATTATTATAGTTTTCTTGTCTTATAATACATAGGGATTGGTGCAAGATTTGTTGTCGTCTGATAAGTTCATTGATTATGAAATTGCCCGATCAAAATTTATAGACCATGAACTTTTTATTTTGTGCGGGTGCAGAATTTGATGGACCAACCAGCTATGCCAAAATTTATTCTCATACTTAAACAAAATATTAAATATAAAAATGAACATCGATCTTTTGCTAATTTTATTCTCTTAACAACAAACTCCTCTAGCTTATACTAACGGTTTTCATATTTTAATCCATCAATATGATTGAAGGTGGGTCCGAGGTACATGCCCAAACAAAATATAGTGACTCAACGTTCACAACGACTTGTCCTCTATAAGAGGACGTATCATCAACCAATACAGGAAGAAAAGGCCTTCATCCACATATTAACCACAGTATATAATTATAATGGTAGATCTTCTTGCCACCATATCCCGTCTCCATTATTTTTTCTTAATCAATCATCATCTTATGACTGCTGTCATTGCTTACTCGGAGATCACTACGTTACTTCGTTGCAATGCCGAGCAAGCTTCGAGACCAAAGGGACAAATTAGACAAAAAGGCACTGGAAAAGTTAAAATTTGCTTATCGTTTACGTCAAAAGAATTTGTTCTTCCTACGTAGAAAATTTTTGCGGCTGTTCTTACTAAATATTCAAGAAAGATACGATGCGAGAGGAAACGAGATGAGTTTAACATAGTATGGAACAAATCCCTTTGGAGGTATCATATATATCGTTCATATGCATGCAAAATTTGTTTGTTCTTGGAGCTGAATATATCCTATAAAGTAACTATACGGCAGGAAAGGAACGGATCGAAGGGGTCAGTGGATTAGAGATCATACACTTGGACGCTTGTGGTGGCTTCCACTAGTAACTTCCACTGGTTTCTAACTTCAACCAGTGTAGAGAAAAAGATTTTTCAGTCGTGGAATTAATGAGAAAACTTGATAAGGAAAAGAAGCTAGGGAATTATGATCGGTAATTAGGATTAAATAGAGATTCAGATAATTGGAATGATATTGAATGATAAGTTAATCTTAAATTAAATTGGCAATAAGAGCTAGATATAGCCACCAAATGCATTGAAGATTATGGGATGGAAATCACCTTGCTTTCCAAGTCGCAATGGAGATGAACTTGGCCATATAATTAGGGTGAGCAATCTGGGTTTTTCATGACTCTACCTACTCTTGGAGCACAGCATGGGGATCCTAGTGGCAATGACGAAGAACTTGGCCACGCATGGAGTCCAAGTGTTTCACAGCCATTGGACCCAGAATAGTGCTGCAATAAGAACATCCAATTGGAACTAGTAAATTTAATCCAAGCCAGATAGAGCTTCAACTCATCAATGAAACGTAATTGAGCCATGATAGATTAGTTGAACTTTAACGTAAAAGTAGTCCCAACGGATATAAAGGATAGGAGGCGCACAAAGAAAGTTATTGGCTGGGTGAGGTTGCTAACGGTATGCTGTGCTGGACAAGTTGGCATGAGGAGATGGTTGCTTCTATTGCACAAACCACCTGAGCTTTTCTAAGATCCACTACCACTCCTTGGCTCTCCATATATAGGTGAGGAATTTGGCATATCGACATGCGCCGAGCTGGTTACTTGTGGAGCTTAGCAATGGCAATCCGCGTTGCACTGATGCTGCTATTGGTTATTTGCAGGGAACCTGTAGATATGCCCGAAGCCCGGTTGCTTCATGAGCATTGGAACGGTAATGACAGTGAAAGCGGCCATGGCCAAGTCGTCAAGCTTTGGGCGCATGAACACATGCGTAGAGCTTTGAAGGGTGGCGACAACAAGAAAGAAGTGCCAGGAGGACCAGACCCTCAGCACCATGGCTAACCACCATCATTACGCTGTCTGTGCGTGCATGCGTACACGCTTGTTTTAAGAAGTAGAGATATGTATCTGCACGCGTGCATGTGTGTGTTTGTGTGTGTGCCTCTGTGTGTGTGTGTGTGAGAGAGAGAGAGAGAGGGTGTGTGGTTGGTTCTTAAATGGTTACTAGGTTATATTTAAATATCGTGCAACTAAAGCTTGTTCTAGCTAGTTTGGTGGCTATGGTGCGAGGAATAGCACTCCTGTGTCATGATTGAAGTCTGTCGGCAATGAGATATATTACTGTTTTTCTTTAACTATGCTTCCTGGACTAGAGTTCTAAATGGACAGCTTAAAGATTTCTTAGCTCGTATCTCGTATGTAGCTGGAAAGATATCCTATCCCAGCTGCGAAATGCCGACAATATTTAGGATATTCGTATTCCCAGCTTTTTGGATGATAATTGTCGGAGAGGCCAGGACTAAAGACTCTCAGGTGTTTTTAGTTGTGAAAGTCCCTTCCAGGCTAGCTTCCACTCAGGGACAAGCCTTATTAGAATAACGTATAGTACGTCAAACTTTTTCACATGGATTGATTGTCTTCAAATATTGTCATCAGGTTTCCTGATAGCAACTGAAAAATAATTCATCTAATTGCCAATGTTACATATCTCATGTCAGCGAGGATGCAATGCCTTGAGGTTGCTCAGCCAGATCCCCATTCATAAGCATGTCCGTGTTATCTGTTTTGATGCAGGGTTTATATGTCTTTGGTGCATATATACCAACTGCAGACCTTGCATGCATGGCACTTCGGATGCGTAGGCTGCGCCAAACTCAGAATTTGGCTATGTTATTGAATTAATCATAATATATCCATATGATTCTCTCCTTTTTTTTTTTTTCTTTTTTTTTTTTTTTTTTTTGTTCAAAACGGCATTTCATATCCAATAAATCAAGATTGAGTACATCCTGCCGAATCAAAAGACAAAAGGCAGTGCAGCAAATGGGGAACGGCTGCTGGGCTAGTCCAGATGACGTCCCCGGAATGACGAGCCACATATGAGGCGACCCAGTCTGCAGCTCGGTTCACCTCACGATATACATGACCAATCTGGATAGCTAACAACTCCTGAACTAGTCTGCGTGTGTCCCGAATCAAAGGGTGACCAAATGATTCTCTCCTTCACCAGCAAGAAGTTCTTATGGAGACACAAATCCCGTATCACTTGGCTTAGGGATGGTGTTTTCAACTCTTAAGTTCTTCCATCAATCAACCATTTCCAGGAGACGAAAAACTGGGCTGGACTGCTGAAGACATGTTATATAGGAGGCATACTTTCGGATGACCCTAAGGAAATCAAAAAAGAAACTGTTCCATTTCTTTAAAGTCAGGTGGATGGAGGGTGCGGGGTCGATAGTAAGCATTGATACTCCCATCCCACTCCGAAGACTTATGAACCAAATGAAGCCGGTGGCTGATGGAGGGATTCAAGAGGCCTGGAGATCATTGTCAAGTGATAAGGCCCCAGGACCTGATGGATCCCTCCTCTCTTTTTTAAGAAGCTTTGTCCTGCGTGTAAGGCAGTCAAGCAATTCTTCGAAACGAGTGCAATGCCTAATGCATGAAAGAATACCTTTGTCGTCCTCATCCCCGAGAAGGACAATCTTACGGAGGCCTCGCAGTATAGACCCATAAGCCTATGGACCACTCTCTATAAGCTAATTGCAAAGATTATGGTGGCAAAACTACAGCCTCTATTGGGTGCATTAATTGGTAAGTTTGGAACAAGGTGCTTTCATTAGGCGTAAGGCATCTCCAACAATACACTCATAGCTAGCATAAGAATTTATGTATGATCTCATGAGAGGCCCCCCATGTAGAGGTATGATGGCAATAAAAATCGACATGGAGCGGGTATAAGATAGGATCAGATGAGATTACTTAATTCACTCTTCGAGGTAGTTTGGCCTCCATGAGGGATGGATTGATTGTGTCAAAGGTGTCATGAAGCCCTCTTTTGCCTCGTTGGTGAATGGCACTCCCATAAAGTATTTCCAATCAATGATGGAGCTTCACCATGGTTGTCTTTTGTCACACTATCTTTTTATTATTTGTGCAAACTCCATGAAGAAGTTAGCTATGGTAGTGCCAACATTATCACATCTCCTGTTTGAAGATGATTGCATACTTGTTGCTTGAGCTTTGATTAGCAATGTTATTATACTTCAAAGAGTGGTTCATGAATATTGTAGAATTTCAGTGCAAAGTGTCAACTTACAAAGGTTGGTAATAAAATTAGTCTGATGATCAAAGCGGCACTAAGGCAGCAAATCAGAAGCTTCTAGGATATAGCAAAGTGTAGCGAAACATGGCAATACTTGGGGATCCCCATCACCAGCAATTAATTAAAGATCTCGAGATTGTAGCAGTTTGGTCCATAGTGTTCAAGGCAGATTACAAGGATGGAAGTGGAGGGTGCTATCAATGATGTGTCAGCTAACTATAGTTAGATCAGTGTTAGGCACTATCCCAAGCCATCTAATGGCGAACTTCGTTCTCCCAAACCTAGCCAGCCTAAAGATTGAACAGATAATGAGAAATTTTTTTATGTGGTTTGACGGATGGAGGAAGAAAGGTTCACTTGATCACTTGGGACTCGAAGTGCCAGCCCATTCCAGAGGGCAGCCTCGAGATTCATGCATTAACAGCCAGTCATGAAGTCAATCTAGCTAATCAAGCTGTAAAATTTCTTTTGGAACCTGGTAACATATGGAGTGCCATGATGAGGACCAATATGGGGATGGAAATGATAGTGACTTCAGGATAGGATCTTTCATTTAGAATACAGTCAAGTCGTATATTGACATTGTCGTCCCTAGTATCAGATGGAGAATTAGCGACAACAGGTCCATTGATGTGCTTCCAGACCCTTGGCTTACTAAGATTCCTCTAGCCCGCATGCCTATGAATATTGATTATGACCGACGGGAGAATTTGAAAGTGGCAAATCTTTTCGTTGAAGCGGGGAGGAGGTGGGATAGGGACGCCATTGCTCAAGCTTTTGGCAGGACAGAAAAGATTCTCTCCTTAGCTATCCCGTTGACTAAGGGTCCAAATAATGTGGGTTGGGGAGTGGTAATGGGCTCAATAATCAAATCAAAAGATCTTCGAAAATTGGTGACCCTCTCACTCCAATGGATAGGGATCTCGCCTGAATATAGAGGATAAGAATTTGCCTGAGGGTAGCTCTTTTGATTTGGAATGTGGCTTGGGATCGGCTTCCATACCGGGCAGAGTTGTCTCATAGAGGCATGCAGATCAAAAGAGCCCCCACCCCTAGTTTCCTTAAGATTAACTTCAATAATAATATCTTCGATGGTGGTGCAAAGGGAGGAGCAAGGTTCGTGATCCGCAACCAACCGGGGATCATGCCTATTGGCTGCTTTAGGGTACCATATCTAGCCTTTACTATTACCATGCTCCGGGCCCACAATGTAGTGTTAGAAGGGGGCTCAAAGATGGTGATCAACTTGCTGTTGGGGGGTGTTGCTTTTCAGAATGATCGGCATCTAGTTTTGGTAGATTTGAGGAGACGGGTATCCACTTTAAGATCCTTCAAGGCAGTTCATATTTGTAAGAAGGCCAATGGTGCTATAGACTGAGTTGCTTCATATGTGACCAACTCTACCATATCAGTTCCGGCACTGCTGCAAGATTTACTGTACCCCGATGTGTTAGGCAATATTTACAGAAGGGCGGTGTAACTTTGCATCTCACTAAAACAAACAAAAGGAAAACAGAAAAAGCATATATACAAACACCAGCAAAGCAGTGAGTTCAATGTTAAAGAATAGACCGTGTTCCACCCATTCTCCTTGCATTGGGCCTTTCACACTTATTGAAGCAACTTCTCAACCAAAGGAAGCCATCATTGACGTTCAGTGGCAGAGGCAAACAACTCAAGGACCAGATGTTTTGTGTCTCATTATTCGTATCACAAACATCATTGTAAATAACTGGGCTTATAGATGTGTCGTAAAGCTAGTCTGGAAGCTCTCAAAGTTTGCAGAAGCAATTATTCTGATCATGAACCTGAAGCTGCATAATAGCTGAAAGGCATGGAATTTGGTCAGGTCGTTTATCTCAACAACAATATCGTCATCCCCATTGACACCATTTCCTTCATGAACTCAAACAGTAGCATTTCACACGATCCAACAGGGAAATCACCAACGGTTCTGTGTTCTATATTGATTTGGGATTGTTGAAGTCATGGCAAATGTGGCCACACCCTAAAAACTAAATAAACAACATGAGTAGAGAATAAATTACAGAGAACTGAGGATAGCTGACAACTAAATCAAGAATGATGCAACCTGCTTCGGAGAATGCACAAAACAAGGCCTTATTTCAGATGTATGCATCACATTTCTTTCTCCACATATGCTTTCGTTTCTATGCAATGTTCCTCTCTCGCATCAATGCTTCTATTTTTTCAACATCTTCAGGAGTGTCTACACCATGGGCGTCGTGGTCAACCTTGATTACCTGTAACAAAGCAAGAAGAGAGAGACAGGAAAAGACACACCATGTAACATCTCTACAAAAGTAATATGCACAATGACAACAAAAGGTCTTAATTCTGATAACCTGATCCTCATGCACTACCGCCAATGACTTGTGGATACGCATGTTATGGCATACATTATAAACTAGAATTTGTGAAGCAAGGGCTTCCAAACAATGAAAATTTGTTTATGGTGTTCAACACGAAATTGGCTAACACACTACATGCCACTGAACTAGCAAAAAATTGTGTTTTTATTGTGGAGAAAAAATTGTGTTTTTATTGTGGAGAAGAAGTGCCTCGGATAGAAATTTCAGTTTTGATGCACATTTTGGTTTCCTTAACCCTGAAACATTTTGCAGAAACCATTCCATTGATGCCAGCATTGGCCAGTTTGGGTGACTCCAATCAGTATTGTTCTCACTTTTTCCTTTTTGGTTGTAAATATTGTCCGACTCAAACTTTTGGAGGAAAGCAAACTTTAGGAATGGTGCATGTGTGCGCTTGTGTTTTGAGAGAGAGAGAGAGAGAGAGGAGGGGCGGGGGGGGGGGGGGGGGGGGGGGGGGGGTGGGGGGGGGGTGTTACATGGCACAGCTCACAGTTTTTGCAAGTGTGCTAGTACATGAATCTGTTCTCTTAAGAGGGGGGGGGGGGTGTTACATGGCACAGCTCACAGTTTTTGCAAGTGTGCTAGTACATGAATCTGTTCTCTTACATTGCTAAGTTGGGGTGGTGTTACATGGCAAAATAAGTCTAACAGTATATTTTTGGGACAAGAGAAGCATATCATACAAGAGGGTAAGTCTTGGCGCAACAGTAAGGTTGCTCTATTATGACTACGGTGCCACGAGTTCGAAACACACGCAGTGGTGGGAGCCTCGTGCATTGGGTTAGGAAGCAAACCATACAACTGACAAGGGAAGTCTCATCTTGAGTACTTATAATAGATTTTCAAGAGGTCACAGGTAACTTCAGATGAAGAGTCAGCTTTTGATACAATGGGGTAATCAGAGGGTCAGTTCCATCATCCACCAGAATAGGTAACAAATCATAAAATCAGTGGCACCAGAAGTTCTGGAACTATATGCTAAATAACAATGAAATGATGACAACAACAACTATAATAATAAACTCTTAAGAGGGACTGTTAAAATCACACAAGCATGCAATCACACACTAACACCACACGCATCTATGCTAAACTCCTTGAAACACACCTAAAATAAGAATTTGGAAGAACTGCATGACACTTACCCTTCTGTGCTCTCTCTATTAACATTCTTGATCTTGTCAAGATAATAAATCAAATTACATCATCATTACATATTTTTGGTTGTGTTCACTATTCAATTGAAATATGAAAAGATATATAATATTTTTCATTTTCAAAAAGTTAACATTCAACAAAAAATTCATCATAAAATAGTTTTGATGAGGAAAAAATACATTCCGTGAAAAATCTCGTCTTGCTTTTTTTTCCGTTCTATTATATGCCTATTTCCCAGTCATTTTTAACAACGTAACTTTAAGCAGCTCTGAAGGCCTAAAGCTGATTCTTCAGAGATACATCACATTTTGCATCCAGTTGACAAGACAGCGATAATGGAGATCTAAAACCTTGTTACAGCATGTGCATGAATAAGGCCTCATTTAGGTGAGCTTTTGGAGGGCCAAAAAGCACTTTCTGGCCCTCCAAAAGCACTTTTGGGATAAAAAAAAGGTGTTTGATAAAAATTTCGGAAAGCTGTTTTAGCTTTTTCAGAAAGCTAAAAATAGCTTTTTTGGAGAAGCTCAATATTAGAGCTTTCCGAAAAAGCTATTTTGAGCTTTGTCGAAAAATTATTTTTTTGACCAAAATACCCATAATAAAATATAACAATTACATACTTTGTTCCTTTATAAACCTAAATATCTGCTAGAGCTCTAACAAAGAATCCTAGCCGTGGATCAGACTCTCTTCCGTACAAGAAAAAGTATTCTTATTTTCTATTATTGTATTATACTATAAATATAATATTATATTACATTATATCATAATACATTAATATATTATGTTAAATAATTTAATATTATATTAAATTATTATGCTATAGTATACAATATTATATTACTATATTATAATAATATTATATTACATTACAGTAATATTATACTATATCATATATTTATGTATTAATATATGTTATATTTTATTATGCTATATTGTATAATACTATGCAATGTCCTTTATGGTAATTTTGTCATACAAAAGTACTTTCTCAGTTTGTTTACCAAACACATGTTAAAGTGCTACAGCACTTTAAAAATGCAGTTACCATACAGCAAACAGCTTTTTATAAAAGTTCTACTTCCAACGGGTCTATTTTCAAGAGTTCTACTGCCAACAGCTCCCCCAAACAGGTTGTTAGGATGCATACAATGAGATAATAATAAAACAAAAGAATCTCATAAAACAAAAAAAAAAAGTTCAATCTAGAATGTAATATCATTTTCAACTAACTGGCACAAGATTTGAAACTTGAGTAGGCCTAAGATTTGCATGAAGAGTGTTGTTAAAACTTGCAACAGGACTGTTTCAATTAAATAACAATAGACCAATAGAGGGGCCCAAAGAAGGCAAAATATGGAGATCGTATGTCACATTGAACCCGGCAGCAAGTCTATACGTTATGCACAAAACAGGGGTTCCAGAAAACAAACTCAACTTAGCAATATCAAAGACAACAAATGCCCTTTGCATTAATTCTAAAATGAAATTTCAATCTAGATATTATGGCATTACCTTCATCTTATATCCATTTTCAAGAACTTTAAGTTGTTCAAGATCTTCTTCTAGTTGCAGTGGAGTGGATGGAAGCTGCGGATAGATCCTTAAAAACTTTGAATCGAAGCTCTGGCCAGACACAAGAACACTAATATTAGCAAATTCTACATGAAATCAATTTCTTACTTGTATGGACGTGCAATAAAATAAACTCTTATTTAAAAAAATCTAACCATAAACACTATCAGACAAGCATCATGATGCAAATTTGATGACATATAAAATCCTGGAGTAGAATACAAACCTGAATGCCCAAATGAAGTAGATAGGGAAACTGCAGATTGACTTTTCCTGACCTGAAATATATGCAAACAAATGTAAAGTAGAAATGCATGGATCAGGATATACCCAATATATCTCATGACAGAACATTTAAACAGAGATACACGAATAGCTCACTTGTTATATGGGATCAAACCCCTTGAGAAGTAGATTGCATAACCACGATTATCCACGACACACTTTACCCTGTTTGGGTCAAGTCCATCTTCATGTTTCAAGGATGTGACTGCAGTACTGAAAACTGCATCAGGAGCTCCCTGCTTTCACAAATTACTAAGTTAAATAATGAACAAAAAAATATATTTTTTAACAAAAAAATGGGAGTAATGCGTATTGTTCCTAGTCTAAAATAGATAGAATTTCTCAGTGTGATGGTGCAGCAGGTAAATGAATCCTTTCTTTTTGTCATTTAATTGAAACTTGGAAGATGATAGCTACAGGGTGCTACCACAAGAATGACATTAACAAAAATAAAGTGATGATATTAAGCATCACTTGTTTTTGTCTGCTGGAAAGGAAACATCGTCATATAACTGAGAGATAATACCTCTGTTTTTGTTACCCTTTTAGAACATGTACTTAAGTTAGCTTGACAACATTTGAACTAAAAACACCTAACTGCAAGAATAGATTGATTCGTCTATATTGGAATGCTCTCTTAAACTGAATCGCATAAAGTTTACAATCTAGTAATACTAAAAGCAGGTTGTACATGTTTAATATACACCATGGTTCAACAGGAACTAATTACTGTGAATGTGAGGATAATCAACCACCTAGTCAAGAGGACAGACAATAAACTCTCAGATTTCTTACAATCAGGAAGACCACTCACAAACAAGTAGCTTTCCTGTAATAGAAAAAAAAATTTGGAAATAACATACAGAAAGGAAAATTGACACCTGGAACTTGAAGAAATTATCATAAATAACAAACTTGCTCTACACTGAGAACGAGAATAATGCTTACTATCACAACTGTCATATCTGGCATAATTCTTTGTTGACCAAAGATATACACATTATGCCATTTACCAACCTTTTAATTTCCAATTGCCAATTACCAGTCGTCTCCCATTTGTTTGATATTTCTTCTTTTCATTCTTTCTCTCCTTTTTTTAAGTTTGCAGAAATTTATTTTCCTTTTGAGGAGAAATAATGGCTAAAAATGATAGCCCAAGCCTAGGTAGGATGACAAGCCCTATCTTTTATTGGTGTTAATGCATAATAAGATTGACAAAAATCAAAAGTGTAAAAGGCAAAAGAAAAGCTTACACATGACTTTTGAAATAAACTTTTGCAGTTTAAGAGAAACCAAATGTAGCTTTAAACTAATTAGCTAACTGAAAACAGGACAACATATTCAAGGAAGAAACAGAATCTAATAATAAAAGATAATGAATATCTGTTCATAGCAGTAGCTGCTACAATGATTCAGAATTCAGTCAGTTTCCATCAAATTTGTGATTTCATATTATGTCCTTCGTTTCAATAAAGAAGGCATGATCCAAGACACAAGCTGTAATTCATATAAGCATGTGAGTGACAGGAGAGAGAGAGATAAAACAGGAACAGCAAAAGAGGGAGCCCCAAGTGCAAAAGTTAGCACCCAGACCAGATAAACAAAATGCAACAGCAAACCCAGTCCTATCAACCAAACAAAAAGTAAAGTTAATCCATGGAAGATTTGGTAATCATGGTAATGTGCACATTGTAAAGATAGCTCTCTTTTTTTTTCTTTTTCTTTTTTTTGTTCTAGAGAAATAGCTCAAATTTACTAATGCCTAACTTCATTAAAAAAACAAAAGATGGAGAAACCCTGGTTCACTTAAAGGAACACTTAACTGCAGTTGCAGGTACCTTTTATGTATTGGTTTAAAGGTGGTAGTTCACCTTTTTTTCCATTCTGTTTTCAAGGTTGGTTTTAGAATTAGCTTCTCAAAATTTTTGGAAAGCTCGAATAGCTCTCCTACATTATGAATTTCAAAATCATGATATTATGCAATCATTTTGTTACTACAAGAAAAATCAGGATGCTTTAATTTAATTGCATGCACATATGTATGTATGTATATGTATGCTAGAAGAATAACTTCAGAAGAAGTTTCTACATCATGCAAGCTGTTAACATTTTATACAGGCAACGTATTCCTGTCCCGGTGTGTTTTCTAAAAATAGACAAATCTGTAAATATCGTCGACATGGTTAGCATAGGCAGCACAGAAGAAGTTCTGCTCCTCTAATATTCTGCAGTATAATGGCATCCAAAAATTCAGAAATACCTAACACAACATATACAAAAATACAGAGAAGAAATTCGGCTATAAATGTGCAAGTAACCACCTGCAAAGCTCTAACGATGCCATCTATTATATCCGGTTCAATAAGGGGCTCATCTCCTTGGATATTGACAACAATATCATAATTTTTTGCGAGCTTTAGAAGTGCTTCATTGCAGCGTTCAGTTCCTGAAGATAAAACAAAGCTTATGATAATATATGAGTAACTTTACTTATTTGAATAAACAGTACAAGAAAATAAGAGGTTACCATTTTTGCATGATTCTGATGTCATTATCACATCAGCTCCAAATCCTCTACAACATTCTGCAATCCTCTCATCATCCGTTGCCACAACTAGTGTCAAAGAGAGAAAAATTACTTGGGGTAAAAGTAAACAAAGTAAAGCATCGAACTGAAAGCGATGTTCAAATGTTGCATTAGCAAAATTCCAACCACAAGACTCTGAAATAGAGCAATGTGTCTTTCTAGCAATTGTTATGCTGCATAGCTCAAGAGAGACAGCTTAGCTCATCAGTAGATAGCCTAGGCTTTTTCCTAGTTACTCATGCCATGATTAGCATGGGCGATGGCACAGAAAATAAATTTTGTATCCTTAAATACTGATTAATCACTTTGTATGTAAATTATTGTTTGCCAAACTAGATAGTGTTTTTATTAGATTCATGTATTTGTCAATTTATATCCTTGGTTCTTTAACGATAGTACGTTTCCTCATCTCTTTAATCTCCACTTATTTTTATCTACGAGGTTAAGTTTGAACACTGCTATGTTCATAATCCCAAGTTTCACATGTCTTCTGGTTACAAATGTCAAATGTCTGACGACATCAAACGAAACCTTCTTTTCTCTTCCTTGTTAAGCAAAAGGAGTTCGCTCATGACTTTCTTTCTATACCTCAAGACAAATGGTTTTGACTATTATGGTTTAGACTTCACATAAGTATTATTTTCCTCAAAGGGCTTTTCTATTATGTTACCAACTCGTAGTAAGTTCTTCTTTCCTTTTAATCAAATTATAATGCCATTTATTAGTAAATAATGATACTAATCTTCTGAGCTATGGTATCGGTACATATGGATTAAAAATATAAACTTGGTTATCATCTGTTAAGTGGTCCATCCAACGGCTAAATCTAGTTGTCCAAAAAGGTCCTTACGACATACAAACTGCACCTTGTAGAGTATTATACTATTATCGGCATCATACAAGAAAATAGTACTTACAAGTATTCAAACTTACCAACATGGTCCAAAGTAGAAGCCAACTTTGCTCTCTCCCATGTTCTCTGTAAAGCCATTACATAAGAGTCAGTGGAACAGAACGGTAACAACTCATTCAGTAGATACTATCAGAAAGATACACATGAAGGTGAAGGCACAAATTATAAATCTCCAACAAGGCACTAGAGTATTATTGTAGTTGCAGAATCTCCGACAATTCCATGAATCATGATGGCACAAAGATGCACAGATCCGTCAATTATTAGAGATCAGTTGAATCCAATTATTCCAAAACCCTCACGCTACTATATCAAATTCATAGAACACCAATTCTGAATAATAAACATAAATCATTTACATATTATTTTTCCATGTTGGCGTTTTTCTTTGCACGATTAGTTCATGAGTAGGAAAGTATTAACTCTGTTTGCAGTAAACTAATCAAATTATTCACATTATTGCAATGAAACATCAGCAAAGACGAGGACTTAAGAAGCTCGCTCCATTAACTCGAATTCCAACACAAAAATTAAGAGTGATTCCACCTAAGATATTTGTAGCTCAATTTCCCTACTTAGGGCATGCAGACAACACGCCTGTTCTCTTTTTTTAACACAGTAAAATCTAGAAAGCAAACATCGAACAACCAAAAACTCTCATTAATCTCAGTAAAAAAAAAAAAACGAGAACTTTAACCAAACCACCGCATCAAACCCTAGAATAGATCTCGGACCTGGATCATGGGCTTCCCAAGGATCTGGACCAGGGGTTTCCCCTCGAACCGCGAGGAAGAGAACCGGGCGGGGATGATCCCCACCACCCGGCTCCGGCCCTTCCTGAACCACTTGAAATATAACCCCGCGTGGGCGCCCGCCGCCACCGCTACCGCCGCGACGGCGACCAGCGCGTGGATAACCCAGGCCCGACCGCTCGTCGCCGACGACGACTCCGACGAGGGGGAGCAAATCGCCATCTATCACTCCACCCTTCTGCTAGAAAAAGATTCTAATTTTGAGAAAGAGAAACGCCACGGTAGGCAAGGGACAAATAATAGAAGAGATCGGTGGAGAAAATGTCCCCGGATCAGACATCACATCGAAGCTTGACGCCGTCTCCAAGTGTCGGTACTCCACCGTTATGTTCGCCTGCTATAATTATCTTTAGGATGGAAACTCGATTTTTTTACTATATAATATTACAAGGTGCAAATAATTGAGCTAAAATAAATGAGCAGCGATCCTCCCCCGCCGCCGAGGATTAAATTGGTAAGATCTAACCACAGATCTCTTACGGAATGACCGGTGATTGGATTGAATTCCTTTTACGTGTCTATTTATATCTATCAATTACAGCATGCTTCAAGTCTATTTTTTTTTACCTTTCCTTTTGTTTATTAAGTTCGGATCTATTTAATCATTGAAATATATTACTATTATTGATATATATCTAGGATGTAAAGAACTGAATCGCTCCTTCAAACCTGGACTGATGGATCTGAGCTCATAATGAATATATTACTATTTTTAATGTAATATCAGATGACTTGTATCAAAGATATTGGCTTCGGCTATCAATTTAAAATTTCGTTATCTTCAGACCACAAGTGCGAGATATGCGCCGGGACCTCAGCTTCAGCTCATGCATGGGTGTACAAGATCTAATTAGTAGATGGACCAGCTTCCAGTTCAATAATCACTTGGCACATTATTCTTTATATTTAAGCAATTCAAGATGAAATGAGAGGTGCCTGGTATCTACATACATGTACCGCAGTATTTGGACTGATCCACTGAATCTGGTCCATATAATAATTGCTTGTGTACAAGAGAAAGTTGTCCCTATAGCTTGGGGCAAATAGAAATATTTATTCTGATTTACAACAAAAAAAGCCACCTAATACTTGCCACCGGGTAGTGTTTTCTCCTATTTAATTGGTTAAGACAGCAACATGCTTGGATAGAAATTTAGGGATGACACTCAGAGTGGATCGGGTCAAATGCGATGCAAATCATATCAAAAATTTATGAATTTAAATTTAACTTATTTATTAAATAGTTTAAAATTTTAAATTTGTATCCGATCTTTTATTTAACAGGTAAGTTGATCCGATCCATATAATTTATTTATTAAATAGGTTAAACAGATTATACTGATTTTTAACGAGTTAAATGGATTTAAACAGATTAAATAGATTCAATGGGTTGGCTTACATATTTTAAAAAATAAGTTAAACCGGATAAGCAGATTGAATTATGACATAATTCAATTATTAAACAGATCAAAATGGATTAAATGAATCAAAGGTTTAAACCTGAACCAAACCTATTTAATAAATAAGTTGAGACTGATTAATTTATTTACGATCCAAATCTATTTATGTCAATCACAAACCTAGTTAAAGCGGATTGTTTGTGGTCTGGATTGATAAGTCAGGCCATAACTTGTCACCTTGGAGAGGATCATGGGACTATAAATTTTCTTGGCCTGGCTGCTTAAACTTAATGCTTTTATGCTCATGGACATGTGTGAGCTGCCTCCATTGGTAAAAGAAAGAAAGAAAGAAAGAAAGAAATGGTGGGGCTTGGAAACTTCTGATCTTCGACTTCTTGTTCTCTGAGTGACTTCACTTGAAAAGTTCATTGGCCTTGACGTGTCCCCTCATAATGCTACATTCGGTGGCTAAAGGATTTAGTCAAACAGAAACACTAAAAAGGTTAACATAGCTCATGTGTAGTTGTTTTAGTGGTCCCTTATGCGTTGCCAGCCAATGGAGTCAAGGACATGAGAAAGTGATCTGTTTTTTTCCTATTGATTACCCTGATGTATCAAAGATCTGTCATGGGTGGGATTTGGCAACCGTTGCTGTTTGGATAAATGGTTGTGGTGGGCACAGATAAGCTTCAAATACTACTAGGCTCGACTAGGCCTCTATTCATAAATAATCAAAAATAACTTTGGAGTGGGTCAGCCAAATCTCGTAGGAAGAAAAAAAAATTTAGATTTTTTTTTTTTACTGGTTGTACTGGCCCGACCCATAAATCCAAACCAAGCACTATCTAACCAAAGCTATTATGGATATTTATGATTATAGGTCTAGCCCAGCTTGTAATCAATTATATGATTTTACTGGTTGTACTAGCCTAACCTATAAATTTCATAGAATTTTCAGTCCAATCATCCAAATAGGCTCTTAATTGATGAGAAATGCATCTAATTTCATGCATGCATGTTTTCTATAATACCCATAGCTTGTAAATTTTTGAAGGATACAATTTGTAAGCACCCATATCGGATATATAGATTCCAGTTCCACCTTCATCATAATTAGTATTCTTAATAGCTTAACCTATTAGTTTTAAAAAATGATATTAATACATAATAAAAACCGATAATCTTGACGAATAATAGTTGTTGTATCAAATAGGACAAGCTCATGCTTACTAGTTGGAGTTAATAAAAAAAGGAAAGAAAAAACTAAAAATAATCATCGTTGAAAGGCGACGACCATCTCATCTCATCCCTAGAGCTTGGGCAATAGGATTGTTGTTAATTGGAGTTAGATAGGTAAAATTAGAAGTTTAGAACGCGAACAAAGAAGCCTTAGCTTATGGAAGGCCTTCACTAATTTTGGAGCCGAGAGCAAGGGAAACGAGTCCGTTTTGAAATCAGACACTGCACCAGGACCGAATCTTGACATGCATGCACGCACCACAAAGGACAAAAAAAATAAGTTCAAATCAACAGTACCACCAGCCCGTACAGAACTTAACCCCAAGAATAATTTTGGGATTAAAAAGGAGAATTAAGAGGGGCTCAGCTGCTGGTTGATTCTATTCTGACCTCTGAAAAAGTTAGCGTTGAGGGCTATCCACAACTTATTCAGATATCTCAGTTATCTCGCTAGACAATATCTTTACAGTGGGATAGCTTTGGTGCATGTTTATGGGTTATACTATTCAAAAGTTCTTTCCACAAAACTAGAATATAGAAGCTAGATTTTTTAGCTTCCCAAGGGAACACTTTTTTTCCTTATAGAAGTACTTTTCATGTATCGTTATCAAGTACTTAAAGATTTTTCTATGATTATGTATTAAACCTCTTCTTATCCCTATTGCTAAACAACCCAGATAAAACTATGTTTATTTATAACAAACACAATAGGTTAAAGTTTTGTCACATTACAATAGAGAAGCCCTTACCAATGATGTTGGTGGGGATTGTTGAGGGTTTAGCCCGTGTTGTTTCTTAAAAGGTTCCTCTCTAGGGTTTTTTTTCCATGTTAGCAAGTTTCAGGCATTGAGATTTTCTTCTCTCTTTCTCTCTGCATAGGGCATCAAAGTGCACTAGCATTGTACAGGGTTGTGTAGAACAGTAGATGTAGAGGACTCTGATAATGATTGGAGGCTTGGAGTAGGTGGAGCCAAAGTGTATCAATAACTTCTACGATCAACAACAACGATGCCATCGAAAATAGAGCAGGTGGAGGATTCAAGTGGACTTGAGTGAACTTTAAACACCAAATCAAGGGATTCGAAAACTTTGTTCTCCAATAGTCTGGACTCTAAATTTTTTTTTGGTCTTACCTTTCATGATAGACCATGGTTGAGTAATGTAAATTATTATTGAGTAATGCTGATTAACTTAACCCATGCTTATATTTTTTTTTTTGCTAAACTAGATGTATCAAACAATATAGGTATGGATATAGCTAAAAAAATCGAAAACACCATCCAACTTATTCTCTTCAACCCAAACAGTATCCCCAGAGTGAACTGAAGCTTATGGCTCACAAAGAAGATAACAAGCTGACAGAAGAGATTTGTTACAAACAAACGTAATTTTATTTGGATCAATTTGCAGATAGGAGTAAGAAAGATATTAATAAGTGATTTTAGCAAAATCTTAGATATATATAAAAAAGTTCTACATAAAATTGTGGATCCACCAAGCTTAATCAGAAAATAAGAAGCTTCTCGGCAAGGTTGAAGTCGTTACATTTTTTTTTTAAAAAAAAAGAAAAATCCAAAAAATTTCCAAGCCCCGAGCCCTTTCGGTGGCCTGCCGAAATTGCATGCTGGGAGGTCTCAACGGCTTTGAACTCCCGCCAATATCACCCGTGCAAGCTGCTGAAAATGCCGATTTGAGTCTCTTGAAGCTCATGGCTCCTCTCCAATGGAACCAACCCCCCAGGAACCATCCTCCTCCCACTCCCCAACCTACCAAGCTCTCCTCCGAGCTGGCCCCCGCCTCCGCCCCCTCCACCAAGTCCACGCCCGCATTCTCGTCTCGGGCCTCCACCGCTCCCGCTCCCTCCTCACCAAACTTCTCACCCTCGCCTGCACCGCCGGTGCCATCGACTATACCCGCCGCCTCCTATACTCCGTCCCCAACCCCGACTCCTTCCTCTTCGGCTCCCTCATCCGGGCTGCCTCCAAATCCCACCTCTCCTCCGACGCCGTCTTCTTCTACCACCGCATGCTCTTCGCCCGGCTGAAGCCCTCCAACTACACCTTCACCTCCGTCGTCAAAGCCTGTGCCGACCTCTCGGCATCGAAGATCGGTAGAATCATCCATTCTCATGTTCTTGCTAATGGCTTTGGCTTGGATTGTTTCGTTCAGACTGCATTGGTGGTCTTCTATGCAAAATGTGGCGACTTGGGCACTGCTCGGCAGTTGTTTGATAGAATTCCCGACAGAAGTGTTGTTGCATGGAATGCCATGATAGCGGGGTATGAGCAGAATGGTCTTGCTGAGGAAGCTATCAAGTTGTTTCACAGGATGCCGGCGGAAGGGGTTGAGCCTGATTCGGCCACGTTGGTTAGCTTGTTGTCTGCCTGCTCCCATGTGTGCGCATTGAGTTTAGGTCAATGGGTGGATAAGTTTATCGTTGACAAAGGTTTGGATGTCAATGTGGTTCTGGGCACTTCTCTCATAAACATGTATGCTAGATGTGGGCATGTGAAGAAGGCCCGTGAGGTATTTGATGGGCTCCAAGAACGGAATGTCGTTGCTTGGACTGCCATGATTTCGGGGTATGGGATGCATGGCTATGGGAATCAAGCAGTCAAGCTCTTTCGTCGCATGAAAACTGAAGGCCCATCGCCGAACGATGTTACCTTTGTTGCAGTTCTATCTGCTTGTGCTCATGCTGGACTGGTTAGTGAAGGCCATGAAGTTTTTAAGTCCATGAAGCAGGACTATGGTTTGGCCCCTCGGGTGGAACACCATGTCTGCATGGTTGATATGTTTGGAAGGGCTGGGCTTCTTGATGAAGCAGTCAGATTCATCAGGGACAGGATACCAGGAGAAACGGGGCCAGAAGTTTGGACGGCGATGCTTGGGGCCTGCAAGATGCACAAGGATTTTGACCTTGGAGTGGAGGTGGCCAAGCAGCTTCTTGCTATCGAACCGGAGAACCCTGCTCATTATGTGTTGCTGTCTAATCTATATGCATTGGCTGGTAGGATGGACCAGGTTGAGAAAATTAGACAGGTGATGATTCACAGAGGTTTGAAGAAGAACACTGGGTATAGCTCGATAGAGATCAATCGCGTAACCCATATCTTTCGCAATGGAGATACATCTCATCCACAGACCATGGAAATTCACCATTATTTGGAGGAATTGATTTATAGGATCAGGGAAGCAGGATATGTACCAGAAACCGACTCGGTGCTTCATGAATTGGAGGAGGAGGAGAGGGAGTTTGCACTTAGATTTCACAGTGAGAAGCTGGCAGTAGCATTCGGGCTCATGAGTACCGGTAACAAGACATTGATTAGAATTGTGAAGAACCTTCGGATATGTGGTGATTGCCATTTGGCTATTAAGTTCATGTCAGTTGTTGCTGATAGAGAAATAATAGTTAGAGACAAGCATCGGTTCCATCATTTTAAAAAGGGCCTCTGTTCTTGCCAAGATTATTGGTGATACCCTCCCTAAACGGGTCAATCATAATATTTTGGATATTAGTAACCTTCCAATGAAGATGAGCATAGGATGACTCTGCGTAGCTGGTAACCCATGGATAGGACAGTCAATGTGAGTCGAGTTTTTAACAACAAGCTGGGCATATACAAAGGTCAATCACAAGTGTTATGTCCTCATTATTTGGCCATTACTTTGGAGTTGATGCTCGTGGTTCAGTCATCCATTCGACAATATGAGCTATCTTCTTGCTTCAAAACAGCAATTTTTTAGGTCTACAGCAGTTCCTGAGGTTTTCTACCGGGTCACAGTCTGTTCCAAGTGATTTCAGCTACTGAAAAAAAAAGCAAGAGATTAATAAATTATTCAGATAATTGCATTGATTTGTTATTAACGAGGTCTTTTTCTTAACAGTCTGTTCGCTCTGTTTAGTTATCTTAATTTTCTGTTCCTATGGCTTCGTCTATCCTGGAGCCAAGCTGCTTTGGGCACCAAATGGTCTAGCTCCAGCTTCTTTTTTTTTCTTCTCCTCCTCCTCTTTTTCCAGAGAGTTAATCCCTCAATTTCTCTGAGAGGTACATTTTTCTTTCCATTCTTTATGTTTTCCCAGGAAAATGGAGTTTCTATCTGTTTTGGTTGACTTCCTGGAGCTATGAAGTGGATGAGTGTGAACATTGTACAATATATTCAAGACGGCCGATAAATTATAGGAAAGGGAAAAGAAAAGCATACAAAATGCTTACTCAAAAAAAAAAAGAGAAGAGACTATGTCAATGAATTGTGGTTGATGACAAGTGTCTTCGAATGTCAAGAAGGATCTGATTGGAAGGGTCAGTTGGCATGAAATCTTTCAATGTGAATTCTAGTATCAATGTATCATGAACCAAAGAAATGAAAGGGGTTCTTATCTGTTAGTGTTGATTTGCAAACCAACAAATTTAAATATCACTAATCATTTTATTTCTCACCTAATATTCATTTTGTTCGTGTTGTGGTTCAGGTTTTTCAGGATACTTGGATTCTACTGCATCATTCCCTTAGACCTATTTGCTCTGTCCAAAGTCATGATCTAGTAGCTCATATTTGTTGAGAAAAAAGATTATGTCGGTCCATGCTAGATTTGATGCATGATCATACCGATGTTGTTTAAAACATTGCACACTATGCATGGGCCAGCCTCGCAGCAGAATTTGTAACTTTTTTTGCCTTGCTTTGTCGACTTTCGCAGTTTTTTCCTTTCGAAAAAACTTTCATTTTTTCCTCATCTTTTCCCGGATATCATTTTGACTTGCAAAATGAATTTTCAAGAAGCTCTGTAATTGTGATTTCTCTTTACTCTTTTCCTCCCTCATTTTCTCCACATGCAAATGCCTCATGAATCCTCTCCCCACCATTTCAACTAATAAGAATTGGACAATTAACTGATGTTCCCCTTGTCTGACTTCATGCTCATTTTGCCTGTGATCTTTCTGATGCTAAGAATGACAATGTCTGCATTCTGGGAAAACTTTTCCATTTCATGTAAATATGTTTGGTGGAAAAAAATGGCCATTATGATTTTTAGTTAAGATTGGTGCGTATGCCCATTTTCCTAAGGTGAAACAAATAAACAAAACAATACTCCAAGATTCAAACACTCATCATATGATATGTAATTATTCCTTGGCATATGCTCCATAATATGATCTCTCCTGATGTATCAGAACTGTTAAATTGTATTAGTGATGTTCACACCAATGTTTTCTCAAGTCATGTTCACACCAATGTTCACAAGTGATGTTCACACCAATGTTTTCCCTCTGATGAAACATAATATCTCGCACGAGGAAAACATTTCATCGTAATGCGATGATGGCTGTGGATGCGCCACGAATTTGTGGGGCACAATCAAATAGTATCCATGAATCATGTAGCTTCAATTACTCATACACTGGATAAGATTTCGACCCAATAGTACCTGTGGATCCCACTCTGCACCCAATCCACCGGCATGGGGTCATGCAAAGATGTGCCACAAATTTATTTCGAATTCTTTTTCTTCCATGTGCATGGAGGAAAGTATTCCTGAAAGAAAGGAGGCCTTTTAAAATTATTTTTTTCCTATAATTTTTTGCAAGTTAAATTTTTATTGGTTCAACATGTAAAATAATAGAAGTTAATTTACATCTCATATGATGCTCGAATTGTTGAAGTGAATAAGATAAGTGTAGATTGTGGGATGAATATTATTCAATATTCAATTCAACCCGGCCAAAAAAAAAAAGAATACTGCAACGCTCAAATTTAAATGGACAAAAAATTTTAAAATAGACTGCATAACTAATATAAACCAAACTCACGAACTGGTGCCACTTCGCATGATGCTTGAAATGTTAAAATAAAATAAAAATATAGGTACATTTTTATTTTAACATTCGAAACAAACATCTCCTCATCCGCAAAGTCTAATTAGGCTGTATGTGGCATATTCTAAATGGATCTAGCTCAAAAAAGTTATTTTCTTTTACAACTTATTACTTAATATGATAAAAGGTTATCACTTTACCATTTCTCTACTTATTCATTTGAAGCATAAAAATGTTATTAATTTTTTTCATATTTTTTTATAGATTGAAATAATCACAAGATGAATGTTCCAATCGGAATGATAATAAGTGCTAAAGTTCAAAAGAGAAAAAATCAAAATCTTCTGTATCAAATCAAAAAAAGGATTGGACGTCTCCACGTAACACATATTCATTTACCCCACTACAAACATTCAACTATTATGTCAAGCAAATTATCTTTTCTCTTGGCACTGCTCTTTTTATTAATAAGATGCTGAAAGTAAAATGGCAGATAGTTACAAAATACATTTCACTTATAGAATATTTTTTTCATTCTATTTTTTAAATTTTTATTATTCTTCTATCACATAAAATTATATTTCAGTTTTCATTTTCTCTCTATGCATCATTCGGGTACTATTTTTTAACTAAATTAAACAAAAGATTAGGTGTTGTAGCAGTATTTTATGTTAGTTGAAATCCCCCAAGTAGGCATTCTAAAAGAAACCTCTACTTGGGCCAATGGGAAAGAAAGCAGTGGGGAGAAAAAGCTGGGGAAATTGTGGACTCCCTCTCCCATAATTTGGGCTCGAGTGCTTGACAAAACAAAATAACTCTCCACCTTACCCTATACCAACTGGTAATCGGTTAACCGCAATGAGACCTGCGGTGCAGCAGACCAGGTACTATTTAATTGTTTATCGTACGAACGTTAAAGCTCCAATATTCTCATCCTTATCCCCACCGACCACCGCCTAAAAAAGTCCCCAAACAAAATCTTTTCTCACGTGCCTGACGTCAGTTACCTCTCCAGAACCTTTTATCTTAGCCAAAGAACCAATAGAATTTACCCAACCGAGTCTTTACCATTCCCACCTAATTTGTCTTATTCATGGGTCTCGCCCGAAGGAAATTTCTTGGAAGCCATATCTTAACCCCCCCAGCCTTTTGTTTTCACGCGCCGGGAGTCTCCGTCACGTTTTCTTTTTATAAAAATACAAAATTTAGCAGCGATAGCTATCGGGAGGCCGTTCTTGTCTCCTTCGTCGCCAAGAAAGAGGAGAGAGAGAGAGAGGGGCGAGAGAGACTCCAAAACCCTAACCCTAGATATCGATCTCTGCGGTCATGGCGTCCGGTGGGTCTTCCGGTAGATCTGGATCGGGCTCCCGTTCGTACGATTTCGGATCCGATGATGTTCTCTGCTCTTACGACGACTACGCCGCGCAGGATAACTCCAATGGAAAGCGATCGGATCCCTCGGGAAAGGTATCTTTTTTTTTTCGTTCTCTTCTCGTCTGCCATCTTTGAGAATAGGTTGATTTTCGTTTCTTTGATTCAATAGTTGCTGCCTTGCGTGTAATTGCTTCTGAATTCTGAACTTTGAGGCGTCTGGCGTTGGATTGGAATTGGAACAGAAAGTTTGGATCTAGACTGGAAATGGGCGATGATGTTGAGTTGATTTCTTGATCTTTTTGCTGTGGTCTAAAAGATTCCATTGGATGCATAGGAAAAGAACCGTCTTGTTGGATTATGATAAGAAGCTATCTTGTGGATTTCGTGGAATCAGGGTTCTCCCGGTTTCTTCTGTCTTCCAAATACAATAGCCTCTGAAATTTTTAATATTGGTTTATTTTCTTGGCGAGAGTTGTCTTCCTGGCATGCCTTTGGTTGTGAAAACTGTTTATGTGGACTCAGTGTCGAAATAATGAATTGGTCCCTTTTTCTCATTTTAGTGAAGATTCTATCACGTGCCAGGTTTGTAAGATTTGCGTCTTTTTTATATACAGAAATCAAATAGTCAACCAAGATTTTCTGCTAATTTTACTCTGTTAGTTAACTACTTAACCGACTCCTCTATTTTTTTTTTCGTTTAAAATGAATGGTGTTCTTTTAACATATTAAGTTATTATCTAGATAAGGATCTGCTTATTAGACACTAAATTACATTGAAATGCATGATTTTTTTGATTGTTTGTGAAATAATTGACTTATTCCATTAAGCAGGATTTTCATGAGAGCAGAATGGGAAGACCATTGGTTAATATTTATGAGCAAGAGGACTATTCCAAAGAGAAGGTGATATGTGCTGTTGAAAAGTGTATGAAGAAATATGCTGACAATCTACTCCGTTATCTTGAGGGAATTAGCGGACGACTGTCTCAGCTGGAGTTATATTGCTACAAGATTGAGCGCTCGATAGGGGAATTTCGATCAGATATTATTCGGGATCAGAGTGAAGGAGAACTGAAGTTCAAGTCTATTGAGAAGCATCTCCAAGAAGTAAGTTTACGTTTGATCTGAAAATTATTGTTCTCCTGAGTTTTAGATAGTTCTTTCTGCATGGATCGTTCCACCTGTTTATGTGGTTATTGGCTTATTGAATAAACAAGTTTTTGTCATGCATCAACTGGACAGTTGTTAACCCTGCAAAAGGATCATTTTACAAGCCTTATAAGGCAATTACAAGTCTGCCTTGCATGACCATAGTTCTTTTCTATATTTGTTTTCTGACTTAAAGACTAGAGGACATTAAAAAGACTAGAGAACATTAAAAATACTTGCTAACAGATATCCATTTATGGTTGGATTGACCTTTATCACCATTTTGTCTTGAAAATTGGACAATTTGTCATTATGCTGGCTGCATCAACAAAGATTTTGATGTTGGGCCTTTGGTGATCTAGTGATCCTCCACATTTATATATTGCCAAGTATATCTACTAATATAGCCGTCGTAAGAAGTTCAGCTGGGATTCGTTTCATGCTTCTTCTTGCCTATTGCACAAATTTATTCAAAGTAAATATTTGTTCTTGCTATGTCATCTGAACCTGATATAACCACAATTATAAATGATTGGCATCAACTAAAAGCTTGAATATCTTTGTCGTCTTCATTAGAATATTAAATTGTTCATTTGATGATAGTTTTTATCTTCAGTAAGGACACTGCTAAAACCATTACTTCTAAATTACGCAAGTTTCTTTTTTCTAATATTCATCATATCACTGTTCGTCATCTTAGTTGTTATACTAATGGAAGTCATTCTCTGAGAAATCTAACCGTATCTTGTAACTTTGTCTTTTTTATGTGCTTTTAGTCTCCCAAGTTCTTAGTTTGTACATTTGTGTCATGACCTTTGTTTCTATCATGGTAAATATCATTTTTTTTAAAGTCAGTGTAGCACCATGTTTTCTAAGTATTTTTTATTATTTTTCCCAATTCTTCACTTGGTGTTAATTTATAGCTTTTTTAAACTTGATTACTTGTCAAGGTCATTGCAATCAGGGTGTTTTTTTTTGTTATCTTAAATTGTAGATGTTTGAATTTAAGTCTAGACATTCAAATTGCACGAAATGTCATACTTAGCTGGGAGACAAACATAGGATAAGTGACAGACAGCTTCTTGAGGCATCACGAGTGTCCTTGTTGAGGACAAAGATGACCCATTTAAAGAGAATATTCCATGTAATAGAGGAGAGCTTGGCAATGTGATTGCATGATATAAATATTAAGTTGCAAGAAATTATTTGAAGACACAATTATTGTTGATACAATAGCACGAATGGTGAAATAGGATGGATAAAGTTAATTCAAGAATCAAGATAGATGGTCAACCTTGTTGATTTAGTAATGGATTACCTACTGTGTGCCATGTGCAGATGCTTATGCTCTTAGCTTACACGTTTCATGTTATTGCTTAATATGCAACCTTTTCTTGGAAAGGTTACCGATATGTCTGTGTGCTCTTTATCCTTTTCCTTCCATTTTAATCTATTATGTTTTATGTCTACTTCTTTCATGCGTCTTTTTTTTTCCTTGATAATTATTGCATCGTACCTTTTTGTTCTTTTTCGGACTCATAGCAGGCAGATATGTGCTATTGACATCTTATTGACCATATTCAATATGCTTGTCGTTATTAGGTTGTTTGAGCTTGCAATTATTTAATTTTGACCTTTTAACTTTGTATTATATTTTTCACAAACATAATTTCTAGTAAATATAGATAGGTACTTTGTCATGAATGGGTAGGGGTGCAAAATGGGTCGGGTCGGGTCACTCACCCGACCCAGTTTCTTGTTCGGGTCCTTATTTTGGACACATACCCAACCCAGTTGAAGATCGGGTTGGGTCGGGTTCAGGCTTACAAGACCCAATGGGTCATTCGGGTCGAGTCAGATCCATGTATAACCCAGACCCGACCCAAAAAATTTAGGTTCGGGTCGGGTCATGTTCGGGTCGAGTCCGGGTCCGGGTCGGATCCCCAAATACCCTAACACAAACCAAATCAACCTGAAAAGATCACATTTTTTACAACCTTTCTTGAATTTAAGAAATTAATTTAGTGAAAGTTCGTCTCATAGAAGAGGCAAAAAGGAACAGTAACTTCTATTTAACTAGCAAATTCCAGATGCAAGGATTAGTTCCAAAAGAAATATGCAGTAAGCAGGAAGCTTGGGATAAAGACCAATGGCTGAGTTCTCTCAAAGAAAAAGACCAATGGCTTCAACCCGATCCCAAAACCTCCATGCCTGAGCCAAAAATCCTGAGAAAACCAAGAGAAGGCTGAAACCTTTCACTCACTTGCTTGTTGCTCAGCCGCTAGTGTTTCTTCTCCGCGGACAGAGAAGGCGAGCCCGACATTGTCCCCAACGCATCACCTTGCTCACCCCTCTCCAATCCAAAAACACAGAGCAAAGCTAGACGGGGAAAGAACAACCCCAAAAAATAGGAGAAAAAAGCCACACCTCTCTCACGATTTCAATCCTCTCTCACTTCCAATGGGAGGCATTAATAAGGGCGAGACCCAACTCCCCCAAAAATCGAAGAGAGAAAAATGTCAGCTTTGGCCCCCCACCTCTCTCTCTCTCTCTCCCACTTTTGCTTTCATGGAAAGCTTCGATCCTTCAACTTCCTTGCTGGCAAGATGGGTTTCTTCTTCTCCCGCCCCTCCTCCAAATCTCCCGACTACCCCCGACGACTTGCACCTCTCCCTCTCCCTCTCCCTCAAGTCCGACCTTGTTGCCCTTTTACAAGACAAGCCCCCCTTGTTTTAACCTCTTCTCGGCCTATGCTAAAAATATTTCTTGGTTGGACACCGAAGAGACTCACGGGCTCACAAAAGGGGGAGATTGGTCCGGAAAGAAGGGACATCTGGATAGGGTCTTCTCTAGATCTAGGGTTCCTTCGCCGCAGCCGAAAATGGTCTTCTCTTCTCCAGATCTAGGGGACTTGGAAGCGAAGAAGGGACTTATATCTTATGGGCTATGGCTAGCGGGCTGAGAGCCTATGGGCCTGAGGAGTCACGAGACTCGGAGCACTTTTTTCTTGCGGGCTGCGGGTCTAAAAGGGTAATTCGAATTTGGGTCGGGTCTTTTGGTAAACGATCCAAAATTGATCCCAAAAAAAAGGGTCGGGTCGGGTCCAGATCGGGTCGAGATTGAGCTAGTTGTAAATTTTTGTAACAGTGTGTTGTAATTTTTGCTAGACTGTATGTGGGACCTATTGCTTAATGTTAAGGTTGGAGTATATTGCATTTTGTAATTGGGATGCAACATATCCATCTTGTTGCTAGTTGTCATGAAGAGATGGAGCGCTTATTAACCAAAATAAAAAAAAGGTTGAGCAAAAAAAGGGTTTATTTCTTGGTTGGAACTTCATTATGTTAATCTATATTGTTAACGTTCCATCTGCAATCTTGAGGAAGAGGAGATTTACTTTTGGTTTCATATAGTGGTCTTTCTTTGTTAAAATACTCAGTTTATTTTAACAGAAAGAGGTCCAATAACTCTCTTTGACCTAGAGGTACTTTAGATAGTCTAGAAAACTCTTTATGATCCAAAAAGATCAGAGGACTTTTGTTGATAGAATTTTACTTAGTTCTACTTAATTTTCTCATCATAATAACCAACACGTTAATGCTGCCTTTTATATGAGCTGCTGCATATGCTTGATGTGGGTCCAAACTTTGTGTCCCAATGCTTTTATCCTGAATAAGTGGTCAATTTGCTGTTTTACAACTGGTAATTGAATGATATTATGAATAGCCAAAATTATGTACTTATCAGGTTTGGGTCTTTGTTGGCTTGGAATTAAGTATTAGGTTTCTTTATCTCCAGATAACCCATTTTATTGGTCATCGTAAGTGTTACCGATTCAAGGAGTTGGGATTAGATTGTCTCCAGATAATCCATTTTAATTTTTATTTTTTAGAATCCGAGCCCTTCAACGATGTCAGATCTGCTTGAATATTAGTCCACCCAAGGGAAGTGGCACCAAGCCATTGTGAAGTTCTGGACAATTTTTTATATAAATTTGTCGACCTTTTTATATTACTTAATATTTGTCAAACAAACAGTATTCACAGAAAGAACTTGTTAGATTTCCTTGAATGTGTTACTTCACGAGTACTTATTGTTGAGTTCCATGGATTTCCACCTAGAAAGATGATTGAATGGTGGGTCATTGTATGGGACTGTTTTTCGCTAAGAAATATGAGAAGGTTTATCTTTAATTCCTCTTGTTGCATGGTGGGAGACATGGAATGTAAGAACTGCGAGCTTTTTGAGAAGTCCGGTCTGAGTGAGGATACGACTCGAGGCTTCATTATCTTGAATAGCTTCTCAAGGATTGAAAAATTTGTCTTGTAGCGTCTTGGACTGCGGTGTAGTAGTAATAGCTTGTTTCCTAGCACTCTTTCATGTGGTGAAGTTATTCCTTTTTTAGCAGTTATTATTACTTTGCTAGAGCAGCGAATCGAGAGTCTCTCGCTATGTCCCCATTCCTTTCCTTTCTTATATTATATGGTCGATCTTCTTTAATCCAAAGCTGGTGCAAGCGATTTTATCAAAGATTAAGGTACTGATGTTGGTGTGCATTCCGATCTCCAACCTGTACAATATTGTTGCGGCACCCACAGACATGCCAGCATGCCTGTAGACCGATTGGATTGCCACAGAACGTGTCAGCCAGCACTTAGTTACGTAAAGTGGGTCAGAGCAGGAAACATCTTGAGTACAGCTATCGGAGACTCCGGTTTCCCTTAACAAATATAAAAAAAATATGGAAACGCTTAGGACGCAAGTGAAGGGGCAGGTTTTGGGTAGGTTCCTGTTACAATGGACTGGCATGTATCTACAGTGCCAGCACCTCAAACCTTTATTTTGATTTCAAATTTATACTATGTGTTTATATTAGATGCCAACAATTTTCTTCATATGAAAGTCTCTTTTTTCATGAGACTATTTTCTGGCTTCCTTTTTTTGTGGGAAATCAGGGGCAAGTCCCTAAAAGTTATTACAAATGTTCAAAGCCAAAATAGTATTTCACCACTCCTTTTTGTGACATGGTATGGTTGTTGTTGTTGTTGTTATAAATACAGACACCTGTGGTCAACTGAGAAAGACTTTTAGGGCAAGGTTACACGAGATCTTCCTACAATTGTTATTTACTTTATTGTTTTCTAGATACACAAGAAAGACTTTGTATTAATGTCAGGAGCGCAAGGTTATTTTTATACAATGCAACAAGCACTTGACCGTTGGGCTTGATTTGGATTTCTTAGAATATTTAGGCAGCTGAAATATTCTCCAAACGGACTTGGACAGCTAAGGGGATAGGGGGCCATATCATCTTTTGCCCTCGCCATGTTGAAACTTTATAGTGAAAGAAATTGCTTCCTTTTCCTAGGATGAAATTTGTGCTAAGATGGAAGTTTGATATCGGTAGGCAGTGATGTGTATATTCTAGTATATCGCAGGCTCCTTTGCTTGCATGATGCATCCAAATTCGCAAGCCTAGATAGATCTTGTTATTTTAATCTCCTTACCTCACCTATGATGTTTACATAATCTGCCACCATTAAACCTGTAGATTATGTATTAGCATATCGACTTACAAATGTATAATTAAGCTTGAAAAGATGATCATTAGATATTTTGAAATCTAAGGTATCATTGTTGATATGTATCATAATTTAGAAGGACCTAGTGTGTTATGAAACTACTTTTGATCACCTCAAAACTGCTTTTGTTTTCAAATATTCAAGTCCTTCTAGTGATTTATGGATATACACTGCATGTCCCTTAAATGTTTGTCGCAGGGTTTTGATTGCAAGCAACATGTTTACCTTGGCATCTTCAAGTCATGTTTAATTGCTTATTTAATTGGGTTAAATTGTTTAAACTTGCATTAGTTATCAATCGTTTGTGTGCATGAGTTGTGCACATATAGGGAACATTAATGAATAATGAGCTGAAAGATAGTCAGAGCAAATAATTTCACTGTATACTGCATGCTTCTATAGATACATGAAGCACGATATAATGTAAATCTAATTTTCCACCTTCCTTGGTAGCCTATTGTATCATCATAAGTCAGAAGCTCTATTATCAATGATAAACAGCATTGTCATGACTCATGACTCATTATACCGCATACGTGTGTGCTTCTCACTACCCACAAGGTCTTGTGTTTACAATTTACAAATAACCTATGAGTAGACTCGTATTGAGGCCATAATGTCGCGAAAGATTCACTATCTTTATACATGTTCTAACAAATTTAAGTTTGCAATAGGGAGAGGTCATATTTGCCAAGATAACTTCGAGGTAAGGTAATTGAAGAGGTGTAAATATAAAACTATTTCTTACCATGGTTTAGCTGAAATTTGATAACCATGAGATAGAAAAGCATAATCAGTTTTCAAATTATGTTGATTTTATATATAAGAAAGAGAGAAATTGAGACCTATATAATGGACTTGGAATGGATGGGCTTCTGTAGTTGTTTGTTTATTGTGCTTGCTGAGATGCATGAGAAAATTATAAAGAGACTGGGCCAAAATGTGTTGTAATCGGTGTTTGGGAAAACAGGGGTCAAGCGCATCCAATATTCCTTTAGAGAGGAGAATAATGAAGTAGATGTATGGTTAAATAAAAAAGGATATGTTTGAACCGTATTCACTTCAGGGGTTGCAAGAGTTGCATGGTGCAGACCAGCTGTGGTAGTATGAACATGTATAATGTATCAACTTCATGGTCATGTAATTGTAGTGGTTAGAATCTGTCTTGGGAAGAGAAAATTCTATGACCAATTAGATCAAAATCATGTGAAATGCAATTATTTTTCAAACTTATTTGGTTCCTATAATTTGAATGAATTTTAGGAAAGATTGGAGATGACCTTGAACAGTTGGCATGAAGCTTGATTGTGGTCAATGCAGATCCAAAATAGTGGTACATTTTTGTCTGTCCAATAATTTAGATCCAATTATACTCCTAACTCAGATCTCTATTACTGTATGACACATTAATCACTCTGTGCAGTTACCACTAGATGTTTCCCCTTGATTGTTATGTGCTTAGTCAGTTTAGTTCTCATAACAGAAGTTTGGACATGCTGGCCTGTTCTTACTTCAGGAAGGTGCAACTCCCCTCCACCTTTGAAAAAGAAAACCAAGAAAATAAAGTGTCCTGTTTGCCTCAGTAGTTTGTTCTAAGTTGGATCTTTGAGCTCCATATCAATGACAACCATCTTTATTCGAAGGGCGCAACTATTGTTTCTTCTTCAAATTTTTTGATTCTTTTCTGCATGATAGTTTTAGAGGGATGTTGATTAACCGCCTAAACTTTTTGTACGTGACAAAGGTCCACAGGTCTGTACAAATTCTGAGGGACAAACAAGAACTGGTTGAAGCTCAGAAAGAGCTGGCCAAACTTCAACTTGTGCAGAAAGAGTCTACACAGAAGAATGAAGAGGCTGTTGTTCCATCATCATCTGAGACCAAACGGCATGATGACAAGCCAAATGTGGCAAGCCACCAGTTGGCTCTGGCTCTGCCTCACCAGGCAGTCAGTCAATCATCAGCATCGCTACCCATGCAGCAGCCAGCACCTGTGCAGCAAGATCCCTCTATGTTGAACCAAGCACGCACATACTACTCACAGCATCAACCTTTGCCTCAAGATCAACAAAGCCAACCGTTACAAGCTGAGCTACAATATGTGCAACAGAGGCCCCAAATTCAGGATATTCCAGTCCAGGCACCACAGCAGCAGCCTCAGATTGCAAGTCAGACTCCACAGCCATACCCTCAGTACCAGCAGCAATGGCCTCAGCAGCCTCAGCAGTTTTCACAACAGGTGGTGCGGCCGCAGCAACCTGCTCCGCAGGCTCCAATCAGAACTCAAGCTCCACCACCGTCTTACCCTCCTTACCCCCCACAACCTGTCAATCGTGTTCCTGAATCATACCCTGGCAGCATGGTCGTGCAGGTTCCTTACTCCACAATTTCTCAGCCTGGTGGGAGTCGTCCTGAAGCTGTGTCATTTGGTTATGGAGAACCAAGCAGCAC
Source organism: Phoenix dactylifera (assembly GCF_051530095.1). NCBI lineage: Eukaryota > Viridiplantae > Streptophyta > Magnoliopsida > Arecales > Arecaceae > Phoenix > Phoenix dactylifera. The sequence continues at coordinate 52,147,188 of NC_143190.1, read as the reverse complement.
AGTCTCACCACCAATGCCTCAGCATAGTTTACAACGGCAGCCACAGCCTCCAACTAGCCAGAGCTCTTTTGGACCACCGCCGAGCAAGGGTGGCTATGTGGGTCCTGCACCTTACACACCACCATTGAATGTTCAGAGTTACAGCACAACATACAACTATCCTCCAAGCAATGTTTCAGCTGCCCAGAATCAGCAACTGCCACCTGGTAATGTTGTTGGGGTCCATCATCCTGGCCCACAGCTGATGCGCAGTCACCCATATGGAGAAATGATTGAGAAAGCTGTCAGCATGGGATATGCAAGGGATCATGTTGCAAGTGTGATCCAGAGGGTGGGGGAAAGTGGTCAGCCCATGGACTTCAATTCCTTGCTTGATATGCTCAATGGCCGAGTTACTGGTGGATCCACGCGAGTATGGTCGGGCTAGCACGGTGGCTTTATGCAGAAATGGAGAGGTATCAATATATCCTAAAGGAGGTGCTTTTTTAATGCTTCCTTCTAGTTATCATGTGTTACAAAAATAATCGTTATCGTTAAGTGCATGGTGGTTGTAAATACGAGTGGATGCTCGTATGAGCGTTCTTGCGGTTCTTGCGATTCCTGCGGTCACATGAATGGTGGTGGTGCCAACGGAATCACTATATAAATTGATGGTGAATGTGTTGCTGGGACGTATTATGCAAAATTAGAAATTAGCCTTCATCTTTTGTTGAGCATGATCTCAGTTGTTATAAATGGCTACAGCATGGATATTTTTGTTTTTGTAGTCTCCTAGAACCAATTAAATTTTAGGGGATTCTCTCCATTTCCTTTCCGGCTATATCCAAATATGCTCTTCCCAGACAAAACAGCTGCCTTGTTCCATATTGCATTCCTTCAATTTTTGTTGTTGTGATGGGGCTAGTATTCAATCTTTGTGCTACTCAGTGACAGTGATTCAGACATTTGGTGTCAACCAGGCTGGATCGTCTTTTATTAACTTGGATAAGCAGTGCTATCATGACGCGGATCTCAAACAACAAAAATTTACACACTGAGCTGTAAATTTACTGCGTCTACTCTCTAACAGCAGACTATGGGATCGGGCAATGGCTGTCAGCGAGCCATTCCTTTTTTTTTGTTTTGTTTTTCTTGAGAAGCATCATTTAGCAGTTTGATGTGTGAAATTTGTATTCGGTTATCTCTGCCAGGTTTAATGACTTGAGTACATTTGCCTTCCTGAGTTTCAAGGTACATGAAGAAATTTAAAGCAGAATATTAATCGACCCAACATCTGAAAGTACGTCGTGGCAGTACTATTTGGTGACATTTAGCATCCAGATGCATACAGATATACTGAAAGCCTGAAGCATTCAGGTTGAGCAGAAACTTCAGGGTGCAGACGAAGCATCCATTCTTTGTCTGTGACGTTAGAAGTGCGTGCAAATTGTGAAGCGTCTGTAAAAGTTTAGCGGGGGCAATCAACTGGTGCCAAGGGACTGGCGATCCACAACTGCCATGTGGGCATTCAGATGAATGTGAATCAGCAATGAAGCATCCTCCAAGTTATTGAAAATACTGATCGACCGACAACCACATCTAGAAGCCACGTGAAGCATTTGTTTCTCTCTCCATAGAGTTAGATATGATTATAGAAAATAAATGATACATGCATGCATATATATATATATATATATATATATTGTATGCATATATAAACTTGACCTGGAAGTAAGTTGAGTAAGAGTCAGCTCAAAAACTCTGGCAAGCATCCAATAAGTCTTACACATCAAGGCTCAACTATATACATATGTAAGTACATCTATGATTTGTTATGAAAAATACAATCAATGCAACCACAAAAAAGCCTACAATCAATACGTTAATTTAACAATTAAAATGAAAAAAAAAAAAGATATATCAATGACTATATGCTATGCTATCAATTACCATTTACGTATTGCCATTGAGTGCTAGGAGGGAGAGGCCAGCAGAACCATCTAAATGCGTGATTGGAATAGGGAATAATGGGGTTACCGGGGTAAATGAGAGAACTGAGAACAATGATAGGTGCGGAATAGAAGCCCCAAGTCTTCCTATTCTATTTGTATTGTTTAATTTTTGCACTAAATATATCAAACAATAACTTGAGTAGGATGAAAAGTTGGGAAAAAATAGCATTGAAATGGACTGCAGCTAGTGTCCAAATTCGGTTGAGCTAAATGATCCCGACCGAATTTCAAGTAACTGGTTAGGTTAGCTCAGTCAACACTGATCCAAGCCTTTAGATTTTACACAAACCAAGCCTTCTACTTGAAAACAGCCAAGTAATGATGCAAAACACTATAACTGTGGTCAGCTGGAATGTGAACATTTCCAATCATACCAAAAACAAATTTTGGAACGAAGATAACAGCAAAGAATCTGATATATCATTATGGGTAGAGGTGGGCATTGGGCCCGGCACGGCCCGGCACGAAGCGGGCTACAGTAACGGGCCGTGCTAGGCATGGCTCATAAAAGGGGGCCGGGCTGGGTTAAGGATTTTTGGCCCGTGGACTGAGCCCGGCCCGGCCCATAAAGGCCTGTGCTGGCACGATTCGTGGGCCAAGTATGGCACGGCCCGCGGGCCAGAAATCCTTAAACCAAAATACCCCTCAAACTAGCCGTTTTATGGCTGTTGAAAGAGGCAAAATGGGTAAAAAGCCACAAATAGCCGTTATGGGCCACCCATAACGGCTATTTTTTTTTGGACAGACGGGCCGTGCCTGGCACGGCCCCTCTTGTGCATGGCACGGCCCGTGCCAGGCCCAGCATGGCCCGCCACCCCATGGGCCTAGGGTCGTGTCGGGCTTAGCCTTTAGGTTAAGCGGGCCGTGCCAGACACGACCCGTTTAGTAACAGACCGGGCCAGGCACGGCCCGTTTGGTCTGTGGCCTGGTGGGCCTGGGCCAGGCCGGGCCCGGCACAGCCCGATGCCCATCTCTAATTATGGGTTTTCCCTGCCTGCTGAAAAAGCAGTGAGCTGATATTATTGGAGCCCCGGCCCGGCCCCATGCCCATCTCTAATTATGGGTTTTCCCTACCTGCTGAAAAAGCAGTGAGCTGATATTATTGGAGCCTATTCCCTTGTCCACAATCCCTACCAAGCCCATGAAGAGAGGTCATAATACATTCACATTGTGATAGAGAAACGTCCTCATTTTTCGCTGCCAGAAACAAAGTAATAGCATATTATATGCTCATGTATGTTTTTACACATAAAAGGGGAAAAAAACTATTTGATGAAACACCACCTTTCACACTCTACTATCTAAAATATCCCATCATCATCAATTACCTCTGCTGGCTGAAAAAGTAGCGAGCTGATTTTGAGCCAATCATTTTCCGCATTATATTATGCTGTCAAGAAAATAAACAGAGGTCAAAAGTATAATCGCTGTGATAAAGAAATACCTTTTTCCCTTCGCCAAAAATAAAGCATTATCATATCAAATGCTCATGTCTTTATTTACAAATTAAAAAAAAATTTGATAAAACATTCTATCCATGAAATTAAATGGTAGCAGCCAAAAAACCATGATACAGAATGCCACTGCTGCTCCCCACAAGCAAAGATGGCTCTTTGATTGGTACCATTTGATTAGCACATGCAAACTTCACCTGTTATAGTTGGCCTTGTTGTCTATATTATCACTTTCACAACCAAGTCTTATCAGTAGCTCAGTATTTGATTTCACTGTCTACTGGGTCACCGCTTGCAACCTTGCTAGATGGAATTAACAAACATGTTGCACTGAAGCATAGCTGCAAGTAATCAGTGACTTCGCCTTGAGTGATGATGGAAGCTACTAGTAGATTCATCCCCATCTCGAGATCCTTTCCACTGCTTTCTCAAACCTCTTGCGCTCCTAACACCATTTTCTTCATTCATACCCCCCCAAACTTCCAGCTTTTGACTTTTACTGGATCTTTGTTTTGCTTTTGAGGCCCTCTTCCTAGAAGACAATATACAATCATCATCAGCAAGTACTCTCCCCCTTGGCAGTGGTTCATCATCCACCAATTGCCAGTTATATATTACATCACTCCCATTCTCAAACTGCTGGGTCACTGGTTCACCTGCCCCTGGAAGCAAGTTATTGAAAGCAAGTTCTCCATTATCTCCACCCTTCCGCTCTAGAAGCACTGGGTCTGGTCTAATTATGGTCCCTAGAATGCTCCTGTTCAGGCCCAAGCCTATGATGGCTTTTGTATCTGTCAGTAAAGAGTAAGCCATTGCAAAGGCTGACCTCACCTGCAGCAATGAATGTAACAAAAAGACATAAATTCCCACTTAAAGCCCGCCGCCACTGGCATAAGGTCCAAAACCATACCACATTACACTCAAGCACATGCAAACATAGATGAACACGCATGCATGCACATACAGGGAGAGATGGAGAGAATGCAAGGAATCAGCTGACATGTCAACTCCAAAGTAGCAGTTAAAACCCAAAAAAGGGGGGAGAGAGAGAGAGAGAGACAGAGAGAATGGAGTTGGAGAGAATGTAAGGAATCAACTGACAGGTCAACTCTAAAGTAGCTACTTGAAACCCAAAAGGAGGGAGAGAGATAGAGATAGAGAGAGAGAGAGACTATGGAGTTGAACAGAATGTAAGGAGTCAAGTGACAGGTCAATTGAACTCCAAAAGTAGCTATTTAAAACCCAAAAGTAGATTAAAGATGTCCGAACCATGAGACAATTTCCACAGTACAACAATTACAGTTATTATGATCACTAAATTGCTTTCATTATGGCATCCCAAATTTAGTTCTTAAAATAAGGTGAACTGAAAACTCTCTTTGCAGACATTTACTAATAGACATGCATAATCCAGCATGAGATAGCTAAGGTTATCAAGCCATGGTTTGACAGTTCTGAAACACAACTTGGGCAGCAGAATGATCTGTCCATGTATCAGCAGGCATGCACATGCATGCATGTGCACAGAGCACACAGGAAAACACAGATGGCACATGGCATATACATGCAGCTGCACATGCACAGAGATGTATGCCCATCCACATAAACATTATGTGTACATTGTTTTGGCCAAATATTGACCAAAAGTTAGTTAATTCTGGTTACCAAGAAAAACAGTAAAAAAAAAAAAGGAAGTGTATTCTGGTAAAAAAGAAGTCTGGTTAGCCCAAACAATGCAACCACCTAAATAGTCTGTCATTTTGTTCAAAAAACCTAAATAGTCCATTATTGGTTTAAACTTAAAGAATACCTCTTTTTAGTTTATATAAAACATCATAGCATATATTGTTTAGACTGGGAAGAACACAATTGAGCATCGAACATGGGTGTCAAACAATGACAGATCAAATGGACTTCTAAAGTTAAAAAAGATGCAACACTTAGATTGCACTAACAAAGCAAAACATGAACCAGGGCAGGAAAATGAACCTCAACATTATACAAACCAATAAACTTCCACTTGCTCAGATGAAAAGCAACACAGTGGTTTAAAAGCATGATCCTCAACATAGGCAGGTCCTTAGCATAAAGCACAAGGCAATAACAGTAATGCACCGAAAGAGTAGGTGCTACCTTTGTACACAAGAAACAACTATAAGAGAAACATGATTGAATCAAAAAATAGATTACCTTAAAATAGTTATAAGAATTCCTCCCAATGTCATTGTCTGGAGCCTAGTTCATTCAAAATGTCATCCAAAACAAGTTCTACATTTAATACTAGCTTTTGGAGATTGAATAAAACAAAAATCTGAGCAGCAAACAGCACACCTGTGGATCCTCGATGGATAGAAGATATGGTCGTTCAGCATTCATAAATCTATAAATAGCATGAAAGAGAAAAATATGATAAAGTGCTCTATTCTTATAATAACAGGAAATTAATTGACATGAACAGCCTTTCTACAAAGTCTGCAGATGCCATCATACCCTTTATCACTCTTCAAGAAAAAAGTGCCTACTGAATTGCAAGAAACACCAACATCCCAAGTGTTCAATTTGCGACCATAAAAATCAAAGAAGTTCACCTGTTATGGCAAAACCAGCATGGATATGAGAAACATGAAACAATTAAAGAAATGAAAATAATTTGTCCAAAACTATTACGCCCAACATTACATTCTTATCTACAATTGATCTGATCGGGGAGAAGGAAGGATTTCTTTCGACCCACTAAACTCGAATCTCTCGAATCAAATAATAAACATTAAGAATTTTAGAAAGTGAGGCACTAAGCCCTTTACTTTCATTAGTTTTTCATGATCCCCAAATGTACATACCATGGTTGGAAAGTAAAAGTCTATGTTTTCACTCCCTTTGGTTAAGGTTCTTGTGGGTAGAAAGTAGAATCTATGCTTTCTGCTTTTGCTCCCCCTATTCCATTCTCCAAAACCATGGCATAAGCCCTCTATTTTAAGTAGTAAGGTCCTCCTTACGTATGCCGGATTCTTCTTGCAGCTAAAAAATGTGAAGTTACAAGTACTCTACTATTCTATAGAGGTCTACTCTCTTTATTTAAGTCAAATTCTTCTTCTAGTTAAAAGAAGATGAAAATTTTCCTCTTTTTATGCTAATGAAGTTCACTTCAAATCAGATTGAATTCCACTCCTAATTAAAAGAAGATACAGATTAGAAATAAAACAAAAATGTATTCCAATTATATGGCTTCACTAAACCGAGCGGTTTTTGCCAAATGGTATTCATGACAATAGATTGGAATCCCAAGGATCAAATCCTGGAAGACAAGTTAGCCTTGATTATTTCGTGGAATAGGACACACATCATATGCCATGTCTTGATATTCGGGCTTTTTTCCCCACGCGCTGCGTTGTTGGCCAGTTCGGTACCGATTTTGAACCGGTATCGAACTGGAACCGTACTGGTCCGAGAGACAACCGGTATCGGTACGGCATACCTTGGGACAAAGGGATACCCCACCATCCCACCAGCAGTGTTACCTGAACATGGGACATGGGTGTCAAGTGCCCAAGGATCCCAAAGAATCCGTAAAAAATCTAGATACGCAAACATAGCTTTACAATCTAATATATATAATTAACTTAAAATTATTTTAGTTGTTATATTATTTATGTTGGCTTCAAAAAAAACAAGCTTTACGTGAGCAACAGTTTTGGGTTGTAATTCTATTTGAGCCAATGTTATTATACTAATTTGGTGGTAGGTCCAATACAAACAACAACCCAATATGAGTTAACCCTTATTAGCCCTCGGCACCTAACCCATCCCATCCCATCCCATTATGAAATATCACCGCCCTAGGCCCTCTCTCTAGCATGAATCGCATTCATCCCGAACTCTATGACATTAGCAAGGACCACCCTCTCTTTCATTTGTTTTTCTCTACTACGAGTCCCATTAATCCCCCAAATCTAGGGCATCCAAGGGGATCATCCTGTCTCTTTCTATTGCCAGAGTCCCATGATCCCCAAAGTCTAGAGCATCAAGAGAAGGATAGGCTGTTCCTCTTTATCATTTGCCATAGCATTAGAAGGTCGTGAAAGTAAATAAGCAGGAATGCTCTAGTTCCCTCTTCTTTTTTTGTTTTTTCCTGTTCATTGACAAGAGTGGGAGTGAGAGATGGTGGGAGTCCTTAATCATGCAAACGAAGGAAAGAGACATGTCTACGGCATGTGACATGCATGTCGTATCATGTCCAAGTTGATTTTGGCCATGTCCAGGTAACACTGACCACCAGGACTTAAATCCCTAATTGGAACATTCAAAAAACAACAACAGGCATCACACGGTTGGCTTCTGTTTCTTTGAGCAACATGGAGTTATTTATAGAAACCTCTTTTTCTGAGTGGGGGCTTGCAAGGTAGAGGGGGTCAAAGCTTTCTGAAGCATGTCTTTTTGATAACTTAAGAAAGGGAAGATGCCTACTTATAAGCATAAACCCCAGGCACTATTACTTTGGCTGCATTAATATTACATATTAGAAGAGACACTTGTGCCATAGCAATAGAATTGATATTCATCATAAAATCCAGCGAATTGCATATAAGAATGTGTATGTGCATAGTCCATTCACATATTTAGAATGTGCATTTGTGTGGGATGGGAGGGAAGACTTGGCAAGGAGCGCTAAAGAGGAGAACTCGGAGGAAAAAAAGAAGGATAAAGTTGAAATAGAAACCACTATGTAAGAAAAAGGCATTATAAATTACCTGGTGTTCGAACAGACAAAATATGCATCCTCTACTCTAGGCTACTATGAGTTGTTTAACAATGATATTTGGAGAATCCAAAAAAATGCTGATTATTCTAAACACTTGTAGTTTTAGCAAATTAAAATATGCATACAAAGATGGGGGGAAAAAGAATCCAAGACATGTTATTGTGAAGCCCCAACAAAAGTTAACTTGAAGCTTTAAAATTCAACATAAAACAAAAGAAAGTATACATAAACATATAAAAGGAAAAATCTACTAAACAAGAATACACGCATGTATATTTTATATATATATATATATATATATATATATATATATATCGGTCAACCAGATATGAAGCCAGATTCGGTCAGGTGAAATTGGGAGACAAGTATCCAAAAGCAAGGATTTAAGTCGTTGAATGCAATCTACCGCCTCTATAATGCTTACAAACCAAAAATCATGGAGACCCCTTGCCGATGCATCAAGTGGTTACAAATGGACAATGTATCATGGTTACAAATTGCCTTATCCTATAAAGCAACTTACTAACTCCGTTTAGTAATATTTTGATAAAATGAATATGACATAATATGCACTGTGCTAAAACAATAAAAGCTTAAACTTAGTTACATGAATCACGAGCAGGTGTAGGAGGGAGTACGAGCGCACAGAAGCAGAAGCAGATCTCTAAAAGAAAAAACTGAAGTATATGCTGATGCAAGTTTCCAGGGAGTCTAAATCCAGTAATATGTTACCAAAGGTAGAAGTTTCCTACCACTGCAAGCATGAAGAAATGGATACAATGGGAATATGACAATGAACATTTTTTTTAACATATGTAACTATATATTACATGATAAACATTAATTCTTGTAAAGTTTATCCACCCTCTTTGCATACTCCCTCTCTTGATTGACCCACACATGATGATATAGGCCGAAGGGGCTTCATCAAAGACTGCGGATGTTGATGTTGTTTGCTTGATCAAACTCGCTCTCTAAATCAGTGACCTCAAATGTATTCAAGCTATGCCCAAGATGTCCTCAGAATGTAGACAAGTACCTAATATTATTTAAATAAAGAAATAGATAGATAGATGCTTACTAGAAATATCTAACACATTGGACAATATCCAAGGTATACTGGTACCCAATAATGTCAGATGCAGAGATGGCTAAGCTAGTATAGCAGCTGAGATTCAGATAATACATGTCTCTACCATCTCTATTCATGACTTTGTAGTGTATTGTATCAAGGTTCTATACAAACATTAAAAATATATATATAAGAATAGATAACTAAATATCTAATAGCACATCACATACCAAAAGAACTCCCAAGTTATGTTCCATAGATCGGCGGCAACCCTGTATATCTTGTCCTCTCCAATGCACCTGAAAACAGAATATCATTGAGATAAGGTGACCATCAACTTCAAGAGGCAATTTGGAGAAGTATCAGAAGTCAAATTATTGTGCGCTTGACAGTTATGGACAACTTAGATCATGGACAAGTTAAATCATGACAACTGATGAATGGTTTCTGTCAACAATAATGAGCAGAATCATGCAGAGCAACACAGCTCTAAGATGTATCTATGTTTAACAGACTACACATTCTGTCATAGAAAATGGACAACGGGAGAACATGAAAATTAGAGTTGTGGAACTGCCAGCTTATGTTAAGATGATTGACAACAGCTCAAATGGCAATGTTACACTTGATTCTTGACCCTAATATTCAGACCCAGCTACATTTATGTCATTTCTTTACAAGTTCCACAACCACCCAGAAACTATGACAGAAATCATTTTCAGAGCATGCTGCAGGTTAGCATTGAATGGAAGTGACAAAAAATAAATAACGTAACAGTCCATTAAACTTAAGGAGAAAATAACTTTACCTGTAAGTATGCTATCAACATTGCAAGAAGGGCATAAGAACCAATACCACCTGAATATACCTGCAAATAGGGACAACAAAAAAGCATTGTTGCATTGGAACCTTGGGTTACTAATTGGTGGAATACCGGGAAATCCAAAACTTTTTTGAATGGCATTCAAGAGAAAAACACTCTAGAAAGATTCATAGAATTGGAAGAACTATTCCTCTAGGATGAAATGATAAAGGAGTACCCAGAGACTCATGAGACATTTGATAGATCCAAAAGCCAAGAAAATTTAATAATTCACCAAGTTTGATGCAGATAATACCTCATTCAGTTCTCTTTGCTGCAGAAAAACCTTCAGAATCAAGCACAAGGGCCGTAAAGGAGGCATCTTTTTCACAGCATCCTGGAAGAAAAATGCCACAGGCTCAGTTAAAAGCGAGTTTTACTTGATCATGAGAACTATCGCTAGAACCTTACGCATCCATAACTTTTACAGCAATACTGCAATGAACCAAATAAATACTGCATAACCTTCAGATTGAGGCTCATAATTAACGATTCACCCTTAATGAACTGGACTCCTGTGAGGTAGGATAAAAGAAATTGTTATTACTGATTTAGATCATTTAATATCAAAGTTTATATTATTTCTGTGGTCTTTTTTATGATTTTTTTTTTTTATTCATTGGGTGACGTTGGATAAGTAACACAATAACATCTTAGAAGCTAGTTACAAGGCAAGGACATGAAAATTTGATACGTCAAGTTTATCATTTTATGTATAATTTTTGAATTGCTTATCTTTTTATTAGAGTGAAACATACTGCAAAGGTACGCTAGTGTACGTGCGGGACTGGGAAGGGCCAAATGTATGTAGCCTTACCCCGCATACAGAGAGATTGTTTCCATAGTTCGAACCTGTGACACCTAGACCATAATGGAGCAACCTAAACATTGCACCAAGGCCTATCCTCAACCAACTGGATTTTTTCTAAATAATTTTTATAGGAAGACTTCGGACAGAAGTAATAAATTCTATTAGTGCTAACTAACACAAAAAAATAACTTCTCAACACAATAGTTATATCACGATTTGGCTGACTTCCATTGACATGGCAGACATATTTTTGTCCTCATTTTTCAAAGATGTGCATCGCTGATTAGCACCCTGAAGAACATCATTGAATCTGATTCCATCATTGTTAACTATACCAACAACAGATAAGGAGTCATATGTGCCTCTTAACCATTAAACAAGAATGCAGGCAGATATCTTGCGTCTTCCCTATTCCATTTGCGTTCTTGACAGAGTAACCAAATGTCAGTGAAACTGGATTTGCAAAGACCACACAGATATACATTCAATGAGGTGAATTTATTCATTATGATATTCAAGAAACTTTTTTCTTGATATAGTTATTTCATTGAAAAAAAGCATGCACTGATTAAGCAGTAATTAATTAAGATATAAATAACAAAAGAGCCATAAAGGATTAGTTTTCCATGAATACCTTGATAAAATCAGAAGCTTTAGGTCCACTGTCCACATCAAAACTGGAGGAAAAATAAGAACCAGGATCATTACTATGCTAAATATTAAGGGAAGACTAAAAAAAGTCATAAGCATTATTAAGATGAATTATTTCAAAATGTATATTACAAAAGTTAACATAATCAATTGAACCATGTGGGATTTATGATAGGCATCTACCTTGAAGACTTGAGAGAGAATTTTATAGAGCAAAAATAAGGATTGCCATGTTGTATGGCTCAGAGTGTTCGGCAATAAAGAAAGTTTATAAAAACAAGTTTAATGTAGCAGAATTAGGAATGTTAAGATGGATGTACAATAAAACTGAAAAAGATAAAATAAGAAATGAATATTTTAGAGAAGCTGTAAGAATCGCACAAATTAAAGATGAAGTGATGGAAAATTAATTATGATAGTATGGCCATGTAAAACGGAGATCTGAGGATGTTCTAGTAATAAGAGGTACTTTTGTTTGTATTCAAGGTGGTAAGAGAAGGAGAGAAAGACCTCGGATAACATAGATAGAGGTTGTGAAGGAGGACAGGAGAAATTTGGAATATATTAGAGATGGCTTTAAAGAGAAATACTTGGTGAATGAGGATCTATAAAGGCAACCCAAATAGTTGGGAAAAGACTTATTAATTATGATTAGGAAAATCACCCTTTGACCCCCTCAACTTTTCCCGAGTTGCACGTATGCCCCCTATCCTTTAAAAAGTTTTAATTGGGTCCTTCAATTTACTTATGTAATCCAATATGATTCCTTCCATCTATCTCCATTAGCCAAATTGATACAAATCGCATCATGCATCATGTGACAAATTAGAATATTTTAGACAAGGTTTGCTGTAGCGGTACTGGAACCCCTACCGATTGCCTGGTAGTATGGTATGATACGCAACCGTGCCATTCCGTTCTAGATCTGTACCGAAACAATAGAGCCAGCAAGAGAGGGGGAGAAAGAGAAGGAAAGAGAGGAAGAGAGAGAGAGGAGGGAAGGAGGGAAGAGAGGGAGGAAGGGAGGGAAAAGAGGGAGAGCGAGGGGAGAGCGAGAGGCAGAGGGAGGCGGAGGGAGGAGGAGAGGGAGAAGGAAAGAGGAGAAAAGAGAGAAAAAGAGAGAAAGAGAGAGAGGGAGGGAGGGAGAGGGAGAGGGAGAGGGAGAAAGCTAGGGAGAGAGAGGGAGAGGGAGGGGGAGGGAGAGGCGCCGAGGGAAGGAGAGAAGGAGGGGGCTTTTGAGCCCCCTCTCAGCCTCCCTCACCAGTTTCTCGAACTGAGGGACAGAACTCTGTCGGTCCGCCCCCGCTACAGCTCGGTACATCCAGCATTCCTTGATTTTAGGAGAAAAATATCCTTGGCATCATTTAACTAAAATATCCTCAAGCATCGCGAGTAAATCAGGTTCTCCGCCCCTCCTACTACTTTGGGCCGTATTCAAGCATGGCATGGTCATCATCCTCAAACAGGAGCTCATCATGCATAAATTCAAGACCATCAATAGATGAGATGCTAACATCCGGATCACCAACGACACCTGCATCACCATCCTATTCATTGCCAAGATCATCATCCAGATCTCCATATCCACAACCGCTAGACCATCAGTAACGCCATGGACCGCAACTCCCCTCCAACTATAGATGGTGCACCATGTCCAACGGCAACCACTACTTCCTCTCCAACCTTAGCCTCATCCATGCCATGATGGGTTCCACTGCCATCACCATCTCTACCAACTACTTCACCCACCACAATAAGATATATAATAATAAGAACCCGGCAGCATCATTTGTGGATCTCTTTGAATAAATTTAGAAAATGCTCTCTAAATATCAAGTTGCTATTATATAAAACCTTGGCTCGAGTATGATGCAGGTGATGTTATTGGGTCATAGCAATTCCTATGATAGGGACAAGGCAATGAAAGTGACCATTGGCGAAGGTCTCATCAAGAGAATGTCGAGGTAATTTTCTCCAAATTCAAACTATAGCAAAGACAACAACTATGTTGTCCTTGTTATCCTTTATTTTGTCAACAAAGAGAGCCCACCACAAGTAAATAAGTAAACAACCATCATATACCATGCCCCTGCTAACCCTTTCACCAAGGAGGTGAATAGACCAAACAATTGATTACTCTTGTACTTAATTATCTTTAAAAGAAAAGCAAACACCCCAATGCACAAGGTTCCTACCATTATAGGGTCTGGGGACGGTCAGATGCATGTAACATTGTCTTGTGTGAAGAGAGGCTATTTTCATGTTTCAAACCCATGATATCAAGGTTATAATGGAATAATTTTACCATTGTACCAAGACTCACCCCCCCAATTATCTTCGATGAATGAATTCTTCTGGTAGTAGCATTCATATAGTTGTGCTGTGTGTTTCGTTTGAATGGGAACTAGGCCAAGAGGCCTCGACATGGAAGCTAGCATGTGGAAGATTTGGAATTGGAGGTCAGAGAGAAACTTTCTACTGCACAATGCCTATTTTATCCCCTTTGATGCTAGAACCTACGCAAACTACTCATGGGCCTCTAGCTTTGGTGCCAAATCCTCATGTAGGGGACGAGGGGATATCAAGGCCGAAAGGGTGGGAAAGGCTGTGCAAATAAGGTCGACAAGGTTGGAGGGGAAGACTAAGGAGCGGAAGGTAGGGGCGAGCATGGAAAAAGAGTGATCAATTGGGGGGTAGCAGGTGGCTGGGCTTGACGACCATATCGTGGGTGCACTTTGACAACCATTACAATGGCGTGGATCACTGTGCGGTATCGTTGCAGGTGAACATGAAGGCTTTGGGATCGGCAGGGCCACCAAGTGTTTCATTTAATGGCACTATGATATATTTTTGCTTCTTTTGCTGATTTATTTTTTTGGACCTTTCAGGAGTTTTGTCAATGTTAAAGCTATTTTTGTCATCCCAGAAAACAATGTAACAGTGTTGGATGGTGGATGGGGCAAAGGGTCATACTAGGTCACTTAAGTAACTTCAACACCCGGATAAAAAAATTAAAGGACAAGGGGTGTAAGTGCAACTTGGGCAAACTTGCAGGGGTCAAAACATGATTGTTCCTTATGATTAAGGTGTGGACCAATAAATTGGATAGCTCATTGTGCACTTTGATAGCCACTACAATGGCACTAACAAAATACATGATAGGCCATCCAAATTAACAATCCATGTCGATGCCAACTATGCTATCATGATACATGCACCAACATTTAATCAGTTTGAATATTGCCAAGTGGCCTTAATAAACATTGAGTAAAACAATTCGTGTATGCATATTTAAGTTGTTGACTAACATATGAATTATAATCAGATAGAACCAAGAAAAGGAACAAAATAAGACAAGAAAATTGAGAAAAAAAAAGTAGTTGTAGCATGAACTAAGCTGCAAGTTCTTTATATGAGTGGATATTTCAAGTCACAATCCGAACCTGATGTCAAAAGATATCCCACTTAGCTTTTCCACAAACTTAACAATTGGCACGCGAGCCTTAGCTATAACCTGGGGAAAAGAAATTGACAATATTCTTATTTCAGATAAAAGTAGTTAATTGACATTGTTTTAAGTTAACAATACTTCTATGCGATAATGCTTTGAGGAACATGAAAACCAATTACTGAAGTTGTCAACCAACATTAGATCAAACAATTGATGATACGAGTACTGGTCAAAGTTGCTACCTGCATTTTTTTTGCAATACTTCTCTGCGATAGTGCTCTAGCAAGAGCATAAAGACCCATTTGTGAAGTCTTCACCTTTGACTCCAAAATCACAACCTACAGCATACAACAGTCAAGATCTGCTAGTCAAAAGCATCATCATACAAGACTTTGTAGTTATTAACCTAAACATTAAAATATGCATGCTTATGAAACTTTGCGCCCAAAAAATATGAAACAGGTATACACATCGCAAATCACTGTTTTCAACAAATTTCACTTCCATTACTTTGGTGTAAACTGCCAGATAATCTACCGTGGCATTGATATCAACAGGGTAAAGCTATTCTGCTAGATGACAGACATAATCAATCCCAATATCAACACTACCAAATTAGTGCATAATAAATGCATTTAATTCTTGCATATGTAATAAGCAGAGAAGAGAGAAGGAAAATACTAACTAGCTCATTCACTGTGTGCGCCTTTTTTTCGAAAGGAAATTTTTGTGAACGTGCTAGAATGATTTGAATCTCTCATGTTTTGTATAATTTTAAAAACTCACATTGTTGCTGAGTTTTAAAGAAGACAGAAGTGTAGAGTTGTCAGCAACCAGCAGAGAACCATTCTAAAAGTGGGAAGGGGGAAGTATGATGCATTAAGGCATTGAGAAGAAAATGAGCTAGGTAAATTCCTCTAGAAGAAGTCAAACAAAATAATAATTGTTTGCATGCCTGTAACATTAGTGGCCAATACATGCTAGTCTTAGTATGACCAATCCTAAAAACAAGATGCTTGGTGTCAGATTTCTCAATTAGAATCAGGACAGATGAGGTGCTGCTAGCAATCTTAGTTTGAAGTCAGAAAGTTCTACTCAATCATAGATATGCCTGTGATAAAATCATACAAAAAAAGGGTTGTAGACCCTGTTACTCTATTTTCATAGCTACCCAGTTTGTTACTCCCCGTGGAGGCAACTTTCCCTGCTACGGAAATATCAAAAATCGAGCATCAAAATATATTTAGAAGCACAACTACCACAATGTTGGAACTTTCACTCCTTAAATTGATGCAGTAAACTTCTTTCCACGCATAAAAGAGCGAAGAAGAAGGTAATTGTATTCTTGGTAAATAATTGAAACATTTACAAGAGAGCAAAAAATGGACAAAACAAAAAAGACAGAAGGCATTGTATAGTGTAGAAGGGCGCTGAAGCTCTAAGAAAGAGAACAGTAACAGTAAAGGAAAACTGAGGTTTCCGAGACTGTCATCATTGGAATAAGTAGATTATGGCAGAAATTAAAGGTGAACAGAATCTTAAGGATAGTCACCCATAGGGCAGCACGGCTTCAAAAGGCAAACCACTTTAGCTATAAAACTAGAGGTGTAGAAGCTATCAGATCGGTGAAACCATGGTCTGCTGAACCGACCGGTACCGGTCGGTTCAGCCCGTACCGGACCGGTGCCGACTGGCACCGGTCCGGTACAGGGGTATAAAACGGTTCCGACCCAAACTGGGTCGGAATCGATTGGTTCTGTACCTGGACCGGTGCGAACCGGCCCGGTTCGCGCCGGTACAAGCCGGTACCGGTGCGAACCGGCCCGGTACAAAGCCGGTACCGGTGCGAACCGGCCCGGTTCGCACCGGTCCAAGCCACACTTTCCCCGCGCGGGGGTGCGCGGGGAAGAGCGCCCGCGCGCGGGGCAGCGCGCCCCACGCGCGGGGAAGAGCGCCCCCGCGGCTGGAGCCCGCGTGAGCCTCTTAATGCCACAAAGTGGCATTTAAAGCCACTCTGTGGCATTTGTTTTTTTTTTTTTTGAAAAACGCGCGCGGACGCGCGAGCGAGAACGCGCGCCCGCGCGCGATTCTCCGCAGGGAAACGCGCCCGAGCGCGGTTCCCCACGCGGGGCACCGTGCCCACGCGGGTTGGCAGCCCGCGTGGGGGCATTAAATGCCACAGAGTGGCATTAAATGCCACTCTGTGGCATTTGACGCGTCCGCGGACGCGCGCGGACGCGCGAACGGCGCGCGCGACCGCGCGCGTTTCCCCGCGTAGGAAACGCGCCCGCGCGCGATTCCCAGCAGGGAATCGCGCCCGAGCGCGGTTCCCCGCGCGGGGCACCGTGCCCACGCGGGGGGGCATTAAATGCCACTCTGTGGCATTTGAAGCGTCCGCGCGCGTCCCAGACGCGCGCAGACGCATTTTGTTTTTTTTTTTTTAATTTCCGCGCGCGCGGCTCCGATTCGGTACCGGTTCCAAGCCAGTACTGAACCGGAACCGTACCGGTGCCGGTGCTCACCGGTACGCCGGTACAATCGGTCCTGCGAACCTTGGGTGAAACCCTTTTTTTTCACAGCTAATATCTAGTTCATAGAAGTAATAGAATCTATCAGATAAAAAGAAATGCCTCCACAATCTTCATTTCATTTAAACAAAGAAAGAAACAATCGTATAGTGCTCAATAACTGGAGTGTCAAAGTTGCTTGCTAACCATGCGATATGTAAAATACTGTATTTTGTTGTACAAGCTAACAAAATGATACATGATATCAGGCATTGTTGCATGCAGCATAATTCATATAAATTAGCTTCAAGTCAGATGCATAGCAACAGAAATAAATATAAAGAGATTGGGCATTCATTGCAATGTTCTGAAAGTTGCATTGTACTTGCATCAATATCACTTGTTGGTAGATAGAGGCCCGTCCTAAATGATCCAAAAACTTCCACCTGCGCAGCAATAAAAAAAATTACCATTCGATACAGTTAATAGATTGTTTATAATCAAATGCAGAGTTTAAATCAGAAAAGACCATCAATTCACACGAGCAAAGCAGCAAAGAACTGACATACTTCGCAGTGCGGCCAGATGTTTTTGACAACCTCAAAAACACGCTGCACAGCAGCAGAACGTGAGGCTTGTTCTTCAGGAGTTGGCGAGACAAAATCACAAAAATCGAGTATCTCTGCATAAGCCAAAATAGCTTCTATTAACATCTAAGGTTAACTAACAAACATCACAACTCTAGGTTGTAAAGGAAAGGGCAAAAAAAAAAAAAATCAAAATCCAAAGAACCACAAGGCAAGAAACCACCAAAGAAAATATTATATTATATTATATTATATTATTCGATGCATAACCAGAAAGATAGGTAGAAACCTAAAGGATACTCTAATTCATGATATCTTTATCTATACAAACAGACCCTGCATATAATTTACATAAGCTGGACCTTTTTTAGCCCTCCCAAGAATCTTACAACCCTAACATGAGATTATGAAACTTCTACTAACACAATCCTTAACCATTTAATTACACTATTCATGAGCATGATATGCCAAAAAAGGCCTGCAAAGGTTATCAAGAGTTGGAAAAATCCACACATTTTGGGTGCATATGAAGCCCCCTCAATTTGATAGGGACCACTAAGGACATCATATTTCACAAAGATAGCACAAAAGAAAAGCTCCTGAAGCTCTGATCTATCTCCTTAAGTTTTAATTGGGGGTTTGTGCTGCTGTTGTCTTCATCCATTTTCTGGTGGAGCCAGCAATTAACATTAAATGTTTTGAGAATGGCATGCAACAGCCTCTTCCATGTGTATCGCACATTTCAATTCATTATACGAAAGGAAACAGAAAACAAGGAAGATGATGAGATATATTGAGAACAATAGATTGATGCTGGCTCCTAAAACACATGCAACAATATTATGTGATATTCTTCAAATCTAGTAAACCATGATCTCATCAAAAGCCAGATATGTGTTGCTTATGTGTGAGACAAGCAACAAGCCAAGGAAAAAAGGAGGATGTGGATTTCATGGTAGAGCACTTTGATGTTGGAGATACGTAGCTTTGATAGACAGATGTCAGTTTTCGAGACCAAGGTGAAAGCACTTGACATATGATAAGGTGGATCCAATCGTAGAGGATGGATCATCATGATACTTCATACTAATATTTAAGATGCCAAATGTGAATCATGTAACTATGAAATCCGCGGGGGCCATCCATTAAAGATTATATCCAGCAAAAGACCATTATATCAAGACCCCCAGATCATTAATCTAAAACAAAAGTTAAATAGACAAAGAAAGAAAAAAAATAGTTAAGAGCAGGATCTGTTATGTTGGTACCGAGCACCATACCGGTTACCCGGTGGCACAAGTCGGTACGGGCCAGCGTCGTGCAAGCAATTTGCCGACTTCACTTAAAAATCGCGAAATTTTTTACGGCCAGACTCCTATTTCAAATGAAATAGGGGTTCGGCCAAGGCCTCTACCGCCCGCACCAGCGTCGACCTCCGTCGGTCCTTCGTCAGCCTCCCTCCCTCCCCTGCTCGCTCTCTCTTTTCTTCTCTTTCCTTCTCCTACTCCTCCTCCGATGCGGTATTTTGGATTCTTTGCTGGAACCGTCCTGGTATGTTGCTGGTACGGCTCAAGATGCCTCGAACTGGGCAGTTCGAGACGGTTCCGCCAACCTTAGTTAAGAGATCCTTAATTAGAGGAGTGCATGAAAAAGACTTAAAATTTCTACTAAAACCAAAGTTTCCATTTCAGAAGGGGTTCTTTCTTCCAATTTTTCATGATATCCTCATGAATACAATCCATTCAAATGTCTTATTGTATTTCTGAACACTTATCATATCTTGCGATAATGTACTATCGTGAAATATCAATCAGACATTTATAATTAAAACCAATTGAAAGTTCCCAATTAAGAAATGCCTTTTTCTCTGAATTTCTTCATCATATCCTCATGAATAATGAGTTGCTCACTTTTAGAGTCTTATCTTGCATCTAACCTTCTAATCTCACACGTTATGTCTGAAACTGCTCAAAAATCATAGCCCTGATCGTCACTCCTCTTTTTTTCCATTATCTTGACTCAGATGCTTCAACTTTAAAAGAGACAGGAAAAGATAGGACTTTTTCCTCTCTTCCTTATTTCAACCCAATGTTCTAAAACATGGATGAAGTCCCTCGACCACACCATATTGCCTATATATGGTACCATATGCCACCATACTGCATAAGGCCGAGAAGGAGGTCCACTTATGCAGCCTGCTTAGCATTGTTAGGGTGGTTATGCAGCCTTTTAGCATTCTAAGAAACATGCACAGCACACTCTTTTGTAAGCCTATCCAGATGAAACAAGTTCAAGCTGACAATTAGGTCTAATGTAGGTTTCAAGTGGGCACTGTACAAGTATTCATAATATGATACTATTGCTATTAGGCATAAAGTACTAAAAAGCACTACATGTCAGTTCCTATTGTTACCAATATTATTACTATTTATCCAAAACAAATACTAACATTATTGTTGTTGTTTTTATAGTATTCAATGTATTTTATTTATTTTTTGATAGGCAAAAATTAGTAACTGCATATACATCCACATATGTGGTCCATGTACTGCACACACTGTGCAATCCCTTGACCGCATGCATACCACAGCTGCCTTTCAAACACTTTTAATCAAACTGTTTTGTATCCTAATTCATGATATAACTTGATTTTTGCAGAATACATTAAAGCACGTGCTTGATGTTTTTTCTCACAATCAAAGACCTTTTTTCTTAGAAAGTCTTTTAGAAAGCTAATTTGCCATTTGTTTCTAATTAGTTTCTGTATGTATTCTTATACTCTAACGGGACATCACCAAGAATTCGGAAGTCGATTTTAGACTATACTAGCCCTAGTAAGGACATTACTAGTCAAGGTTCTTGATTTAATTTTTTTTCCATTTTGATAGTTTATATATTTTTTAGGTTCTAATACATATGTTATATTTGCCACATATATGTTTGCCATATATAATGGTTAAATATAACTCTAAATTACTTACATATTTATGAATGTTATATGTTTTTTGTTATTTTACTCCCTTGTGCATGGCCCATCCTAGGGTACTAGTGTCTAACTGAGGCACCACCCACTTAAGAAATAAAGTGGTCAATGAAGATGGCTAATAACGCCACAATTTCTGTCCAGTGAAGATGGTAATTAACTAATTATGTTATATACCAAGGAAAAGAAGTGAATATGGTCAGATTCAAGAGGGGATTTTTTTTCTTGGTTGCCAAAATTGGGGGTGGGTGTAGGTGCGGATGCAGGAAAGTGGATTGGTGCAGGTTTGAGATGGAAGATTCTGAAGCAAGTATGTTACCCTGGATAGAGATTCCGGATACTAAGGGATTTCCATTGCTCTCATGTGCTTGCACTCTAGGGATTCAAATATGTGAGAATTTGGATGGGTTCTTATTAGATAAGGGAGAGAACATTGTATACCATGTTTATGAAACTCTTAAGGCTTTATTAAATAAAATTTGGTTCAGAAACAGGAGTGGAACATGACGGTCGGTGAAATTCTGACAGCAGCCCCCTTTACATGCAAAAACCAAGTCCCCTCATGCTGCCCATGTTCTTGCAGTATCTTCTTGTTCCTAATAATAATGATGACAAGAACAACAAAAACAATAAGTAATCCTCATATTTTTGCTTGATTGTGGGAGTTACGTTGCCAAATTGACAGTTCAAGATACCAGAGAAATCAGATTACCAATTATCTTGAACAAAGTACAATGAATTTTTTGCAAACCAAAAATTCCACAGACTTTCGATTAAAAAAAAAAAAGTCCATAAACTACGTGCGCCCTACCTTGTCCTACATGGACCATTGTAGACAAAAAAAACCATTGAAAAAAAAAAGTAGAAAGAGCTAACCAGACATACATTACATACATCAAAAAAGAAGGTGATCCACTTGAAATAATTCCAAGAAACCTACACCAAGATTCTTTCTTTCAAGCAGCGGACCCTACCTTTGTGAAGCTGAAACATGGGGCTCTTGAAACGGCTCCCAGCGCGGAACCAGGCCATCTCCAAGGCCCGGTTCCTGTCCGAGGCGCGGGAAGCGGGGGGCGGCGGCGGGGTCTCTTCCCGGCGGCGGTTGTCGGCGGCGACGTCGAGGGAGAAGTAGTCGGCGGCGGGAACGTCGGCGAAGGAGTCCGCTGGAGAGGTTATCTGGTTGCGGTAGACGGCATAGGACTCGGTGTTATCAGGGGCGGAGTCAGGGTCGGCAGAGAAGAAGGGGGTGTCGAGGGTTTCGTAGAGGAAACCCGCGCTCCCTTGCATCCCTTCTTTCTCCATCGGGGCGCACAGGAGAGGGAAAGAGGAGGACGGAGAGGACTGCTGCTAGGGCTTTACAGGGTGTCCTCTCGGTGGCGGAGATTTTCTTTAGACCAAGACCGTCCGACGCACGTGTAATTCTATTTTCAGTTAAAATAAAATTTATATAAGTAAGTAATAAATAATTATTCAAAGAATGATTCAGATATTTTATTTTTATTTTATTTTTAATAAAAAATATAAACAGATGATAAATAAATGCTAAAAGAGGGGTGCTTAATCTCGTAGTTAAATCGTAAAATAGGAGAAAAGGGAGGAATCGCGAGCTAGGGAAAAGTGTGATGTGGAAAGTTTGTGAAGTTTTGTAAAACTATTCAATCTTTTGTGACCCTTTGCATGACTTGAAATCTTTAGTGGTATGTAAAGTTATTCAGACTTTGTTTGGTATCACTAAGACTTGATTTTTTTTATTTTGAAATGGAATTAAAGAATCTCAAATAAACGTATTTGAAAATCAAGATATTGTTTTCTTCAAGTCTGGAAACATAAAACCAAAAACATACATCGTTAGCTGAGAAAGTTTGTGAATTAGAAAAGTTAGGTTCCAGCATGCAATATCACCTTATACTTAGGTTAACTATTGTTATTGTAACTAAAATTAAGCTATGATTGAAAAATCAAATGAAAATAACTTTTTAATTGCATCTAGTTTGCCAGTCTCGAAAATTAGATTTTATTTACCACCCACAAGGCCTGTGCCAATGCATATAGGGCTGGAAGTGGGCTCGGGCCGGCCCGAAGCCCATCGGGTCGGGCCGCCCGCGGGCCGGGCTATGGGCTAGAAAATTGAACCCAAATTTGTATCGGGCCGGGCTCGGGCTGGGAACTTAAACCCAAATTTTTATCGGGCCGGGCTCGGGTTTCCCATTGGCCCGGCCCGGGCCCGGACCAAGCCCGAGCCCAGTGCCAGCCCGAACCAAGCCCGAAGCGAGCGGCGGTAAATAGGTTAGTCTGTAACCTGTTAGCCCTATTTTGTAGCCGAATCGCGATTTCCCTATTTGCTTGCCGTTGCCGATTTGGGGATTTGCAGAGGGCCAGCCCGGAGCCGGAGGAGACCGTCGTCATCGTCGTCGTCGTCGGCTACGGTTCGGTGTCGGCTCGTCATCGTCGTCGTCGTCGGCTCGTCGTCATCGGCTCGTCGAGTGCAGAGGCGAGACGAGAGCGGGGGAGGCTCGTCGGTGGTGGTTTTCGAGTGCTACTGTGCTAGGGTTTCTCCGCTCGTCGTCGTCGGCTCGTCGTCGTCGGCTCTCAGGTTAGGCTCCCTACTTCCGATTTTGCTGTTCTCCTCCCCACCCCCACTCTCTCTCTCTATCTTTCTCTCTTCTCTCTCTCCCTCTTACCCTCTTACAGTCTTACTCGACTCTTGTTGATTTGGAGAGGAGTGCTGTGGCCTGTGGGAAAGCTCTTGTTTTGATTCTAGGATCAAGATCTGGAATACAAATGTGCATTTTCCCCCTTATCTTTCAGTTGCTCTTGTTTGGGCTGTTTGATCCGTTAAACTCAGAATTTTTTCTGAAATGGCATATGGTTTATGTTGATTTGTTCTTTAACTTGGCTTCTGTGACTTTTCTGTGGTGCCATTTTTATTGATCTATCTTTCGTGATTTATGCCTAATTTTATTGGACGAAAGTTTATAATGAGAGGAAGAAGGTTGGTCCATCTGGCAGACTGGCACTTTGTACATTATTGTATCCTTAGTTTGCATGCAGTATAAAAGTTACCAATTTTTCGGCTTTCATTTCCAGGCTTCTATAATTCTATTATGCCTAATTGTTGTAAACTTATTTGAGCTCATTTTGAAGCCCACATTGTGCAGGATTTTGTGGCTGTGGTTCACTAGGCAATAGTGTTCATTCTCAATGATTTGTTTCTTCACCATTTTCTAGATTGAAGCTTTTATTGTTATAATAGTAGTTGGCTGTCTTAATGTCACTCATCATGCTTCCTTAAGCATGTCCTTTTTTTTCTTGAGAAGTGTAGTTTTCCTTCATATTTTTGGCAAAATGTTTCTTTTTCTTGATGTGCTCTTACTTACCTTTTTCCACCGATGAATTTTTCATTTACTTGATAGTAACTGTATTAAGGAAAACATTTGATTGGCCAGGGCAAATGAAAATTATGTATTATATGTTGTGCCAATGCATTTGATTGAGTGTGACATGTAATGAGATATTCTAGGATTGATGATATATTGTAGAAAATTAATGCAGAAAATTATGGAGGACTTGATGTTGACTTATGTATTATATGCTGTGTTATCTCCTTGATGTCATATCCACCTCTTGAGATAACATTATATACATTGTAGATTTTTTTCTTGGTTATCTATGAGTTCACTAAGAAGACATTATAGAATGATACTTACCATTGTAGGATGCTCCGATCTGTCATTCTGTCTGTGTACTTTCTTGTAGAAAATGCTAATGAGAGTCATATACTCATATCTGTACAAAAATTTGAAGTATGTTTTTCTTAGTTATTTAATCTAAGATTCTTTGTTACAATAGTTGCAATTGTGGCTAGATTACAATAGTTGATCTCCAACTTTGTTAATAACAAGAGTTTTAAATTTTCGTACATACCTGATGCTATAGGTTAAATTTGTGATATTTATTTTGTTATTTGGGCAGATTATTTTTACTAATGTCTCATTCTAAAGTGGGTGAAAATGAAACTGTTGAAGATTTAAGGAATGAGGATGATAGAAATGAAGATACTGCTGAAAATATTTGTGACAATTCTTCTAGAAAAAGATCTTGGGTATGGAATCACTTTATCGAGGAAAAAAATTCTGAAGGGTCAATAGCTAAGTGCAAATATTGTAAAAAAGTTTTAAGTGGGAGCACTAAAGGAGGAACGAGTCATCTAAAACGCCATCTTGAAAATGTTTGCAAGAGGTATCAAAAGAATTCGACTAATCAGTTGCTCTTACTATCAAGTTCAAAAGATCCGATAAAGTGTTTCAAATTCAATCAAGAAGAGAGTAGAAAAATTCTTGCAAAATTTATCATATATGCTGAGCTTCCATTTCGTATTGTTGAGCACACTGTTTTTTTGGATTTTATGAGATCTCTTCAGCCATTATTCAAAATTATGGGTCGTAAGACTGTAAAACATGATTGTATAGATTTGTATCAAGAAGAGAGGAAAAAATTGCATGATGTATTCAAGAACCTAAGTTCTCGAGTTAGTTTCACTACTGATATTTGGACATCAAATCAGAAAATCGGTTACATTTCTTTCACAGCACATTATATTGATTCTGACTTTACTCTGCATAAGAAGATTATTTGTTTCAAGAAACTTCCATACCCTCACACCAGCTTTGCAATTGAAGATGCTGTAAAAAAATGTCTTGTTGAATGGGAATTGGATTATAAAATATGTGCTATTACTTTGGATAATTGCAGCACAAATGATGCTGTAATGAGAAGGCTCCGAGATCACTTTTGTGCTTCAATGTTGTTTAGTGGGGAGTACAGTCATATTAGATGTTGTGCACATATATTAAATATTATGGTTCAGGATGGAATGAAAATCATTCATGAAGCTATTGAATGTATAAGAGAAATTGTTAGATATGTTTCTGCATCCCCATCTCGAATGCAAGCATTTAATGAAATTGTACAGCATATAAGACTTCCTGCTAGAAAAGGACTCACTTTGGATGTTCCTACAAGATGGAATTCTACTTATGAAATGTTGCATGATGCACTTGGTTATAAAGATGCTCTTATTAGATATGCAACTGAGCATTCATGTGTATGCCCCACCAATGATGAATGGAAAAAGGCTTCTATAATTCTTAAATTTTTAGAAGCCTTTCTTGATGCCACTAAAGTATTTTCTGGTTGTAAGTATCCCACATCCAATTTATACCTAAAAGAAGTTTGGGGAATTAGGGCTTTGTTGATGGATGAAAGTATCGATACTGATGAAACAGTGAAGCAATTAACAAATGAGATGCTAAAGAAGTTTAACAAATATTGGTCTCAGTGCAATAATTTGTTGGTAATTGCTTCTATTTTGGATCCCAGATCAAAGTTGATATTTGTAGAATTTTGTTATCAAAAGGCATTTGAGTTGGAGGAGTGCAAGAAAAAGATTGATGATATTCGTGCTTGTCTTTTTCAATTGTATAATGAGTATGTAGATGCAACAAGAATGCATCCCTCTATAAGTTCAAGTGAGCGAACATCTAATTTTGGTGGACAAGGTGATATAAGTTCAGTTTCTTCCAAAAAAAAATTTGGTATGGACTTTGCTCAATTTAGAAGTCAGAGTTCTTCAAAACGCCCTAAGAGATCCGAGTTGGATAGTTATTTGGATGATGATGTACTTTCTGATTTGGAGAATAAAGAGTTTGACATCTTGGCTTGGTGGAAGAGCAATGCAGCAGTCTATCCTATACTATCAAGAATGGCTCGAGATGTTCTAGCTATTCCAGTCTCCACTGTTTCATCTGAGTCAGCATTCAGCACTGGTGGTAGAGTTGTGGATCAGTATCGAAGCTCTTTGAGCCCTTCTACCATAGAAGCCTTAGTGTGTACCCAAGATTGGCTTCGTGAACAATATGATGAAGGTATATAAATCTTTTAAATTTATCTAATATTTTTTATTTGCTTATTGTACTTATAATTTAAACATTTATGATTGATTTGTGTGTTAACAGTTGCAAATTGCTCGAGTTCTGTAACGTTGAATGTAGATGACGACACCCTGGACTCCTGGAGTGGGCAATTTGGGAGAACTGAATGACGATACCCTCATCAGATCTAGTTCATACCTAAAGTATCAAGTATGAAGTATGTTTGTTGATGGAGTATTTTCATGTGGATCATGGTTATTTGTTGCAAAATTTTATGAGAGTTGTATGTTTTTGAACTGCAGGCTTGAAGCTGACTTCAGGGGGTTTCTCTATTACATGGATATGATGAATATATTATTGTGCAGGGAACAACGACTTCAGGCCGATGATTTTTTTTATCCTCCTGTTTTTGATGGAATCCTTTTGTTTGGTTTCAGTTGTATCGTTGCAGTTGGTTGCATGGAATGAATTTTTTTGCAAGTTATCTTCAAACCATCATATGCTATTTTGTTAATGATCTGTCTGATTGCCTACTTGGTCCATCTTATATTTGATTTAAGTTGAATAGGTTGTTTGCTTGTCGACATTTTTGCTTGTATGTTTACAAGAGCAGCATATGGAACCACTCAGGGGAATGACATTATAAAGCTGAATTTTGATCCGTATATCTACTGTTTCTTTGTGGTTCTTTAAAGGTAAGTGCACTATTATCCATTGCTGGGTTGCTTCAGTGACTTTATGATGAACCATGGAACCAGCTGTAGTTCCAGGAGAGCAGAAAATTGGGTGGCAGGTTTGGTCTTCAAGTGATTTTTGAATGTCCAATAAGAAAACCATTTTCTATTGGCACAATGGGTTGCCACAATGTTATGTCCCAATAATTGTTATTGATCAATGTTTCATTTTTAATATCTTTCATATTATTGCTCTTTCTTGGTTTCTGGAGTGTATACTGAGATGAAACAAATATTTCTCAGGAGATTCTATTTCATCACGCTCTCCAAATGTATCTAAACCTCCACAACTGTCGCCTTTAACAATTTTAGGTCTGCGACTACCTGCACGCCCATTAAAACAGATTAGCTTTTTCAGTGGCAAGAAGGAGGTTCAGAGCTCTGCAACTGTTCTTGGTTATGTTGCACATGTAAGTTTTCGTTTTCTTTTCTTTTTGAAAAATTTACGTAGCTGACATGGCCTGACAACTGAATATGCATTTGTCTTCTGCTCATCTCTCTTAAATTTGAGTTCAAGTTGTATTAAAGTTCATGTGATTTTGAAATTTTGCATGTAGCTGTGTAGCAAAACACGTCATGCTCAAGAGTCTCACTTTGTAGAGCTATCATGGTAAGCAGGTAGAGATATCAGGGTCGGCTTGTAATTTATTTTCTTCCTTGCTTTGCAGGCTGTATTGCTTATTGCATCGTACCTTGATGTTCCTCTACGATATCCTTTGCGCTTGGGAGGCTCACGTCATATATTCATGACTATGCTCCTTCAGTTGAGTCTATATCATCAGATTTGTCAGCAAATCCAATTCTTATGGGCATGAATGTAAAGCCTACAGAATTTCCACTCTTTCTGGAAGGCCAAGATTCTACAAGAGCAGCATATGCAATATTTTTGTTGAATAAGGTTCATCTTCTATGCTTTATTGTGCTTCTGTCTCTCTGTTTAAGGTAGAAGTTGGCATCAATATGTATCTCCATATGTTGCTACCAATAGGTTTGTCTAAATCTAACAAGTATTGGAAGTCAGATGGTTCACTTTGACTGACAGATGTTACTTCTTATCATTGCCTACATATTTGCTTATCTGGACTCTCTGGGATATCTGCTTTTAATTAAAGTATAATAATCACAAAGCCAATCAGTTGCTCACTTTTCTAATGAAACAAGAGAGGATATTTTAAGTTCTCTTTGTTCAAGAATAGCATGAACTTGTTTGCATGTCGTGCATGATTGCTGCTTCAAACAAAAAATGCTGTTAGTAATATAAGGAAGCAGGTGAGAATGAAACATCAGAAAAAGCCAGAAAACACAAAGGAGGATATGCTATGGCCCAAACGGGCTGGCCGGGCTCGGGATCGGGCCGGGCTGGGGATCGGGCCGGGCTCGGGATCGGGCTGGCCCAAATGAGCTGGCCCAAACGGGCCGGCCCAGGTTAGGGCCCAACTGGGCCGGCCCAAATGGGCTCGGGCCGAGCTCGGGCCGGGCTCGGGCCTTGTTCCTTAAAAATTTTTCGGGCCCCGGCCCGGCCCGAAGCCCCGAAAAAAAATTCGGGCCGGGCTTGGGTAGGGGTTTGGCCCGACCCGGCCCGGCCCACTTCCAGCCCTAAATGCATATGAAGTTAACCGTTATGAATTGAATGAAAAAATTATGGATTTGGGTTGACTTGTATATTTGGATGCACGGGAGAATTCCTTTTTGGATGTCACTGCAAAAAATAAAAGGTTGCATGACATTATTTTGTCATAAATCAATTCATGGATGCTTGATCATGTACAACGTGTTAGCTTGTGGTAGTATTATATGCTTGGTGGGAGAAGGTTTTCAGAAGTGATGGAAAATTTAAATATTTTGTCTTGAGAAGATATCTTTAGGTTTAAAGAAAAATATTAACAACTGAAATATTCTGCATACCGTTGTGTCATTGATGTCAATATATTTTGCTATGTTGCAATGTTGTACATAATTTGATGATACTATGGAGGTTTATTTTGGTAAAACTATCAAGGACACTGCTTTAGTCGCTATAAGCAGGCTTCATTCTTAATCATAGTTACCAATATCACAAAACAAGCACGGAGAATGGAGGAATTATGGTCGGTTATTTAACTTGTCCACAAGATATGGTCATTGTCCATGAGAAATAAGGAATCCTTACTAGCAAGAAGTCTGTTGTTTTGTCAAGGTGTTAGATCATTAAATTTGGCAAGAGTATAGTCGGATTACGCATGATTTGCATCCAAATTTTGTAAATTCTTGTGCATTCGTTGCAAAACATGTAGTTCTAGCAATCTTTAATTCGTATCAAGCACATTAATTATGAAGAAGAAAGCATCAACCAATTTTGGTACATGGTGTATTAGGTTTGCCATCGTCAAGAAAAGAGGAAAAGCATGAGAAATTGATTCCACATGACTATTAGTCCCAAAACTAGTAAGCACAGTAATAAGGGCTCGTTTGGTTCGCGGGAAGCATTTTCCTTCCTAGGAATATGATTCCTGGGAAACAAATTCCTAGGAAGAGGATGCCTAGGAAAGTACTTTTGGCATGTTTGGTTGACCATGGAAAAGTGACAAATTTCCAAGGTGCTTATGTTTGGTTGGCCATCCACTTTCCTAGAAAAGTTATATATAATTCCTATTATGCCCTTAATAAAAATTAGGTTTTTAATGCCTCTTTAATGCTTCTTTAATGCTGAAGGGACTTTTTGGGAAAAAGTAAAAATGGAGTGATTCCCGCCTCATGGGAAAGTAACTTTCCCATGTTTCTCATGGGAAAGACTTTCCCATGAAATGTGGGAATCACATTCCCATGGGAATACAACTTTCCCTTCTCTCTCCTTTGAAAACTCCAACCAAACAAGAGGCATCTCATTACTTTCCCGTTGACCACACTTTCCCCCCTTCTTTTCCCGCGAACCAAACGAGCCCTAAATGCAATTAGTTTCTCTTGTTAATGAAGGATTATTAAAGTTTCTTAAAGGCATCAATATATCATGGAGATATGGAAGTTTTTCACATGATGGGAATTTTGAGACTCTACAAGCTATAGTACTAGGAAGTATTGCTTGATGACAAACATGGAAATACTTTTAAAATAAAAGAAAGAGAGAAAAAAGAACTCAAGAGACCAGTGCGAGGAGACAAATATGATGAGGGTTTGAATTGGCTTTGCCTTGGATAAGGCCATATATTATTATTTCACAAAAAGGGTTACATATTATTATATGGACATCCAAGCCAAACTGAATATAAGGTCACTCTCATATATAATTAGGGCTGCAAATGGGTCGGGTCGGGTCGGATCCTGAGTGACCCCGATCCAATCTGATTTTTTGTTCGAGTCCTAATTTTGGACCCAGACCCAACCAGGTCGAAATTCGGGTCGGGTCGGGTCGGGTCGATGCCGACCCTGATGGGTCATTCGGGTCAGGTCGGGTCCGGATCCGGGTTCGGATCTAGTCGAGTCGGGTCGGATCCATGAGATGAACAAGTTTTAGCCCCAAAGCAAGCAAAGTTAAACAGACAACGGATCTGTTGAGAACAATCGTATGTTGATATTTTTAATAATTCAGCTCCATGAATAATGAAGACTGACAAATGCTATTCTTATTTATTATCAAAAGCTCTTAATCACACAATGGAAAAATTGTTTTCTACATGCCGAACCTATTCACACATGCAACCAATACGAAGCAGCAGAAAAAAGCAAACATTAGATGGGGGTAGCATGAAGGTACACTCAAAATGACATCAGAAGCAACAATCATTTTGGTGATAAATGAAAAAATAGCATGCAAAAGTGACAAAAATCCAAGGCACGCTCAAACAGACATCAGAAGCAACTCCTCAGTGTTCATTGACCAATGATTTTGGCGACAAATGATTTACAAATTTCTTTATTAAGATTTACAAATTTCATTTGCCCAGGAGTCTTGCTCTCAGCTCCTCTGCCACTGCATCAATGAACTCCACAGTGTTCAACCACTGGTCTCGAGTCACCCTACAAGAGACGAAAAGGCTCGCATAAAATCATCTGTTGTTTGATGGTTTATAACAGACGAAAGCTACCATTTTAGAAACAATAATAGTGACATGAGAGCCAGATGGTACTTTGGTCCATGATTGAGGAGAGCAAGATCTTTGGTCATCTTTCCAGACTCCACAGTTCCAATGTAAGTAGCTTCCAGTTTCTCGGTAAAATCAAGTAGTCTATCATTGTCATCTAGCTTTACTCTGTTGAAAAACAAACATTTTGGGATTCAAAATTTTAATCTAAATGATGTAGGGGCTGAAACCTAGGCGACCACAGTGCTAATGAAGTAGAACACGGTTATTTAATTGGGTGACTGCTAAAATTATGGATATACAGATCGAGTTTCTCTAGAACAGACAAAAGAAACATGAAGACCTTACAAATTCTTGTAGACAAAATGTGAAAACAAATAAACAAATTCTTGAAATACATATTAGGAAAAACAAATAAAAAGAAATATTTCCAGTTAGTGCTTGCAGTTAGAACCACTACAATAATCCAAAAGAAAGCTGAAGATACCTGTGTGCAAGCCCTCGTGACCAGGCAAAGATTGAAGCAATGCTATTAGTACTGGTTTCACCTCCTTTTTGGCGAACCTTGTAATGACAGGTTACTGTGCCATGTGCAATGCTATCTTGCCAATTCATATTCTAAAACTACCAGGCATGCTATTCCTACCATGAATGGATTCTAATAAAACCAAAGTTCAATACAGGAATATAAAGACAAATAATTTCCACAGACAAGAAACCAGATTTGCTTTAGAATATGAATACCAGATTCCAACATACCAGTATTGATGTCATTAGACCAAGGGATCCAAAACCTAAAAATACAGGGGGGGATCTGGTGACTAAGACAATGTGTTAGTGGTGTCAATGTGTCATCAATCATCCCAGTAAAATGAAAAAACTAGGGTTCATTAAAAACTAGACCTGCATGAAGAATAGCTAAGAAGGAGAGTGCTCAAAAAGAAACAATTATTAAAAGAGCTGACGAAGAGCTAACATAGTACAAGAAGGGAAAGCAGAAGATATTCATGTAGAAGGATGAAGCACAAAAGTTGAACCAATTTTTCATAGGATTTTTCAAAGCAAAATTCAACCCCATATGACAATCCAAAAGGATGCATCATAGCATCAGCATCATATTCAGTGAATTTTAGAATTACATAACTAAGAACATGCATAATGAACCACAATTTTCTTCATCCATTCGACCACAGCTAAAGGATCACCTGCACGGCAGAAACAATCAAGAACATCAGTTAAGATAGATTACCACCATCCTGCATAACTCAAAAAAGCAACATGAGATGATGCCAATGAGAGAATTCAAATGTCAACATAATAATGAAGATGATTGTTACTACTTACCAGCATAAGCTAATCATCGGTATTAATATCAACAGCAGTTTCGTAATCTTCAACCTTGTATTTTGTATGAGGAGGTGGAGCATCTACAAATGAAAAAAAATATAAAATTAAAAATCTCAAAGTTTTTAAGCACTAGTACAGCTGGTACACGATAAAAATTATAAATGTTGTAGAAATTGAACCTGCAAGATGAGGCAAGCTATCTCAAAGCCAATCTTGTGCGCATATCAATACCTCAACCGTATTCGGAGATAGACTGCTACGAAAATCATCCAAAACCCTGCCAGCAGTGCTAAAGGCAGACTCAGATGCAATGGTAGAAACGGAAATTGCCAAGATATCACGTACCATCCTAGACAATATTGGATATTTTGATTCATTGAATTTCCAATACTATAGAATGTCAAAATTTTGCTCTTCTAATGGATGAACCTGCTCCAAAAAATTAAATGGCAAGTCATTTTTATTAGAATTATTGACTAATATTTTAATGTAAGCATCCAAATTAGAGATCGTAAAATATCTTCTCTTCCAAATAGGTCTCTAATTCTGACTTCGATGGTTGGGTAACTGGTACTCCGTGGATGAATTCTTTATAGCCATGCATAAAACGATTCTCATCTCTTCTACCTTGAGATGTAGACACCCTCTCATCCACTTGAACAAGAGAGACATTTGTGCTATATAAAATTGCATAATTATCATAAAAAGTTTGAAGAACATCATGCACTTTGTTGATCTCAAATGAAGCACGATCACCATTACCATGGATTGTCTGAAAGCAATAAATAATAAGATTTATCCTATGTCTTGGATCAAGAACAACCCCTACAGCAAGAATGTGAG
Organism: Phoenix dactylifera; assembly: GCF_051530095.1. NCBI lineage: Eukaryota > Viridiplantae > Streptophyta > Magnoliopsida > Arecales > Arecaceae > Phoenix > Phoenix dactylifera. The sequence goes on along the minus strand of NC_143190.1, from coordinate 52,113,148 downwards.
AGCATTCCTTCCAATACTTGTCAAATTTTTCTTGCATCTTTAAAGCCATCATCATCACAACTGCATTTGAACTCCTAGATTCTTCAAACAAGAGCATATTGATTCTCTAAATTTCATAAAAATACAAATTTGCAGTTGGATTTTTTGTTTGTGAAAAAACTTCAGTTATAAGATGAAAAACCTTTAAGAAGTTACAAATAATGATGCCTTGAGACCAATCTTCCTCAGTTGGTGCATTTTCAAAAATAGGATCTCGGGCCACAAGTCGCATAAATACATCCTTGAATTCTATATGTGGAGTGATCGATTAAAACCCCGTTTGATTTTGATGAGCTCAAAGCATTGGAGTATATCTTGTGATTACTAATGAATTCAATTGAGTGTTTCAGTGAAAATCCTGTCCAAGTGTCTCTAGACTTGGTTCATAGCATTTTGGATAAGTTAAGAAGTCTGCATGAACCAATGTCTGAGATACGAGTCGACTCCCGAGTTTCACGAGTCGACTCCAAGCGTATCAAGGTCACTGGCACGAGCTCGAGTCGACTCCTGATCAGTACGAGTCGACTCCGACTGAAAACAGACAGAAGGACAGAAGAGCAGTTTTTCAGGTCTGAGATTCGAGTCGACTCCAGTGGAACGCGAGTCGACTCCCAGCGGTACACACAGAAAAAGGTCACTGGCACGAGCTCGAGTCGACTCCTGATCAGTACGAGTCGACTCCGACTGAAAACAGACAGAAGGACAGAAGAGCAGTTTTTCAGGTCTGAGATTCGAGTCGACTCCAGTGGAACGCGAGTCGACTCCCAGCGGTACACACAGAAAAAGTCAGAGAGCGTTTTATGGACTCTGAGATTCGAGTCGACTCCAGTGGAACGCGAGTCGACTCCCAGCGGTACACAAAGAAAAAGTCAGAGAGCGTTTTATGGACTCTGAGATTCGAGTCGACTCCGAGACTGTGCGACCATCGACAGACAGAAGACCATGTTACTGCCTCTGAGATTCGAGTCGACTCCCAGACAGCTCGAGTCGACTCCAAGACAAGCTTCACGTCAAAAGGCAGAAGACCAACTTTCGGAAACTGAGAGCCGAGTCGACTCCAAGGAAGTTCGAGTCGACTCCAAGACTGGATGAGCCAAAAGACAGAGAATCGGGAGTTCGGGCTCTGAGATTCGAGTCGACTCCCAGGACAGTCGAGTCGACTCGAGTGGACAAAATTCAAATTTGGATCCACGGACTACAGAGGATGAGCCGACTCCAAAATTGCCAGGTCAGCGCCAGAAGTTGGCGAGTCGACTCCGGGTCAAGACGAGTCGACTCCCAGTCAAGACGGCAACTTTAATTCAAACTGGGAACAGTTGCCGAGTCGACTCCGGAAAAGCTCGAGTCGACTCCTGCTACAGCCGAGTCGACTCCTGATCGCGCGAGTCGACTCCAACCCACCAACGGTCACATTGTCAGGCTGCGCAGAGTGTGCAGAACGGCCAGAAAAAGCAGAGTAACGGCTAGTTTCCGTGGGGGTTGGCTTAAATAGCCACAGAAGACTGTAGCAAGGCAGAGAACACACATTCCACTCCTAGCATTCAAGTCTTCAAGCTCTCTAAGTGCTCTTCAACGAGAAAAAGGGAAGATCTGCATTTACTGCTCCACCAACATCTTCCCAGCATTCAAAGCTTCCTCCTCCTGCTTTCAAGTCGATCACTCTTTCAAGAGGAGACCGGAGTTCCAGAAGCCACACCTCTTCACCATCTTAAAAGCGTTTAAGGGCTTCTAACTCCTTTACGATTATATTGTTTTAAATCTGCTTTTTGAGAAGCTATTTTCTGTTTTCTTCTATCTCGTGTATTTACTTGATTCAATCGGGGGATTGAATCAAGGGGATTAAGGTTGGTTGGTGAGCCGGTTTAAAACCAACGAGTGTAAGGGTTTGATTGTGAGCCCGGGAAAACAATCGGGGTTGGTTCTAGTCGGTGAGCCTGGAAAAACCGACCGAGTTCGTTGTGAGCTCGTAAAACAACAAGTTCGGTTGTGAGCTTGCAAAACAACCGGCTGTAATCCAAGGGGGTTATAGTGAAATTCCCAAGTGAGACTTGGGGAGTGGACGTAGGAGCAAGGGTTAGCTCCGAACCACTATAAAACTTTGTGTTTGTAGTGCATTGTCTCTCATCTTCTTCCCCACACATTACTCACAGCACTTAGCTTTAATTAAATAACTGGCTATAGTATTTAGTTAATCATCCACAAAGTTTTAATTAGCTAAGTTAATTTAAAAACCCAATTCACCCCCCCCCCTCTTGGGTTGTCTATCTGGGCAACAAGTGGTATCAGAGCCAAAAACTCTTCCACTCAAGAGTTAAAAGATCAAAATGACAACCCCATTTGGATCTTCTCACATTGAGGGTCAGTCCACCCAAAGACCTCCTTTCTTCAATGGATCCGACTACTCATACTGGAAGGCTAGGATGAGAATATTCATCCAAGCCCAAGACTATGAGATGTGGACCATTGTAGTGAATGGCCCATACATCCCATCCACATATGTAGAGGGTGTTAAGGTACCCAAACTAGAAACGGATTGGGATGAACATGACATGAGGAAGGCACAACTAAACTCTAAAGCAATGAATGTGTTTTATTGTGCCTTAGACCGTAATGAATTCAATAGAGTTTCAACTTGTAATTCTGCAAAAGAAATTTGGGACAGACTTGAAGTGACCCATGAGGGCACGAATCAAGTCAAGGAATCCAAAATAAACATCTTGGTTCATAAATATGAACTATTTAAAATGGATTCAAATGAAACAATCACAAGCATGTTCACTAGGTTTACTGATATTGTCAATGGCCTAAAAAGCCTTGGCAAGAACTATACTAACAGTGAACTTGTCAGGAAAATCCTTCGGTGTCTACCAAGGTCGTGGGAAGCCAAGGTGACGGCGATCCAAGAAGCTAAAGACTTGAACAAGCTTCAACTTGAAGAGCTCCTTGGATCCCTGATGACGCATGAGCTTACCATGAAACAACACAACGAGGAAGAGTCCTCCCATAAGAAAAAGGTAATAGCTTTAAAATCTACTTCTTCTAACAAGGACCTGTCTTGCAGCAGCAGCAGTGAAGAGGAAGAAGATGAGGAAGATGGTGGTGAGGCACTTCTTGTGCGCAAGTTCAAGAAGTTTATCAACCACAAGAAGACATATCATCAAAGGAGAAGTCCCTCAAATTCCTACCGCAGAGACAAAGGTAAGGAAAGGGAAAATGAGGGGATTGGGTGTTACGAGTGCAAGAAGCCGGGACACATAAGAGCAGAGTGCCCCTTACTGAAGAAGGAGAGTAAGTACAAGAAGAAGAAGGCACTTGTCACCACCCTATCGGACTCCGACGCATCATCTTCATCATCGGATGAAGAACAAGAAGAGAAGGCCAATTTCTGTTTCATGGCCAACGAAAATGAGGTAATTTCCGATACGCATTTTGATTTTACATTTGATGAACTTTATGATGCGTTCAATGAATTAATGATTGAGTATAAGAATATAAATGTTAAAAACAGAGAACTAAAAGTAACTAACCAAAGTTATATTCATAAGCATGATTCATTAATTAAGGATAAAGATAATCTCACCAAAGAAAATCTAGAACTTAAGACAAGCAACCAACTCCTAATTAAGAAGACTAACACCTTAACGAAAGATATTGAGAAACTAACAAAGGAATTTTCAGATCTCAAAAACCATAAACAAGTCTTAAACAAGGATCTAACTAAAGAGCTAAATGATCTAAAAACCGAAAATCAGACATTAACTAAAGAACTAAACAAATACAAACCCTTAGTTGAAAAATTCACATATAGTTCTGAAAAGTTAAACATGATACTTAATAATCAACGAGCCGTATTTAATAAAGCGGGTTTAGGATATAAACCAAGGAATAAGCAAAAACTTCTTAGTAACTTCTTTGTTAAAGCTGGAAAAACTAAAATTAAGAAAATAACTTGCTTTTGTTGTGGAATAGTAGGACATAAAGCAAATGCATGTAATTTTAGGAAAAGTAAAACTAAAAGAAAAAATAAAAGGGTATGGGTTCCAAAAGGAACCAACTTGACTAACCATGAAGGACCCAAGAAAACTTGGGTACCTAAGATGACATGATTTGCTTGTGTAGGAGTGTCTTGCAGCCAAGGTCAACAAAAACTGCTGGTATTTGGATAGTGGCTGTTCAAGGCACATGACGGGTGATAAAGATCAATTTTTCACCCTTGAAGCTAAGAAGGAAGGTGCTGTGACTTTTGGAGACAACAACCAAGGTCACATCATTGGTATTGGTAAAGTTCAAATCACCCCTTCTACCTTTATAGATAATGTTAGATATGTTGATGGTCTTAAGCATAACTTGTTAAGCATTAGTCAATTATGTGATAAAGGATATGATGTTATGTTTAAACCATCACTATGTATTATAACAAATCCTAATGATAATAGTTTAGTTTTTAAAGGGATGAGACGTGGAAATGTATATGTGGTAGATCTAGAAGACCTTACAAAATATAACCAATGTTTAGTTGTTAATGAAACTAAAGAAAATGATGCTAGTTGGTTATGGCACCGTAAGTTAGGTCATGCAAGCATGGACACAATAACTAAACTAGTTAAAAGAGACTCCGTGATAGGTTTGCCAAAATTAAAATTTGAAAAGAACAAAATATGTGAAGCATGTCAATTTGGCAAACAATCTAGAAACTCTTTTAAATCCATAAAATATGTCTCTACTTCTAGGCCTCTAGAATTACTACACATGGACCTATTTGGTCCAACTAGAACAACAAGCCTAGGTGGAAATAAATATGGTCTAGTTATAGTAGATGATTACTCTAGGTACACATGGGTCATGTTTCTAGCGCATAAGGATCAAGCATTTTCTATGTTTAAGAAGTTCCATAAGGAAGTAACAAATGCTAGAGAGTCCTCAGTTATAGCTATTAGAAGTGACCATGGTACCGAATTCGAAAATCAATTATTTGATGAATTTTGTAGTAAAAAGGGGATAACCCATAATTTCTCAGCACCTAGGACACCACAACAAAATGGAGTTGTGGAAAGGAAAAATAGAACCCTAGAGGAAATGGCTAGAACGATGTTATGTGAAAGTAACCTCCCTAAGTACTTTTGGGGAGAAGCCATTAATACTTCTTGCCATGTATTAAATAGAGTTCTATTAAGACCCATCATAAAGAAAACACCATATGAACTGTGGAAAAACAGAAAACCAAAGGTTAACTATTTTCATGTTTTCGGATGTAGGTGTTTTGTACATAATAATGGAAAAGATAATCTAGAAAAATTTGATCCAAAATCTGATGAAGGAATATTCCTAGGTTATTCTACAACTAGTAAAGCCTATAGAATCTTTAATAAAAGAACCCTAGTTATAGAAGAATCTATACATGTTGTTTTTGATGACTCTAGTGACATCTCATCTAGTAAGAAGGTTAATTTTGATGATGATATTGAAATACTTGAAGAAAAGATAGATGAGATGGGATTACAAGATGATAATCAAAAGTTGATTAAAGGAGAATCATCAAACCAAGAGCCTATAGTGGATCATGGGCTAACTAAAGCTTGGAGGTATGCTCATGGGCATCCTAAGGAACTAATTCTAGATGATCCATCCCAACCCGTTAGGACTAGAGCATCCCATAGAAATTTGAATAACCATCTAGCTTTTGTTTCACACTTTGAGCCCAAACATATAGAAGAAGCCGAAAATGATGTAAATTGGATAAATGCAATGCAAGAAGAACTAAACCAATTTACTAGAAACAAAGTGTGGGATCTAGTAGAGAGACCTTCTGAATATCCAATTATAGGTACAAAATGGATATATAAAAATAAGCTAGATGAAAATGGAATTGTTATAAGGAATAAGGCTAGACTAGTAGCAAAGGGTTATAATCAAGAAGAAGGTATAGACTTTGATGAAACCTTTGCTCCCGTAGCTAGACTTGAGGCTATTAGACTATTATTAGCATATGCATGCTCTAAGGACTTCAAGCTATATCAAATGGATGTAAAAAGTGCTTTTCTAAATGGGTTTATTAATGAGGAGGTATATGTGGAACAACCTCCTGGTTTTGAAAATCATCAATACCCCAATCATGTGTATAAACTGAACAAAGCACTTTATGGACTAAAACAAGCACCTAGAGCATGGTATGAGAGACTTAGTAAATTTCTATTAGAACATGAATTCTCTAGGAGAAATGTAGATACAACATTATTTCTGAAAAAGAAAAATAAGGATATGTTATTAGTACAGATTTATGTTGATGATATCATTTTCGGTGCTACTAACAATCGCCTCTGCGAGGAATTTGCTGATTTGATGCAGAGTGAGTTTGAGATGAGCATGATGGGAGAGCTGAACTACTTCCTCGGGCTTCAAATCAAACAATCTGAAGGAGGCATCTTCATCAATCAAGCCAAATATATCAAGGAGATGCTCAAGAAGTTTGATATGGAGGGAAACAAGTCAATCAGCACCCCCATGAGCTCATCATGTAAGTTAGACCAAGATGAATCAGGTAAATCTGTAGATCAAAAACTTTATAGAGGTATGATAGGTTCTTTACTGTATCTTACTGCAAGTAGGCCTGATATTATGTTTAGTGTGTGCATGTGTGCTAGATATCAGGCTAATCCTAAAGAATCACACCTAGCTGCAGTTAAGAGAATCTTTAAATACTTAATAGGAACTAAGAACATAGGGCTGTGGTACTCTAAAGAATCTAGCCTAAACTTAATAGGGTACACAGATTCAGACTTCGCTGGATGTAAGCTTGATAGAAGAAGTACCAGCGGGTCTTGTCAATTTCTAGGAGAAAACCTAATCTCATGGTTTAGCAAGAAACAAAACTCGGTTGCATTATCCACTGCAGAAGCTGAATATGTTGCAGCCGGGAGTTGTTGTGCTCAAATCTTGTGGATTAAACAACAATTAGAAGATTATGGCATTAAATAAGATAAAATCCCCATTAATTGTGATAATACAAGTGCCATAAATCTAACTAAAAATCCAATTCAACACTCAAGAACTAAACACATTGAGATAAGACATCACTTCATAAGAGATCATGTATTGAATGGTGATGTGACTCTCCAATTTGTTTGTACTGATAATCAATTAGCAGATATTTTCACAAAACCCCTAAGTGAAGAGAGGTTCAGTGTACTTAGGAGGGGATTAGGAGTGATTGACCCATCCTAGTGGGAGTTTCCACTAGATTAATTGATTTTGATGGTTAAAATGAGGTTAAAATAGAGTTTCTATTCAATGATCATCAAATCAGATCCCAACTAGGTGATTTTCCCTCATTTGGCACGGTTATAGCATGATTTTTAAGTGCGTGCCAAGGTTAGAGACGACTCGAGTAAGTTTTAGAGCCGGCTCCTAAGGGGGAGTCGACTCGCGCATTTTCTGGAGTCGACTCGAGGTCGAGTCGACTCGCGACTCAGGGGAGTCGACTCGCAGTCGGGATCCGACTTTTTAACCCTAGGTTTGTCGTTTCGCAAATACTTTTTCTCAAGCCGCCACTGTTCACAAAGCCCTAGAGCCGACTCCTAGGTCATCCTCGATCGTCTCCAAGCCCTTTTCCCGTCGATTCTTCGCCGGACATTGAGTTTCCGTCCGTTCCTAGGTCTTTTCAGGTCAGTCCCGAGCTTCCTCTATCGATCCTTCTTCGTTCTCTAGGTTTTCATCTCGTTTAGGTCAAGATGCCTCGCAAGGGAGTTGTTAGAAAGAGGTCCCGTCCTGTGGCCGGTCCCGAGCGGCGCTCCAAGGCGCGGCACGATCCCGCGAGGCAACCTCCTCCGGATCGTTCCCCGCCTAGGGTGGTTCATGTTAGGCCGTTGGCCGGGAAGGCCGTCACCTCCGGGAGGTATGTCACTTTCGATTATCTCTCCCGGGAAGGATTCACCATAGGCGATAGGCTTAGAGCCCAGGGTCTAGAGTACTTCCTCACCTTGGACCTTCCCACCTATCCTGGCCTAGTTCAAGAGTTCTACAGTACCGTCCATCGGGGAGATGGAGGTATTGAGGGCACGGTATTAGGTGTCCCATTGCGTGTCACAGAGGACCTCATTGCCCATATCCTCCACCTTCCATTAGTAGGGGTGGCTCCTGCACATCCTGAGGATAGATTTGAGGCCCTTACGATCGTCTTAGGGCATCCACCTCAGTCTCCCCTAGATGAGGTATCTGCTAGCTCACTTCCTATTGAAGTGAGAATCCTTTTGAGCATTTTGTCCAGGTCCATCTTCCCTAAGACAGGGAGATTTGATTTTGTGAATGAGAGGGACCTAGCTATTATGTCTTACATTCTTCAGGACACCCCGGTCAACTTTCCCAAGCTCATTTATAGGTATATGTGTGAGCCCCTGGATAGACCTAGGCTCTCCCTCCCATACGGAATGATATTCACTCTTCTCTTTAGGCAGTACGAAATTTCCATTCCTGAGAAGGAACCCTCTCGTGCCTTGCGATGGACTGATCGCTTGGGTACGGGGACCATGCACAGGATGGGATTTCGGAAGAGAGAAGGGATCTGGGTTAGGAAGTCCACTCTCACCGCTCAGACCACCAGACCATCACCCAGTCCTGAGCCAGATTCTGACTACCCAGAGTTCCCAGACCATCCAGACCTTCCATCCACTCCTCCTGCTCCTACCACGTCTGCCGGACCTTCCTCCTCAGCTCCACCATCTATGGAGGTCCGTATTGATCCAGAGCAGCTCCGGGAGCTGCGGCAGGAGATCGTCCGAGATTTGAGGGACGAGCTGCTCCGGGAGCTCCGAGGTTCCGTGCCAGCTCCCACTCCTGCACCCACTCCATCCTCAGCATTGGTCCCATCCTTGACAGCCGTGACAGACATGACGGCTGAGGTGCGGCAGGAGATCTACAACATTAGGACCCTGGTGCAGGCCCAGTTCCACAGCATGAGCGAGGTCACGAGCACCACGAGGAGGATGCGGGATGACATCCGCCGTGACATGCACACCACCACCGAGGGGGCCGAGCGCTTGTCGAATGTGCTCATCGACAAGCTGGACGCACTTCAGACCTCGGTGACTGGGCTTCAGACGTCGGTGACTGAGCTCTCCACTACACATAGCAGAGCCACCACGTCTATTATCACGCAGCTGGGCCATGTTACAGAGGCAGTCGCCCTCCTCATGGAGCAGAGCCGATTGAGAGGAGGAGTCACATCCTCGAGAGGAGGAGCTACATCCTCCAGAGGAGGAGATGTATCCTCGAGAGGGGGAGCTACATCCTCCAGAGGAGGAGATGTATCCTCGAGAGGGGGAGCCACATCCTCCAGAGGAGGAGATGTATCCTCGAGAGGGGGAGCCACATCCTCGAGGAGGTCATAGATGATTTTGAGTTGTGTTTTGTCTTCTTTTGTATTGTTCTTGCTTTACCTATTGTATGCTCAAATGTATTCACCTTCATATCAATACAATGAGTAGACATCTTATCTTCATTTCTGTGCCATTTGATGATTGACTGTGCCATTTGTGCCATTGATTGTGTGTGATTACCTCCTTTTTGGTATGATGACAAAAAGGGGGAGAAATGTGTAAGTATAAAATATGTAAAAGGGGAGAAATATTAAAAAATATGTAAAAGAAATCAATGGAAATAAATAAAACGATAAACTCTTAAAAACACACATAAATTTGTTCTAAGTGGATTCGGTACCTCGAGGCTCATTATCTCTCTTTTGGGGCTCCTAATGGAGTAATCTCCAGAATCTATTCAAGGGATATTCGGAGATTAGCTGAATCCTACTCAAGAACAAATTGACAGATTTTCCCTCTAAAAACAAAAATTTTAGTTCAAAAATTTCAAAGCATTAAAAAGAAATTCAGAAAATCAAAACATAGTTGAATGCATATGTTGAGGGGGAGAATCTGAATTTTAATCAAGCTAAATCATTAATGTCATATAAGCCAAACAATTGATTGCAGAATATGAAGGCTTATATAATTCCAAATGAAAGGGGGAACTTTAACTCCGAAATTTAATGTTTCACTCCTTTCAAACTTGGATAAATTAAATTATCAGACATTTGAATTCATTTATGGAGTTTATTTCATTATTTACTGAGCAACTCATTTTACATATACTCAAAGTTTTGTCATCATCAAAAAGGGGGAGATTGTGGAGTGATCGATTAAAACTCCGTTTGATTTTGATGAGCTCAAAGCATTGGAGTATATCTTGTGATTACTAATGAATTCAATTGAGTGTTTCAGTGAAAATCCTGTCCAAGTGTCTCTAGACTTGGTTCATAGCATTTTGGATAAGTTAAGAAGTCTGCATGAACCAATGTCTGAGATACGAGTCGACTCCCGAGTTTCACGAGTCGACTCCAAGCGTATCAAGGTCACTGGCACGAGCTCGAGTCGACTCCTGATCAGTACGAGTCGACTCCGACTGAAAACAGACAGAAAGACAGAAGAGCAGTTTTTCAGGTCTGAGATTCGAGTCGACTCCAGTGGAACGCGAGTCGACTCCCAGCGGTACACACAGAAAAAGTCAGAGAGCGTTTTATGGACTCTGAGATTCGAGTCGACTCCAGTGGAACGCGAGTCGACTCCCAGCGGTACACAAAGAAAAAGTCAGAGAGCGTTTTATGGACTCTGAGATTCGAGTCGACTCCCGCAGTACGCGAGTCGACTCCGAGACTGTGCGACCATCGACAGACAGAAGACCATGTTACTGCCTCTGAGATTCGAGTCGACTCCCAGACAGCTCGAGTCGACTCCAAGACAAGCTTCACGTCAAAAGGCAGAAGACCAACTTTCGGAAACTGAGAGCCGAGTCGACTCCAAGGAAGTTCGAGTCGACTCCAAGACTGGATGAGCCAAAAGACAGAGAATCGGGAGTTCGGGCTCTGAGATTCGAGTCGACTCCCAGGACAGTCGAGTCGACTCGAGTGGACAAAATTCAAATTTGGATCCACGGACTACAGAGGATGAGCCGACTCCAAAATTGCCAGGTCAGCGCCAGAAGTTGGCGAGTCGACTCCGGGTCAAGACGAGTCGACTCCCAGTCAAGACGGCAACTTTAATTCAAACTGGGAACAGTTGCCGAGTCGACTCCGGAAAAGCTCGAGTCGACTCCTGCTACAGCCGAGTCGACTCCTGATATCGCGAGTCGACTCCAACCCACCAACGGTCACATTGTCAGGCTGCGCAGAGTGTGCAGAACGGCCAGAAAAAGCAGAGTAACGGCTAGTTTCCGTGGGGGTTGGCTTAAATAGCCACAGAAGACTGTAGCAAGGCAGAGAACACACATTCCACTCCTAGCATTCAAGTCTTCAAGCTCTCTAAGTGCTCTTCAACGAGAAAAAGGGAAGATCTGCATTTACTGCTCCACCAACATCTTCCCAGCATTCAAAGCTTCCTCCTCCTGCTTTCAAGTCGATCACTCTTTCAAGAGGAGACCGGAGTTCCAGAAGCCACACCTCTTCACCATCTTAAAAGCGTTTGAGGGCTTCTAACTCCTTTACGATTATATTATTTTAAATCTGCTTTTTGAGAAGCTATTTTCTGTTTTCTTCTATCTCGTGTATTTACTTGATTCAATCGGGGGATTGAATCAAGGGGATTAAGGTTGGTTGGTGAGCCGGTTTAAAACCAACGAGTGTAAGGGTTTGATTGTGAGCCCGGAAAAACAATCGGGGTTGGTTCTAGTCGGTGAGCCTGGAAAAACCGACCGAGTTCGTTGTGAGCTCGTAAAACAACAAGTTCGGTTGTGAGCTTGCAAAACAACCGGCTGTAATCCAAGGGGGTTATAGTGAAATTCCCAAGTGAGACTTGGGGAGTGGACGTAGGAGCAAGGGTTAGCTCCGAACCACTATAAAACTTTGTGTTTGTAGTGCATTGTCTCTCATCTTCTTTCCCACACATTACTCACAGCACTTAGCTTTAATTAAATAACTGGCTATAGTATTTAGTTAATCATCCACAAAGTTTTAATTAGCTAAGTTAATTTAAAAACCCAATTCACCCCCCCCCCTCTTGGGTTGTCTATCTGGGCAACACTATAGCATCATTTAACATGAGATATATAGAATTCTAATAAGTAGGTACATCTATGCATATCCTTTTCTTACCATTCATCTTGAACTGTTTCACAATTTCCATAAACAATTCCAACCTTCCTTGAGATGATTTTATATATTTAACAGCCTCGCGGATCCTATGAATAGCACTCTCCACTACCTTCAACCCATCTTTCATAATCAAATTAAGAATATGTGCACAGCAATGCACATGAAAGAATTTACCATCTAAAAGTAAATCTTTTCTAAATTATTTTTGAAGTTCTGTTGCTACAACTGTATTTGCTGACAAATTATCAAGAGTAATTGAACCCAATCTTTTCTCAATATTCCAAGATAAAATACAGTTAGCTATAGCATCACTAATGACTAAGCCCATATGTGGTGAAGGAACTAACTTAAAATTGATAATATGCTTTTTTAGTTTCTAATCATTAGTGATGTAATGTGCAGTGAGACACATATATCCCAATGTTTGATATGATGTCCACATGTCTGATGTTAAGCTGATTCTTCCACAGTTCGTCTTGAACAAATCTTCAAGTCTTCGTTTTTCCTTTTCATAAGTTTTAAAGCAATCAGAAGACAATGTTGTCCTTGAAACAATATGAAATTCTGGTCTAAGGTTCGAAATAAACATCTGAAAGGATGAATGTTCAACTGTTATAAATGGCATCTCTTGTAGAATTACCATCCTTGCAAGCTCCTCACAACTTCTTTCCTGATCAAATGAATAGGGAACTAATTTGTTCAACGGAACACCATCTTTTGAAGTCACAGTGCCTATTAATATTTTATGTTCTTATCATGAAATTGTTTTGCCTTACAAATATTTGTATGCTTGTGAAGATGACTTGTCCCATTTTTTGGATCAGCTGAAAAAATAAAATGATAATAATTGCATCTAGCCTTGTCTTTTTGGTTTTGTACCTCACAATAGTGATTCCATATCTCCGATCTCTTTTTTTTGTTCGTTTTAGAGCTATCTGTATTAGAAGGCTTTATAGCTTGAGAACTACCACAACGAAGTACACTTGAAACTTCAGCCATGTTTTCATTGCTATCCATCGTAGACATTAACCTATTTTGCATAGAATTCAATAAAAATGTATGAGCATAAAATGCAACTTTATAAATGATACTCGGCTAGCCCATGCAGTAACAGTCACCCGGATTCTTTCAATTAAATCAGTAAATCATTGTCTTCCCTCAAAGATACTCGTATTGTTTCCTTGAGATAATCCCATATTTAGCACTGCTACACTAGTTCGGTCCCAACCTCAAGTTCGGCCTCGTTGCCCTGTTACAAGACAAGCCCCCTCGCCGGAACCTCCTCCCGGCCTATGCTAAAAAAAACTACAGAAGAGGGACATACCTTGGGACGCCGAAGAATGGGGAGAGGGAGATCTGCGGAATGGGGAGCCGGAAGTCGGGAGATCTAGGGCACCGCCGCACCGGGCACAGAAGTTGTCTTCCCTTCTCCGCCGCCGCAGCTCAAGATCCACTTATCCATTATCATAATAGAACAAGAATAGCATTAGCAAAATATTCTGGGAACCATCTGCATGATATCAAGATGAAAAATATAGAGAGTAAAGAGGCCTAGACAAAGGCGACCAACACCTGGTACAGGCGTACTTCAAGGTCCTTGGGAGTTGAAGAATGGGGAGAGGCCGAGAGGGAGATCCGCGGAATGGGGAGCCGGAAGTCGGGCACGGCCACACGGAATCGGTCTACTCTTCTCCGCTACCGCAGCTCAAGATCTAGGGCACGGGGCACCTGGGCACGGTCGCACGGAATCGAAAAAGAGAGGAAGGCGCTCAAGATCTAGGGCACCTGGGCTGCTGGGCACGGCCGCATGGGATCGAAAAAGAGAGGAAGGTTGGAAGGCGATCAAGATCTAGGGCACGGCCGCACAGGATCGAAAAAGAGAGGAAGGCCGAAGGCCAGGAAGGCAGGAGCTTTATATAGTAATGGGTCGGGTCAGGTCTAAAGCGGGTTGGGTCGGGTCGGGTCCCCGGTCGACCCGATTCATTTGCAGCCCTATATATAATAGGGTTCATTGCATGGATACCCTTCTAAATATCAGATTTGCATGAATTTCCTTCCAAAATTGATATTTGCATGTATACCCTCGTAAAACTCTGTTATTGTACAAATGCTTGTAATATAACGATTATTCTAATGGCGTTAAGAAAAATTATATTTATATTAATTTAAAATAAAATAAAATTTTAAAATTATCCTATTGTTTCTGTCTTCTTTTCCTGCTATCGGGATCACGATCTATTTGTATGTTTAATCATTAAGGGTATTTTAGTCATTTTAATTTGAAACCGTTAATTTTTTAACGTCGTTAGATAGTATGAGTACATATGCAAAAACAAAAATAAAAAAAGGATAGAATGACAAAACAAGTGTTTTACAAGGGTATACATGCAAATATCAATTTTGAAAGGGTAATCATGCAAAATCCGATATTTAGGAGGGTATTCATGTAAAAAACTCTATATAATATAAGCCAAATTGAAGATTGGGGGTTGTTATTTAAGGTCACTCTCATCGTCCAAAATTATATATAAAATTCAGACCCAAAGGTTAGGCAAGGATTCTACCAGGAACCAAAACACAGTTATTTTCTAGTATTTTCTCAGCATGCTTTTGGTCAATTGCAACAATTGTGTTTGACGTTATGGGGGGATATCTGCAATAAAATTGATGCTCACATGCTGAGATTGTTCTTACCAAAAACAAGTTGAATTGAAAAAAAAAAAATCATTCAATCTGAATATGGTCTAACGTGCTTGAAAGAAGATCGACGTTCAACTTTGGTGGCCCCACGTTGTAGGCCCCTTTATTGTTTGACATGGTGGGAAGGATCGGTGCCATTCATAAACAATTGGAAATTCACCGAACCACCTATCGATACCATCTTGGATAGCGCGTGAAGTAATAAAATGGTGTGGAATAGCATTTTTTTTTATAAGAATGTACACAAAATCACGTCAACAAGTATGGTATACATAGGACGTTTTTCCATTATTTGTAACATAGGACTCCAGAAAGAATCATAAAACAAATTGCAATGCTTTGGCAAAGTCGTGAGTACTTTAACATCTGTCATTTTATGATCCAATGTTATGAAAGTAGATCGGTTATTATTTTGTATGAAAGATACGGCGCGAGCCTCTTTCATGGACAGAGACTGTTTCTTTTGCACCAAAAAAAAATAGTACACCCTTCTCCGCACACATTCATCGTTGGATTGTGCAATAATTACAGATAGATAAATTAAAAAATTAGAATGCTTTGAGATTTATGCCAAGCAACTAAGGTCTCAAAACAAAAATAATCAACGGGCACCGAGGGTACGGCCTGAATTTTTTTTCCGATAGACATAAAATATGGCTGCATGCTACAATGCCACCCACACATCTCAAACCATTTCTGTAATCTGTGCGGAGCGGCCAAGGTCGCCAAATAAGAACAATCATTTTTTGGTGCAGAGGATACAACCTAAATCCTTTTGCGATAGACATAAAACATCGTTGTACGCCACAATGCCACCCACGCATCCCAAACTATCTCTCAGCCATTAGATACAGAACAACATGATCATGAGTAAAGTTGATTATGAGAAAAGTTAGAGGACAGAAAATTTTAAATTTTATCTAAACTCTGTTGAAGTCGGACAAAAATTGGAAAAAATTTAGGTCTGAGCCCCCGCGTATGAACAGCTGCCCTGTTTGGAAGAGTTGTTGGCAGTAGAGTTTTTAGAAGTAGAGCTGTTGGAAGTAGAGCTTTCTGAAGTAGAATTTTTATAAAAAGCTATTTGCTGTTTGATAACTATATTTCTAAAGTGCTGTGACACTTTAACATGAATTTAGTAAACAAACTGAGAAAGTACTTTTGTATGATAACAATTATTATAAAGGATATTGCATAGTATTATACAACAGGACATAATAAAATATAACATATATTAATATATAAATATATGATATAGTATAATATTGCTGTAATGTAATATAATATTATTATAATATAGTAATATAACATTCTATACTATTATAGGGCTGCAAATAGGTTGGGTCGGGTCCTGAGTGACTCCGATCTGACCTGATTTCTTGTTCAGGTCCTAATTTTGGACCCAGACCGTCGGGTCAGGTCGGGTTCATGCCTACAAATTTTGACCTGACGGATTATTCGAGTCAGGTCGGATCCATGTATAATCTAGACCCGACCCAAAAAGTAGGCCTAAATGATGCCGTCACTTTCTAACTTCTGAGGGTCTAAAAAAAAATCTGATCCAAAAAAATGGGTCAGGTCGGGTCTAGGTCCGGGTCAAGATTGGATGGATCCGACCCGACCCAAAAAATAGAATGGGTCCAAATTTAGGACTTGACTCGGCACTGTGGGTCCTAAAATTCGGATCGGATTGGGTCTTACACGTGTCGGGTCGGATTCATGCCTACAAATTTTGATCCGACGGGTTATTCGAGTCAGATCGGGTCCATGTATAATCTAAATCCGACCCAAAAAAATAAAACAGTTTTTCGTAATTTTTATTAAATATTATTTTTAATTCAAAAATGCTTTTGAGTGTTGTTTTTTAAGCCTTCCAAAAGCTCCCAAACGACCCAATCACATCAGTCCCATCCGACTGCTTATCCTTTTTCCCGATTCCCGTCGTGGGCCCACTCCGGGAGTCTTAAACGGCACTCCTTGGGCCTTTGAAAAGGAAATAAAAGGGAAGCTGGTGAAAGGGCCCCTGAATTCGGTTCTTCATACCATATCCAGAAAAAAATTTCCATTATGAAAAAGAAAAAAAAGAAAAGAGGATTCCTCTCTAGGGTTTCAAGTTGGGACAGTAGCAGCTTTTAATTTTAGAGTTTTTTGGGCTACGGTAAGGATATCGTTTGCTCTCACCCTGCTGCTCCCCGCATTTCCATACCCAATCTCACCTCTTATTCTTCACCCCTTCTTCCTCCCTTCTTTCAATTTTCGCAGGGTTACAGTGGATCGATCCAGAGGCGTCACCAGTGGCTGGATTCCGAAGCTAATTACCACATCGGAGCCGTTGGGGAACAAGGGTTAAGATTTTGCAACAAATTAACGACGTTGAGATTTGAAGCTCGCGAGCCGTTGTCTTTTCTGATCTCAAGTATGCACTTTTTTCTTGGGCAAATGATGTTTTTCGGTTTTTCTGAGGATTTTAATCGGAAAAATTTCGAATTTATTTTGCCCTTCCAAGTTGAATATAGAGAGATATCGGTGAAGGATTTTTTTTCTGTTCTTTTTCGGGGTCGGGGAGCGTCTAAATTCGAAAACCGTATGAGTGGCGTTTCGTAATTTGGTAAAAACTTGCTTTTTAAATGAAAAAGGGGTCTTGGCGTGGGATCGTGGTGGATGGAGGCGGTGAACCTGCTGCTTGCCGCTATTTCCGGGTTCGGGTTGTATTTTTGGCCCGAACAATGGTCGATGTTTTTACGCGACGATGACCGTTGGATTGCGTCACGCACAATATCAAAGCATCCCGAACTCTGTCAATCATCCGCCTGCACAGCTCTCGAAGTCGCCATTGCGCGATCGAACGGTGGCTTCGCCGTGAAGGAAGTTTAATCCTTCTTTCACGCGAAAGATACAACCTCTATTCCTATTTCCGATCGTATCGTTCCTATCCCTTCGTCCCACGACCGAAAGTATTGTCCCCATCCCCTTGTCCCCCGAGGCCACGACCCACTAGCCGTTAAGGAAGCCGTCTATTATTCGCTCCTCGTGTTAGCACCGTCAGATTGACATCAGACGGTATGTAAACAAGCATAGGAAACTTTTATGAGCCTTCCGAGTATAACCTTGCTCGCTCGATCTATGGCTTATTGCAATGATATGTTTTTTTTTTTTTGGCATTTTCTCTTTAATGCGAAAGACTTGGTAAATATTGAAAAATAGTGAAATTGATAGCCGCTTGCGACTTTTCGACTGCACCTGTACGCAGCGTCGGAAGCGCGTTGCCTTCGCCTGCCGTTGATTCCTGAGAAGAGGCAGGAACGCCTCCCCTCTCTTTCTTCACCCAATTAGCCCTCCGTTCAAATTTATAGATAGAAAGAAGGAAACGGTAGCGGAAGGCAACCGACCAACTCCCCAATCCAAGGCGTCGCCCATCCTGACGCGCAGACCTGGCTCTCTTACTATTCTTTACCCTAATAGAATCCCTTTCTATAGACTAAAATAAAAACTCTCTCACAGCTCACAGCAGTCCCATAATTTAATACCTGCAGGCTCCTCGTTTCCAGCCCACCTCCTCTCTCCTTGCACGGCCATTTGGAGGATCGAGAAGAAACGGGAGGAAAGAAAGAGGCGTCTGTTGCCAGATCTGATGCATCTATGAGCAGCCTCCGGCAGCGCACGAACCGGGGCGGCCGCCCGGCTGCCCCTGAGACCGCCGACGACGGAGCCGGCGCGGAGGCCTACAACATCATCCCCATCCACAACCTCCTGGCCGATCACCCGTCGCTCCGGTTCCCGGAGGTCCGCGCCGCTATGGCCGCCCTCCGCACCGTGGGCGAACTCCGCAAGCCGCCCTTTGTCCGCTGGCACGACGGCCTCGACCTCCTCGATTGGCTCGGCGCCTTCTTTGGCTTCCAGCGCGACAACGTCCGCAACCAGCGCGAGCACCTTGTCCTCCTCCTCGCCAATGCCCAGATGCGCATCCAGCCCCCGCCCGACAACATCGACGCCCTAGACCACTCCATCGTCCGCCGCCTCCGCCGCAAGCTCCTCCACAACTACACAGCCTGGTGCTCCTACCTCGGCCGCAAGTCCAACGTCTGGATCTCCGATTCCGCCATCCGCCGCTCCGCCGACCCCCGCCGCGACCTCCTCTATGCCTCCCTCTACCTTCTCATCTGGGGTGAGGCCGCCAACCTCCGGTTCGTCCCCGAGTGCCTCTGCTACATCTTCCACCACATGGCCATGGACCTTAACCGCATCCTCGAGGGCTACATCGACGAGACCACCGGCCGCCCCTCTCTCCCTGCCATCTCCGGCGAGAACGCCTTCCTCACCCGCGTTGTCACCCCGCTGTACACCACCATCAAGGCCGAGGTCGACGCCAGCCGCAACGGCACCGCGCCACACTCCGCCTGGCGCAATTACGACGACATCAACGAGTACTTCTGGAGCCGCCGCTGCTTTGACCGCCTCCGCTGGCCCCTCGACACCTCCCGCAACTTCTTCGCTGCCCCGCCCAACCCGAACCGCGTCGGCAAGACCGGCTTCGTCGAGCAGCGCTCCTTCTGGAACGTCTTCCGCAGCTTCGACCGCCTCTGGGTCATGCTCATCCTCTTCCTCCAGGCCGCCACCATCGTCGCCTGGGAGGGCAAGACGTTCCCCTGGCAAAACCTTCGGAGCCGCGACGTCCAGGTCCGCGTCCTCACCATCTTCATCACCTGGGCCGGCCTTCGCCTCCTCCAGTCCATCCTCGACGCCGGCACCCAGTACAGCCTCGTCTCACGGGAGACCCTCTGGCTCGGAGTCCGGATGGTGCTCAAGAGTATCGTTGCCACTGCCTGGACTATCGCCTTCAGCGTCCTCTATGCCCGGATCTGGACCCAGAAGAACCATGATCGCCGGTGGTCCTATGACGCCAACCAGAGGATAATTACCTTCCTTGAGGTGGCTGGCGTGTTCGTCCTTCCGGAGGTGCTTGCTCTCCTGCTATTCATTCTTCCATGGGTCCGCAACTTCCTCGAGAAGACCAACTGGAGGATCTTCTACGTGCTCACTTGGTGGTTCCAGAGCCGCATATTTGTCGGCCGGGGGCTGCGGGAAGGGTTGGTGGACAATGTAAAATATGCCCTCTTCTGGGTCGTCCTCCTTGCCGCGAAATTCAGCTTCAGCTACTTCCTCCAGATCAAGCCCATGGTCGCCACAAGCAAAGCCATATACAATCTTGTTGATATCGAGTACCAGTGGCATGAATTCTTCACCCATACAAACAGGTTTGCTGTGGTTCTCTTGTGGATCCCTGTCGTTCTGATCTATCTGATGGACATCCAGATATGGTACTCCATCTTCTCCTCACTTGCGGGAGCTCTGGTGGGGCTGTTCTCACACCTGGGTGAGATTCGAAATGTGCAGCAGCTGAGGCTGAGGTTCCAGTTCTTTGCAAGTGCAATGCAGTTCAATTTGATGCCGGAGGAGCAGCTGTTTAAGGACCGGGGTTCACTTCGAAGCAAGTTCAATGATGCGATCCACCGGCTCAAGCTGAGGTATGGGTTGGGGCGGCCCTACAAAAAGATTGAATCAAACCAGGTGCAGGCCAGCAGGTTCGCTCTGATATGGAATGAGATCATCGCGACGTTCAGGGATGAGGATATCATCAGTGACCGTGAGTTGGAGCTTCTTGAGCTGCCACCTAACTCGTGGAATATCCGGGTGATCAGGTGGCCATGCGTGTTACTCTGCAATGAGCTGCTGCTTGCTCTTGGCCAGGCAAAGGAACTAGAGGCGTCGGACCGGGGGCACTGGAGAAAGATATGCAAGAATGAGTACAGGCGGTGTGCGGTCATCGAGGCCTATGACAGTGTCAGGCACCTGTTACTGGAGATCATCAGAGAGGATACAGAAGAGCATGCTATTGTTAACCAGTTGTTTCTCGGGTTTGATGATTCCATTGGCGTGGAGAAGTTTACAGTGGAGTATAAGATGGCTGTTTTACAAAAGATCCATGCCCAACTGATAGTTCTCCTGGACACGCTAATCAAGCCAAAGAAAGATTTAAACAAATTGGTCAATACGTTGCAGACCCTTTATGACATTGTCATCCGTGACTTTCTTACTAATAAGAAGAGCACAGATGAGCTGAAGCAGATGGGGTTGGCACCGATGAGGCCGAGACTGCTTTTTGAGAATGCTATCGAACTACCCAGCACAGATAATGCGACCTTCTATAGGCAGCTGAGGAGGTTGCATACGATTCTCACGTCCAGGGATGCCATGAACAATGTCCCGAAGAACTTGGAGGCCCGGCGCCGCATCGCTTTCTTCAGCAACTCCTTGTTCATGAACATGCCCCGAGCTCCTCAAGTTGAAAAGATGATGGCCTTTAGTGTTCTGACTCCATATTACAATGAGGAGGTTTTGTACAGCAAGGAACAGCTTCGTACCGATAATGAGGATGGCATCTCCATCATATTCTATCTGCAGAAGATTTATGACGATGAGTGGGAAAACTTTTTGGAACGTATGCGGAGAGAGGGTATGGATGATGAGAACGAACTGTGGGTTGAGAGGTTGAGGGATCTCCGGCTTTGGGCCTCATACAGGGGCCAGACACTAGCACGCACTGTTAGGGGAATGATGTACTACTACAAGGCTCTCAAGATGCTCACGTTTCTTGACTCCGCTTCTGAGATTGACATAAGGGAAGGGTCGAGGGAACTTGCTTCAGTTGGTTCCTCAATGAGGCAGGACAATGATGGAGATGGTCTGGAGAATTCTGGTAAATCTCCATCATCACGGGTATTGAGCAGAGAAAGCAGTGGTGTGAGCTTATTGTTCAAAGGCCATGAGCGTGGGACTGCGCTAATGAAATACACTTATGTGGTTGCCTGCCAGATATATGGGACCCAAAAGGCTAAGAAGGACTCTCATGCTGAAGATATTCTGTATCTAATGAAAAACAATGAAGCTCTTCGAGTGGCCTATGTTGATGAAGTCCACACAGGGAGGGATGAAGTAGAGTACTACTCTGTTCTTGTTAAGTATGATCAGCAATTGGAGCGAGAGGTGGAGATTTACCGGGTCAGACTGCCTGGGCCTTTGAAGCTTGGAGAGGGCAAGCCAGAGAACCAGAACCATGCTTTTATCTTCACGAGGGGCGATGCAGTGCAGACTATAGACATGAATCAAGACAACTACTTTGAGGAGGCCCTCAAGATGCGGAACCTGTTGGAAGAATACACTCATTACTACGGTTCCCGAAAACCCACGATCTTGGGAGTTCGAGAACATGTTTTTACTGGTTCTGTTTCTTCTCTTGCTTGGTTCATGTCTGCACAGGAGACGAGCTTTGTCACCCTTGGACAGCGAGTTCTGGCAAACCCTCTGAAGGTGCGAATGCATTATGGCCATCCTGATGTTTTTGACCGTCTCTGGTTTTTGAGTCGTGGTGGTATCAGTAAGGCATCCAGGGTGATCAACATTAGTGAGGACATATTTGCAGGCTTTAATTGTACCCTACGTGGTGGCAACGTTACCCACCATGAGTATATCCAGGTAGGTAAGGGACGGGATGTAGGGCTGAATCAGGTTTCTATGTTTGAAGCCAAGGTTGCTAGTGGCAATGGTGAACAGACTTTAAGCCGAGATGTTTATAGATTGGGTCATAGGTTGGACTTCTTCCGTATGCTTTCCTTCTTCTACACAACTGTAGGGTTCTACTTTAACACTATGATGGTGGTGCTGACTGTCTATGCATTTGTGTGGGGGCGCCTATATCTGGCTCTCAGTGGACTTGAGGAATCAATCAAGAAGAATGCTGACTCTACCAATAATGCAGCGCTGGCTACTGTTCTTAATCAGCAGTTCATCATTCAGCTTGGCTTTTTCACTGCATTGCCCATGATTATAGAAAATTCACTTGAGCATGGATTCCTTCCTGCGGTGTGGGATTTCTTCACAATGCAGCTCCAGCTTGCGTCAATGTTCTACACATTCTCCATGGGAACTAAAACTCATTACTATGGGCGAACAATACTCCATGGAGGTGCAAAGTATCGGGCTACGGGACGTGGTTTTGTTGTGCAGCATAAGGGCTTTACTGAGAACTACAGGCTCTATGCTCGTAGCCATTTCATAAAAGCAATAGAGCTTGGGGTGATATTGACAGTTTATGCAGCTTATGGTGCTCTTTCGAAGAACACCTTTGTCTACATAGTCATGACAATTTCATGCTGGTTCCTGGTGGTATCATGGATAATGACTCCTTTTGCATTTAATCCATCAGGTTTTGATTGGTTGAAAACTGTTTATGACTTTGATGATTTTATGGACTGGATTTGGTACCGTGGCAGTGTCTTCACAAAATCTGATCAGAGTTGGGAGGTCTGGTGGTATGAGGAGCAGGATCATCTTCGGACAACTGGTCTTTGGGGAAAGCTATTGGAAATAATATTAGATCTCCGGTTTTTCTTTTTCCAATATGGGATTGTGTACCAGGTAAAAATTGCCAATGGGAGCACAAGCATTGCAGTTTATCTGCTTTCTTGGATATATGTGGTTGTGGCTGGTGGAATTTTTGTGATAATAGCTTATGCTCGGGACAAGTATGCTGCAAAGGATCACATTTATTATCGGGCTGTCCAATCCTTCATCATCATTCTGGTGATACTAGTTATTATCATATTGCTCAAGTTCACTAAATTTGAGATTGTTGACCTTTTTACAAGCCTTTTGGCATTTATTCCTACTGGTTGGGGCCTTATTTTAATTGCACAAGTGATCAGACCATTTATTGAGTCAACCTTGGTTTGGGATACTGTGGTTGCTGTGGCACGGCTATATGACATAATGTTTGGAGTCATTGTAATGGCTCCTGTGGCATTATTATCCTGGTTGCCTGGATTCCAGTCGATGCAAACGAGGATTCTCTTCAATGAAGCATTCAGCCGAGGTCTCCAGATATCCCGTATTATAACTGGGAAAAAGACTAATGCGATTTGAGGTATTTCTGTGCCCTTATTAAAATTCTAACTTTATTTTTGATTTTTCTGTATTATTCTCTTTGTATGCATTAGCTGTTGTGCAAATCCATAAAGACATGGTATAGATCATTGTTTTCAGTTTCTGAGCTTCTTCTTGAATTCATAGTTTTTGCAAACTGGTCTGTGATCTTATGATTTCTCCAACTCATGATTGCACTTTTAGGTTGCAACCTTCCACTCAAGATGATTATCATAAACTGGATTATGTACAAATATATTTAACGTTGAAGTCTATGTTGGCTGTTTATGTTTTCTTGTGCTTCCTTTTGGGTTAATGAATTGATGCTTTAAATAGTAATATATGGTAGCCAAAAATGAGAAATAAAAAGGTGATAGACAATTCAGTGGATTTACTTTGTAAGTTTCTTAAGAGCATCAACAAAGTCTTTTTGCCATTTATGAACATGAGGCAGCCTTCATACTTGTTTTTCTAATAAAAAATCCTCCTTTTTCTGTCATGTTTTGCGTAACCAGTTGTTGACTGCATCAATCCTGTTTAATTTTAGATCATTGACAGATTCATTATCTTGGCCCTCTTGTCTTGTTTTCTATTTTCAAGTAACTCTTAGAAGATTGTCCCAACCAGAAAAACTTTTTGATAGATGACCCACGTTGATGCATGTTCCAATTAGTGAACTCATAACAGTGGATCTTTGATCAGGACCATGCTTTCCCTATTCATTATTACCGATCATGTGTAGCTTGGATTTTGTTTCTTTCGATGCAATCTTGGGTTAGCATCACTTGTATCTGTTAAAAACTCTAAAATTATGTAGTAGTATAACCCCTCCATCAGTTTGTCGAATGTCTTGATCTTCTTGTTCAAATATGACTCAAATACAAATATGCAAGGCAAGCTTCTCAAGTCCTACATGTTCTGACCTTTTTGAGTCCTTGGCAAACTTAGGCTAGGTTACATCAAATAGGATCCCGGTGTTGTAAACAAGTAGGGAAGCTAATGCATAGAAAGCAGTAGAAGACAATATAACAAACTGAGAAAACTCTACTTCATAATGTCTTTTTTTTTCTTTCTTTCTTTTTTTTTTAATAATCAGTGCATTTGGTAGTAATGATGTAAAAAAGATGTCAAACATCAACTTAGCAGAATGATGGAATTATAAATAGGGTTTGCCCGACTAATATGTGGAACCAGTGAAAATGCTTTTATAGGTCAAGAGAGAGATTCCTTAATGGCCTTCTATTGCTAGCTTATACACATGCACGCGAGAGAGAGAGAGAGTTTCCTTAGTGGCTGCAGCATCTATGAATAGAATCTTAACGGCTAAGGATTCGATTCACACAAACTTGTGGAGCTCACTCCTGTGCCTCCTTTTTTTCCAGTCAAATTGATTATTTCTTCCCCCAAATTGCCTTTATAGATAGTTATGTTTGATTTTGTCATTTGGTCAAGTTATACAAGGCTTGCTTACCGATTCTACTTGTTAGCGGGATTTGTTTTCACATGTCAAAGGGGAAAATTTTTTTCTATATTGTTTTATAAGCTTCTTAACCACTAGATCAGCACATATTATGATAAATTAAGGCATTAGTTTGTAATCGTGGTTGGTTGGACTAGTTCAACCAACTTGATAAACCATTTTTCTTGTTTCTGTTGCCCAGTGTTTTCTGAATTCCTGAGATGCTAATCTTTTCTCAATTTGGTACCACTCTGTTTGATGCTATGGCTCTGTATTTTTTCTTTCCACTAGTATCTGTTACCAATCTTCCAGTATTATTTCACCAAAATTTTGAACACTTAATTGTGAGAGGTCAGAAATGGGTAGAGTTCCTTTTCCGTTGCTACACTTGGTTGGCGGATGTACCTATCTAGTTTCAAGAGATAGACTCGGCCTACAGAATACGTCTTTGGAATGGTGTGAAATACGATGAATATATTCCTGGGGGACTTCTCTTCATGCATCAACATTAACATCTTGGGTTGTTTTGGATGTGCTTTTGAATTATATCCTTTCTGAGAGACTGACATTTATATATTTCAAGTGGTGATCACAAGGCAGTTTGTACTTTGTAATGGCAAAATGATCTTCCCATGATTCAGTTTATGTTAACAAAAGTTCTGTCGTTTGATGCTGTAATGTATAGCTAACTGACAAAGAAGCTAAAAGAGGTTAGAGCTGAAAAAAAGACACTAGAGCCTTAAACTAGGAGTGAGATCTTGTGCATCATGTGTTTGGAGTACTGGAGTTTCAGATTGCAATATGATTTCTCAGCCATAATATAAGAATTTTATTAGGTGTAAGATCAGTTATCATAGAATAGATACCTCTGGTAATAGTTAATGCTTAAATTTTCAAGGCCCTTTACTAGTGACCCACAGCTCAGCTCCACTATTAATTTGTATGTCTTGGGTCAGTTTGGCAAGATAATCTGCAAGTGTTTAACTAACCTGAGAACTTCTTTTGAATTTGTTTGTACTGGAATGGACAAGCCCAATCTAGTCTGCTATGATTTAAGAGCTTTGGAAACTACCATCTTAACAATTATACACTGGAACATTCAATATCAAATAATACATTTGTTTTCGTCTGATGCTTCTGGTTCTGCAAAAGTGCAAGTTTTGATTCCAATGAAGGTGATGATTAGGTTATGACAATACATGTTTCAAAGATGCAAGTCTCCACACCTACCCAACCTCCCCCCCCCCCCCCCCCCTCCTTCCCAAACCAACAAAAAAAAAGAAAAAAGAAAAAACAAGAGGCCTCGGTGAAAAGATCTAGTAGTCTGCCTTCATTTATTGCCGTTTATGGAGATGCATCTTGATCTCCAATGCTCAAATTTTTCTACAACTGTATTCTTATTAGTTTTTTAGCATGAACAGTTGATGCCTTCTCAAATTTGCTTGTAAGTTCATCAAATGCCTTTCTGTATGGATCTTGTTTATAGAAGTCTATGCAATAGACTCCCTTGATCATATTACCATGGTATTATATGATTCTCATTTTATTAGCATCCTGATTTCTGAGAGTGATATATGTCTTGATGTCTTTAGTTTTTCAAAGTTTCAATGCTTGTAATGTTGTCTAAGTCTAACCTTTAGAAGGATTTATCTCTAATATCTAAATTGGTTAATCCATCTGCTTTTTGATATTAATCTTAATCATGCAAGTTTATTAGTATCGAACCTCCCTTTCTTTTCCATTCTGGGCATGAAATTTCTAGCTCTGCTATTGTACGTGTGCTCAAATCAATTCTAGAAGTTTGTTTTGGGGAGATGATGTGATTTTCCACAGTGCTGACCATACGGATCAGCTCTTTGGCACAGGTGTGCTTGATAAATATAGGTAGGTCTTCCTAAGCTGTAACTCGAGCCTGGCCATGTTAGAGCATCCTCTTTCTAGTAAATTGAATGGCTATCGTTTCATAATGCAGTGTTGGGATGATTGCTGCGAAATCTCCTTATTCCAGTTACTCTTTCAATTAGTAAGCTCAAGCTCTGTTGTAGGATGAATCATATTTGGCTGACATGCCATCCTTGCTAACATTTTTTTTCCTCTAGTTGCCAGTCTATTCGTTGATTTTGTTTCTAAAGCAATCACCCATTGGAATTGCTGTCTTTTGTTACTTTTAATTCAGAATAGATTAAGTGGCAAGGACTTGTGGCAGAAATCACACCATATGCTTATCAGTGCCAAATTTTGTCTTCTCAACTTATTAGGCTGCTTGAATGGTTACATTATGGGAATTAATGAGTATATTCAATTCAACCTTTGTAAAATCCTCTAAGCTGTTTAAGGGTAGACTTTGTCAGCAAGTAACAGATACAGACTTTTGCCATTGTTTACCATTAGCCACTGGAAGCTTTTAGCTGACTTGTATCTGGTAACTGTTTAACACAGTTTGTTATGAACATGCCACTGGTTGGCATAGCCGTGATTTATGCATTGAAAAATGGCTTCAGTAGCAGCAACTTGGAATTTGAGTTGCCAAAACCTTAAATGCTAGTCGACTTTCTTGTCTAGAAAATTAGAGCCCTTAATCATCAGTTCAGTAACTGTTGTTAGTGCGCTAAAATGTATTCAATATTTGGTAGCTTCTGAAATCTTTAATATGGTTACTGTTACGGGGGAACTAAGCCGCCATGCTCCACGTGACCGGCACGCGCGCCCATGAAGACTACGGCTGTCCTTTGATCCAGCAATCCGACCCTGAGTCGGACATCTTCGGCTCCACAGCCCGACCTCGAGTCGGCTGCCCTTCGATCCAGCAGTCCGGCCCCGAGTCGGACATCTTCGGCTTCGCAGCCCGACCCCGAGTCGGCTGCCCCTTAATCTAGCAATCCGACCCCAAGTCGGATATCCTCAGCACCGCAGCCCGACCCCGAGTCGGCTGCCCCCTGATCCAGCACTCCGACCCCGAGTCGGAGATCTCTTGATAACGACAGGCTGCTTCCCAGAGGCACGCCGAGGCCTCCTGCTCCACTACTCCCTGCAACGGCTGTATCCGATGCTGTTCCACGATCTCCTGTATCAGCCGTACAAAGCGGAACTCCACTACGCCCTGTCATGGCCGTACCCAGCGCTGCTCCACGACGCCCTGTAACGGCCATGTCAGTGGCCACTCCATCGCGCCCCACGATGACAAACCCCCCTGAGAGACCCCCCAGCCAGGTATATATGCGGCTGGGGGGAGAAGGGGGGGTAAGCAATATCTTCCAGAGCACTCTCTTGCTTGCTATTATCATCTCTCCTCCTCCTCCAATCTCCTCTGACTTGATCGTCGGAGGGCCCCCACTACCCCAGTGGTGGTGCGAGGCTTGCTTGCAGGTTTCCCGGTGGAAGGTGGAGCACAATCAACATCGACCAAGGCAGCTCAGACGGAATCCCGTTCACACCGCTGTGCCAATCGTTCTCGGTTTGGACCACCAGCAACAGTTGGCGCTAGAGGAAGGGCCCGAATCTTAGAGCGATCGTAATGGCACGGCGAGGTGGTCGTGGAGCTTCCAATGCCTCCGGTCGCGGGGCCTCTCGCGCCTCCGGCCGGGAGGCCGCTGCGTCTCCAACACATTCTCAGCAACACTCCACCGTTCCACCCCCGATTCAGATGGTCGAAGCCGCTCAGTTCGACCAGTTAGCCCAGCAGGTCCGCACCCTCGCGGAAGCGGTGCAGAACCTGCAGGGTGTGATGTCTCGGGCGCCGCAGCGGGCCCAGGAGCCGCTGCTCCCTGAGCGCTCACCTGTCCTCCTTAACCCGCGCTCCTTCCTCTCCCATGGGGAGGAGCGCCGGCGCGAGGAAGATTCTCGAGCACGGTCCATTCTGCCGGGACCGTCCCATCGAAGCTGCGCGGGGTACAAGAGGCGGGCCCGGGCGCATTCCCAGACCCCCCAGTCCTCAAGGAACCCGCGCTCCAGTCGGTCCCCCTCTCGGTGCTCCTTGTCTCCCACCCATCGGTCGCGCTCCCTGGACCGGCGGGTGGACAATCTCCACCGACAACTCCAGGTCCTGAAGGGCCACTCTAAAGATCCCTTCGCCGACTTGGAGATCTCCTCCCAACCGGCGCTCGCCTCGAGGATCCTGCGGACCCCGAATCCGCCGGGGTTTAAAATGCCGGCGATCGAGCCCTATGACGGGGCGGCGGACCCGCGGGATCACGTCGAGAGTTTCAGGACCTTTATGCTCCTCCACGGAGCATCAGGTCCTCTCCTCTGCAAGGCTTTCCCGGCGACCCTCCGTGGCCCGGCAAGGGCGTGGTTCGCCGGCCTGGAGGCTAACTCGATCCAATCCTTTGATCAGTTTACCCGCCTCTTCATCACCCATTTCGCCGTCAGTAGCCGGCGGCGACTGGTCTCCGACTCCCTCTTTGATGTCCGGCAAAACGAGGGAGAAAGCTTGCGGGATTATCTTACCCGCTTCAACAAGGCTACGTTGGAAGTCCGGAACCTGAGCCAGGAGGTGGCTCTTTCAGCCCTGAAGCGTGGCTTCCGAAAGGGCAGACTCACCTTCTCCCTGGACAAACGCCTGCCGCGGAGCTTCCCGGAGATGTTGTCCCGGGCGAACCAGTATGCGGACGCCGAGGAGGCGGCCGCCCACCGGAGCAAGGAGGCCGCCGAGATCCCTCCAAAGCTCGGGAAGAAAAGGCGAAAAGAGGCACGCCAGGGGAGGAGCCCGACGCCTCAACGTCGGCGCAGAAGCCCGTCGCCGGCGAGGAACCACGGCGCCCTACGCCCTCGTTCTCCGCCCCGACGTTTCAACCGGTACACTCCTCTCCTGACTCCCCGGGCCCAGATCCTCATGGAAATCAAGGGGCGAGAGGACCTCCCGGTCCCGAGACAGATGAAGAAGATCCCTGGGAGGAGGCCCTCTCGGGCGTACTGTGAGTACCACCGGGACCACGGCCACGACACCGAAGACTGCTTCCAGCTTCGGGACGAGATCGAGGCTCTCATCCGCCGAGGGCGTCTCGGTCGATACGTGAACGACCGACGTCCCCCCGCAGACTCGCGTTCGGCCGACCCGGCCCCTCCGGAGCCTCGGGAGCAGAATCGACCCGTCGCGGGCGTGATCCATACTATCACTGGGGGCTGCCCCCGGCCCGAGAGGAACGCGGGGGGCTCGACTGAAGCATCAAGGGCAGCCGTCGCAAAGAGGCAGAGGGTCGGTAATGTAATCACTTTTTGTGATGAAGATGTAAAGGGGGTTCAGACCCCCCACGACGACGCCATGGTGATCTCCCTCACTATGGCAAACTATGATGTAAGGCGTGTTCTTGTGGATAGTGGAAGCTCAGCTGATATTTTGTTTTACGAGGCCTTCCAAAAGATGAGCTTGTCCAGACAATTGTTGCACAAAACATCCACCCCCCTCATAGGATTCACTGGAGACGCTGTCTCGGCCGAAGGTGTCGTTGAGCTGCCTGTGACTGCGGGCGTTGCACCCGCAGAGGCCACGGTGCGGCTCG
Source organism: Phoenix dactylifera (assembly GCF_051530095.1). Taxonomy (NCBI): domain Eukaryota; kingdom Viridiplantae; phylum Streptophyta; class Magnoliopsida; order Arecales; family Arecaceae; genus Phoenix; species Phoenix dactylifera. The sequence continues at coordinate 52,082,343 of NC_143190.1, read as the reverse complement.
GGTTCTTGGTCGTCCGTGTTCCCTCGGCCTACAACGCTATCCTCGGACGACCCGGACTGAACGCCCTTCGCGCGGTGGTCTCAACGTACCACTTGCTCATGCGGTTCCCCACGGCGGCCGGGATTGGAGAGGTCCGAGGCGACCAACCGACCGCAAGGCAATGTTTCTTAGCAACTCTCAAAGGGAAGAAGCCCGTAGAAGCCTTAAGCGTCGAGTCCCTCGACGCCAGAGACGAGGTGGCCTTGCGGCACGGGGAGTCGGCCGAAGGTGTGATCGAAGTTCCCCTCGAGGAAGGTCGCCCGGACCGGACGGTCCGGGTCGGCACCAATCTCGACCCGGGAGCTCGGGCTCGGTTGGTGGAATTCCTCCGAGCCAACGCCGATGTATTTGCCTGGTCGGCGGCCGATGTACCTGGGATCGACCCGGAGGTCATTTCTCACGCCCTCAACGTCGACCCAACCCACCGACCAGTAAAGCAGAAGAAGAGACACTGTGCCCCGGATCGGATCCGAGTGGTCGACCAGGAGGTAGACAAGCTCTTGGAGGCAGGATTCATAAGGGAGGTCAGCTACCCCGAATGGCTGGCAAATGTCGTACTTGTCCGGAAGGCGAGCGGAAAGTGGAGGATGTGCGTCGACTACACCGACCTGAACAAGGCATGCCCCAAGGATAGCTTTCCGCTTCCGCGGATAGACCAACTGGTCGACGCGACTTCCGGATATCAGCTGCTGTCTTTCATGGACGCCTTCTCCGGCTACAACCAGATAATGATGGCTCCACAGGACGAGGAGAAAACTGCCTTTATAACAGACCGGGGGCTGTACTGTTACAAGGTAATGCCCTTCGGTCTGAAGAATGCTGGCGCCACTTACCAGCGCCTCGTCAACAAAATCTTCAAAGGGCAAATCGGCCGGAACATGGAGGTGTACGTGGACGATATGCTGGTGAAGAGCCGCCATGCAGACCAGCACATCGCGGATCTGGAGGAGACTTTTGCCACCCTGCGGAAGTTTCGCATGAAGCTGAACCCAGCGAAGTGCGCCTTTGGCGCTTCGGCCGGGAGGTTCCTCGGTTTCATTGTCAACCAGCGGGGGATCGAAGCCAACCCTGACAAAATCAAGGCTATCCAAGATATGTCCCCTCCGACCAAAGTGAAGGAGGTTCAGGAGCTCGCTGGGAGGGTCGCCGCGCTCGGACGATTTGTGGCAAAGTCGGCCGAACGCTGTCAACCTTTCTTCAAGGTGTTGAAACGCCCGAAAGACTTCCTCTGGACGACCGAATGTCAAGCAGCATTCGACCAGCTCAAGGAATACTTGGCGTCTCCTCCCCTGCTGTCCAAGCCGCAAGAAGGGGAGATGCTCTACCTTTATCTGGCGGTCTCCCCAACCGCAGTCAGTGCGGTACTGGTTCGGGAAGAGGCAAAGTTCCAGAAGCCTGTGTACTACATCAGCCGGGTCTTACGGGATGCCGAGACGCGGTATACGAAGGCTGAAAAGATCGCCTTCGCGCTACTCACCGCGGCCAGGAGGCTTCGCCCCTATTTCCAGGCTCATCCTGTCACCCTCTTGACCGATCAACCACTGCGGCAGATCCTCAGCAATCCTGAGAATGCGGGACGGCTGGTGAAGTGGGCAGTAGAACTTGGTGAGTTCGACATCCGCTACCAGCCCCGACCCGCCATCAAGGCCCAGGTGCTCGCGGACTTCCTCGCTGAGTGCACTGTGCAGGAGGCGGAACCTAGGCCGCCGGAAACACCCAGCCTCGACCTCCCAATCTGGACGCTTCACATTGATGGGTCGTCGAACCCCGAAGGTGGAGGGGCCGGGCTGGTCCTTACCAGTCCCGATGGAGTAATAGCCGAGTATGCCTTGAGGTTCGGATTTCCAGTGACCAACAACGAGGCGGAATAAGGATCGACTTAGATCCAGTTGATAGAGTTTCTTGACTTGACCACGAGGCCCTAGTCACAGGACTCAAACTCACCAAGGAGCTCGGCATCCGGCGTTTGAAGGTCTTCACCGACTCCCAGCTGGTGGTCGGGCAGGTCCGAGGGGAGTTCGAGGCTCGGAGCCCGACCATGCAGAGCTATGTCTGGAAGGTGCAAGCACTCATTCCCGACCTCGGCAGTGTTGACATTCAGCAGGTCCCAAGAAGCGAAAATGCCAGGGCCGACAGGCTGTCCCGCTTGGTGGGCGCAGACGCGCACAACTTATCGAGGGCGATCTACCTGGAGACCCTGGATGCCCCGAGCATCGGCGAGGCCGGAGCGGTGATGGCGATTGATCCGGAGCCATCTTGGATGGACCCGCTCGTCGCCTACCTCGCCGAAGGGATCCTCCCAGAGGACGAAGATCAAGCTCGGCGACTCGTCATGAAGTCCGCCCACTACGTACTCTATGAAGGGAGGCTGTATCGGACCTCGTTCACCGCCCCCCTCTTAAGGTGCCTCCGCCCCTCGGAAGCGGCCTACGCCCTCAGCGAAGTCCACGAAGGCATCTGCGGATCGCACCTGGGGGCTAGGTCCTTGGCGCATAAGATCATGAGGCAAGGCTATTATTGGCCTACCTTGTTGGAGGACTCAAAGGATCATGTACGGAAATGCGACGCCTGCCAGCGCCACGCCAACGTCCAGAGAGTCCCTTCTGTCCCCTTGGCACCAATCACTGCACCCTGGCCCTTCGCCCAGTGGGGAATGGATATCCTCGGACCATTCCCCGTCGCTTCAGCTCAGCGGAAATTTTTGATTGTTGCAATCGACTACTTCACCAAGTGGGTGGAGGCAGAGCCGCTGGCCACTATCACGGAGGTGCAAGTCCGGAAGTTCGTGAAGAAGAACATCATTGTCCGATTTGGGGTACCTCGGGTCCTCATCTCGGATAATGGGCGACAGTTCGACAACAAGCATTTCCGTGACTTCTGCGAGGAGTTCGGGATCGAGCATCGGTTCACATCTGTGTCGCATCCCCAAACCAACGGCGAGGCCGAGGTCACAAATCGGACAATCCTCCAAGGAATCAAAGCGCGAATCGGTCGGACGGGGCAAGCTTGGGTCGAAGAACTCGAGAATGTCCTTTGGGCGTATCGGACCACGCATCGGACCCCTACCGGGGAGACGCCTTTTAGCCTAACCTATGGCACGGAAGCCGTTGTCCCCGTGGAGCTCGGACTCCCCTCACCTCGGGTGGCCGCGCACCGACCCGAGGCCAATTCGGAACAACTCCGAGGGAACCTGGATCTCTTGGAAGAAGCGAGGGAAATGGCGCAGGTTCGGATGGCGATGTATCAGCGGAGGGTGGCCCGATATTACAACTCCAAGGTCCGACCGAAGCTTTTCAGAATCGGAGATCTGGTGCTAAGGCGAGCTAAAGCATCTCGACCTGCGGAAGGTGGGAAGCTAGCGCCAAATTGGGAAGGCCCATATAAGGTTCGCTGGGTAAACCGACCTGGCTCCTACCAGTTGGAGGCCCTAGATGGTCGAGAAATTCTAAGGAGCTGGAATTCCGCTAACCTGCGGATGTATTACCAATAGAACGACGATGCCAGAAAGACAGTTCAAAAATGTATAACACTTTGCATTTCAATAATTTCTGGTTACAACGGCGTGCTCGTGTGATTACAAGGAATTCCCAGAGGGGAATTAGGGTGTAAAGAAAGTAAAGAAGAGGTGGAGACTCCGAGGAGCTGAAGATCTGGGATCCCGAAACCTCCATCTGAAGCGGTTGCAATCCCGTCGGAAGTGGGTGCTTCCAACCGGAGGCGCCATCGGCGTCTCACGAAAGAGACGAAGAGCCGGCGCGGATGAAGAAGAAGTGGACGAAGGAGAAGTCCACACTGCCTCCAACCGGAGGCGCCATCCACGCCCCACGAAGAGGATGAGGAGCCGCCGCCGACGAAGCTCCCGCTGCCTCCAGAGGAACGCCACCTCCAAGGGATATTCCGGTCCTCCCCAGTGTTAGGGGAGAGAAGGAGTACAAGGGGGAAGAGCATATGGAGGCGCGGTCCCGGATCAGGCGTCTGGTGCAGAGCTCAATCGGGAGGCTGAACTTCAAGGAGGGGAGATGTGATCCCGGATGAAACGCCTAGAGCGGAGTTCCGCCGGGGAGACCCTCCTTGCTGATCCCAGATGAAACGGCTAGTTGGCTGAAGTCGCGAGGGGCGCGCCTCCCGTTCCTTCGGCAGGAGTCTCTCAGCCATGCGCCAGAGAGAAGGTCCACGATCCATGGCAACTTGAACAGCTCCGGCTTGGCAAACTCCATCGCACCTGCACCTGTATTTATAGCCAAACTGCAGCCCCCCGGTCGTTCCGATGCGGGTGGCTCCCATAAATGCGGACGCATTGAATCCGGAGCCGTTCTGGCTCTCGAGGCGTATCTTCCCGCGATTTCCTAAGCGTCATTCTCCTTAATCGCATTCTTTGTGCAGGACACTCCGGGTGGCACGTACCCCTGGGTCCACATATCTCCGCTCGCGCCCAGGCCGCATCCGCCTCGAAGAACGCGCGCATCGCGGTCGCTTAACTGACACTCCTCGCAAGCAGCAACTGGCGATCCGATTTCCCAGGTAACGCATCAATTAGCGTTTAATGCCCTTCTGGTGTTCCCCAGGCAACGCTTGGAGAAGAGGAGAAACACGATCGCAGCTGGCCACGGAGAAATCCCGTCGGGCTGCAAGCGACAGGCGCATGGCCAACGAGCGGAATTTTCCGAGGCACGGCCCTCGGATGCCAGGCTAACCCGATGATCATCCCGGGAGCAGACTAGCCTGAAGCCCCGACCGGTCGCCTTGGCTTGCGCCAGCCTTGGCCGACCAACGAGCGGAATCTCCCGAGGCTCGGCCCTCGGATGCCAGGCTAACCCGATGATCATCCCGGGAGCAGACTAGCCTGAAGCCCCGACCGGTCGCCTTGGCTTGCGCCAGCCTTGGCCGACCAACGAGCGGAATCTCCCGAGGCCCGGCCCTCGGATGCCAGGCTAACCCGATGATCATCCCGGGAGCAGACTAGCCTGAAGCCCCGACCGGTCGCCTTGGCTTGCGCCAGCCTTGGCCGACCAACGAGCGGAATCTCCCGAGGCTCGGCCCTCGGATGCCAGGCTAACCCGATGATCATCCCGGGAGCAGACTAGCCTGAAGCCCCGACCGGTCGCCTTGGCTTGCGCCAGCCTTGGCCGACCAACGAGCGGAATCTCCCGAGGCCCGGCCCTCGGATGTCAGGCTAACCCGATGATCATCCCGGGAGCAGACTAGCCTGAAGCCCCGACCGGTCGCCTTGGCTTGCGCCAGCCTTGGCCGACCAACGAGCGGAATCTCCCGAGGCCCGGCCCTCGGATGCCAGGCTAACCCGATGATCATCCCGGGAGCAGACTATCCTGAAGCCCCGACCGGTCGCCTTGGCTTGCGCCAGCCTTGGCCGACCAACGAGCGGAATCTCCCGAGGCCCGGCCCTCGGATGCCAGGCTAACCCGATGATCATCCCGGGAGCAGACTAGCCTGAAGCTCCGACCGGTCGCCTTGGCTTGCGCCAGCCTTGGCCGACCAACGAGCGGAATCTCCCGAGGCCCGGCCCTCGGATGCCAGGCTAACCCGATGATCATCCCGGGAGCAGACTAGCCTGAAGCCCCGACCGGTCGCCTTGGCTTGCGCCAGCCTTGGCCGACCAACGAGCGGAATCTCCCGAGGCTCGGCCCTCGGATGCCAGGCTAACCCGATGACCATCCCGGGACCAGACTAGCCTGAAGCCCCGACCGGTCGCCTCGGCTTGCGCCAGCCTTGGCCGACCAACGAGCGGAATTTCCTGAGGCCTAACCCTCGGATGCCTGGCTTAGCGCCGGAAGAATTTCCTGAGGCCTAACCCTCGGATGCCTGGCTTAGCGCCGGAAGAATTTCCTGAGGCCTAACCCTCGGATGCCTGGCTTAGTGCCGGAAGAATTTCCTGAGGCCTAACCCTCGGATTCTTAGTGCCGGAAGAATTTCCTGAGGCCTAACCCTCGGATGCCTGGCTTAGCGCCGGAAGAATTTCCTGAGGCCTAACCCTCGGATGCCTGGCTTAATGCCGGAAGAATTTCCTGAGGCCTAACCCTCGGATGCCTGGCTTAGCGCCGGAAGAATTTCCTGAGGCCTAACCCTCGGATGCCTGGCTTAGCGCCGGAAGAATTTCCTGAGGCCTAACCCTCGGATGCCTGGCTTAGCGCCGGAAGAATTTCCTGAGGCCTAACCCTCGGATGCCTGGCTTAGTGCCGGAAGAATTTCCTGAGGCCTAACCCTCGGATGCCTGGCTTAGTGCCGGAAGAATTTCCTGAGGCCTAACCCTCGGATGCCTGGCTTAGCGCCGGAAGAATTTCCTGAGGCCTAACCCTCGGATGCCTGGCTTAGCGCCGGAAGAATTTCCTGATGCCTAACCCTCGGATGCCTGGCTTAGTGCCGGAAGAATTTCCTGAGGCCTAACCCTCGGATGCCTGGCTTAGCGCCGGAAGAATTTCCTGATGCCTAACCCTCGGATGCCTGGCTTAGCGCCGGAAGAATTTTCTGATGCCTAACCCTCGGATGCCTGGCTTAGTGCCGGAAGAATTTTCTGAGGTCTAACCCTCGGATGCCTGGCTTAGCGCCGGAAGAATTTCCTGAGGCCTAACCCTCGGATGCCTGGCTTAGTGCCGGAAGAATTTCCTGAGGCCTAACCCTCGGATGCCTGGCTTAGCGCCGGAAGAATTTCCTGAGGCCTAACCCTCGGATGTCTGGCCTAGTGCCGGAAGAATTTCCTGAGGCCTAACCCTCGGATGCCTGGCTTAGTGCCGGAAGAATTTCCTGAGGCCTAACCCTCGGACGCCTGGCTTAGTGCCGGAAGAATTTCCTGAGGCCTAACCCTCGGATGCCTGGCTTAGGGCCGGAAGAACTTCGAGAGTCAGGAGTCGGCAAGACGCTGCCAAGAGTTAAAAAGAAAAAAAAAGAGGAGGACGAAAGCGAGATGAAGAAACATTCGACTTGTATTAATTTTCATTGTTTCAGGGCCAAGGCCCATACAATTTGGCAAAACGCCGACATACAAAAAAAAGAGGACAACGAAAGGTACAAGAGGTCAGCTTGGAGGAACCCCCGGGTCGGGAGCGTCGGGCTCGTCCGCAGGGGGTAGGGAGGCGGTAGGAGAATCAGCAGGCAATGGCGCCGGAGAGGAGTCGAGAAGGGAAATCCCACTCAGGTCAACTTCGGGGTACTTAGCCGACACCCTTGCCAGGCCCTCCTCGAAGCCTAAGATGAAGGATTCGGACCCCGCGTCCGACGCGTCACGGACGAACTCGTCAGACTGACGATAGGCCCGTACCGCCTCCGACATATCACGGGTGAACTCGGCGGACTGACGATAAGCCTGTACCGCCTGGCGCCCGATCTCCGCTCTCTTCTCGGCCAGCGCCGCCTCTGCTCGCTCCGTAATCTGAGCCTTAGCCTCCAAGACCTTCGCCACAATCCGGTCTTCAGCCTCGGAGGAGACCCTCAGCAGATTAGCCTGAGCCTCCTTATGCTTCGCCTCGGCAGCAGTGCGAGCGGCCTCAGCTTCCTCCAGGCGCGAACGGAGCTCTTGGTCGTTCGCGCGGGACCTCTCCAAGGCTGACTCCAATTCGCCCAGTTTGGCTTCAAGAGACCGGGTTCGGTTGCGGGCGCTGTCGGCAGACCGCTGAGCCTTCTCCCACCTCTCTCGATAGTCCGCGACCTTCCGGGACTGCTTTTCAGCTCGTTCCTCCGCCTTCTTAACCCTGCTTTCGAGGCCCGAGGCGACTTTGAGTTCCTCCCGAGCTTCCAACAGTTGCTTCTCGAGGGCGGCGAAGCCGAGTGCCCGCTCTTCGGCCTCCCGGAGCCTCGCCTCGAGGTCCCCGGTCGTCCTGCCCGCCACAGCCTGGCCTCCCTCTTCCACTGCTTTCAGTCGGTCCTCGGCCTTCGCCAGAAGCCCCGCCTGTTCCTTGTAGCACTCCTCTAGACGGATCATGTACTGGGCGAGCTAAGAGATAGGAAAAGTGAGGGCGTCAGGCGGAGAACAACAGAGCTAATAAATGGTGAAAAGCGGCCAGAAGAACACTCACCGACATGAGACAGACACAGCTGGCAGCCCCGACGTCAGAGACCCCCAACTCCCGGACCCGCCGACGGTCCTTCTCCAGCAGCACTGTTTCGATGAGGTTTCGGGCGCCATCGGTAGTGAAGGCCGACCCCGATTTCTCCCCGGAGCCGGATGGTGGTTCTGCAGCCTTACCCTTATCCATCGCCTGGGAAGAGTCCTGCTGACTGTGCTCGGGGCGGGGGTCACTCCAGGAATTGATAGGGCCCCGCTCGGCCGAGGCCTCGGCGCGTCCCTCCTCGAATCATCAGGAGCCGGCTGAGTCGAAGGCCGGGCCGGGGACCGATCACGTCCGACCCGTCCGTCTCGAGCGGGCTCGGATGATACCTCCGGAATAGCGGCAGTCTCACCACCGGAGGGCTGATACAACGTCAGCTGCCGGTCCGTGCCCACGGCGTCTCCCTGATCGGTGGGCCCGGACTCGTCGGTCGGCGTCGGAGGCACCTCCTTGCGGGACTTCTTCGCCAGCGGGGCCCCGCTCGGAGGAGCTCGTTTCCTCCTCCGGACCGCTTCCAGTAGGGACGACCTACCAACAGCTGGTCCCTTGTCCGACCGCATGACGTCGTCAATCTCTGCAACAAGAACGAGATGGTCGAGGGCTGAGAAACCGAAGGAAAGAACGAGACGAAAGAGGAGAAAAGAGTCAAAAAAGAAATGGTGGCGGGCTCACGGTCGGTGGGGACCGAGCTCAGACCGACATTCACCAAGGTATCCTCGGAAATAAGGCGGGCCACCGGGGGGAGCTGGCCCTCGGCAACCAACCCCTTCAAGGCGGCCAAGCCATCGGATTCCTCCCTCGACAGTCTCGATAGGCCGATCGGGGACTTCATCGGCGTCTCCCAGGTCGCCCTGATTTCCCAAGAGGGATCTACATCGATGAAGAAGAAACGCTCCTTCCAGCCGTGAATGGAGGAAGGAGCCTCTTTGACGAGGCCGCACCCTCGCTGCGCCGCAAAGCACCACCACCCTTTGTCCTGGGGGTGGCCACTCAGGCTGTAGAACTCCCAAAAAACATTCAGAGTGGCGGGAATCTCGTGCATGCGGCAGAGAACCTGGAAGACCGTCAGGGCACGCCACGAGTTCGGCACCAGTTGCGTCGGCGCAACTCTTAAACCCCGGAGTACCTGCACGACTAAGTCCGAAGGGGGAAAGCGGAACCCGGCCTGGAGAATGCCCTCATTGATGGCGATCTTCCCTGGAGGAGGATGGGACATCCTCTCCTCAGGCCCCGGGAGCGTAACGTTGCAGGCCTCGGGAAGGTGGTACCGAGCCACGAGTTTGTCTAAGTCTTCGGCGACCAGCTCCGACTTAATGTGGTCCGCTCTCACTTCGCCCATTCCTAATGGCCAATAAACCTACGGTCAGGACGGGGACAAGAAGGGGGGAAAGACCGGGACGACTGGGGTACACTAGTACAAAAGGAGAAAGTATGGAGAGCCCTAAGTAGAAGAATGGGGTAACTCACCGGAAGAGAAGGAAGAACGGCTCCGAGAGCGTCAAAGGAGAAGCAAGCGAACAGCCCGACGGCAACAACGGCAGCGCAAAGGGGAAACTCGAAAATGTCTGTAAAGAGGAAGACGGACGGGGGAGGGCCCCCGGTTAAATAGGCGGAAAGGCGGGTGATGCCTCGATGACGCCAGAGGACGCCTGGCCGCCGAAGGGTCGCTCGCGCCCCAAAGGCGAATCGACACCATTAAGGAAGGATGTCCGCCGAAATCCTCAGACTGCCAGGTCAGCAACAACCGCCATACGCCATAAAGAAGGCGGAGAGCTCGAAGCGCGCGCGCCTCTCCGAGGGATGGCGGCAACCTCGAAGCATCACTCCCTTCACCCGTTCCCCTTCTGGTTCCAGGCTCGGAAGTGGGGGGCTACTGTTACGGGGAAACTAAGCCGCCATGCTCCACGTGACCGGCACGCGCGCCCATGAAGACTACGGCTGTCCTTTGATCCAGCAATCCGACCCCGAGTCGGACATCTTCGGCTCCACAGCCCGACCTCGAGTCGGCTGCCCTTCGATCCAGCAGTCCGGCCCCGAGTCGGACATCTTCGGCTTCGCAGCCCGACCCCGAGTCGGTTGCCCCTTAATCTAGCAATCCGACCCCAAGTCGGATATCCTCAGCACCGCAGCCCGACCCCGAGTCGGCTGCCCCCTGATCCAGCACTCCGACCCCGAGTCGGAGATCTCTTGATAACGACAGGCTGCTTCCCAGAGGCACGCCGAGGCCTCCTGCTCCACTACTCCCTGTAACGGCTGTATCCGATGCTGTTCCACGATCTCCTGTATCAGCCGTACAAAGCGGAACTCCACTACGCCCTGTCATGGCCGTACCCAGCGCTGCTCCACGACGCCCTGTAACGGCCATGTCAGTGGCCACTCCATCGCGCCCCACGATGACAAACCCCCCTGAGAGACCCCCCAGCCAGGTATATATGCGGCTGGGGGGAGAAGGGGGGGTAAGCAATATCTTCCAGAGCACTCTCTTGCTTGCTATTATCATCTCTCCTCCTCCTCCAATCTCCTCTGACTTGATCGTCGGAGGGCCCCCACTACCCCAGTGGTGGTGCGAGGCTTGCTTGCAGGTTTCCCGGTGGAAGGTGGAGCACAATCAACATCGACCAAGGCAGCTCAGACGGAATCCCGTTCACACCGCTGTGCCAATCGTTCTCGGTTTGGACCACCAGCAACAGTTACTATAATCTTTATAGCTTTTATTGCTTCTTAAAAGATAACATTATCAAGGACTTGTCTTGGCTAAAGGTAAGCATTTGCCTTGTCACACTGCATCACCCTTAAATCAGCTCAAGCAGTATACTGTTCATGATATTGCACGAGCCATAAAAATGCAAATGTTTGCATGCTGCAGATCTTGGTTTTAATCTGGCAAACTTGATAATTGCTTTGCCCATAAAATTGCCTGATGGAGATAGTTTGTAGGACAACAATTCTTTCAGAATGATGAGGTGGGTACTGGATCCTGGTTGGATTTGCCTTTCAGCTTTGTAGGACAACTTTATGAAGAGTCTATGGATGATCTGAAGATGGTTGCAGCATATTGCTTCCTTGGCATTAATGATGACTGCCTCTCTACTAATCATAACTTTTACTCATGTTTGCTTTGATCATGAGGCTCATTTTAGATTTACCATTATTCATTTTGCCTCCGGTATTGAGTAATCATGATGTTATCAGAGATATTCCTCCTAAGAAAGAGAGCAAAATTGTTCTCTGCTACTTAGCTCAATTTGTATGACTTGTTTCTCATATAACAAGCATTATAAATCTAGTGCACTGATGATTTGTGATCCTCCACCCTGGGAATAAGAATTACAAAGGTATTATTCCAACTAGATGGGCCGGGCCTTGCTGAGCTTAGGCCAAGCTTTGCCCAAAGCTCAACACAATTCAGTTAGGCCCGAGCCTGGCCTGGCCTTTGGGCCTACCATCTAGGCATAAGCCTGGTCCTTACTTAGGCCTCAAGCTCGGCCTAAGTATATTGTCAACAACTTAAGATAAAAAGCCTAAACATGAATAATTTAAAATATGTTGTCAATTCAGGCCTAAATTACACTAACAAAAGCCTGGTCCTTACTTAGGCCTCGAGCTCGGCCCAAGTAATCTAATAATTTAACATATGTTGTCAATTCAGCATCTTGTTGTTTAATCATCTGGAGATTTGTTTACAAGTGAAATTGTTGAGATTGACCTGTTACTTTTGTTAGTGAAGGTGCATCGTCGATTCTATGAAATGTATCATTATTGTTCTTACAGTTGTGTCTTTAATAAACCTACATCATCTGCAGTTCCAATTACTTGGAAGATTTGAAGCCCCTCTTAATTGAGGCTTAAAAATCTTGTCGTCATGCTTGATCTCATAATTCTAACTACTTTTGGCTGTAAGTTGAGTCTTGCGGATTGCTCTTAGAGTTGTGAACTGTACTTACTGGAACCAAGAAAAGTGCAAGGTTTGTTTAGTGTACTTGCGGACAGCCTAGTTGCTTGTGACCACATAAGCCCCAAATGGAAGAGACGAAACTCTTCATGTAGTTTAGTATTAACTGGTTCTTATTTATTATGTACTAGGTTCTGGAATTCCACACTTTTATACTCTTTAGCTAATTAAAACCTTTCTGGCGATCAATATGCTTTCACATATGCTTGTGGATATGCACTTCTTGTAAATAATTAATCACCTCTCACGTTGAGCAGCTCTTTGTATGGATGCTTCACTCAAATCACTTTTAGTAGCTGGTGTAATTTGCAATTCTCCTTTGTCTATTACGGTGTCCATTTTTGGAAAGTATGGCGAGTGCCTATCTTTGTGTGCCAGAAAATTAGAACTTAAAAGGATAGGTTACAAGTGACTTCTTGAATCAAGTGATTCTGTATTGACAATTCTTTTGTTTAAACATGGCAGTCATGATGTTTTAGGAGCTGTTTCTTTCTCTCTCTCTCTCTCTTTTCTTTCTTTCTTTCTTTTTTTTAGATGCAACATTTTAGCAGCTTTTTCAGTCTGAACTAATGCTGAAAGAAATTCTTGCAGGCTTGGAGCTTCTTGAGCTAGAGTAGTAGAGGACTCCCCTTTCTTTTGTATAGCTAGTGTCAGCTTTGTTTGCTCGAGCTGGGAGTACTTGTTTTCTCACTGTTTCATCTGTTATTGTATCTTTTTGAATTGGTTATTCCTGTTCATATGCAATCCTTCTGATGGTGATGCAATTATCTTATTATAGAACATATTGGCTGCATTTCTCATAGGCTAATTTGTCTTCACATAGATTCAGAAAATTTAGCTTTTCTGCATAAATTTGAAAATATTTTCACATTTTGGATATCTGGAAAAGTTAATTAATTTGTTCATTTTTCTCAACTTTCAATATCGACATCTGCCTAAGGGTTTCAACAGCGTTATGCATGAGGATCATTGACAGTGATGTACTTGGGAAAAGGCATATAATTTTCTTATTTTTGTCATGTGCCAAGAGAATCACACTCACTGCATCATTTATGATAACTTCAATTTGTTCATTTTTCTCAACTTTTAATATCGACTTCTGCCTAAGGGTTTCAACAGCGTTATGCATGAAGATCATTGACAGTGATGTACTTGGGAAAAGGCAAATAATTTTCTTATTTTTATTACTTTTCTTGTGCCAAGAGAGAACCACGCTCACTGCATCATTTATGATAAAGTTGGTGAAATGCATGTACTATTCTAACTGAGAGTTGAGAGAATTGCTGTCCAGCACTTATCATTAGCTGCTAAGCAAGTTGAAAGAATTAAACGTGTGTTGTGGAGCTTTTCTGGTCTTAATCATGCTCCATATCTTTTTCTCGAGAAGATTGATTATGCTCTATATCTGACCACATTTTCATGGGAGAGAGCTCAGAATGTGTGTGGTCTCAGTTTTGCTGCCGGTATGATCTGCTACTCTAGTGGCTTGACTCAGGAAGAGCAGCAGCAAGAAGCTCAGAGTCAGTGGTCCATGAGCCAACTATATACCTTCTATGGTTCTCTGTCACTAATACATGCCTTGTGAATTGGAAATCAAGGATGCGGCTTTATGCTTCAATGCTTCTACAGGATATTGTGTCATGACATCTACCATTCATGGGATGCGTGTGGTGGCCGCTGCAGAGGCTCACACCAAAACCAAAATGACTCTTCCTGTAAGGGGCCTGTGGAGGTTTGAAAGCATTCACTCCAGCAAGGGGTGACGCCTGAGATGAAATATGGTGTTCACCAAAACAGATTGAGGACCAATGGGAGATTGGGGCTTTTTTTTTTCTTTCCGTCTAGGGGATAATTCTGTGTTACAGCTGCAGAACGGATCATAGCATACAAATAAATAGGTGTAGTAACTTTCCAAATGAGGATTGGTAATATTGTACTCATCGTTCTTGCTTAGAAAAGTGAATGATTGAAGTTAAATGAGGGGGCAGCCCAGTTTGCAACCTTGTTCACCTTTTGATATATTGCACAGCCTGGAACGCGCAACAGTTTTTTAGCATCAATCGGATGTCAGAAAGTAGAGGACTTTCATTCCCCCTCCATCTCTCCTCTCGTATCCAATCAATCACTGTAGCCAAATCTTCCTCTAGGATGATGTGCTCAGCCCCAGCCTCTGTCTCGCGTAGGAGATACTCTCCCGAGCTGCCTGGAGCTTTGCCTCTGTAGCTGAAAGCCCATCGATCCGCCTTTCGCCTGTGAGTCATGATCTCTGATTACAAAGCCCATCCCACCTTTGCTGCCAGCTCCTAGACCACTGCCATCGAAGTTCACCTTTAGATAGTCAGGGGTGGAGACTCCCAAGAAATAAGGAGGAAACTAGGCACTAAAGCTGCCGCCGAAGCTGCCGAGTGGGGTCCCAGATGTCTCTAGCCATCCCAGATAAACTCGCTGTAGTAGCCCTGATGATCTCAGCCGCCTGGATACGGGCCCTCTCTAGAATGCTCCATGGGGACTTCCGCCTGCCATTGAAGACCCGTATGTTCCTGTCCAACTATGTATGATATGCCACATAGGCTACTCAAATATCCCACGCTACCATCCTCGGCCTTCGCATTGCCTTCCTCAACTGGTATAACAATCCATCTACAGATAGGGTGGCCTGTCGCTAAAATAAACCCGCACAGCTCCAAACTGCTCGCTTGCATCCAAGCAACACAAGACTAATAGACTCCTCCACTTCCGAGCACCAAGCGCAACTCGGAGTGATCCCCATGCCCCGCCCAGCCAGCACTCCTCTTGTAGGTAAGCAGCTCCAGGCTACTTTCCATAGAAATAGGGCCACACGAGTATGCACTCGCAATCTCTAGATCCGCCTCCCATCCATCTGCCTCACAACCTCCCCTCCCATAGCCTCCCGAATGTCCGTGATCCGTACCCTGGACCAGCTACAGACCAACTTGTCTGCCACCCCCATCACTGGTAGAGGAATGGCCATGATCGTCTCTGCTAGTTGCACCCCAAAGATCTCCCGGAGCAGTGACTCATCCTACCTGCTCCGTTCCGGAACCATCAGATCACTGATTCGCTGACCCTCTAGCCTCGAAGGGTCGAAAAAGGTCGGCATACTGCTGAGTGCCTGCTCAAATACCCAACTATTCTCCAAGGCATCTATGGAACGCCCATCTCCCACCGCCCACCGAACCGCAGCCTGCACCAAGGGTGCGTGGGAACAAACTGCCCTCCATACAAAAGATCGCCAACCAGCCCGGAGCTCCCTCGTCATCGTGTAAGCACCATACTTAGCCCTCAGTAGGGCACTCTATAAGCACTCTGGCTCTAATATAAATCTGGTTGCATGTCGCACTGCTAGAGCCTCCCGCCTTGTCACTAAAGATTGTATCCCTAGACCTCCCTACCGTACTGGCTGACAAACTATCTTCCAAGCCATAAGATGTATCCCTCTTCTCCCTCCCAGGCTGCCTTAGATAAACCTCCTGAATAGCTGCTCCCATGACCTCAATAGGGTCACTGGCACAATGGTGTTCGAGAGCAAGTGGAACGATATAGAATTAAGAACCGATCTCACCAATATGACCCTGCCCCATCATTAACAATGCTCTAGCTTGCCACGCCTCCAGTTTGCACCTAATGCTAAGCTCCACATCCACACAATCCCTCCCTCTCAACCGACGTCCCGTGATCGGAACTCCCAAGTACCTCATAGTGCCCTCCTGCTCCCCCACACCCAGTATCTCTCTGATAGATGCCTTCACCCGCGCCTTGATTTTAGGATCGAAACTGACCGCCAACTTGGCTAAGTTGACTCGCTGACCTGATGGTGCATAATATTCCCCCACAATCCTCTGTATAGCTCTAGCAACTTGCGTCGTGGCCCGCACAGGAAGCAAGCAGTCATTAGCTAAAAGTAAGTGTGATACCTGAATGGTCGCCGCCCCGAGCTGTATACCTCTAATGCTCGGGACTCCGCCGCATGTCTCAGCCCTCTGGAAAGTGCATCCCAGCAGAGGATGAAGAGTAGTGGTGATACCGGACACCCCTGCCTTAGTACAACATCCGACTCAAGGAACTGTGTAGGCGAGCTATTGGTCAAAATGGCGAAAGAGGAAGATCTAACACACCCCATGACCCAGCCAATCCAGTCCCTGTGGAATCCAAATCCAACCAATAAGTGCTGCAAAAAATTCCAACCCATCCTGTCATAAGCCCTCTCCATATCTAACTTGATTCCTATAAGGCTCCTCCGGCATGGGGCATTTCGGAGGTCATGCATGAACTCCTTGGCGATTAGGATGTTGTCAGATATACTACGTCCCTCTATAAAAGCACCCTGCTCAGGACAAATGAGCCTTAGTAGGATACCCCTCAATTTGGCTACTAATACCTTGGTCGTTGCCTTGTACAGGGTGGTGCATAGGCTAATAGGTCGGTAGTGACCCGGCTCCATAGCATCCTGTCTCTTCGGTATCAAAGTGAGGTCTTCTTCCAGTCTGTCAGCATCAAAGATGTACTGAAGAACTACTGGACCGTCTCAACCACATCACGTCTGATCATAGGCCAATACCTCCTGAAAAATATAGGAGGGAACCCATCTGGCTCCGGAGCTTTATCCTCAGCTAGAGACCATAACGCCTCCTGAATCTCCTCAACCGTAATCGTCCTGGTCAGCTCCACATTTTCTTCCTCCGTAACCTTGATGGCTGGTGGTTGCACAATCTGCGGGCTCCCACTGCTCACCTGCTCTGTCCATCTGTCTCTGTAGAACTGCTAAAAAATCCATCTGATGGCCTCAGGGTCCTCTGTAGTCCGGCCATCTGCAACCCTGGCTGCCCGGATTCTGTTTCTCTGCCTCCTAATAATCGTCGACTGATGGAAAAATTTAGTTTTTCTGTTCTCCTTCCTGATCCACTATATCCTGGACTTCTGCTTCCATAGTACCTTGTGCTGCCTGAGAAGAGAGTCATGCAAGAATAGATGCCGCCTAAGCTCCTCTAACTCCATCAGTCTTATGGCAAAACTTGGACCAGCGCCATCTTTATAAAAACACGATTGTCTGCGATGAAATGCTTGTCCAGTCTCAAAAAAACAAAGGCTAGCCATTTTTAGTGGATAAATTTGTGTCTCTAAGCATGACATGGAAATTGGATAATCAATTACTATACCTACGTTGGAATCAATTAACGATGTCAACGAGGTTTTTAGACTGGAGATCTCAGCAGTGGAGGGAGAGTAGAGTGGTGCTGGGTCCCACTGTTTTTCTTAGAAAGAAGCAAAAAGCAAAAAAAAAGGGAAAAAATAATTAAAAAAAAAGGAAAACTCAAAAAGAGCAAAAAAGAGGCCGAGCACCAGCAGCTATGATATTACCTTCCTTCCCTCATCTACCGCTCTGACGATGTTTTTTATTATGTTCTCCCTCCTTCCTTTTTCTATCGGCTCGTCAGTATTTCGTCTTCCACTCCATCCTCACTAACAACTACTCCATATCCTCCGCTGCAGGCATTCTCTAAGCGACCGTTTGAAATTTCAGCTCTTTTGCCTTTTGTTTTGGAGCAGGACAAGACCATGGACCGGCGGATGTCTGCATTCCAGTATACTCGTCAACCGAGGCAGAGAAAATAAACCGTACTTCTAATTTCGAAAACTATTATTTTTTGATTTACTTCTCCATAAATGATTCCGGTTGGAGTGCACGATGGCTCAATTTAGCTGGATCAGCGAGGACATTCTTATACAGCGTGATTTGCTGGAAATTAACTATAGAAAGATAGTATAAATGCGGTTGGTGGCTTTTTTTATTGCTGATATTATTATCAGCATCCGATACTGGATCATTCATAGCATTACTAATTCTACTTGTTTGTGCATAGTGTCACACCTATGGAGAAGTAGATGCCCTCCGTAATGTCATTGATTGGTAGACCTAATCCTATGCCATAGAAATTTCTATACACATGTATATGATATTGTTTGCTATCGCCTAAAAAAGGAAAAAAATTGAAGCAAAACTCTTACAAGCTGAAACAATGACCAAAATCAATTTAACAACCTCAGGAAAGAGACTCTCTTAGGACTGTCTCCTACACAAGAGAACACTAATGCTTCCCATTCACGATGCCATTAAGAGAAAAAGTTGAGAGACATGGAGCCAATCATGGTCCTCAAAGCAAGCCCTTAATATCCGCTAAACGTTGAATGACATGCCAAGTTTACTGAGGTGAGAGAACAACAAATTTTGCTACATATGTCTAAGAAAGGAGAGAATTCTCTCTCCAACCAAGTTTTCTCTTACTTAATTGCTTCATAATGTTAATAGATTTTTTATTTTCTTCATGTTAGGTAAAAAGTAATGCTTGATTAGGACACACTCTTACCTTTGTGACAAAATCATGTCTTCTGCAGATATTTCCCTGCTTCTGTCAGTTAAATACCCAAAAATATTTTCACCAAAGAAGTAGAATGTTGCGTTTGTGTGTGACATTTTTATCAAAGATAATAGCATCTCTCTTATTTTTGATTTCACTGTCATGACCAAATTTTGTGGATGCATGAAAAGCCTCGGGTGAAACGGAATTCAGAAAAAGAGCTACTGTGCCTAGCAATGTATTCAACTGTTATTGGTGGAATTGCCAAAGATCCAATCTTGATGTACTCCAAGGGATGATTACATGGATCACAGAGGGCATGGTGTCTTTGCTACTGCCATAATTGTTAATTGGTAGGTGCAATGCTCCTGTTCAAAAAGAACAACTGCAGTCATTTTTTCAGTCAATATGTTAGTCTTTGTAAGTACAACCGAATCAAGTAATTCATTTTTCGTGGAAGTTAAACTTCATAGGCGTGCTCTTCTAACTACTCATCATCATTTCCACACTCTGTCTTATCAAGGGCCTGCAATACTGAGCTGATCTAGCGTTCAAAGGGCATAGATTCGCAGCTTTGGAAATCAATTCAAGTGTACCACGACCGCTTCTGAGCTTCTAAAGATCCTTGATAACGATAAATTTAAATTTTGATCTTATGTGCAAGTCAAACTTTACTATGCTCTTTAAGATCTAAAGGTACTTCTTTGCAGATACTTGTATGAGTTAGATCCTCACATCGACCGCTTCTTAAGGTCAGCATCCATGTCAAAAATCTCCTTTCCTTTCCCTCATGAAACTCTGCGAAACATTCTCCTCAATAGCATCCAAGTGCACTGAAGGCATCGTCAGGTACTGGCTGAACTCAGGTCCCGGGGACTTCTCATTATCCCCGGAAGGAAGGCTGCCAAGAGCCTGCATTCTGTGCCACAGTAATCAAAGCAAGTATGTTTCAGTTCAAACAAGGTATGAGGGTGAGTAATAACATCCGCTGTGCCAATGAAGCCTTCATTTTTCGCAACAATGAAGAGTGCAGACCATCTCCCAAATGCCCTCTCAAAAATCGAAGCAGAGGAGAAGGATGCCTTCGGTTGACGACCAGGTGAAGGCCCGAATCTAAATTTTGCATTCATAAGCAAGAGCAAGGAGCTCGGGCTTCCCTCGTTTGACAGGATCCTTGGCTGTTGCACTGCAAGGAAGCTTTCAGGGCTGGCGCCAAAGTTAGTTGAACAGGGGATGTTTGAAGAGTGTGAGCACAGGGGATCATATAACAGTTGAGGAGGCAAGACGTTCAGCTAAGATGATGTATCTGGGAAGTGGCTATCCAGTAGTGTACCTCATCATTGGCGATGGTAAAAATATATCTTCACATTGCCCTGAATTATACTTTATTTAGATCCATGCATTGGAACTGATCGATTTGTTGATTGTGGTAGGACGGGTCGGGGAAGCAACCCTCGCACTTTCTGATCTCCTGTGGGAGGATATGATTGCAGGACTGGATAGGATTCAAGTTACTTACAGTTAAGGACTCAAAACATAAATTTAGAATGGAGATCTCCGGTTATCATTTTACTGCATTTGGAGAAATTCGGCATTACTTCAAATCTTGATTTGTTTGTATTTGAATTACTAGAATTGAGAGAAGTTGCCTTGTTGTAGCTGTGGTTCCTTTTTTATTTTACTTGCTCAAGGGAGTTGCTAAATTGGAGAGGAAGAGAAGGGGAGTTGAAAGATGCATGTGGAGCAAAATGAGCTTCATAAAATCATAAAACTATAATCTGATTATAAATTGCTTTTCATGATTATTTTTTTTAAAATTCCTCAAACACATCTCATTGTGCACAAGGTTAGTCTATGAAATTTAAAACACAAGATGTCAAGACTTTGAGTTAGCTGGGAATAGGTATTAAGCAAATAAACATTCTTATAAACAAAATAGTATCGAGCCACAAAAGGTAATGATGAATCCTTGCAGCATAATGCAGACCAGTTTGTGCAGGTGGAATGGTTTTTATTGAGCTATCGATAAGAACATGCTGCAACATCATGTCTATATCTATGAGAAAATAATGAATCTTGTACACATACAGTGAAAGGGTCCATTTGCTCCTGATCCTCTTCATACCAGAACCAAGAATCTGGAATTTATACATACATGCCAACAGCAGAAGCAGCTATACTTACATACCAACACCAGCAGCGGCGGCGGCGGCTACAGAGCGACCGGCATCACAGTCATCAAGCTCAGTAGCCATGAGCCAGGCAGTGAAAGGACCGACTTGCTGCCTTGCTTTGGTGACATTTCTACCTTTTCTTTCTGTGTTTGATGATAGTTCTTAAATGTTTGTGCGTTATGATTGCATATTTTCTTAGCCAGTTGCCCAGTTCCTTGTTAATAATATTTTGCGAGGAAGAGCACCCTGTGCCTAGAGTCAGATGTCTATTTTTTATATTTTAACAGCTTATGACCTGCTAGTCATTGTCATTCTGCTGATACTACAAAGCACAAAAGGAAACACCTCCCATAATGTAAGTAGCATACCTGATGGGGTTAAAAATCAACACTGCAATTGCAATAGATATATGAACATTGTTCACTCAACAAAAATGACATGCTCAAGCTGTTGCTGGATATGACACCATCAGGAAAGGCAGGTTTTCTAATTAAATATCACTTACATAACTGGTTCATACATATTGAGTTCAGCATATTGCATATTGAGTACTCAGAATAGATAAGCAGATTTATTTGAATACAACATCACTTTATGTACCCTAAAATTCAACTCGAATTTTCCTAAGAGGCAGCAAAGGTGGGAGATGCTGCTTACACCTACGCATTTATAGAATGTGCAATAAGGTGATGGCGTGGTCTGCACCTCATGCTCTTGAGACCCAACAACGGCCTAACTTAACAAGATTATTCATCTATAAATCAGCAGTAGTGTGTTCTAGCATTATTGGAATCACCAACAACCTGTTTGCCATTAGATTCAACGTTCGTTCTTCTTTAGTCGCCAAATAGAGCTGACAGAAGCAGGTCCTGAACAAATGTTGCTCTAACAATCGCCTGTTTCTGCTTCTGTTCCCTCTCCTCATGAGTCAATGATGAGTCAAGACTGCCAAGAAGAATAAAAAAAACTTAGACCAGACCTAGGGATACCCTTCAACTGGCATGGTAATGACACATAAAAATACAAAACATACAATATACCAGAAAGAGGGTCCTAAGACACGTTCTGCGGTCAAAGTTCCCGTTCAAGTCCAAAGTCTAAGCATGTATCTGATGTTCATGCAATATTTTCACAGTATTGAAAGAAAAATGGCTGCATTCTTCGCTCATCCATGACCAAAAAGACGCCCCGCTACCATGGTGAAAGGAATCATGCTACAGTTTGACAATCTACCTTTGTCTGTCTAGCTATCATCATAAGAAGGATGCATGACATGCATATTACGCATTAATAATTTCCAAAAGTCATGCATGCTCTTGCTCTGTACGATCACATAAAATCAGAAGGCATAAAATTCAATACCTTGTATGTAAGCATATGTAGGAACACATTTCTAGTTTATAGTACAAGCAAAAAAACTAATGTAATCTGCACTGAGTATGGAATAATTAGAAACACTGCAGACCTACCTACTGAGTACACTTTGAAGCTGTTTATTGAAAATAAGATTTCATGAATAAATACTGCCTATCAGAATGATCGCTTAGCTCTATATGCATCATTATTTTGATGGTCCCTTCTACAGTGTATGTTCTTCTCATTTTCTTTTATTTAATTTTATTCAAGAATGTGTCTGAGCTTTATTTTACTTTACATTTTTTCCCCATTCGATAAGGCACTTAACCAAAACAATTATTCAGTAATCCATGAGGGAAAACCACCCCAGATATTACGAACATGGATTGCTGGTCACAGTCCTCTTATATATACATCCTATAATTCTTCTTATGAATTTGCAAATAAGTAGAGTACATTGAATTTGTGCGTACGTGGGCCCCTACACTGCTGTATTTGTTCATCCATTGTCATGGTAAATGCATATATCTGGTTCTATAGACTAAGAGTGACCAAAAACAATGGGAAAGCATAACCGGGTGGGTGGATGGTCTCTTTGCGGAGTAACTAAATTTATAACCAGCACTTTCTCCTCCCTCACCCCCTCCTCTCTCTCTTTGCCGAGTAACTAAATTTATAATCAGTATTGTCTCCTCCTCTCTCACCACCTCCTCTCACCCTTTATATGAACATGTCATATGTTACTAAAATATGCTCTCAAATAAGTATGAAAGTGTATACTTAATTTTTTGAATGTTCACTTATTTATTTCTCATTATTTACTTATTTTTATCTATTTTGACAAACATTAAAGTTTTATTTTTTTTTAAATGACCATATATGTGCCCATTATGCACCAGCACACCATATATGCGCACTATGCAATTCCCCAGACACCAGCACAGCATGATTGGTTTTTGAAACCATGTTACTGGGGCATGTACGCTAAATAATAGGATATCTGTGTAGGTGGTTTTCCTAGATGCACAGTTACATGGTCATACCGCCTCAGTTACTTACCATTGTACCACCTTAGTTACTTACCACTTGGTCCTCTAGTTGTATTTTTCATAAAGCCATATCAACCAACTCAAAGGAAGCCCATAAAAGAGAGGTTTCCTATCAAATGCAAACTAAACAATGTTGTTTCATTAATTAAATTTCACAGGCTCAAATTAGCTGGTTTTTTTAATTATTATCTAATGTAGAAATTTGCTGATCTAGTACTTAGCTAGAGTGTCCATGATTCAGTACCGGGCTCGATAATTATTTTCTCAAAAGCCTTTTTTTTTTTTAACAAATAAAGGTAGCTTGATCATGAAGTCTCAAAACCAATGAAGTTTGGATACATTCATCTTGTACAAATGTGGAAAAAATACTACTTATATAAGAGGTTCAACTCAAAGAATGCTGAACCGGCCCGTACCGAATCGGTACCAACACCGACCGATCTGGTTCGGCCATAGAAAATGGTTTCGGCCCCTACGGGGCCGGAACCGGCTAGTACAAGGCCGAACCGAACCGGTTCTGTCCGATTCGGCTACCACTCGGTGCAAATCGGCACCAAGTCCGATTCAATATGTGGCATTTAATGCCACAGCCTGTGGCTAATGCCACAAGGGTTGTGGCATTAAATGCCATAGCTGTGGCCGTGGCTGTGGCATTGCCACGATGCGCTGTTTTTGGCGGGTTCGGACCGGTCCGAACTGGTACCGAACCGGTACCAACGCCGACCGGTACGCCGACCGGTACTGGTTTGGCGATCCTTGGTTCAACTTCAAATCTATAGTATATGCTAAAGACAACCAACTTTTATAGTGAAGATTTTCTTTCTAATGGAGCCAAAATGCCATGTTCCTGCAGACCAGTAATATTCTTGAGAAATATTAGAAATAATTGAAATCAATATAAAAATGGAATATTCAATATCAAAGAGAGGAAAAATCCGAACCTTACCTTGATTTCCAAGTTTTTGAAGGCCTTACTTTTTTCATATAAGCATCCTCTGTGGTGGAGATGGACGATTTTAAACTTTCTTCAGTTTCAGATGTTGGGAAATTTAAAACAACTGATGAAAGAAATGAATCAGCTGAAGTGTTTGATGCACCAGTGTTGCTCGACCGATAGGTCCCAGTTCCCAAAAGCAACTGCAGATAAGCCTCACGAAGGTCTCTCCCCAGTAGAGAAAGTGTCTGGCTGCTGGGAATAGCAAATCTCCGTAACTGTCTTTGTCTCTGCAAGTGATCCTAGTTAAGAAGAAAATTGATAAAATCTTATCTTATGTTTAACAATTTAAAATTCACTTGCTGCAAGAACATATCATAAAGCCTATCAACCCAGTGAAAAGAATTTAGAGGAAAGGATATTTTTAAAAAGTGCCCATGTTGATCTGTGATATGATTCAATATGTCTCTTGCAACCTTAACAGATCAGATGGGGCAGAACTGAAGCAAGGAGAAAAAGAAAAGACCTGCATCATAGAAAAAGGGAAGACCCCGACTCATTTCTTCTCTCTTCTTCTCACACTTCTCACAGCGGGCAGACAATAGACTTCAACATTGTTAACATTCAGCACTGTTCATTTTTGACAAGGTAAAAGAAATAAAGAAGAATAAACAGTCATAAATTCAGCATCTAAAATAAGAAAGTTCAAATATCTTCCACCATGAGTGAAGGATCAGCAGCAGCCTTAGCAAAAAGGAATCAGCAATAATCTTCATTTTCTTCTCTTATAATGTTCTTTATATCCAAGATTGAACACGATAGGAGAACTTATAATTTTATTCAGGATATCATCAGATGAAGGACATCTGTTGAAGAATATTCTAGCACACCATTCCCACACATAATGCCCAACCAACCGCTGATATAGCTGTATCCAAGCATCATTACCCTTCGTCTTCATATGTTTCTTTCTCCAAATGGTCCACACATATCTAATAGAGCCTAACATCCTGAAATGACAATTTCTTTTTTGTTGAACAAAGTGAAAATTTCTTGTAGCAGCATCAAAATTTTCTTCACAAACCAACATTTCAGAAAAAGACGATCAAAATTCACCTGGCATCTGAAACATAAAACACATCTATCCATCCTCTATCCGCTTCCTCTTGATCAGATTCTCATTTTTGTAAGAATCTTGTTTTTGAACACCAACCAACTAAATCCCTTGACTTTGATTTCCAAATTAGATCAATGGAGCCTCCAAGCATACCTTCATTATGAAGAAATCTATACAAGGACCTAACTGTGAATGCACCAGATCCATCCTAGCACCATACTTTCTTACCCTCCACTACTGCAGATCTCACCTGATATAACCTAAATAAATGTGAAAGATTCTTCAGGCATTTTGTAATTCCTGAGACAAGGAGTCCAAAACCTAATATTCTAGTCATCTCCATCTCACCGAGAGGCCATGGAAGCATGTCCTTCCAAGCCAAACTAAATAATCTGGGAAATTGTAGAGACACAGCACTTTCTTGAATCCTAGTATTCTTCCAAAACAAAATGATTTCCCAATTCCCAAAACTCATCTCAGTCCACACTTAAAAACATTACCAATTTTAGTAACATGGGTACTAGAAGCCTTCAATTTAAAAGAATCCAATTTCAACTCTTGTTTTCTTTGTCCAATTACTTAAGCCCAAAATTTACCTGACAATTCATTACTCTCCACCATAACGATCCTGAGAAAGTCATATTAAGCTCTCCAAAATTGGCACTTCCCATGCCTCCAAACTCTCTTCTTCTACACACCACATTTCAACCAACCAAGTTGTATCCATCTTCTCTTAATCCACTCTTTTCTGCAAAATAATTTCCTTCTCTGTTTAGTACTCAATCTGGTAACCAGTACAATGACATATATTAAGCAGAAATGGTCCTTGAAACTGCATTCACCAAAGTAGGTGTAAGACCTAGGTCTAACCCATTGGGCTGACTTGGTTTAACCTGAAAGGCCAAACAGGTCTTCAGGTTTGCATGGAAACCCCACTGGCACATGTGCACAAACTCTCCCCCATCCCTTCTTTCTCTCTGTGCGTGACCCACACGGATGCCCACCCCCCCCCCCCCCCCTCCTCTTCAGCGCTCTTCACCTGAGCACTGCCCATCTCATCCTCCACTTAGCACCACGACCCCCTGCCTTCTCCCTCCCTCTTTTCTCTCTCTAGCACTGCCCACTACCTCTTTTTCTCTCCATCACTCCATCTTCTTTTCCTTCTTCCTACCTCTGTCCCATTCTCTCTTTCTCTCTGTGTTGGCGTAATTTCTCCCTCTCTATTTCCCAACCTATATCTCTCTACCTTTATATTTTTTCACCTAATCCTATTGGTGAATGGATTTGTGTAGGAAGAGAACAACTCATTGGAGAAGGTGCGCTGGGGCCTCATCTTCTAACTACGCCTTGGTTGAGGTAACTAGGCCTTAGCTGAGGTGTGTTGTTGGATCGGTTTGTATATCTTGGTTGGATGATTGTTATTGCAAGGTAAGTATCCCTCTCACATACCCTCTTCTATTTTTGGTATGAACCTTTGTTTAATATATGTACATATACACTATAAGGAACATGGTTGATCATAATTCTTCTTACACGAGAGTGTTTCTCTGAATGGCCTAATTTGGATTTGTTGTGGTAGAATGAAAACTCTCAAACTTGGAATTTGTGTTTTGGGATTCATGAATTCAACTTTGTAATGCAAGAAATCTAAGTAGGTTCTTGTCTAGATACTGATTAGAACACTTGGTTGGTTTCAATTTACTTTAAACGGGATTTGTATAGGACACAACTATAGGTTGGTTTTGTATTGTGAATGAGATTGACCATCAAACTTGAATGTTAAATTTTAATTGACTTATGAAACTTATGTACTGATTTGTCCATGTATCAAGACCATGCGTGGGTTTTGGTGCAGGACATGGATGTATTCATAAGTATAGTTTGGTTTTGAGGTTTGGATCGGTCACATTATTATTGCTGCCTTGTCATGGGATGTAAGCATGACCATATCAACACCCCATCATGGTTTATAATTGTGACCATATCGAAGCCCCCTTAAGGGTTGTAAACATGATGAGATCGCTGCTTTGTCATGGGCCATAAATGTGACCATATAGATACCTCATCATGAGCCGGAAACATGACCATGCTTTAGACCAATGGTGGAATTTGCTTGTTTCATTATGATTGTATAATTTTTGGAAACTTCTATTGCTTTAAAACCATGTTATGAAGTTGTGGAATGATATTAAACTCTCAAATTTGAAACAAATAATGGAATAGATTATGAGTTCTACCTGTGTAATATGCCATGATTAGTTATCATGTTGGGATGTTGATGAGAATATTGGTTATTGTGTATATGGCATCAGCATGTATTGATAACTTGATGCAGGGGAAACGAGTAGAGGCGAGCACGTCGCCTTTGATGAAGGATGGAAGGGAAAGAGCAAGCACATTGCTCTCTTACTTGACATAGAGGAAGCGGGTCGAGGCGAGCACGTCGCCTTCGATAAAGGATGGAAGAGGAAGAGCAAGCACGTTGCTCTCTTACAATTACACCAATAAAGAACTTGTAGAACAATTTTATTACTCAAAACTTCAATGATCCTAATACAAGGGAGTGGAGCCTTTATATAATAAGGGTGAGCCACACATAAGTAGAAAGACAAGAAAAATAAAGCAAATTTTTTAGAGCAATAATTCTAAAAATGCTGAAAGATTCAATGGGTTGGCTGAAGCAAAATCTTAGGGCAATAATTCTACAAAATGCTGAAAAGATTTAATAGGTTGGTTGGCCTTCTTTTTTGGTTGGATTCTCCAAACTAGGTGCATCTGAGATCGCAGGTAGGAGATTTGGAGTGGTTGCCTTGGTTGGCCTTTCCTTCTTTGGTTGGATTCTCCAAACTAGGTGCAACTGAGATCGCGGATAGAAGATTTGGAGTGGTCGCTTTGGTTGGCCTTTCCTTCTTTGGCTGGATTCTCCAAACTAGGTGTGGCTGGGATCGCAGGTAGGAGATTTGGAGTGGATGCCTTAGTTGGCCTTTCCTTGTTTGGCTGGATTCTCCAAACTAGGTACGGCTGAGATTGTGGGTAGGAGATTTGGAGTGGACGCCTGCGTCAGGGCCTCCCTTCTGTGAAGAACTCGACCCCGAGTTCAATTAAGTGATGTTTGATCCGTGGTACTCGTATAAGTCCTTCACATTAAATGTTCGGAAGATATGCAAATCATCAGGAAGGTCCACGATGTAGGCGTTGTCTTTGATTTTGCGGAGAACTTTGCAGGGTCCAATCTTCTTTGGCTTCATCTTGTTGTAGGTGCCTGCTGGAAAGTGTTCTTTTCGTAGGTGTGCCATGACAAAATCACCTTCATTAAAAGTTTTGATTTGTCGATGCTGATATGCGTCTTGCTTGTATTTGGCGTTTGCCTCCTCGATCTTTTCCTTCACCTCGAAGTGCATGGCGGAGAGCTTTTTAATCATGTGGTCAGCGGAGACGTTCATCCCTGGGAGCTTTGGGAGGGGAACCAAATCAAGAGTATGACTTGGCATGCTACCGTACATGATCTCAAAAGGAGTCTTTCCGGTCGATCTGTTGAGTACGTTGCTGTATGCAAGCTCTGCTTGGGCTAGTGCTAGGTCCCACTACTTTGGCATCTCTCCTTCAATACAACGGAGGATGTTACCTAGGGTTCGGTTGGTTACCTCCGTTTGACTGTCCATTTGCAGGTGGCACGTGCTGTTGTACTGGAAGGTGGTGTCAAGTTGTCGCCACAGTGTCCTCCAGCTTCCGTCCTTCTTGGGGGTCAGCAGCACTGGTACTGCACAAAGGCTCATACTTTCGGAAACTAGTCCCTTGCGGATCAAATCCTTCACCTGGTTTTGCAAGATTTCTGCTCCTTGGGGCTCATCTGGTGGTGTCGAAGGTTTGGGAGGCTAGCACTAGGTATGAGATCGATTTGTTGCTGAATGTCTCGCATAGGAGGAAGGTCGTCAGGTAACTCCTCGGGCATGATGTCCTTGAAGTCTTGGAGTGGAGGGTGCACATCTTTTGAAAACTCCACTGGTTTGGCCTCCTCTCCTTTGATCACAAGGACATAGATTTCTCCAGTATTTTTCAAATTACTTTCAAAATTATTAGTAGCTAGGAAGGATCGTCTCTCCACTCGAGAAGGTTTGGGACGAGTTCCTTCTCGCATAGGTCCAAGGATAATCTTATGCCCATTTTTGGTGAAGGTATAAGTATTATCTCGACCCTTATGGATGGCTTTCACATCGGATTGCCAAGGTCTGCCTGGTAGAATATGGCAGACGTTCATATCCACTATATCACATAATATCTCATCTTCATAATGTTTTCCAATAGAAAGAGAAACTCTAGAATGCAAGGTTACCTTGATTTCACCAATGTTTTTAAGCCACCCGATTTTGTAGGTCGTCGGGTGCATCTCTGTAGGAAATTGGAGCTTTTCCACCATGGATTTGGAAGCAATGTTTTCACTACTTCCACCGTCGATGATGAGGTCGCACACCTTCTGGTTGACGGTGCACCTGGTTCGGAAGATGCGATGCCATTGGGAGTCAAGTTCCTGACGTGGTACGTACATCAATCGTTGCACCATGAGGGAGAGAGCTCCATCATCCTCGTAGGTGATGGCCTCATCGTCGTAGCCCTCCTCATCTAATGCATCGTCGTGTCCCTCGTCAATATCGTCGGCTTCGGCGAGATTGGTCATCGCTCGTTTTGGGCATTGGTTGGATAGGTGCCCCGGTTGATTGCACTGATAGCATTTAGTTCCTCGCGATGGAGCATACGGGTTGGTGGAAGGAACCCGTGTCGCATTGTTTCCTCTGGTCGACTTGGATTGGTGATTGTCAGCCTCTTTGTTCACAACGGGTGAGGCCTCTCGAAGAGGAGCCTTTCCTTTGTTTAGGGTGAGCTCGCTTGTTAAAGTGGTTGGGGCGCCTCGCTCGTAGGTAGGGCCCCTTTGAGTAGCCCGCTCCAACCCTATCCTAGATAGGAAGTCGGAGTCTACCCACAAATCGAGCAACTTGTCGCGCTTTTGTCTCCTCCAAGTTATTGCAAGCAGAGAGCCTGTAGAACTCGGCGGTGTAGTCATTGACGGACCGTGATCCTTGTCGGCAATTTTGATATTGCTGGAAAAGAATTTGGTCATAGTCAAGGGGAAGGAATCAAGCTCGCAGCATCTTCTTCATTCGTGGCCAAAAATGTATGGGTCCTTTGCCTTATCGCGTGCGGAAGATTTGTAGTTGCTCCCACCATGCCGAAGCGCCTCCTTTAAGCTTGTAAGCTACAAGCTTGACCTCATTTTCCTCCGAGGTCTCCATGTAGTCGAAGAAGCATTCGACCTCCGCGAGTCAATCGAGAAAGTCCTCGATGTGTAGATGGTCATTGAAGGATGCAAGATCTACCTTCATGCGGTAGTCCCTCTCATTGCGGCCTCCAGAGCGGTCACCACCCTCGTAAGGGTTGCCGCCACCATAGCGATTGCCATCACCATAGCGGTTGCCTCCACCTCCGAAGCGGTTTTCACCATTGTAGGGATTGTATAGGGGTCCTTTATCGCTAAAGGAGTCGTCGAGGGTGTGCGCGGAAGAGGACGAGTCGCGGGCCTAGGGGCGAAATAGGCCAAGAGGAGGAAGAGGAGGTTCGTCTCGTTCTCTGCATCCAACATTAGGAGTTGAATCTTCGTGACGAACTTGCCTTCCGGCGTTAGGAGCAAGTGCTGGAGTAGAGCTGTCGTCATAGATTTGAGCAAGTCCAAGGGCTTAGGTTATCATCACCAAAGCTTCTTTGATCTTCTCCAAATATTATTGCATCTTTCGTGGAGCCGCATCGAGGGTTTCAACAGTTAGCACTTTCGGAGCACCGTCCGCAGAGTTGGAGCCCCCGATCCGTTGGTGGCACCGGCCATTGGAGGGAGAGCGCCTTGCTCTGATACCACTTGACGCAGGGGAAGCAAGGAGAGGCGAGCACATCGCCTTCGATGAAGGATGGAAGGGGAAGAGAAAGCACGTTGCTCTCTTGCTTGACGTAGAGGAAGCGGGTCAAGGCGAGCACGTTGCCTTCGATGAAGGATGGAAGAGGAAGAGCAAGTACGTTGCTCTCTTGCGATCACACCAATAAAGAACTTGTAGAACAATTTTATTACTCAAAACTTCAATGATCCTAATATAAGAAAATGGGGCCTTTATATAATAAGGGCAAGCCACACATAAGTAGAAAGACAAAAAAAATAAAGCAAATTTTTTAGAGTAATAATTCTAAAAATGCTGAAAGATTCAATGGGTTGGCTGAAGCAAAATCTTAGGACAATAATTTTAAAAAATGCTGAAAAGATTTAATGAGTTGGTTGGCAAAGATTTATTGGGTTGGTTGGCCTTTCCTTCTTTAGTTGGATTCTCCAAACTAGGAGCAGCTGAGATCGTGGGTAGGAGATTTGGAGTGGTTGCCTTGGTTGGCCTTCCTTCTTTGGCTGGATTCTCCAAACTAGGTGTAGCTGAGATCGCAGGTAGGAGATTTGGAGTTGACGCCTTGGTTGGTCTTTCCTTTTTTGGCTGGATTCTCCAAACTAGGTACGGCTGAGATCGCGAGTAGGAGATTTGGAGTCGACGCCTGCGTCATAACTAGCCACCTTATATTGATACCCAATTACGGTGCATAAATGTAACATCATGGTGTCGATATCCAGTCATGGGGCATAAGCATGATTGTGGCTTAGTTACTGAGTTTGATATTTCATTTTCTTTTATACCATGGAATTGTGGAGTATAGTTGAGTGCTTGATGAAATTACATGCCATTTATCTAACATTGGTGAAAGGTATACCGAGCAATCATATAATTAGTAAATTTCTTATTTCCTTCTCTAACTGTATGGTACTTTGCCTTTTATCTTATTACCTGATTTAAAGATATCTTGTGGGTGTGCATGTTTGGAGGGATTCCTATTGAGTTGTCAAGCTCGCATCCTTTCTTTTAATATTTTTCCAAGCAGCGGAATACTTAGTGCTATTGCGGGCTTCAGACTGCTTGAAGATCGGAAGTTATTAGATTTTGGGCTCTAGTGGAATCTTTAGGATGCATTGGATACTCTCTGGGGTTTTGAACCTTGGTGATTCAGTTGAATATTTTAGATTTTGGTTGCACGTGGATATTGATGTTCGAGGTTGTCTTCCTTGAACTTGTGGCTCGAATGTTTAATTTATGTCTGAGGACTTAGTTTTTTTATGTTCAAGTCACAATTCATTTCCTTGTTTAAAAACAATGTTGAAGTCGTCTCCTTTGTTGGTAAGCTATTCTACAAGTTCTTAAGACCTTGCATATTCCATGGAGCTAAGCTTGTGGGATATGCAATCATGTCACATGCCTAGCTTGTACAGCTAGGTTGGGCTGTGACAATAGATCTTCCACCCAAAGCTAAAAATCTGCCTTTCCATGCTGATAGTCTCTTCTTGACCTTCATGACTATGTATTGATCTTCCTTGCTGAGATTACAATCCTTCAAAGGCAGATCCAAACACTTAATAGAGAATTTCTTGACTTTACAATTCAACCAACTTGCAAAAAATTGTGACCTCTCCCAAGAATAACCCAGAACCATGAGAGAGCTTTTGTGAAAATTGACCATTTAACATAGTAAAATACACTATTAAGACTCTGGCATGATTCTCATCTCCCTAGTAGAGGACCTGCATGCCACTAGCGCATGGTAGATTGCTCGGCCATCTCTCAGCACCAAATTACCCCCCAAATCTGAAAGAATCCCTAGCATTGCAGGTCGCTCTATTCAAGACATCAACTATCAAAACAAATAAAAGAGGAGATATCGGATCCCCATGTCGTAATCCCTTCCCACATTTAATTTCACTCAACTTCTCCAATCTAAATTAACCAATACTGCTAGTTTACTAGCGAAACAAAAATTCTTTATCCAACCCTATCTGCTTATTGCCAAACTGTCAGTCTTAATTCCTCCAGTAAATAATCTCAGTCAGCATTGTCATAAACCTTCTCAAACTTCAACAATAACACTTCTTTTTTGGTCTTTAGTGCACTAATGAGCCATCTAATGAGCAGAAGTCATGCACTCCACAAATCATTCTGTTTCTTGTGAAACCAGATAGTGGACTGTAAAAGAGATCCCAAATGATGCTATAGTTCGAAACAGTAGCAAATCCAAGAATTTTAACGATCTCTCTCTCTGTGGGTCTGCGACGCAGAACTTAGCGTATTTATATTTTTTCTTGGTATCTCAAATTCAAGAAGAGCATAATAGATAATTTAAGGCCTGGAATATGCATTCCAACAAAGCAACTAGATAGGACCATTAAAAAGAAAAAGAAGCACTGCAAGCATGCTTTCTATATTTACAACAACTACAACAACAACATAGCAAACTGTGAAAGTGAGTGGTAAAGGGCATACTTTTACTTATAGACAGCAAAAATATAGATGGATTTCCCATTCATCATTGTTCTTCCACATGAAACTAACAAATGTTGGTCCATTACCATATGCACATTCTAAATAAGAAAAAAATGGCAATTTTTTAGGACTAAAAAAAAAATCGTTTCCACGGTCAAAAGAATAGCAGCTAAAAAAGTTGTTTTGGTCGATGAACCAAATAACCATTTTTTCCCTGTTTAAAACATGTGCAATTAACTATAATTACGATGGTTAAAAAAATCTAAAATGACGTCAATCTCAAATAAGATAACCGTGAACAACCAGCAAAACAGCTAATTCATCCAAAACGCTGCATTAGAACAGAAGAACAAAGAAGGGGGGAAGAAATTTTGATCGACCAGAGATAAGGGATTTGATTCTCACAGCGGTTTTCGACTCAAAAGCATGATCGTCTTCGACGTGGTAACATAGCGACGTGACATCATGATCCCCGTAGCAGTGCGGGCAGGGGAAATCCGGGCGGACCTCCTCTTCCATCTCGAAATCATCGACGCCCAGCCGATCTATCAACCCAAATTCCCAATTTTTAAAATTAAAAATAAATAAAAAATTTCAAATTTCCCATGCATAAGAACAACTCAAGATCAAAGAAAATATTCTACGAAAACA
This sequence comes from Phoenix dactylifera, assembly GCF_051530095.1. NCBI lineage: Eukaryota > Viridiplantae > Streptophyta > Magnoliopsida > Arecales > Arecaceae > Phoenix > Phoenix dactylifera. The sequence continues at coordinate 52,048,247 of NC_143190.1, read as the reverse complement.
TGCATAAATTACGACGCGAAGACCTGATTGGGGATTCTGGCGGTGCTGAAGCAAGTAATGCCTTTTGTCGGCGAAGAGGCGGGAGGCCCAGAGATCGGAATCCATTGATCGGAGGCCGAAGAGGATTGCAGAGCTACCGGCTCCCCAATCTACCCCGAAGAAAGGGATTCTCCCCTTATATTTCTCCTCTCTCCGTCTTCTAATCCAGATTTTTCTCAGGCTTTTAACCTAATTTCCTCGAATTCGATGGATTTCGGAACGATCCGAAACGAAGTTTTTCGCAAAGGAGAGGGAGTAGTCAGAAGTGGGAGAGGCAGGGAGAGAGAAAGCGGAGGAGAAGAAAAAAAATGGGGTTTTTAATGGTTTCCATTCGTGGGTCGTGACCGTGTGAGACGTGACGTGGCAACTTGAAGCCGGTGTCCGCTAGAATATCCATTTGTTGTCTTGAAGGTTTTAAAAAAAAACTTAATCTCTTCTTCATCTAGCCTCTCTCTCTCTCTCTCTCTCTCTCTCTTATAAATCTTTTTTTTTCTTTTAGCTAAGACAAATCATCGGTATGACTGGCCACATGAAAAATTATCTAGTCCGTAGTTCTGTTAGCCTTTCTAAATACATATTTAGTTTGAAAAACCACACTGTCACTTATTATAATCCAAATAATTCGAAATATAAGGTATCTCTTTTACTATCATTAAAGCCTTTTTGGATCTAGCTAATCACCTATAACTCTCATTTCCTTCCCAATCGGTAATCTTCCCTCTCTTACTATTTAAAAAACAAGAAATGTGTTGCGGGTTCATTCATTGATGGCATAAATTTTGGGTTGCGAAGGTTAACAAAAGAAAGGAGTTTTAGCCCTAGGCTACCAGGGGAGACCAATCAATAGACGCCACGTTATGTGTTCTCGCTTTCTTATTCTCCTCTCCGGAGGAGGATATTGACGTCCCCGGATTTTGCATTCCCGGTGGGCGGAAACATGCTCACCGTTTGAGTCACGTCTTCTTTGATGGGGATTGGGTTTTCAGAACCTGTCGACCTTTTCTTCCCTTTTATTTTAAATAAAAATAAATGAAGCATGTTACAAATGGCAAGGGTCGTGGCGGGTCCCACTGGAGTATTGCAGCCAATTTCAGCGGTCACGAGCCTCGAGCAGGCCTGCAGAGGCAACCTAAGAACACCAATAAACCAAAGTGGTAGACCAGCTGGAATGGAGCGTTTACTTCGAATCAAATGGTTTCAGATTCGAAACGCGCAGACGTCGATTAAATTTAAAGACTAGATGCCCCACGTCTGAACACGGAATCTGGAAGCGCTACTGGTCGGCTGGTAGCCTGGGTGGTGCCAGCTGTAACGTACTCACACGGAAGGTCGGATCGGGTAACCGAGCCGGCCCACGGATAGGGAGGATATGAGTAAAACCGGCCGGGATGTCCAACACACGATCATTTCTGCCCGCATCAAACATTCTCCTGGCGGGGTGGGGGCCCAGTGGGAGCTGCTACGTAGGGATGGGCTTGTCCTTTCCTCCCCTTTTCCCCTTTTTTTAAACAAAAAAATAAAAAAAATAAAAAATAAAAAATAAATATAAATATCATTATATAATTATGTGAAATTAATAATATGATAATATAATAGTTATCACGTTAAATAAAAATTCGGGGCTCTATTGGAGAGAGTAAGAGGGGGTGGGTTTGGAATAACAAATACAGTGCAAATCGTCCGATACAAGTTGGGACTCATCGTTACGAGGGTATTTTTCAAGCAAAATCGATCCCTAGAAGCTTTGCAATGGTAGCACCAAAAATTGCAAGTTGGCTGCATCCAACTGAATTGATTTGTGGACTGTAAAACATTTAGAAATCATCATGACAAACTAATACTCGTTCGATGCAACTAAATAATATCTAAGCTTAGACTCAAGCAATCAATTCTTGTGCTCAAGTTATACCAAAACACGTTGAATTTCTTAGCATAGTTTGAGCTTATATGTTTTTTTATTGTCCAAACTATGCTTATTTTACAGAAGAATGAACTAGTTGTTTGAAATATTTTGCATAAAAAATAATATATTTTTATTTTAAGAAAGCGTTATAAATGAATAGTTTATTAGAATAAAATCAGAAAATAAAAAAGAGGTTGCCTTAATCGAGGCGCGTGATATATATTATCCTAAGAACGTGATTCACCCCTTATACATAGGTCCGTGGCGATCTTGTCCTCAAGGTACAACAAATCAATTCAATCTGATCTTTCTTTAACGAATACGATTGCTGAGGAGACTTAATCCGACCGACTCCTTCAGATGCCCAGAAAGAATAGAAAAGAAAGAATAGAGAAAGAATGAAAGAAAAGAACAATATTGTTATCTCTGTCTCTCTTAAGAAGCATAGAATGACATATGTAAGTAGAATAGATTGAGTGATTTGATACACTAGACCAGAGCCTATTTATAGTCTATATTTCGTGATCGATACCTTGGAAATGCTGCATTGTATCGAGCATTAGACATAGTCTATAAATAGGCTCTAGGTCCAGCGCATCAAATCACTCAATCCATTCCATTCACACATATGATTCCCTGCTTTCTAAGAGAGATAGAAATACAATAATTTTCTTTTCTTTCGTTTTTTCTCTATTCTTTCTTTTCTATTCTTTTTTGGGCATCTCAAATAGTCGGTCGAGTCAAGCATCCCCAGTGATCGTGCTCGTTAGAGGAGGATCAATCTGAGTTGGGTTGTTGTACCTTGGGGACGAAATTGTCGCAAACCTATACGTCGAAGGTGAATCATATTCTTAGAATAGTGTATATCGTACGCTTCGATCCTAGCAAGCTCTTTTTAATCTTCTAATTTTATTCTAGTAGATTATTCTTTTATAATATTTTTATAAAATAAAGATATAGCAGTTTTTCGGCAAAAAAAAAAAATTTCAATAGTTGAAAGGTTATAGCAATGCAAATTGGATCACTAATTCTCTTGATTTTAAATCAACCACCAGACATCTCTTTCTTCTCGATGGTGTTGTTGTTACTTGAGGATCATCCAAGCAAACTATTATATATCGGAGCACCTTGTAAGTCGAGTTGATTGCTCTAGACACTTTCTGTATTGAGGCAGAGTGGATTAAAAATCTTATTACGGAGCTACCTTTAGTGCCTAAGCCAGTTCTAACCATATCAATCCATTGTGATAATAAAGTCGTAATAGAACTGATAAATTAAAAGAGTACTAACAAAAAAATGAACCGGCAGAGCCAGATTTATTATAAATTTGTAAGACAACTTAAAAAGAGTAATATTATTTTCTTAAAATTTGTCAAGTCTAGGGTTTATCTAGGAGTAGAGTCATAGAATTATTGAGGGGGATGGGGCTTAAGCCAGTGGGCTTAAGCCCACTATTTGGTCACCAATAGTGGATACTCAACCTCTATGATTAAAAATTCCATGAAGAAGGTTCAATGTAGTAGAAACGAAACTCATTAAGTGATCATGTTAGAATATATTTTTTGGAGTATACTCCTTCCATCTTTGTGATGGGTGCTCTTATAAGTAGCAAAAATTTATATTAGAAAAAGTTGAGTTATACTTTTATCTGTAGGGTATTAACTCATAAATATCCTCAGAGGACTTACCTACGTGAGAATTGTCGTATAGACCGCGACTAGGGGTTCGGGCTAACCCTAATAAAATTCTCGTAAAAAAATTAAGGTACTAAGCACAAGGTCTTTAAATGGTGCCGATCGCACACAGACCTAATTGATCCATATGGTATGTGTGATAAGTAGAAGTCCGAGTCAAAGGATCTAGTTCAAAGTCTAATCCACTATGGTGCCTTCAAAATAGTTCAAATGGATACTATCAATATTAAGTGAGGTTTAAATCTACAAGACACCTCACCCATTGCACAGTATAAGTTGCTCAGATATTTTTTTTTTCTTCTGAATTTAAATCTTTTATGGAAGATTGTTGACAACACTAGTGAGATCATAATAGGTAAGCCATTTTTGAGTGAGTGTAAAATGGCAGCTAATGATTTTGCACATTTATATTTGGGGTAATGAATGATATAATTTCATAAACTAAACTTGTTTCAAGGTTAATGAGGATTATCTCGCAGCCCAACTTGCAGACTAGGACAACCTAATCATATTGGTTAGGAGTGACAAGTTTTGAGACGGACCCACCAACCTTGATGAACTCACTTAAATTACATGCATTGTGGTGGTGGTTCCTAATAATTGAGTTGGGTATGAGTTTGCTTCTTGATCACCAAGGGTGGGGTAAATATTTAAGATTCTTGTTTAACTTCATATGACCTTTTGAAAAGTTAATCAGAATAATTAGGAATGTTGCAAATTAATGATTAAAATACTAAATATATTGGAAAAAAGTGAAAGGAACATGTTTAACATTCATTACGTTTTCTTTTCTACTTTTATTTTTTATATAAATTAATATTTTATTTGGATGCTAACCTCTTTTTTTTTCATTTTTACCATTTTTTTACTGAGATATATAATTTATAAGTGAAGTGCTAATCAAGTTATTGGGGGGGATTTGGGTACAGATTAGGTTCTTACTTTAAAATAAGTTAGGTACAGGTCAAGGATTTCTTTTTCCCCCCGGACCCAACTCAAGTTTGATGTCATACAAACCTGGCCTAACGCAATTCAAGTCTGATCTCATACAAACCCGACCCAGCTAAATTCTTCGCCCCCTTTCATCTCAGTTGGTGGCGGCTAAACCCAAAGAACTTAAATCTTTGTTTCTCCCAATTGAGATGAAAGATCTCACAAAAATTGGAGAAAATTTAGCTAATAATATATCTAAAGTTTAACCGAAAGTTTATGTAATTCTACAACATTGAGATTGGAAATTTTTGGGTAAGAATTTGACAACATAGAGGCCAGTATGTTGCTAGACATTGGTGTATTTATCCATGGTGAAATGTAATATAAAAAATAGGAAACAAAAATACCTTTATTTTGCATGGAAGGGAGTCTGATCCACGGTTAGAGTTTTTTTTGTTAGGATTCCAGCAAATTTTTAAATTTATAAAGAAACAAAGTATATAATTGTTATATTTTATTATATGTATTTTAGTAAAAAATAGCTTTTCGACAAGGTTCAAAATAAGTTTTTTGGAAAGCTCTAAAATGAAGCTTCTTCCAAAAATCTATTGTTAGCTTTCTGAAAAAGCTAAAATAATTTTTTAAAATTTCTGCTAAATTTTTTTTTATTTAAAAATATTTTTGGAGAAGTAGAAAGGATTTTTTTGGCTCCACAAAAACATCCCAAATGGGCCTAGTAAGGTCTTATAATCTTGTAATGGCCCTAGAAAGTGGCCGACACCGACATGTACATAAAAGGCCGATCTCAAAGAAGGGGGGGGAGGGACGGGGCCTCACCTGTTTATAAAAGTTGTAGGGTTTCGTTTCCTTCCGTCTGGATCCTAGGGTTAGGGTTTTTATTTGTCGCTCTATTCTAGGGTTAGGGTTTGGGATCGTAGGCATGGCAACGGCTCAGCAGCAGGGAGGAGGAGGAGGGGGAGCGAAGAGGAAGCCGGTGTTCACGAAGGTGGACCAGCTGAAACCGGGGACGAGCGGCCACACCCTCACGGCCAAGGTGCTGAGCTCCAAGACGGTGCTCAACAAGGGCCGCGCCGCCTCCGCCAACCTCCGCCCCACGCGGATCGCCGAGTGCCTCATCGGCGACGAGACCGGTATCATCGTCTTCACTGCCCGCAACGAGCAGGGTTCGCCTCCTCTCTCTTTCTTTCATGATCGAGAAACCCTAATCTAAATTTCTGTAGATGCGTAGATCGAAAGAAGGCCTTTCTTTGAGCATTTGATTCGTCGAGATGGTCGCAAACTGTTATAATTCTCTATGGGATTTCTTGTTTGCCCAGTTAGAAATATCGATATTTTACCTGTTTGACCTTTTTATTTCCATGGATTAGAAGAATTGCTTCCTCGCCTTTAAGTCTCAATCCGAAATGTTTTTTGAATGAAATTTGATTTGTAAATTACCTTTCCGGAAGTGCTTCTAATCTGGGATTATACTGTAGATTCTAAAAGTCTTAACTTTATTTTTTTGATTTTCCTTTATTATTATTATTATTATTATTATGATTATTATTATTATTATTTGCTGGTTTTGGATGTTTTCTGGGACCATTAGGACTATCGATTTTCGGGTTTGGATCTCATTTATCCAGTTCTTAGCTTACAGCACTCTTATACATCTTGTCTCTGTTATTTTTTCAGTTTTCATAAAATTGTCTGAATAATTGGCATATAGTGAACTTGCATGTCTTGCATCTATCACGTAGATTGAGTGCAGTAGCAACCAAAAGTTTGACCTTCCCACATGGTTACTGATCATTGCAAATTTCATGCCTTGGAATCTCGAGACCAAACAGTCACATGCTCTTTCTGGTTAAGTCTGGACTATTTTAATATAAATTCCAGGACCTGTAGGATATCTTTGCCGAAAGGTCGATGCTCACTCATGCATAGTCTCTGACATTATTTTAAGATTAGGGATTTTGACAGTTAGGATCCTGTTTTGAGTTCCGATGTCAAATTTCTCAACAATTGCAGTGCATCTCTACCTGGTTTTTAAATTGGAATAAATTGGTTCTTGCTGTTTACAAACCTGTCACTGTCATTAACCATTCGTCAAAAAATGATTATTTACTCAAGATTTTTTTTGGATCCTTCCTCCATCGCCTAAAACTCCTCTGTTTGACATCTGCCTCTTCTACCTGATTGGCATCCCATACCAACTGAAAAGGGCTGATACAAGCATAGTTCAAGCCAACCAGAGCCTTCTCACCCCCTATCAGCCTAGTGGAGCTTGTGCTAGAATTGTTTTGGCGAGCCATCAAAATGGATGAAAAAGAGAGATTGGGATCGATCTGGGAAAACAAAAAATAGACAGTCCATGGAGAGGGGCGATGGAAATTTAGCCTTGCACATTTGAAAGAAAAGAGGCTAATGATAGCATTGGATTAGTGGTTGGAAGAATCATTCCATCCTCTTAGGAGAATAAGTAGGTGCTGAAAAAATAGGGACTGCCATGGCATTGAACCCAAATAAGAACCTAATCATCAGAATTCATCAAAATAATGGTTTCTGAACATGCTTTGCTTTTTGCCACTTAATAGTACGAAATTATTTTGGATTTTTGTTTTTGTTCCGGACGTTTTTAGTCGAATATGTTGTGAAACTAGAAAATACCTTTTTGGAGTAACAACAAGTAGTAATAAAAAATAATATGATTATGGAATCTGCAACAATATAAGACATCATATTACAGTGAATTACAATAATTGCTGATATTGAACCAAACTAGTGTGCATTTAGTTGGTACCTTGGTGTGTTTTAAAGGATGGGTATATAGGAATGCATATGTTATCGATGCACAAGCATAACAAAGTCTATCTTGACAGGATCTAAAACTTTATTTCACAGCAGTTACATAACCAGCACACATCCCTTTTCAGTTCATCAAATATATGAAATATGCTCAGTGAACAATTTCAGTTCAGACTAGTTAGAACAGAAGTTACCAAACAACTATTTAGTTATCTTGTAGCCAGAATATGAGTTTATTGAGCTTATGCAATCATGCAATCATGTACTCAAATAGGTGATGTTACTAGGAGATGTGGGGTAGTGGTAACTTCAAAACAAAGTATGCAATTGGACTTCACTGTGGGGTTCTGGATTCTTTTTGGGATACAAAGCTTTCCTTTGAAAATCATTTGTCTTTTAGCTCATGATTATGGGAGTCCTCACATGACAACCTCCAGGAGTTTCGATATGTAACTGTGCAATGCTAAAGGTAAATGAATGTATATGCTCTTTTGGCAATATTAGTTGGCCACTTTAGTGTTTGGAAGGACTTGAGATACTATGGCATGTTGCAGATCATTAGTTTACTATTAGGACATTGAAATTCATTTCTTGTACTTTCCAGGTGATTTATCTCTAGGATGTGTGGCAGGATAATGAGTTATGTTGCTTCACGGAGTTATCAGTTAAATGCTTATCCATCAATTAGACAAAGCATGCCCTTGTAGTTTTCGACGTCTTATCGAATGCCCCTGAGTTGACTTTCTGAACTGACATTCTCTGTAACCCAAATTCTATAGTTATTGTATTCCTAAGGGCTTTGAAAATTTTAACTAATGAAAGAACTTGGTATACATATAGGATATGATGTAGAATTTGAGAATGTGGCTTAGCATTTTTGTAAATACCAAGCTGTACTCTGTTCTGCCATGCTTCCTCTACTTCATGGAATTGCATGATTTTTCCATGCTGGCTTTCAAGGATGACGAATCATGGGTGAGGATGGTGTTACATGTAATGAATGACAGTCCTCTTCCTAGATCCCTGCTTCAATGCTTGTTCACTGAAAGTTTTAATCTTATCGAAAATACTCAGCGGATGTACGTAATGACCCATGATATTCTATGCTGCATATCCTACTTAGGTACATAATTTATATATGCATATTAATTAAATTCTCAGAATAGAGATTCAAGTCAATTCAACAGTTTGATTTTGCTTGCTGCTATGATGTGAAATTTATTGATATGAAACTAGAACCTACTTGATTGTTGTTTTTCGCCTTGGTGAACCTTGGATGGTAGTTTGCCCCACATGCGCATACGTATGAATGTATGCAAAGGGCTATCAGCATATGCACACATGTGCGTATGCACACATATATGCATGCATGCAGTGTGCAAGAGTCTATCAGCATATGAAAGATATCTCCAGATATATCTTACTATCTGCATATGCTTTTTGTTATAACTAGATTAACTTAACTAATCCCAGAAGTTTGTGGTTCATCTGATAAACCTAGCTTTCACAAGAAAGTGACTTTGCTGAAGGGTTTTATCTTTTGACAGTTGACTTGATGAAGCCGGATGCCACTGTCATCCTCCGCAATGCAAAGATTGATATGTTCAAGGGCTCAATGAGGCTGGCTGTTGACAAATGGGGTCGTATCGAGGTTGCTGAGCCTGCTAATTTTACAGTAAAGGAGGATAACAACTTATCTCTTGTTGAGTATGAGCTCGTAAATGTCGTTGAAGAGTGAACATGGTTGTTTACCAAAGAAACAGACTGAACATGGTCGCCTAGAAGATAATTGCATTTGATGGGCAGAAGAAGGCTTGGAGCTTCCACAGCCTTTTTGAGTAGTTTTATTCTCGTCTCCCTGGTTATAGATTTGCAGGTACAAGGTTTTATTGGAAGAGAAGTTTGAGGTTATTATACAAAATCTCACTGAAGCTAGTCTGATTTTGTACTCATCAACAATTCTGTCCATGGGTTAGGGTTATTGGCTGCGTCAGTGTGGTTTATCCATTCTGTAAATTGTTTGGCCCTTGTTATTTTTCTGTGGTACATAACGGATTCTGAACTGAAAAATTAAAGAAAACTAGTTGTGGCAAAAAAATCTGTTGATTTTAATCTTTCCGTATTTCATCGCTATGTGTGTTTTTCTGCTAGGAGCATGATTTGTCGAATAGTATCTGTTCATATAGCATGCTTTATACAGATTTTTTTGATTGAAAGCATGTTTTATATATTGCCTGCTCATTAAGAACCTCGATTGAATTAGTCTTATCTACTTTTTTCCATGGTTACCTGTAATACTCATTGTGGAAGTCTATGCTCCAAGTATATTGTATATAACGTCTAGCGCATGTAACTGAGATTCTAAAATTTATGAACTGAGTTACATTTTCCTGGTCAGAGATGCTTGCTTTCCCATTTTATCCTTCACCTCAGGTAAGTGGGAACAAAATTCCGTCTTAATGCATGTCTGTTTTGATTTTTTGCTTTAATTTTCCCTTTAGGCACTTTGTAGAGTCGCAAAGGATAGACCAAAGGAATTAAATTTCACATTTGTCGCATTTATTCTATATTTCCATGTCTTAAGTTGCATCATGGATTTGTACATGCCTGCTTCCATATTTAAAGGGTACTAGTTTAGTGAACAGCGGCTTTCGTGTCTAGCCTGCATGTTAGCCCAACCATGTTGCCCGTTGCTTGTGATCTGGAACTGGAGTAGGATTTCCAGATTTCTAGTTTGTAGTTGCATGAAACTATACTAATGACCTCTTGATTGATATACATCTGTATGCTTACGCCATGTCTCACGCCTAAGACATCATGGCAAAATTTACAGGTTTATTGCTGAAGGGAAAAGATTTGAAGCTAAGTGATGAATTTTTATTTGAGAAATATTAAACAGTTAAAATTGAAAGCCTCAGCCTTTCAATGTGCTTGCTTTAGCTTCCTTTTCTTTTTGGATGTACTGCTCTAGCTTCAAGTTATGCAGGTGTTTACTTGCGGCGGATGTCATGAATGTGAATAACAATTTCTTTGCGGGTTCTAGCTGGTGGAACCCTGGAACCCAAACGAAAACCGGTCTCCCCAGAGTCTGAAGGGTCATATGGAGTCAACCAAAGTCTGCTGTACTAGAATCGGGGCTTGGACCTGTTGTTCGGTGGCATGGGTCGGTGCGGTTCTGTATCGTTCTGTTGGGTCTCTACCGACACAGTAGAGAAGGCGGAGGAGAGGAAGAATATTAGAGAGGCAAAAAAAAAAAAGAAGAGGGAGAGGAAGGTGGTGGAGGCCGGCCGGCAAGCCGTGTGAAGGAGGTGGAGGGGCTTCTTCTCTGCGGCCCTCCATCGGCTCCCTCTCCTTCCCCCACTCATCTCTCTTTCTCTTTTTTCTTCATCTTTTATTTTCTAGGTATTATTTCGTTTCAATTGTCAAACCGTCTTGATCTATTTCTGGTACAATTTGGTATATTTTGAATCGTTCAGTTTAGGATAGTTTTTGAATCGTCCAGCTTAGAACGGTTCCTCCAATTATGGAGGCAACGATTTAGGACGGTTTCAACCGGTTGGCAAAAAGGAGGCTTGCTTCCTTAATTTGGATCTGGGGAAGTCCACTAAGAAATATGACATATTAGCTCTTTTAATCTTTCAAGCATCCTTTTCTCTGGAAATAGAAGCAATCAAGATGAAGTACTACTATTCATACAAGGCAGGCTATATCCAATAACGAATGCCATGGTAGACCAGTAACGCATTTCTAATTAACCATTCCTCGACCAGATCAATCACAGCAGTTACATATCCAAGATCCCATGAATGAAAATACTGATCATACTAGTTTTGGTAAACCTATGCCCAAAGGAATTTTTGCTTCAGTGCGAGCGGTCTCCGAGGAAAATAGTCCATAATGTTAATCAGAACAGAAAAAAAAAAATGAAGGCCGTGACAACCAACTAATATTGCCTCACCGATCGGCAAAAGCACATGATGAAACAACACCAGGGGAAATGATAGCACGAATTCAAATTTTGATGGTTTATATCAGTTTACAAGGATTGAACACCTTAAGAACATGTGCTTTTCTGAAGCAGAAATCTTGACCATAATAGATGTAGCTCAGATCGAATCCCCTGTGCATTACGAGATTCTCTCCAAAGTTGAAATCGCCAATTACGAAGAATGTAGAACAGAAATAAGAAAAGGAGAAGAGATTAACTGTACTCTAAATTTGTCAAGAGTAGAGAATGGCAAAGAGGTGTCTCTCCCATGATTAATGGAGTAAATATTACGCTGTACGGACGAATCTTTGGGCTTAACCAAACCTTTCCCTTCATCCATGATTTCAGTTTCAACTAGATCCGGCAATTTGAGTAACCTATTTTAATTTTAAACCCTCATACCTCTATTAAAATAACCATTGTCTTGACTTCAACTGGTCCCAGAATGCCTGATGCTGGGACTCAGGGACTAGCTCAGATTAAAGCAATGCATAAAACAAGCCATTTGTACTTTTACATCTCCAGTATCAAGTAATCACAAGTCCTCTGACGCAATTTTACGTGTCTTGGATCATGGTGGCTGTTTTGGCTACAATAATTAGGACAGCTCTCTCTCTCACACACACGCGCACACGCACGCGCGCAGAGAGAGAGAGAGAGAGAGAGAGAGAGAGAGAGAGAGAGAGAGAGAGAGAGAGAGAGAGAGACCCTGCACATGCACATGCAAATGATTTAAAGAACAGTTCCCACGTTTTGAGTGCCGAACCACCTCTTTGGAGAGGCGTCACAGGAGATCGATCATATTGCCCGGTAGAGCAATGGGCAGTGACTTGAAGCCTGCAATAGTGCACCAAATCCTCATGGGACCGACCGTCATGCTCATAGAATCTTGTATGGAACTCATCAGAATCTCCATCATTCCTCTAATCTTGTCAGTGTTTTGAAGAAGCATTTAGGCAGCCCTATCATAATTCAGCCACTCGTTAACAGAAGCAGCATGACATAGGAGACCTGACACCTGTTGACCAACTCATAGAAGGGCTCTTGGAACAGCCAGGCAAGGATGCAAGTTCCACAGCCAGTAATATAGTGTACAGTAATATTGGGTTAGTCCAATGGTATCCAATGATAAGTAATTGTCAATTATTTGCACTTCCCAGGTGCAAGATTACCATGAAATGCACATAATAACAGGTAATCAGAACATCCAGCTCCTCTAACAGAGCAGTCTGACCTTCCGTAACCATAACTAGATACGCCATCAGCAAGCTGAATGAGTACCTTCTTTGTAAAAATTTCATACGTACACAAACTAGTACCGCCAAAGCTGTCCACTAAGATCTTATAAGAAACAAGGTCGAACGACCCTTGGAATTAGACTGGCGCATGATCATCCAGGGGGTAATTAGGGCCTGAAATCCTATCAAAACCTTACAAAAGATTCCTAACTAGAATGGTTGGGCCAGTTTCTGATAAGTCATTAGCCCCCATACTGATCTGGTCATTGCTATGTTCCTGCACAGTTGAGGACTGTGCACCGCTCAAGCCGTAGCACAAATTCTTTCCATTCTTCAAATCCCTTATGACTTGTTTTCATGCGCCTCAGCAACTTTGGTTGCGAAAAAACTTCATTTCAAGCGAAATTTTAAACTCGATGTTAAAAGTAACCGATTCTTATCATGTTCTGTTCGTTTCCTCACCTTAGCAGCAGCCTAAGATAGCCTTCCGCAAAATTTAGGTGAATCAACTTCTGAGCATGCTTCTTGACTTCCAAGAAGCGAGTGGTTCAGAAGAATGCGTTTCTATTCACCTGGAAACTCTTGGGGCCCTTGCTTCCAACCCATTGATTGGTCTTGAGAGTATTGGACTCATAACTAATCAAATGCCCCACTACTAACTTGTACTAGAAAATAAGATTTTCCATGGAGACTTTGGCATGATCACAAAAATATTTTCAAATACTCTCAAACAACATCCACCTGTAATAGAAAGAAATTGGCCAAAAGTACCTCAAAATACATGCTGAAGAATTCTGCAGCTACTGCCAGCAATGCATTGTCCCCGAATACTACACCTCATCCATCTACAATACAAGAACCAAACATCTAAGATCCAAGAACCAAACATCTAAGATCCAACTATAAGGGGCAGAAATTCAGTAAAAGTTACAGTCAAGACTACATTATCATTCCATCTTGTTGCACAAGGCTACCTTTTTATTTGCAAATGAGATCATAACAATGTTTAGCAATGAAAATAGAAAGGAAAAAGGTATGGTAAATCTCCAATCCAAGTGCTCTCCATGATGAAAAATCACAGACCTAAACAAAGAAAAAAAAGGGTCAAGAAGAATGCACAAAACCCCAACTTAAATGCATTAAACAGAAGGCAGTTCACCATGCAAATGCTAAGATTTTTTATCACTATTATTGCTATAGTTATTATACAGAAAGCATTTCCATTCTGAAGCATGCCTGCTCATCTAGGATGAGAAATGGTTCTCCAAATAGTTTCATTAAAAGTATCAAGTTCAGATACTTCACCGGGCAAGACAAGTAGATCTATTCAAATGTACAGTGCATACATCCATATTGCCATAGATATGGTCTAGAAAGGCTCCTATAACAACATAATTGAAAACATACAACAACTTGCAACTGTCAACCAGGTTGAATGAAGTTTCATTAGGTTCTTCAGTCATTCTCACAGAGCCCTGAGCTCCTCCTCCCTATCATTGCAACACTTCATGCAACTTGTTTCCCACATCTTCACAGTTCTCCAAAACCTTCTAAACCATGCAAATCCTCTAATGAATTGGTAAATTAATCAAGCAACATAAACCCCAGTGACCTATTGGCACAAAAATTAAAAGAACCAGACGGCGAATGTGTCAAAGATAAGATCCCAATTAAATCAGTTAATAGAATTCTCCCTTGTTTGACTTAGGCCTTGTTGATGTGACAAACTGAAGGTAGGTAAGAAACAATAATAAATTCATCAATGTCGCCTACTTTTCCTTTCAAGAGTCTTCTAAATCTTCATGTCTTTGCACTTCAAGCACCTCTCACTTAAGATCACTTATTGGATTTCAATTATTCAACTAGGTACCTTGTTAATTTATAAGTTTGAGCTGCAAGTCACCTCAAGCATAATATATGCCTTCAGATACATGACACATAATTATAATAGCACATAATCTCTGTATCATATGCTTACAAACTCAATAAGAAAGAGGGAGAGAGAAGAAAAAATTATGTCATTCTATATCTTCTAAAACTATTGGTTACATAAAATACAAACATAATTATGGTCCGAAAAGAATTGTTACAAGAGAATCTTCGATCAGCAAGAGTCACAATGCCAGCAAATATTTTTCCTTTTTTTTTTTTACATCTCATCCATTGAAATTCACGACAAGTTTTGAACATAAAAGATCATAGTTAAGGGAACATCAAAATAGACAAAATAGAGCATTTTATGGGTGCATTGAGAAAGTTCGCCAAAGCTATTTGAGTCAGTCCCTTGAATAGCTTATTGAGCTACCTTGTCTAAGACTGACAGGAGTCTGTACAGAATTTCGCCCGAATCCACTGGATATTTGTTATACGTCATCATTGCCAGCTGGTTGAATACACCAAATCAGTATATAATTTAAAGTGACAATTTGAATTAGCATTTAACGTATAAGTGCCATTTTTGCAAGCTGATGCATGGCAAACACTTTTTGTTTCAGTTTATTTAAAAAATAGTCATTCCTTTACTGAAATGTGATTGTAATAAATTATTGAAAGTACTGGAACCAAGACCCTAGTGAGATACAACAGATAACAATGTGAAACATCGATATGAATACTTTTGTTCTGCAGACTAGTTGGGATTAACACAAGGAAACAAGAGATTTCAGAAGTATTATTGTCCCTTCTGAGTACTGCACCACATCCACTACTTTTGTGGTCTATAAACATTAGAAGATGATACATGCTACCTAACATTGGGAAGTTAGACGATTTTACTAAGGCATCCACTACATTGTGGTCTACAAACATTAGAAGAAGATACATGCTACCTAACATTGGGAAGTTAGACAATTTTACTAAGAGCATATATAGCAACTGGTATAGGCCTGGCTAGAAGGAGGAAGCAAATAGCATAATTATTAACCTTACCCAAAACAACAGCAACACTAAAACTGTTGAAAAAGCCAACAGTCATAGGCAAGAGAGACTGAAACCTAAAAGGTGGTAATTTATATTCAATCAGCAAGACCAAATTTTTAAGCTATGACATCCTAGACAGCTCTAGGACATATTTGCAGGCAGATATTCACAAAGTAAGAGGAAATGCAATATAATCCAAAAATTTTATAACAGAACACCCTTGCTAGTTCATATGCCTGTAGGACCTATATAATTCGCTGAAATATTTTGCTGGAGCAACTATTATTTTTGAAGAATATTTTAATAAGTCATCCAACTTGGCACCAGTAGAAGACAATGAAACTCTTTAATCTTTAGTTCCACTTAGAGAAATTACATGCTTGTTATGTTCAGATAATCAGTAAGCCTTTCAGTTCCAACTGTAAAATGAGAGTAGTATATCACAGTCTCTTAAACATTGATCCAGTTCCCATATTTGCTCAAAAGTAGGGCTAAAGCAATGTCTAATCAATCAATCAGTCAGCACATGTTCCTCAAAGTCTAACTCAGCCAACCTGTGATTGTGGGGCAGACCAGATAAACATGTTTGCTAGACTCCACCTAGTGTCACACGCCATCATTGCCAGCTGATCAATGCAAAAACATCAGTATGCCGTTTGATCTAATTCAGTTTAACAAAAAAAATACTGAAATCGTGATATTCCAGAAGATGATGAAGTTCACTTAACCATACCGATATGTGATATAAATCTATGTTTTAACCTATTCTTTCAAGATAATAATGCTTACAAGAATAGTAAGTGTCAAGGCTATCTAGCCAGAGCCTTTAAAGTTTTTAATAAAGGATAGTGGAAAAAATTTTAGATTGTCATGAATGTTTAGAGTTTAGACCTATGCAGATATGCCCGTCATCTTTTGAACTATGTGAACATAGACAAGCATTTTCATAGTAAATGTCACAGAAGTCTCATATCTAATGTCATAGCTCTCGCAATTGATGATGATTCTCCCACAAAAAAAAGAAGCTTATACTGTGCTAATTGTATAAGATATTCATCAAACTGGCAATAACCTCAAAACATATCCATAAGCTTAGAAGCCAAGAGTGGAACAGGAAAGGGAATAAGATCTGATGAAAGGAGAAACAAAAAGATAGAAGCATTTGTAATTAGCACGGAATTTAACTTAATTTACACCAACACTAACAACTTCAACAATAGCATTCAATATTTTTGAGTTAGCATCACAAAGGAGACATGCATTTTTTTAATATTTTAGCATAGTTAGATGATGATAGTTAGGTGAAGCCTTCTGAGAGTTTGACCTACATAGCAAGCTCTATTTATGCACAAAAGCCTTGAGATATATAGTACCAACAAATTTCTAGTAAAGTATCATTCAATGTCTGAACACCTAAAGCGATAGAAGCAAACTTCCACTATTAGTACCTTTCATTTTATCTTAGACAACATTACTTTCTAGTGTTTGTGGTTTTCTCATTTTTACCCATTTGTATAGATACCCTTTAACATGAAAGTACAAATGAGAAACAACACAGATAACCTTATTGAAAGAATTTTAATGCAAGCCATGACAAAATGGGTCGGCATGGTTACTTCAATTTATGAAATTTCTACCTCAATTTTGTTAAGCATAACACAAAATCCATCTCCGCTCGTTTGATTCAAATAATTATCCTCTCATTTAAACTATTGATGAATCCAGCAATTAATGATTCCAAATGGTAGGGAATAAACCAAGTTAGTCACCTTTCTGGCTTGATCTTCATCTAGTTTCATCTTGTCCTACAAGAGGAAAAAGAAAATGTGGGTTCTTCTATCAAAACAACATGAAAGAGGAAAAGCCGAGTAGAATATTGATTATGAGAAATGAGAAAGGACACAAAAAAATTAAGAACTATGGTGGCAGCAAGAAACGTACACTGGCACCCTAGACCATAATGCTTAATAACAAGATGTCCTAGACCTCCATATCTTAATATCACACCATCAATATTGACTCTTTTGCTGTGATATAAAGACATGGAACTCCCTCATTCACCCATGAGGACTCAGATCAGTAACAGCAGAAACTTGAATAAGGTAAGCAATTAAGCATGCTGCATGCCCAGAATCTAAGCAAAACTTGCCATCATAAAAAAAATCTCTATGAAGAAGGCACTAAGATAGGACAAGATGAATTAAGTCATTTTTACTAGGACCATATAAAACGGTCATGAAACAACAGAAAAGTTTTCATAGCTCAATTCCGGCTGCACTTAGATTGTCAATTCACTGCTAGTGGATAATATTACAAGTAAATTAATCGTGTTGTGTGCAAGATGATGCATTGGAATCGGCGCCTCTAGAACAAATGTAGATAGTTCCAAAGAGTTTTTGAACAAGCACCACCCACCCCCTCATGCAAATACATGTTCTTAACACAAATAAATACAGGAGAACTCTCCATGTTGCCGATTGTTCTAAAGAAAAGTATTATGTAAAGCATGAGATTTGTCCTTGATATTACAAACTTATTTCCGTCTTGTGCAGTGAGGGTAAATATTCAACACCTTCAGATCCATGCCACTAATGTTACAACCATCTTAAGCCTGTCCCCATATTCTTGTTCTTAATATTTTTTTCCAAAGCATGAGATTTTTCACCTTTTCTTTGTTGATAATAAGGATTGTTACATTTTATTTGTCACAGAGTCAGCTACAATCCCTTGAGTGAGGAGAAATGGAGATATTGTGCCGTTAATAGTCCATTAATGAATTTTGAGAGGGATATCAAAACTCAAAAGAAGAGGGGGGGGGGGAGGTTCGACGATTAGGTGGAGGTGCATTTTAAGCTCTCTCTCTCTAGACTGTGTTTCTTTGTGTGTTTTTTTTCCCCTTGAAGCAGATCGCATATGGATTACTGCACTTCTAAGCAGTCAAAGCATGGCCTTTTATAAGGTTCTTATTTGGATAAGGACAAAATGAAGGATATATAAATGGGACACAGGGTCAATGGCAAGAAAAAGGAAGAAATTTCAACATAGAATAGCTTACGGTTTCAACTCCTCTGTTTAAAAAGGGCAGATATGTGCGGTAAATTTTCCCAATATTTTTCTAAAAAAGGCCAGCAGCAATTTCAGAAAGTTAATAACTGCAGATATGCCTTCTCGGACTTGAATAATATAATGGCTAGTGGAAGCGACTCCCTCCAAGGGTTTTCATCCTTTTCTTAGCAGGATATGCTTCTGATTACAGGATCCCTGTCCTAGGTCAAAAAACACTTAACACTATCCCTTCAACCAATCATATGCTTTTGTTTATCAAAAAGATAAGATGTGTTTGTTTAATTTTTCAATGGCAAAGTCTCATATGGAAGGGAGAGTTTAATTGGCTGAAGGAACATAGCACATGGAAACGAGACAAATTTAAAAAATCCAATCAACCAAATGAATCATTCACATATCTATTCCCCCCCCCCCCCCCCCCCCCCCCTCCCCAAAAAAAAAAAGCCCGCGGCCCCTGTCACTCCTTATATTTTCAACTCTGGCCAACATAAATTGCAATTATCCATCTAGATCTTACGATGATGCTCAAGGCTTCTTCCGGGGGAAACCAAACCTCTCAAAAATATAATACCGGAGACTTTCTCTCGTACCAAAAACCATCGTCTCCCTTGCTTCAATGATAAGCTATTCATAACTGAAAATTCCTCAAATTTTAAGCCGAAGCCTAAAGAGACAATTTTTCCACAATAAATCTAAACACCATTCTCCCACTCCTAAACCAAAAAGGGGAGAAAAACGTTTTTGAGCCAAATAAATGAGGCACAATTAATCCATAATGCAAAAAAGGCATATCAAAACCAAAAAACATCAAGTGAGCGAAGCAATACAAATCGATTGGATCTACAGTGCTAGATATCCCATCATTAACCACAGTAATTAACCAAAAGAATGCATTTTTTGTTTTCAGAAGGGCGTCGATACCTTCAGAGAGCCAACCGTATCCTCTAAGGGAAATGGTGAGCATCGAAGTCATCAGCGCCGAGGCGGTCGCGCTGTGCTTCGGCAGCAGCGATTCCACGGCGAAGCTCATCTCGACCGGAGACCTGCAAAAATATTCAAGAAAAAGAAAAGAATCAATAGAGAAGAAACCCTAAGGGAATGGCAACCACTCTCTCTATGTCTCTTGCCGCTACCTGAGGAAGCGAGGGGCGGCGGGCCGGAGGCGGAAGAGGGGAGGGCGGGAGGAGGCTCTGGTCTCGGAGGCGACCCTCGCAGCGGCCGTGCGGAGGGAGGAGGAGCGGAGGACCGACCGGGCGGCGGCGGCCATGGAGGGCAGCGGATCCGGGGTCCTTCTTGCTCTCGTTGTTATCGAGGGAGAGCGGCGAGGTATCGCGCACGGTGGGGAGCGATGGCTAAAACCCTACATGAACCGGGATCCCACGATCGGGCCGCAAGAACACCAGCTATCAGCCCATAATACATGGTGAATCGTTATGTGGGCCGACATGGACCGGGCGTGCCGCAGCCTATGGGCCGAGTTACAAATAGTATTCTCTCATGGCCTAACTATTGAGTTCACAATGGGAGTGATCTTGAAGATCGTTCCAGATTTTGATTGCAAGCTGTTGGTTTTATTTGTAGACAAATTACATCTATTTAAATATGTTTCGTTAGATGAGTTAGAAAATAAAGTATGATAGATTTATTCTCTAATTAATCCTTCAAGAAGTTGTAGTTGTGTTATAGAACGGAAGATTAAGTTTTCTGCCAAGCTCACGACTTCACTGTGGCGACAAAACACAAATATTAGGATCAAATTTCTTTCCTTTAACATAAAATTAATTGCATTGAATAATATATATTAAATTATTTGAGTAATTATTTCATAATAAGTAAAATTATTTCTACAATATCTATGCTATGATGTTTTAATTTTCGTTTTGATTTATAATATTTAATGATTTTTTTCAGCCAGTTATGAATAATTTTGCTTACAAAGTTATGCATAATTGAAAGTTGGATAAATCTTCACCAAAAAACTGGATAAATCACGCAATAGCAATTTTAATTGACATACTCCATTTCGTGATAGAAGAAGCATTTTATGGTCACCGTACAGCACTTGTATATATTATTAGAAGCTATAAAAAAATGAAAATTCAATAGCTCCTGTATTTTCTCAAATAAATAATTTAAATTCAATCAAGGGCCTCTCCTGTATTTTCTCAAAATAAATAATTTAAAATTCAATCAAGGACCTCTCCCGTATTTTCTCAAAACAAATAATTTAAAATTCAACCAAGGGCCTATATGAAAGGTTGCATACATGAATAGAAGAGCTGGAAGCCAAAGAGTTTGCTCTAGAAGTCATGATGGAGACTAATTATTTACTATGCATAGGACCCATACATATTTTTTTAGCATTCCGTGTCCAACCTGTATCAATTTTAGTCAAGTAGCACACATAGAGTTCCCACTCCAACATAGTCCTAACCATGTCCTCAATATATTTCCCTTGTAATTTTGCAATTTTTGATGAGTTCCATATTTTTGAATTATATAATTGGAGACCTTTCATGACTATATTCCTCTCTCTCTTTGGTTTTTTCAAAAAGAAAAATTTGTATTAGAAAAGTTAAAATATATGATTCTAAGTGAGGTTGCAAATAACTGGAGGAAGACTACAATGGTTGGAGCTCCTTTAGATATCTGTAGCTAATACTTCCACTCCTTTGTACTCTTTACTTACTTTTGATTTGGCTGGATGTACTCACGTTAAAGCTATATGAATTACCGTTTTCAAAAAAAAAAGAGAAGAAGAAGATTACAATGATATATAAATATCTAAGGTATATCCAATGCATGGATAGTACATATTAGACTAAACCGCATAATAAGATTATGTGGGAAGACATCCACTCTACACATCAATAGCAATCCCATACGAGCATCATAAAATAAAGACAAAACATTACATACGCATCATAATAACCATCTAATGTTCATCTTGCTTCAATGTCGTGCCATCACTTTCCATCCGATTAACTCCTAAATAATCTCTCATGGAACATAGTGCTCCTGACTCTCCCGGTTCACCTGGTTGTTTTGGTATTCCATTGCATTGTTGTATCCACTAGCATTCCCATTCCCATAGACTCCATTTCCGTACTTACCAGCCCTCACGCCGGCTTCAGGATTCCCCCTGGTCGGGTATGTGCCGTACTGATTCCGGTTTCTCTCGGCATTAACATCGTAGAAGTACCTCCCATTCTCTAAGAATCTTGTGTCGCTCATGCCATATTGCTTGTTGTCTACGTAGTTGTTGTACTGCTTGGTCTCATAGCTTCTGCTATTGAACTCCTCGTTGGAGAACTTGGACGGACTGTTGTTGGCGTTGTTGAAGTGGTTGCCGTAGTTGTATCCACCATTGTCGTAGCTTTCGCTGGCGAGCTCGGCGTCGGGGAAGCTGGAGGGAAAGGTATTGGCATTGGGACGGGCATTGTTGTTGCTGTAGTAGTTGTTATTGTTGTAGTAATTGGTTGCGGTAGTTGGTGTGAATTGCTCCTGGCCATGGCCATAGAGACCATAGCCACGACCACTCAGGCCTTGGACTGGAGGAATCGTCCGAGGCTCCTCCGTTTTGACGGCAGGGGTCTCTTCGGTGATGCGGGTGGCTTCCTTGGGGTCCTCGGGGCGTGTGGTCTTCATGAAGAATCGGCTCTCTCTAGCATGGATTCTGAGAGAAGATGAGGCAAGGAAGAGGAGGAAGACGAGGGAGAGTTTGTTCAGGAGGAAGGCCATGATTGCTAGAGAGAGAGAGAGAGAGAGGGTTGTCGTGGTGATGGAGAGGTTTTGATCCCCCTCATATATATATATATAGCGGGATACAATCCAACTGGTTCGTCTCAAGCATATGGAATAGACGTGTATACAGATGCGAGGTTGCGTTTTAGGTCTTGAGGCAGTAAAACGAGATGGCCGGGTGATGATGCGGGGATTGTGGGAGCCGTGGGGCAAGCATGATGGCATCTTGAGCACGCTGCATGCATGTGCTTTCAGGCCGGGGCATCCACAACAAAAAGTCTTCAGCTAGACGTAGAAAAGAAATTTGGAAAAATAAAAAAGAGAAAGGAGAACAAAACAAATAGTCAGGAAATACTACAATTAAAATGTGAAGGAGAGGGGTAGTTCTATATACACCCCCCCTATTGCTCAGGACACCCCCCAAAAACCAAAAAAAAATACCCAAACTAACCTTTAGTGTAATTACCATATTGCCCTTGAGATTTTCTCATACACCCCCCCTTCCTCCTCCTCCGTTTCGTTTTGAAAAGAAAAAAAAAGAACCCCCCTCAAACCCCCCTTAAACCCCTCGATCCATTTACATCGTTTAGGCGATCTTTGAAGGAGATTTAAGCCCCATTCGAAGCATGGACAAGCAACTAGTGATTTGGGACGAAGAATCGGCCGCAAAGGTACGTGTTCCACCTTGTTTCGAAATTTTTTTTTTTTCACGGTTCGTGCTCCGTTCGGCACTGGATCGCCGAACAAAAGGCTTCTGTTCAGCTGAACAGTGCCGAACAGAAGCCTTCTGTTCGGCAACCCTCAACCGAACAGAAGCCTTCTGTTCGGCTGCACGGTGCCGAACAGAAGCCTTCTGTTCGGCTGCACAGTGCCGAACAGAAGGGTTCTGTCCGGCTCTGTGCAGCCGAACAGAAGCCTTCTGTTCGGCACTGTGCAGCCGAACAGAAGGCTTCTGGTGCCAAATCGCGTGCCGTGCTGAATTTTGTGCCGAACAAATCCTCTGATTCATTAATTCTTGGTGATAAATTATTTTATATGTAGGGCTATGCTACAACCGAATCGAGTATAATTGGATCAAAATTTGTACTGGATTACACAAGCGAATTTACAACTTACGAGGTATTATAATGTATTGTGCAATTTTGTATTAGTTTAGCGAGCTATTTTTACAACTGTGTACTTACATAAATTGTTTAATGTATAGATCTTCAAGAGTAGAGAGGACTTGTGTAATTGGTGTTGTGAAGCTGGGAGGCGAAATGGTTTTGTTGTTGTAATCAAATCATCTGATGCAGGTACCATTTCTAAGAAACCCAGAATTACGTTAGGTTGTGAGAGGGGTGGGACGTACCGAACCAAAAAAGAAAAGCGAATAAAGACTGCCTGTGGGACAAAGAAGTGTGGATGCCCTTTTGCATTAAGAGGAAAGAAATTGGATACTGCGGATGATTGGATATTACTGGTCGTATGTGGAGTGCACAATCATCCCGCTGCAGAGAATCTGGAGGGGCACTCATATGCAGGGAGATTATCTGAGCGGGAGACGGAATTGTTAGTGGATATGTCGAAGAGTTTGGTTCGTCCAAAGGACATATTATCCACATTGAAGGAAAGAGATGCCCTCAATGTTACGACTATCAAGACTATCTACAATGTACGTCAACGGTTTAAGGTTGCAGAGAAAGCCGGGAGGTCTGAAATGCAACATCTATTAGGTAAATTATCAGAGGCTAAATATATTGAGTGGCATAGGAATTGTACTAATACGGATGTTGTGCATGACTTATTTTGGGCACACCCTGGCAGCATTGATTTGTTCCGTGCATTTCCCCGTGTGTTGATAATGGATTGCACGTACAAGACGAATAGGTATCGTCTTCCGCTCTTAGAGATTGTGGGGGTGACATCTACTGACATGACATTTTCAGTTGCTTTTGTATACTTAAATTCTGAGGGGGGAGAAAGCTATACTTGGGCATTAGAGAGATTGCGCAGTGTCATAGCTGATGATGTTTTGCCTGAGTTGATTGTTACAGATAGAGACTTGGCTTTGATGAATGCAATTCATAGAGTATTTCCTACTGCTAGACATTTATTATGTAGATGGCATATTAGTAGGAATGTTTTGGCCAAGTGCAAAAAAATTTTCGAATTGAAGGAGAAATGGGATAAATTTATTATGAGTTGGAATGTACTAGTGCTGTCCTCCACGGAAGACGAGTATAATGATCGCTGGAGTGCACTGCAGAGAGAGTTCGGTACCTATCCAGATGCACTACAGTATGTGTCAGATACTTGGCTGAGCAAATACAAGGAAAGATTTGTTGCGGCGTGGACGGATACATGCAGGCACTACGGAAATGTGACGACAAATAGGTATCACAAATAAAGACTCATTTAATTTTAATTTGCCTCAATTGTTATATCTAACTTTCATTTGTTTACTAGGGTCGAGAGTGCACATGCAAAGCTCAAAAAGCAGCTTGGATCAAGCCAAGGAAGTTTCGAGTCATCTTGGACTAGAATACATGGATTGATTGAGTTGCAGCACAGCTCCGTTAAAGCCTCATTGGAGAAGAGTTTATTGGTAGTGCAGCACAACTTCAAGCCAGCTGAATTCAAAGAGTTGCGAGGTTTCATATCTATAAGTGCGTTAAATCATGTCCTCGCCCAATCGAAACGAGCCAATTCAGTTGGGTTTGATGATTCAAATTGTGGGTGCGCTATTCGACGCACACATGGTATACCATGTGCTCACCAGATTGCGTGGTACAGGGTGGAAGGTCGGCCCATTCCTCTCGACTGCATAGATCCTCATTGGAGGAAACTTGATATTCTGCCTACCCCCCCCCCCCCCCCCCCCCCCCGTGCAGCCAATTCAGTTGAGTTGTGATGCAGAGTTAGATTTGATTGCGCTACGATTCAAGAAGTTAGATGGGGCTTCTCAATTGCAGATGATCAAGAAGTTACGAGAGATTGCAAGTCCAGATAGTACACCTCTTTTAGAGCCTGCAAAACGGAAGACCGGTTCACGTGGGCGCGCTTCAATGAAGGTTGATACGTCTACTCGACGTGACCCGTCTGCGTTTGAGTTGGTTCTATCTGGACAGGATAGTTATTCACCTGGTGTTGAGAAAGTTACCATCCGCAATCCATCTACTCAGATTCAAAAGAGGCGGCCCAAGCAAAAGGTAAGTACCAAATATTTATTTCCTTACAATAGGTATCACAACGTCTACGGGACGGTCCGTGCCGTGCCGGTATGTCATGTGCCGATACGGGACATGTCGGGACGTGCCGTGCCGAGATGTGCCGATACGGGACATGTCGGGACGTGCCGTGCCGAGATGTGCCGATACGGGATGTGCCGTGCCGAGATGTGCCGATACGGGATGTGCCGTGCCGAGATGTGCCGATACGGGACATGTCGGGACGTGCCGTGCCGAGATGTGCCGATACGGGACATGTCGGGACGTGCCGTGCCGAGATGTGCCGATACGGGATGTGCCGTGCCGAGATGTGCCGATACGGGATGTGCCGTGCCGAGATGTGCCGATACGGGACATGTCGGTACGTGCCGTGCCGAGATGTGCCGATACGGGACATGTCGGGACGTGCCGTGCCGTGCCGGTACGGGATGTGCTGAGACGGATAACTATTTGGATATTTCTGCCATTGTTACATATTTTCTATCATTTGATATTATTTGCAGGTTTTTCGTACTAGAGCCCAGTCACATACGCCCATTATCTATATTGATGCTATTCCTTCTGCCTTGAGACCATACATCCAGCATATCAAGGATGTAAAAGCTGATGGGAATTGCGGATTTAGGGCAATAGCTGACTTACTGGGATTTGGAGAAGATGACTGGGTGCGTGTTAGGAAGAATTTATTGCAAGAGTTGCAATGTCATTCGGACCACTATCGCACATTATATGGTGTGGAAGGGACGATTGCTGAGATCACTCATGCATTATCATATTATGATGATTGTCCACCATATGACAGATGGATGACTATGCCGGACATGGGTCATCTTATAGCATCCTGCTATAATGTTGTCCTATACCTTCTCTCGTTGCAACAATGTCTGACCTTCCTATAGAAATTCAATGTTAGGCTATATCAAAGAAAATAATTCAATTGCATACATAAATGTTCGGCACAAAATTCAGCACGGCACGCGATTTGGCACCAGAAGCCTTCTGTTCGGCTGCACAGTGCCGAACAGAAGGCTTCTGTTCGGCTGCACAGAGCCGAACAGAAGGCTTCTGTTCGGCTGCACGGTGCCGGACAGAACCCTTCTGTTCGGCACTGTGCAGCCGAACAGAAGGCTTCTGTTCGGCACCGTGCAGCCGAACAGAAGCCTTCTGTTCGGTTGAGGGTTGCCGAACAGAGGGCTTCTGTTCGGCACTGTTCAGCCGAACAGAAGGGTTCTGTTCGGCGATCCAGTGCCGAACGGAGCACTGGAGGCGGGGGGGGGGGGGGAGCTACCTCGAGGTGGTCGTGGAGGCGCCGGCGAGGTGCTCGTTGCTCGGGAGATGGCCGGGGAGGTGGTTCCGGGAGAAGCCGGCGAGGTGGTCGGAGATCGGGAGAATGCCGGCGACGAGAGGGAGAAGGGGGAACGGGGGGGTTTTGGGCGTTGGCGAGGTGCACTGCACCGACCGGCGACGAGAGGGAGAAGGGGGAGACGGAGGGGGTTTGGCCGCCGGCGAGGTGCTTGAGGCTGGTTTTTTGGGCGGAAGGGTTACGGGTGTTTTGGAGGGGAAGAGCGGGGTGGGGGGGGTTTGGGGGGTGTAGAGAGCAATTTAGGTGAGGGGGTGGGGAGGGTGGGGGGTAATTTAGGTATTTTTAATTTTTTAGGGGTGTCCTTAGCAAATGGGGGGGTGTAGAGAGTATTTAATTTTTTTTTAATTTTTGGGGGGTGTCCTGAGCAATAGGGGGGGTGTATATGGAACCACCCGAAGGAGAGCCTGTTTCGACGCATCAACTATTTCTGAATGAACTACAACCGGCCAATGATTCCTATATCTGCCTTTCTCCTATGCTTTCGGAGAATGCGTTGCCAAATGGAGTTGATTCATGGAGAGTGGGGCGCAGTTCGGGGCTATATATCTTGGCCGCATGTAATCTTCGCAACTAGATTAGTCACAATACACGAGTTCTTCAGCTGGTCAAGAGTCGAGACACACCGTATTACGGAGCCAACTAAGAGCCGGGTAAGCTCACTAAATGGGTTGGTCAACGTGGGTCCCAAACTGGAGTGCTGGAAACCTGAACCTGATCTCAATTTTGATTCAATCAGACCGACCCATTTGTGGTTGACGAGGTGCTTCCAGTCTCTACGCCGCGTTCCTCCATCGGTCTATGGACAGCTTTACATCAGCGCCGTGACCAGCGGCGAGTGGTTTGGTATTCTTCGGTGCACAAGAATGGTTTGGTATCGAAACAGGGGTAAAGCAAGGATGGAGGCCATCGCACCTTTCCTTTCCGATTTGTCGGCAAAACGTCATTATTATGGCTATCATGACGGGAGTGGAAGGCGCATGGGAATCCTGGCTACCCGCTTCGGGATCTAACCCAAGTCTGGCTGAAAATGGCTGGCTTGGGCAATCATTCTGCCTGCAGTGGATTATGACAGCATTAGCACAAAGTCCATCGATGTGGCTCAAATCGATTTCAGGAAAAATTGGCTTAGCCTATCCATCCATCTATTTATTATAACATGTGGATCATGGCAACAGGGGGCCAGGTAGTGTCAAGGTCCGGTGATGTGGCTGAAATTGACCGCAGGAAACAATTGGCCTAGGCTAGCAATTTACATATTGATCCATTATCACAAGTGGATTATGAACACATTAGCGCAAGGAGCCCCTTAGAAAACAATTTGGCTCGGGCTGTCTGCCATTATGATAACTTTAGCACAAGAAGGAGGAGGTCAGCAGGCCTTCCTTATCATCTCCCAGAGAGGAATTTTGTTGCAATTCTTTAAACAGCGGAGAGATGACTGGCTATAGAGGTAATGCACCATCTGAGAATGTCAGTAGCAAACTGTATTGTTGTAATTGAACCAGGATTTATCAACCATGTCACCTAAATTAAATAAACACGATAGCAGATGGGAAGTCCTCTAGATATTTAATAGGACCCTTTGCAAATTTGATACTCCTCTGACGAGGAAATCCCTTCGTCAATAGTCTCAAAACAGAGAATGGCTCATGGGATACGACTTACCTGTGAAGCGAAAGAATTCAGTACTCTAAAAAGGAATTACACACAAAAGTAGGCCCTGCTTGAATGCCGGAAAATTTCATCAGTCTGATAAGAAATTCCCTGCGGTGTTTCAACAGGGTTTTCTATTAAAATTCGATGAGCAGTTTTGAGAGATTTCTGGGCGACAACCAATTCCTAGATTGTAGGAACACGGCAAAATCACTTTGGAAAGAGAATGAGTTATCCGTGAAAACAAGGAATTAATTGCTCCGTGACAACTCCGATCTCTTTTAAGTGGACCCAGTTTCATCATAATGTTTGAGATAGAACCCTATCAGGGAAATTTATTGAGCTGATGAGATCTCCCGATATCTTAACAAGACTGTAGAATTGGTAATTCCTTCAATCGATAAATTGCAACAAACATATTTCGAAAGAGAAATTAATGCCACCAAGAGCATGCAAGTGATAATGGGGAATCACCACATTAAGGAGATTGCAGTGCATCCTTGGCTCTGCACCTTGATGAAGAGCATTAACATCCATTGATCGTGTGTATGTCCCTGAGAATGATGTAATTAAAATGGACACCTGCAAGGTTCAATTCCCCATGTCTGATGTGCGTATTCTCCAACTGTTCTATCACTGCTGAACCTTCCAGAGCCAGCAGTGCTGAGAATGCTCATTTTTGTCCACCTCTCTTGATCAACAAATGCCTTGTCAGCTGCTGCCTGCTGTATGTCCACAGGGTTATATATGCCATCTATTAATGAAGTATATCATTTTGCAAGATAGTACTTAAGGCAAAGAAAAGGACCTGGGCCTCTAGGTAGCTTGCAAAATCATTTCCCAGGAGATAGAAGTCACCACCCCCTTCAATAGAGTCGCATAGAGATTTGAAGTATTCCTCATAGTCAAAGTAGCCATCACGAACCATCCTAAACATATTTGATTAGAATACAGTGAAACATGTTTGTATGTTCAGCAACAGAAATCAGTAAATAAACATAATGAACATGAGGCAGCATCTTCAGCACAAGAGTACAACAGCTACTGGTAATATACACTGACCCCTTTAATGAGAAAAGGATAGGAACATGCACTGCACATGGTTTACTCAAGAGGAAGGCGCATTAGATATTAGGCCATGATCGCTTCAGTAATGCTTATTTGAGTAAATCAGATATATATGCTCCCCATTTTAATTTATGTGCTTCCTCCTCTTTTATGGTCATTTATTAGATAGTGAATATAGGGGGGTTGTAACATTTATTAAAGAAGAGTGCGAAATAGATGTTAGATTCAAGTTTGAGTACCACAATCAAGGTTCGACTCTTCAAATTATTTAACACTCATAACATTCTTAGTGCAATAGGGACTGGATATATATCACTTACAATCTCCAAAAAATTTTCTCCCTAAATTCCATGATCAACAAACCAAGATTCTTAGCAAGCTCACTCATCATCTTCTGCTTATCTCATCTTGGAGAATTGGAGAAACACTAGAACATGTTCCACATAATAAAGAGGGCAGGTGTTGCTTGGCAAAACCTCTTAGTACCTCCTTCCTCCACTTATC
Organism: Phoenix dactylifera; assembly: GCF_051530095.1. NCBI lineage: Eukaryota > Viridiplantae > Streptophyta > Magnoliopsida > Arecales > Arecaceae > Phoenix > Phoenix dactylifera. The sequence continues at coordinate 52,018,118 of NC_143190.1, read as the reverse complement.
ATTTTTCTCCATTCTTTTTCACTACCCCTATATATTCTATCATGTGCTAACCCAACTGAATTTTGATGGTTATAGTATGCAAGAGAGTGATCCATTCATATTGAAGATAAGGATTGTTTTTCATGGGATCTCATATTGATATTGCAGATTAGGTTTGTCTTTCACATGCTCTTTTTCCTTGGAAAATTAATAATCATAAGGGACTGGATTATTTGCTAAATCTTACATGTTTACTACTTTTGCTTTTCAATTTCTGGGTTTGAGTTAAGGTCTTCTTCTCAGTTATTCCTTGGCTTGTGATTGTTTTTGGCATTAGGGTATAAGTTTCGGTTTTACTTGCAACAGATTGTTAAAGACACCATGATCTAGGTGATTTGCATATGGGTTATATAATTATATAGATACAGTGATTCTTATACATTTTACTTTATCACAAAAATGAATTTTTCTCTGTTTTAGGATGTGCAAGTTTTGGGATAAGGACTGTAGGTTAAGGTCATGACGTGGAAAAGATGGAGAAATAACAAAATGGCATCATTGGTGTAAAGTGCTACCGGAAAATCTGCTTCTGTCCAATAATATTAGTCTACCCTCAACTGTACGCAGTGATGGGTTGGATGTTAATCTAGTCAGGCATGAACAGACCTCTAAACAGGGTCTGCTGAACCGACCTGTACCGGTCGGTTCAGCCCGAACCGACCTGTACCGGTCGGTTCAGCCCGAACCGGACCGGTACCGACTGGAACCGGTCCGGTTCCAGTGTGTAAAACGGTTCCGACCCAATATGGGTCGAAACCGAATGTTTCGAGCACCATACCGGTGCGAACCGAGCCGGTTCGCACCGGTACATGTTCGAACCGGTGCGAACCGCTCGGTTCGCACCGGTACATGCTCGAAATGATAGTGCCACAGCGCTGGCCAGAGGCACTTTCTGACAGAGGCACTTTGAAAGTGCCACACTGTGGCACTTTCAAAGTGCCGTTTTGTGCGGCACTTTCAAAGTGCCGTTTTGTGCGGCACTTTGAGCTTTCAAAGTGCCGTTTTGTGCGGCACTTTGAAAGCGGCGCTTTTAAATTGCCGCTTTGTGCGGCAATGCGACCGAAAGTGCCGCTTTGTGCGGCACTTCGACCGAAAGTGCCGGTGCGGCACTTCGCGCGGCACTTTCGAAGTGCCGCGCTGTGGCTCACAGTGGCACTTTTCAAAGTGCCACAGTGACCCAACGGTTGGCTATAAAAGCCGACCGAATGCTGAAGGCTGAAGCCAAATCCATCAGCTTAAGTGAAGGAAAGGCAAAGAGAAAGGAGGAGGAAAAGAAGAGAAAGGCAAAGACAAAGGCATGAAAAAAAATTAGAAAGGTCGGAGAGCGTCGTTTTTCTTGAAGAAAAATCCAGCAAAAACAAAATAAGGTAAAATTCCCCTACATTGTTTTTTTAATATTTCATTTAAATTGCTTAAAAAAATTAAGTCAAAAATTGCCAAAAATTAGGAAATGATTCAATGATTCCATTTCGTTTTGAAATTTTTTTATATGTTGTTGATATATGGACGATGTTAATGATGACATTAACTGTTGTTTTTACAGAATTTATATAATTTATAATTTAATTAATAAATTTAAAAATTAATTTTTAATTACAAAAAAATAAAAATTGAAAAAAATTAATGTGGTCGTAGGAATGGAGCCATCAAAGAGAGGGCAACCCCAAGAGCGTAATATTGGCTGGGAGTATGGGAAGATGTTCGGTGAACGTCACCAGTTTCAGTGCAATTATTGCCACAAGTGCTTCAAAGGAGGAGGAGTAACCAGATTAAAGCAGCACTTAGCCGGTAATTCTCGTGAGATATCTGCATGCTCGGAGTGCCCACCGACCATCCGTCAGCTGATGAGGAAAAACCTCGCTGAGATCAAAGCAGCCAAGGAGAGGGCTGCCAAGCAGAAAGCGGAGGTGGAACGCCAAGCTGCAGAAGCACCTTCCTATCACTTGATGGAGTCACAGGAGGTCGAGGGTCCAGATGAGGAGGAGGCACAGATCCAGGCTGCCATGCGGGCGAGTCTGGATGATCGATGGCAGCAGGAGGAGGTGGCGAGGCATCAGGCTCGATTTGGGCCCTTGTTTTTTGAGTCGGGCGCCGGTTCTGGTGGAAGCAGACAAGATCCAGAGTTTCAAAGGACAACATCAGTCAGGGAGGGCGAGGGCAGAGGACGTAGCCGGATTGCATCTATCCTGGGTGGTTTTGGTAGCCGAAAGAAGTCTTCCGGAGGGATTCCACCAGGTGCGTCAATCCATGATGTAGATCCGCATGCCTTCCCCAGAAGAGATTCGAAGCAGCAAAGAGTAGACACAATGTGGAAGAAGGAGAAGAAGAAGGATATGTGGCGAGCTATTGGATCCTGGTTCCACTTCAGCCACATTCCAGCAAATGCTGCAGACAATACATACTACAAGTCTGCCATTTCTGCCATACAGACTGCCGGTCCCGGTGTTGATTCTCCAGGTCCGAGGGACATCTACGGTGAGCTTCTTGACAACAATAAGGAGGAGCTAGAGAATTGGATTGGTTCATATAAAAGCAAGTGGCCCACATATGGGCTCACTCTGATGTGTGATGGTTGGACCGGTCCGACAAAGCGGGTCATCATCAACTTTCTGACATACTGTGATACGAAGACCTTCTTCCACAAGTCAGTTGATGCTTCGGATAAGGTGCACAACGCCTCATACATCCTCAGACTTATGGAGGAGGTGATTGATCAGATTGGAGAGGAGAATATCGTGCAGGTCGTCACTGATAACGGACCGCAATATAAGTTGGCCGGGCAGGTCTTGATGGAGCGGCGACCACAAATTTTCTGGACCCCATGTGCTGCACATTGCATCGACCTCATCCTGATGGATATTGGAAAGATCCGTAGGGTGCAACATACGGTGGAGATAGCCCAACGCATCACCAGGTATATTTATAGCCATACTTGGATTCTTTCATTAATGAAAAGGTATGCAGGGGAGAAATTCTTAGACCAGGAGTCACACGGTTTGCTACGAATTACATTGCACTTGATAGCCTTATCGAGAAGAAAGGAGCCCTACGTCAGATGTTTGTTAGTCCCGAGTGGCAGGAAAGTAGATATGCCCAGGCCAGCACTGAAGGAAGCAGGATGGAAGACTTGGTAAGCAAGCAGTCATTCTGGCAGCGGGCCAATGCGATAGTCAAGGCTATCAAACCATTATATGAAGTGCTGCGGGCCGTGGATAGCGAGAGGTATCCCCAGATGGGCTTTTTGTATCACATGATGGAGAAGGCAAAGGCTCAGAACATGGAGGCAGATGTAGCCCATGCCCAGGAGTACATCGACATCATTGAGCGGCGGTGGGGAGCCCAAATGGGTAGGGAATTGCATCTAGCAGGTAAGCGATAATATTGATAATTATACTGATTGATATATTTGTATAGTTATACTAAGATGGTGTCATCTATGTGCAGCATACTATCTGAATCCCCGATTTCAGTACGAGAGTGGAATTGGTATGGATGATGAACTTCTTCATGCTCTGCGTAATGTTATTTATAAGATGGAGCCTGATCCAGAAGTCGCCGCGTTATGTATAGAAGAGGTAACTATGATTTAGTAACATATGTAAATATATCAGATCTTATATTATTGACATACTACAACAAGCTTCTTTCCACAGACCAAATTATTTAGAGAGGGTAGCCACAGCTTTGGACAGCGACCAGCTGTCGTGAGCAAGACAACTATGAATCCAGGTACAATACAAATCTGCAAGACATTTTTGCATCTGAATTATCTTCAACTATGAGGCCATCATATATATAAAATGTAATTATCTTCAATATTTTTGCAGCTGAATGGTGGATTCATTTTGGCGGATCCGCAAAAAATCTTAAGCGGATAGCTATCCGGATTCTCTCCCAGACGGTCTCCTCGACTGGCTGTGAGCGCAACTGGTCCACCTTCCGCCTCATCCACAGCAAACAAAGGAACCGTTTGACACAAAAGCGCCTCAACGACTTAGTTTATGTGCACTACAATCTACGGTTGAGGCTAAAATGCATTCAAGAGAAAGTGGAGCTCAAGTATGCAGATCCCATCTATAGGACTTTTACAGATGATGATGATAATCCTAAGCTCGACTGGCTTGCGGCCCAGCAGCAGGAGCCCGAGCTTGATGAGCCAGGAGATCGCCTCGACGACCAGCCAGTATCATAGCCACCGAGGTTATGGTCGATCCACAGCAATGGGCTGAGCGCAACATTCCACGCACTCCTACAGCTGATATGACGTGGCTAGAGGGGAGCCAGTCACCGCATGACTGGTACGATGCTCCCGTTCAGAGAGATGATCCTCTCATGCGAGGACGAGGACGAGGACGCTCTACTACCCAGTCGACTCGATCAGGAGGGCGTCAATCCCAACAAACAAGAAAAGGAAAGGAAAGGACCCCAATGGAGAGTGTCGAGGAGGAGACTTGGACCAGCAGCGATGAAGATTCTGGTGGTGATGGATCTACTAGCCATGGAGGAAGTGGAGGACAGTATGGTACTAGTTATGAGACACAGCCGGAGGGAGGTTTTCGATACACCGGTGAGTCTCAGTTTACACATGCTACACAAGATACGGACCACGGTAGGCCGTCTGATATAGGCCGGTCAGATACCATTGCATATCGAAGAAGAGCTCCTCGAGGTCGTTCAAGAGGCCAGGATGCAGCTGCAGATGACCTTCCATATGGAGTCGAATCCATTGATGCATCAAGTTCCGAGTCTTTCTATTATCTGCGGCCTCAGCCAGCCTATGGATATGGTGCATCGGAGTCATCTTCCGGTAGCTACTATCCTGCGCAGCCCGGAGGATCTTACGAATCGGATTTTAGTGCCGGCATATTCGGATGGGCCCCTTATCAAGACACCTCTCAGAGCCAGAGCTTCAGCGAGAGATCCGAGAGTTCTTATGATCCAACGCGCATTCCTCGAGGATTGAGCATACAAGACTACAATGCCGCTTGGTTAGAGGGATGGGTTGATCTGCCTCCATATTATGCTGATGATCCAGATATTGACGAGAAGCATCGCCATTCGACCCGATTTTAGATATTCGAGAGTGATTTAAACGTATGTAATTGATTGTATCTTAATTTGAAAATTTTTTATGTTCTTCATCTCATTATTTGAATCATTTGGAAGTAATAAGTTGCATCATCTAGTTTTAACCTTAAACCTAAACATAAAAACATCCAAAAAACTCCACAAAAAAAAAAAAAAAAACGACGATGGGGTCGCTAAATGTACCCTATCGGTACGGTATCAGTTCGGCTCGGTTCGGCAACGGTACCGTACCGATACCGGAGCCGACCGGTACGTCGGTACGATCGGTACCGCGAACCTTGCCTCTAAACAACCTATTGGGTCTTAAAACTAATATTGAGTAGCTAAAGCCTCCCAAGCTTTAAACTAATTGGCTGGATCCAAATTTCAGACCCTAAATAATGTTTAAATTTGGATCAAGAAAATTTTTTGATTCAAGCTTACCCATTCATAGCCCCAGGCTTGTAGAAATATCTAGTTGCTAAATGTTTCTGCTAGGTATATAAAGAAAAGTAATTAAATTCCAACATAGAATTTTCAAGATTTTAACAAAAACATAACAAAATGGAATCAAAGATTGTGCTCTCAATATAGTTGAAAATCTAATGGACAAGCCATACCATCAGAATAATAAGAAAAATAATACATCTTACAGACTCACTTGAGAGCACGAGCAAATTGAAGTGGCATTCCATGATTTTGAGCCTTCTCGCGCAATTTGGGGACTTCATGAACTTTGGCACCGAATAGAAACTAAAGAAAGAAAGTTACATACAATGGGAAAATTGTCATGGTTGCTGAACTCTTGAACTGGCAATTCAAAAATCATGATTGCTTCTGGAAGGCTAGTAAACATGGTAACATTTTTCTTTTTTAAAAAATGGGCATACTTGTTCTTAGATACTAATAAATTGCAAAGTTGGGCAACAAAACCCAAAAATGTGATCCTAAAGTTCTATTGATGATCTTAACATTTCAATAGAAGTTGGAGTGCTGCATTAAAGGAAAAAAAACCTCCATATTACATGACAATCTAACAAAGCATATGATTCTCAACACTCCTAATTGATATCAAGCTATGTGGATCCATGTACTTACCATATTATCCTCTCCTATTTCTTCAATGATTTCAATAGTGGCCCCATCAGCTGTAGCCAAAAGTAAACATCCATTCATTAAAAATTTCATGCTGCCAGTTCCAGAGGCTTCATGACCTGCTGTACTGCAAGAAAATGAGATTCACAATCTATTAAAATGGGAAAAGAACACTACATGAAACTAATATTGTACTAAATTTACAGAACTTTGATTCTGCTGTGTTTAGAATGCTAATCTGGATCAATCTTTTCAGCAAGTCCTTGCTGAAAAATAAGGATTTAAGTGCTGCAGGCACAGGGAGTGTGCTGGCTAGCGGCTGGCTCTTGGCACATGGCATGTCATGTTGACACATGGCATGCCGGCATGCAGAGTGCATGGCTACACTTGCACTGGCATGCATTTCATGGTATAGGGGCACAGTATTTTTTGGTTTTCGTTGTTTGATATTTTAAACTTCTTCCTAGTTCCAACGAAGAGTTGTTTCATGCATTAAAACAATCTTTTAAATGTGGGCATGCTATGCCTGCTAAATATAGTGCAATAAGAATTCTTGATTAAAATAGATATTGATTATTCATAAAATTTTGGATGAAGAATATCTGGACATGAAGATTTGTAAAGAATAAGCCAATAAGGTATGCATGCATGATGAAGCACTGTATGTTAGTCTCATTTCAGATGAAAAGGATTTGGAGATTAAGAGATAAGGCCATATTTACTGGACCCTTAGGTCTTGGCAGTGTTTTCCTATGATAAAAGTTATCATCTTTAAGATTTCAGAAATTTGCTAATATTTAGAATTCGCTAAATAGACTCCAACCCAAAATATAAAATTTAATTTTGAGTACGAAAGTTGACTGCCCTGTACCACTTAATTGAGGAGCTTGGATGACTAATAGAGCACCCCAGAACATGGAAACAAAAAAAAAGAGGTGAAGCAATAGAGATTTTCAACCTGATGTGTTGTGAAATGTCACTTCCTGGAATTACTAGTTCAGCAACAGAGACGTTGTAATCAGGAATAAAAACCTGCACATTTGCCAAATATATCTTCTCCAATCATAAAAAATCTAAAATATGAAAAAAGAAATGATGAAAGCTTTCTTGATCAGTACTACTCATGCACAATAAGTACTAAGTATAATGTCCTCTGAGTTCAGGGTTTTTTTTCTTTAATAAAGAGCATGAAATAAAATGAATTTGAGTTGATACATTCTAGTGAAACTTTGTTGGTGCAAGATACAGCAGCTCTTACAACAATATCAGAATCATTATTGATTCTAGTGAACCAGCTTCATGCAAAAAGATTCATTGGAAGCTACGTCTCATTAATATCTAACCTAAATACACTAGTAAGCTTAAAAGAAGTGTCTGGCTGGAACTAATGACAGCAATTCTTAGGGTCATACCAATTTCAAAAGATCACCAATGTCAGAATCATTATTGATTGTTTCTCCAACAGCATGGCACAATTTAATTATCTTCTTTGCCATTTTATAACCAGGGGCAGCCTTTCCTCCAATTATACAGACACGGGGTACAACTTTCCTTCTATCACTTTCCTTCATGTTCTGCGATGGTACAATGAGAAAAAAGCTCATCAAAGCACAGAAAATAAATGTAGAATTCATATAGAAGGAAAAGCAATGGAAGGCCAATATAAGAGGATTAGAAAAAGCCTGATGGACTATGGACACTCAAAGGCAACTGCAGATGAATGAAATAGGACTTGATGCAACAGTTAGTGTGGGGATAAACAAATGAGATGGTGAAAAAATTAGCAAATTTCATAAGTATAATCAGGACAACAGATTTGGCAATTTGGGATCTCATCTGTGTATACCTTGCGAAAATTGACATGTCATTGCCATATGTTAGATTGCTGATAAATTTTAATAATGTCTGAATCATGCAATGAATTTAATGACGGCCATATGCCATTCAATCAATAATCCTAAGGTTTCAAATATCATAAAAGTTGTAAATTCTTATAATGCTAAGAAAGAAAATAAAATCTATTATAATCTAAGCATTTAGAAAGGTTTAAGGAACTGTCAATACCAACTTGGTACATGCTGGACCAACTGAGCAAACCTAACTGAACTACTAGTTTCTGAACCTGTACTGTCCAGAATTGCATGGTGTTGCTTTGTACTGAGCTTAAAGGTGTTTTCACACTTCCTCTTTTTTTTCCTGGTTCTGTGCCACAACAATGTTGGCATGTGGCTTGTCAGTACAATACATACCATGACACATGCCATATCAGCCAATGACCAACACAGTGACCTACACCAGCTTTTGAATCCTTGCGTTAAGATTTTTTATGACAAATTATATCTTTATCTTGCAACCCATGTCTGAAAACTCAGCGTCGGTATTGGATATGGCCAGGTCTGTGGAATTTCACTTTCCGCAGTTTCGATGTTTGCAGAAGTTTCCTCCCAAGTTTCAGAGTTTTGGTAAAAAAATCAAAAAAAAGAAGAAGAAGAAAAACAAAAGAAACCAAGAAATGTTATTGAACATATTTTAGTGTTTTAATTTATATAACTTGTATGGTTGCTGCAATTTTAGGCTAGAGTCGTTGCATTTAAGTGAAATATATGTCTGTGGCAGTGTGTGTATAATTCATTCTTGAACTACAATTGTTTGAAAAATATTATATTTCATTTTTAGTTGAACTAATAAATATATTGAGTTTGTGTTTTCTAACGTTATTTTGTTTAAGTGGCTATTTAATAAAATGCATGTAGTTGCAAATGTTTCATTCTTGAACTACAATTGTTTGAAAAATATTATATTTCATTTTTAGCTGAACTAATAAATATATTAAGTTTTTGATTTCTAATGTTATTTTGTTTAAGCGGCTATTTAATAAAATGCATGTAGTTGCAAATGTTATATTTGTTTTACAATATTGCTTATGTAGGAAAGTTGTAAGTTTATTTTTACCATTTCTGCTTTCTTCTCTTCTACTCTACCTATTTATTTATTTACTATTTATTATTTTATAAAGCCTTGTTCATTTTGTTGCCAAGTCAGCTTTTTGAAGGTTAGTAGCTGGAGTCCTCTACAAAAGTTGCCAAGCCCACTCAGAATCTTCTTCCCGCATCAACACCTGCTTCCCCAATCCTAAATTGAGAATTTTTATTGCTAAAAGCAGTATTATCAAAACCAATTGAAGTTCAATAATGTAGATTACTTAATCAGCAGTATTCTAAATCAAATTAGTGAACACATGCGTAATTCCTTTCTTTAACTTGGAATAATGAATGGTAAATTTTCATCATTTATTATATTGCATATTAGTCTATTTAGATGATTGTTTGGTGCTTCCACAATTTAAATCTTTCTAGAATTCTACTTCCCCAATCATGCATCAGATTTAGAGTGGAATCTGAGGCAAAGTCTAAATCTCATTTAGGTAATGTTTGATGCATTGGATTCCACATTTAAATCATTTTAGGATTGTTGCAGCAAATGCACCAAAATAAGATTGCTAGCACATAAGTGCATTTACTCGAGCAATCATATTTTGGTTATATTTGTTGCAACAATCTCTCCTGGACCACAATAAACCAAAAGATATAATTATCATAGATTGGCTAGTACTTGCTAATTTGGCTGACTTGCTAAACACACATTGGCTGAATGCTACAATGTAGATGAAATAAGGTTCAAGACATTCAACAATTTGCTAATCTTAGACCGTGCAATATGTTTGGAGTCTTTGGACAGCTAAACACTTCTGTTCATCTAAGCACTTAAGGAGCACTTCCTGCATCATATAGCATGAAGAAAGACTGAAGAACAATATGAGATGACCAACAAAATGCACCAGATCAAATGAGCTGGAGCTATTTTCCTTGCAAACCGACTCATATTCTAAAGATTGCTGCAGTTGCCAAACCTCAACTCAGAAGAAACACAGATGGCTATTCAGAAACCACATGACTTATGACACATCAAGGACGTTATCCAGATCAAACCTAAAAAGGTTATATAAGCATACATTGTGTAGCATGCAGAGTACATACAAGATTGGACCATTCTGTTCATAAATTAATTGCAAAACAAATTCCCAGAACAAGGAAAATGGGAATTATTGACCTTTATACAATCATATCGATAGATGATGCCAAGAATATTAAGCAACTGTCTTTTGTACTCATGGATACGCTTGATCTGTACATCAAACATCGCATCTGGGCTGACCTGCAAGAAAAATGATCTGCTAGGATGTAAGATGAAAGATTAAGCTTCCTCCAAATACAGTTCCAGTACCAGGGGAATTTGTATGCAAACCTTCATGCCAGTCATTGCTTCAATAAACTCAGCGAGCCTAATTTTGTTGATCCTACGGACCTGAAAAGTGCAACTCATTCACAATTAACTCAATTTACCCTGTACCATATTAGTCATAACATAATGTACAAGTGACAAGATATATTGACCATTTTCCATTCTTGTTGGAGTTCTGCATCCACTGCATGATCTCGCAGTCCCATTAAGAGGTCCATATCACGGATCCAAGCATCCGTTCCAAGCCATTTTGAGATAAGACCACATAAACCAGGATTGCTAACTACAAGCCACCGACGCTGAAAATATATGATTTTGTTTTAATAAAAGGTCAGATGATTACAAAATGTTAATTTCTCACAATTCACTTTATAGTTACCACACACAAAACCAGGAAAAAGCAAATTGTTCTACAGAATTTCCTAATTGAAGACAAAAGCCTAGGAAAACATAGTTGTTAGCATAATCATATTTCAAATCTAGCTTTATATAGGACCATGCAACAAAACTAAACTTTTGCTTTGAACTCTTAGCAAATACATAAATGCAATTAAAGTTATTGGAGAAGACACTGGCTAATTTAGTATGAAAAGACACAATCATCTTATGACTGAAGTTCTTGTGAAAGAAGCAAAGATGGAAGTAGTACTAAATCAAGAACCGAATAGTATGTGTTCATTGTTTAAACTTTCAACATGTGTATCTACAGAGTTATAGAATAGTAAAACAGCTGAAATCTCTCTTTGTTCATATGTTCGAGACATGTCGAGCACATCGTGGAGACTGGAGACCATTAACCAAAAGATGCAAGCTATCACAATGCAATGTAAATGAATCTATTTCCTTGTTTCAAATCCATATAATCTTATTCTTAAATAGATGGGAAAAAACCACCTTAAGAAATCTATGGATTTATGATCAAGTTGGATAGTTCAAGACTTCAAGTGATAGTAGATAAAATTTTAAAATCTCTAGAGTCTTTGAAACAATCATGTAATTACATGTTTATGATATTTTTTAACTACACCCATGAATTAATGTTGATTTCTTATTTAAAAATCATGATAGTGTCTTATAAAACAAGCTAAAGATAATGGAATAAATATCTAAGAGCATATATTTGCCGACCTAACTCCTTGTTATCTTCTTATCATTTGTCTCACTATATGTAACCTTTCTTGTGGATTTCCTATAGTATCATTTTATGTTAATGAATGACTTTAATGTTTAATCTGATTTATTAGGCATGTTATTGTCATTTGGAATTTTTTACCTGTTTAAATTTGTCAAACATTTTATTTTGACCTTTATAGGACACAATTATCTTGATGCAGTGGCAGAGATATATTTAGAATAGACAGACATGTTTTCATTTATCTTCGTGGAAATTTCACAAGCTTGCAAGTTGCAGTAACAAGTATTGTCATAATTGTGACATTCATATTTTTGAACTAAACGATAACAGCACATACTGTATTCTCCTCATTTCATGAACTTGGAAACATAAGTTGGAGAATGAATGATTTTGAATCTTCATTACTTTGGCTATCCATGGAGTCACTACAAGTTGGATTGCTGAGATGAATGGACATCAATCAAGAGTCCCTATCATGGTATGCCAAACTGAGCCGAATCATTCAGTTCACCCCATAGCGAACCGAACCAGTGCAGAGTTGGGACGATTCCACCCATTTTTTTGGTAAATGACGGGATCCTCTCCGAACTAGGCAGTTCGGAGTGGTTCGCACTGGTTTGAACCGGTTCGGCCTCCCTCCTTTCCAATAATACAGGCTAAGGGTCCCTTTCGTGAATGTTGACACGACCCCCCATTCGTGAACTCAGGTCGGGGGTGTGCCAGAATGATATCAGAGCAGACCAGGCTCATAATCTATGTGCATTAGAAGACACCGCGGCACGAATCCATTAAGGCTAACCATGGGCCAATCGTGGTTCTTATGATTAGATTTGAATAGATTTGAACCCTTAGTCTGATGAGGACGGGCTTAAATAGGAGGGAGTATGTGAGGACTCGTGCGGGCGTGTGTTTAGTCCCACATCAGTTATTCGTTGGATGGATCTTGGGTACGTATACATACAGAATCAAGAAATCCAAATAATACCTTCCGACTAGCCTTTTTGGGTGAGTTCCTAGGTTGTTACAAATAGTATCAGAGCGAACTCGGCCCATAGCTTATATAGACCAGGGGACATTGCAGCATGAGTTCATGGAGGCTGACACGGGCCGATCGTGGTGCTTTAATTAGAATTGAATAAATTTGAACCCTTAGCCTGACGAGGACGTCGGAGCTTGAACGAGGGGAGTATGTAAGGATCCGTGCGGGCGTATATTTAGTCCCTGTTGCGCAAAACACAGGATCCAAACAGCGGATAGAACAATGCACAGAATTGAGAGAGGAAGAGGAAGAGGAAGAGAACACAGGTATTTACGTGGTTCGGCAATGTGCCTATGTCCATAGGAGCGAAACGGTTGTATCTTTCACTATCTCTCAAATAATAAGGGTTACAAGATATTTATAGTTAAACCCTAGCCCCAGAGTCTCAATCCTTATCAGCATCCCTGTTAGAATAAAACAGTACATAATTATCCCAAAGATAAACATATCACGTCGCTCCGCTCTGCTCCGTTAGAATACCAGTGAACCACTCAAATAAGAATACCACTTAATATGAACCACTTACTCTAACAATCTCCACCTTTGCGAATATTCACCCCTTAGGAGAAAAGAAAACCTGGGACACCACTTGACGCTGATGGGTTGGAACACCTCTCTAGCACCTAGAGATGTTAACCAAGTCTAAGCAATGCTTGAACTTGTCTGCAGTAACGGATTTTGTCAACATGTCTGCTGCATATTTAGAAGTGTGAATTTTTTCAAGCAATATGTCACCGGAAGAAACCAACTCTCTGATCTTATGATACCTCACATTTATATGCTTGGTTCTCGCATGATACACTTGGTTCTTCACCAAATAGACGCACTCTGACTGTCACAATGCAACTGAACTTCACCTTGCTGAACACCCAGCTCCTTGACTAATCCCATCAACCACAGTGCTTTCTTGGCAGCCTCAGCTACTGCCATATACTCTGACTCAGTCGTAGATAATGCAACTAGAGACTGAACCATGGACCTCCAACTGATAGGCCCTCCTGCAAGAGTAAATACATAGCCCGTAGTTGACCTCCTGTCATCCAAGTGTCCTGCATAATCTGCATCAACATACCCTACGATTGAAGGATCATCCTGCTGTCTGACAAACATTATACCATAGTTGGTAGTACCCCTTAAGTATCTGAAAATCCATTTGACTGCATCCCAATGTTGTCTCCCTAGATTCGCCATAAACTTGCTCACTGCGCTAATTGCATGCGCCAAATCCGGCCTAGTACAAACCATAACATATATCAGACACCCCACTGCACTAGCATATGAAACCTTTGACATGTCTTCAATTTCTTTCTCTATCTTCGGGCACTGTGAGGTAGACAATCTGAAGTGATTCGCTAAAAGTGTGCTCACTGGCTTCGCATTACCTATGCTAAACCTCTCCAACATCTTTTGTATATAACTACCCTGAGATAACCGCAATTTTCTAGAATCTCTGTCCCTGCGAATCTTCTTGGCCGCGCCAAATCCTTCATGTCAAACTCTCTACTTAACAAAGTCTTCAACTTGTTGACTTCATTCATACTCTTCGCAGCAATCAGCATATCATCCACATAAAGTAACAGAAAAATGAAACAACCATCATCAAGGCTTCTCACATAAACACAACAGTCATACTCATATCTCCTGTAGCCAATCCGAATCATGTAGGAGTCAAACCGCTTGTGAGAATACGGCTGCTTCTCTTCTTGCTTCGTCAGTATTGATAGCTTATTCCAACTGGTTTAAGGTAGTTTTTTTTGGATAAAAGACCTCAGCTTTCCGCCTTCCGGCTTTAGAGCAGTTGCTTCTCTCTAGCTGTCACCACTGCCTCGGAGACTGTTTCTACTTTCAGCCCATAAAGTGACTTTCTCAATTTACAGAATAAGTGCTCCTGTCTAGATTCTGAAAACCCTTCTAGCTGCTGCATGTAAATCTGCTCCTCCAACTCACCATGAAGAAAAGTTGTCTTTACATCCATCTGCTCTAACTCCATGTCGTAATGTGCTACCAATGCCAACACTACCTTGATGGAAGTATGTCCGACTACTGGGGAGAAAATCTCATCATAATCAATCACAGCTCTCTGTGAGTATCTCTTTGCTACCAGACATGCCTTGAACTTTTTTTCTTCTTTTTCTAATACTGCTTTCTTTTTCTTGAACACCCACTTGCATCCTATCGCTCTCTTTCCCTCCGGAAGCTCCACCAACTCTCATGTCTGATTTTTATTCAAAGATTCCATCTCCTCCATCATAGCACCCATCCATCTACTTTTATTCCGGCTGTGAACTGCCTCCTGAAAAGTAGTAGAATCTCCACTGCTAGTGATTAATGCATAGGAAAAGCCATACCTAGTTGGTGGCTTGATAGTACGCTTGAGTCTGACTGTGGCTATATTGTGATGCTCTTGATCTGCTGAGATAGAAGTCTCTGTACCCTGAACATTGTTCTTCTTGACATAACTCTCTAACTCCACCTGCACCACCTACTTATTGCTGCTGCAACTTTCTGGCACCTGCTTCTCTTCTTCCTAAGTACCTTTCAATATGGCTTTCTCATCAAAAACCACATCTCTGTTGATCACCACCTTGTTTGCCTTCGGATCCCAAAGCTTGTACCTTTTCATCCCTTTCTGATACCCCAGAAAGATACACTGTCTAGACTTCAGGTCTAACTTTGACCTCTCCTCACTAGAAATATGCACGTAGGCTGGATATCCAAACACTCTCAAACCTGAGTAGTCTACCTCATTACCTGTTCATACCTCCTCTGCAACCTTACCATCTAGTGCTGCCCTAGGTGACCTGTTAATTAAGAAGCATGCCATATTCACTGCCTCTGCCCAGAAGTTCTTTGCAAGCCCTGCATTTAACCTGAGACACCGTACTCTTTCTGCAATAGTCCTGTTCGTCCTTTCCACCATACCGTTTTGCTGAGGTGTCTTGCGTACTGTGAAGTGTCTCTTAATCCCATGCTGCTCACAAAACTCCATGAACTTTGAATCTGTGTACTCAATTCTATTGTCTGACCTGAGGCATTTGATCTTTCTTCCTGTCTGGTTCTCTACTTCAGCTTTCCACAATTTAAACTTGGCAAACGTTTCTGACTTGTGCTGCATAAAGTACACCCAAGCCTTTCTCGAAAAATCATCAATGGAAGTTACGAAATACGTATGTCCACCCCGTGATGCTACTCTGACTGGTCCCCAGACATCTGTATAAACAGTCAAGAATACCCTCTGTCTTGTGCATGGCAGTCCTGAATTGAACCCTGTTCTGTTTTCCAGGAACACAATACTTGCAGAAATTCAGTTTGCAAGTTTTAACACCCTTCAGAAGATTTCTTTTATGCAGTTCCAGCATACCATGTTCGCTCATATGACCCAAATGCATATGCCATAAGACTGTATTATAAAACTCAGACTCTGCAGCAGCAACTCCACCTACAACAGTAGTCCCTATCAACCTGTAGATGTTTTCTGCTACTTTCTGCCCCTTCATCACTATCATAGAACCTCTACTAGCCTTCATTACTCCACCTTGAGACTTGTAACAAAATCCGTTAGAGTCTAAGGTACCCAATAACATCAGATTCTTTCTCAAATCTAGAACATGTCTAATATCACACAACGTTCTAACCACACCATCAAACATAGTAATCCTGATATTCCCTATTCCAATGACTTTGGAAGATGCATCATTACCCATCAAAATAGAACCAGAATTAACTAACCTGTAGGTGTCAAACCAATCTTTATTTGGTATCATGTGATAGGAACATGCTGAATCCAGAATCCAAGAATCCGCAAGATGATCTGAACTGGATGAAACTGAAAGTATATCACCGTCACTGCTATCTGTGTCTTCTTTTACTATATTTGCAGACTTAGAGGACCCCTCACATCTATCACCATCTTTACCCTTGTTTCTCTCAGGACAATTCTGCTTTATGTGACCCTGTTTCCCACACTTGTAGCATGTTATGCCCTTCTTTTTTCTACATTTAGACCGAGATTTACTGCAATTTGATCCATTCCTTATGTTGCTTCTTCCACGCTCCTGGTTACCCTTCACCACTAAGCCTTCTCCCTGAGAACTCTCATCACTGGCTTTCTTCCTTTGATGAAAACCTAACAAGGCTCCAATGACGTCCTTTAAATCTAGGGTCTCCTTTCCCGTGGGGAGTGAAAACACCAATGCAGCAGAGAACGACCGCATTACAACATGAATTAAGACAGACGACCGAGAAAGAAAGGCGACGAGGCAATCCAACATCCCATGCCATAATGCCCGACTCAATCTACATGCTCGTTGTAATGTTCGGCTTCATCCGCTTCTTTATTTATCCACGCCCGAGAAAAGTACACACACATTTTGGGATAGAGAAAGAGGCTAAGCTAAGCCTACATAACGCTATGGGAACAGCTTTTTTTGTCCGCTTTCAGCTATGCTATATAGATGCGCTACCTTGTGAAAGAAAAGTAAGTAAGTAGCATCTAGAATAGAATCCAGAGCAGCTAAGAAAATAAAATCAAGTAGCTTGCGGGCCGGTCGTCATTGACATCAGAGTTGTAACCAAATTTTTATATGTAGAACAAGCGGGTAAAGAATGCAATAACATCAATGCTTTGTCTTCATCTTCGAACTTCACATCAACTCGCTGCAAATCACTGATAATCTGATTGAACATGTTGATATGCTGGCTTAAATCAGCACCCTCTGCCATCTTAAGACCATACAGTTTCTGTTTAAGATATAGCTTGTTCGTCGACAACTTGGACATATACCGACTCTCCAATTTCGACAAGATTGCCGTCGGAGATTCCTCGTCCATGATATGATACATCACGTCATCAGCCAGACAAAGTCGTATATTTGAAACAGCCTTCGCCTCCAATTCCTTCCACTCTGCATCACCAATGGCAGCTGGTTTCTTTCCATACCAGGCTTTCACCATATCCTGTGATACTAATAGATCCTTCACCCTCCTCTGCCATAGCCCGAAATTTTCAGTTCCATCGAACTTTGGAGAAGACATCCCAGTCATTTTATTTTTTGCAAAATAAAATAGAAAAATAGGATCTGATTAAAAATAAAAAAATACCAAATAACGCTCCTGTTCTCCGTATTAGAATGTGGGCGAGATATGCTCGGGAAACTCCTTTTCCTCTAGATCAGACGCGCGGCGGCAGCGCACACGGAGTCGGCATCCTCCTCTCCTTGCTTCTCCTCCTCTGGATCCTGCTCCTTTGTATCCTGCCACATGAGGCAGAGATCCTCTCCTCCCCTATGCACGGGATCAGGCGCGTGACGACGGACGCGGACAGTGACGGGAGAGTGTGGCGGTGGAGACGCACGGCTCCTCTTCTCTCGGCTGGATCTAGGCGCGTGACGGCGCGCGACGATGGAAGGACGCGACGGATCTCCTCTTCGCCGCTGAATCGGGGCCTCCTCCTTGCTCGTGGGGGTTTGGGCCTCCTCCTTACTTGCAGCCGGTCATGGTTGGGGGGATCTCCTCTCCTCCTTTGCTCACGTCTGGCCGGTCGTCACAGGGGCCTTTCTTCTTTCTTCCACTCGGGAGCCGTCAGAAGAACAGAGGAGAACGTTTTCGGCTTTGGGAAGAAGAAAGCACCTCCACGTGATGAGAAAAGTCTTCTCCCCCTTAAGCCCTCCCACATGAAGCACAGAGAAGCAATGTAGCACCCCCTCTGTGCCCCACGACATGACCTTCCACAGGACAATAGCACCCACGTGAAGAAGGAAACCACCCACAAAAAGACCTCTTCTCGGGATCCCCTTTCGGTTCCGCTTGGGAAGGGAAGAAGGAAGAATCACGCCTCAGCCTCCCTCACGCGTAGAACCGTACGACAGTCAAAACAATTAATTTTTCTTTTGTAACCTGCCGCTCTGATACCAGTTGTTGCGCAAAATACAGGATCCAAATGGTGAACAGAACAATGCACAGAATTGAGAGAGGAAAAGGAAGAGAACACAGGAATTTACGTGGTTCGGCAATGTGCCTATGTCCACGGGAGCGAAACGGCTGTATCTTTCATTATCTCTCAAATAACAAGGGTTACAAGATATTTATAGTTAAAACCTAGCCCCAGAGTCTCAATCCCTATCAGCATCCCTATTAGAATAAAACATTACATAATTATCCCAAAGATAAACATATCTCATCGCTTTGCTCCGCTCCGTTAGAATATCAGTGTACCACTCAAATAAGAATACTACTTAATATAAGCCACTTACCCTAACGGTCCCACATCGGTTATTCATCGCGAAAATCTTGGGTACCTATACAAGACTAAGAAACCCAAAAAATACCTTTTGGCTAGCCTTTTTGGGTGAGTTCCTAGGTTGTTACAAATGGTATCCGAGCGGACCCAACCCATAACCTAGGTGGACTTGGGGACACTGTAGCACGAGTA
The DNA here is from genome assembly GCF_051530095.1 of Phoenix dactylifera. Classification (NCBI taxonomy): domain Eukaryota; kingdom Viridiplantae; phylum Streptophyta; class Magnoliopsida; order Arecales; family Arecaceae; genus Phoenix; species Phoenix dactylifera. The sequence goes on along the minus strand of NC_143190.1, from coordinate 51,999,011 downwards.
TATTTGAGTTGACTACGAGCTGATCGTAGTATTTGTGATTGGGGAGAAGAGTATGTGAGGACCCATGCGGGCATGTGTTTAGTCCTACATTGGCTATTCGCCGAAAAGATCTTGGGTACTTATATAGGATCAAGGAACCCAAATACCTCCTGGCTAGCCATTTTGGGTAAGGTCCTATCTTGTTACAAATAGTATCAAAGCGGACCCGACCCATGACCTATGTGGACTAGAAGACATTGTAGCACGGATATATTTGAGCTGACCCGAGCCGATCGTGGTGTTTGTGATTGAATTTGAATGGATTTGGATCCTTTGCCTGATGAGAACGTCGAGGCTTGAACCGAGGGAGTATGTGAGGACCCATGCGGGCGTGTATTTGGTCCCACACCGGTTATTCGCCGCGAAGATCTTGGGTACTTATACAGGACTAAAGAACCCAAAAAATACATTCAAACTAATCTTTTTGAGAGAGGCCTTGGGTTGTTATAAATGGTATCAGAGCGGACTCAGCCTATAGCCTATATAAACTAGATGACACTGCAGCACGGGTTCACTTAAAAATTGTCATGCTTCCGACCTGAGATCGTGAGCTAGGGGTCGTGTCAACCGCCGCATACTCATAGAAAACTCTCCCCACAAGCACACAAAGCATTTCAACATGATATCATAAATATGCAGCAGAACAATTTAACTAATAATATGCACAATTTATTTCATTAACTCAACTTACAATGTCTCACAATTCTAACATTAGTCTAAGATAAAACATCAATTTAAATAAACTCTAATCTAAGATAACTTGTGTCACGATTCTTCTAGTCGCTCTTCCATATTGAAAAATTCCAGTAGGCTAGTTCTCTGAATCTAAAAAGAAATAGAAAATAGTATAATGAGCTAGAGAACCCAATAAGCAATGATTACTTTAGTTAAACAAATCAGGCAATCAAATAGATAGTAATTTACAAAATTAAGCATATATACAGTACTAATATACGAATCAAATCCTCCTTAAAATATTAAATTTTGTTCATGGATTCAGTTATTTCAAATATTCTATTTATCTTATCAATCATGAGCTATGACCACATCATCTTATGGCAGAGTCATAACGCCGACTAATCTTGCGGCGAGCTGCGCATCAACTTGCAGCAAAGTCCGTCAGGACTACTGGTCTGCTGGCAGTATATCGCTAATCATTTTCGACACAACTTTCAGAACAAATTATATGCCAACGTATTAGCCCTCATTGGCGGGGTCCTTAACATAGCCAGGTCAAAATTCAAATATTCCTAGGTTAATAATTCAGTTCTAAAATCATGCGGTGTCAAAATCAATTAATCATATCCATAATAAGATTATACATCGTCATAATATTCCAAAATAACATATTCCATAATAATATATACTATGCATCAAATTCATGCATCATGAATAATAGCACTCAAAAGTCATGAATATAATAATTTTATTATTGCTGATAAATTTAGAAAAAGTGAAACATTACTTACCTTATGAACGGAATCCAACTAACAGATCCAATTAATTCCGAAAATCCTTCTTAGAGCCTAATATCCAAAAATTATATTTTTTTAAATTTTATCATAATTATATAAAAACTTAAATTCTTACACTCTCACAGGGCTGATCAAGCGAGAGTGCTCGACAATCCAGTTAGTCCAATCAAAGTAAAATTCATCGAATCATGCTCGGACTATGGCACCTAGTTCAACAAATATCGAAGCGATCAAATCAAATAATATTTAGCAAGGGCTAGGGTGGGCGCTGACATACCGCCCGATGACCCTGGATAAAGACCCTTCATCAAGGTTGAACCAGAATCACGCAAAGAGGTACCACACTAAATCCAACATCTCTAGAGAGAATAGAGAGAAAGTCTATTAGAGAGAAACAAGAGAGAGAAAGGATGGAGAAGAGAATCTCAGTCTGGGTTCAATCAGGAATCTAGGATTGGTTGTCGATGGCATGGGTCAACCTTGATCAATCATGTCTGGTCCATGAGTTAGGAGAGACTTTGCAGAGAGAAATAAGAGAGAATAAGAGAAAGAAAGTAGGGAAGGAAGAGAAAGGAAAGAGGAACAGAGAACAAGGTCTCTCTCTAGCCAAAAAAGAAAGGGAGAGAGAAAGCATGACTGTGGACAATGATTGACGGTGGCGAGGAAAAACAGACCAAAATAGGGCTCCCGTATTTCGGACGGTTTTCCAACGATTCGCCGGCCCAAAATGGGGGGAATCCTAGCTACAATATTAGGAGAGAGAAGAAGAAAAGGAGCACATACGTCGGTCCGGTGAGGTGGTCCGGCGGCTCCTTCCAGCAATAAATCGAGAAAGAAGAAGAATTGAAAGAAGAGTTTGGAATTGGTGGCTCGATCTCGGGTGAACTCGAAGGAGGAAATCTTTAAATAGATAATCCCGGCCTTATCCAGACGACCCCAGGATCACGATGAACTTCCGATCTTCATCGTGATTGGGAAGGAAGAAGACTCCAGCCGGAGTCTTCTTCCTGATCTGCCCTCACGTGCATCACACATGAAGCCTAAGGCCAAAAATGGCTAGACAGTCAAGTGGACCGGATCAAGTCCCTGGGTTTCACACTCCCCCCTAAAAAAAATTCATCCACAATTTTCGTAACTGTAGTTTCTAAGAGTTGATAGTATTGCTTCTTCATCTCAGCTTCCAATTCCTAGGTAGCTTCTCTTTCTGACTAACGACTCCATTGCACCTTGACATAAGGAATATCACGTCTCAAAACTTGATATTTCTAGTCCACTATCCATACTAGATGTTCCTCATATGTTAGATCTTCTCTAACACATAAAGTCTTAAGCTCCGTAACATTATTTGGGTTTGGTACAAATTTCTTCAGCATGGAGACATGAAAAACATTGTGTACACCGGCAAGTGAAGGCAAGTCTATAAGGGACCTTACCAATTCTTTCCAAAATCTGAAATGGACCAGCAAATTTGGGATTCAACTTGCCTCGAATACCAAATCTTCAAATTCCTTTTGTAGGAGATATTTTAAGCAATACATGATCGCCAACTTGAAATTCTAATTCTCGTCTCTTATTATCCACATAACTTTTCTATCTACTTTGTGCAGTTCAAAGTCGTTCTTTGATGAGCTAAATTTTCTCAACTGTATGTTGTACAAGTTCAGGGCCTAGCAATCTTCGCTCACCAATATCATCACAACAAATTGAGGAACGGCATTTTCTTCCATATAATACTCCATAAGGCGCCATCTGTATGCTACTCTGATAATTGTTATTATATGCAAATTCTATCAAAGGTAGATGCTCATCCCAAGAACCCTTCATATCTATGACGCAAGCTCTCAACATATCCTCCCAAATCTGAATAGTCCTCTCTGACTGACCATCAGTCTGAGGATGGAAAGCAGTACTAAAACTCAACTTAGTCCCCAAAGCCTCATGCAAGTTTTTCAAAAATTGTGATACAAACCTAGTATCTCGATCTGACACAACGGTTACTGAGATACCATGCAGTCTCACAATCTCTTTAATATACAATTTGGCTAACCTTTCCAGACTGAACCCAACTCTAATAGGTAAAAAGTGTGCTGATTTTGTTAATCTATCCACGATCACCCAAACTACAACATTAGTGCTGGGAAGTCTTTGGCAGTCCAGTTACAAAATCCACAGTAATTTGTTCCCACCTCCATATTGGAATATCAAGGGGCTGAAGCGGTCCGGCTGGTCTTTGGTGTTCAGCTTTGACTTGCTGACATGCTAAACATTGTGCCACAAATTGAGCAATTTTCTTTTTCATGTTGTTCCACCAATACAATTCCTTGAAATATCTATACATCTTAGTTCCTCCTGGATGTACTGTATATTGAGACTAATGAGCTTCTTTAAAAACTTCCTGCTTAATTTCCAGATCTATCGGTATACAAATTCTATTCCGAAATCTCAAAGATCCATCCTCATGTATTTTGAATTCAGATTGATCCCTTGATTCCACCGATTCTCGAATCTTCAATAATAGTTGGTCATTACCCTGGGCAGCTTTAAACTTTTCTATAAGTGTCAGCTGAACTTGCATATGAGCCAATTGATCCCCTGATTCCCTGAGTCATGTAATCGGATCTCTAATTCAAGTCTCCTCACATCTTCCAAAATATGTCGTTGATTAGTAATTAAGGTGGGTCACATTTCCTATTGATTTTCTACTTAAAGCATCTACAACAACATTAGCTTCCCTAGGATGATAATTAATTGTTAGATCATAATCCTTCAATAATTCCAGTCATCTTTTGTCAAATATTTAGTTCCTTTTGGGTGAATATGTATTTTAAACTCTTGTGATCTATAAATGCATCGCACTGTACTCCATAAAGATAGTGTCTCCAAATCTTAAGAGCAAAAATCACGGACATTAGCTCTAGATCATGAGTAGGATAATTTTGCTCATAAGATTTTAATTGTCTAGAGGCATAGGACACAACTTTACCATGCTGCATCAAAACACAGCCAAGTGCTTTCCTTGAAGCATCACTGTAGATTGTGAATCCTTCATCACCTGTGGGTATAGTAAGAATAGGTGCTGTAAGTTTGTAACTAATCGTCTTTTTAATTTCTAGAAACTTCGTTCACAATCTTCGGTTCATTCAAACTTAACTCCTTTTTAAGTTAAATAAGTCAAAGGTACAGCTATACGGAAAAATTCTTCCACAAATTGCCTATAATAATCTGCCATTCTCAAGAAGTTATGAACCTTGAAAACATTGGTTGGCCTGTTCCATTGTACCACAGCTTCTACTTTTAATGGTCCATAGAAATTCTATCTCTTGATATGATATGCCCCAAAAATGCTATCTTATCCAACCAAAACTCACATTTCAATTTAGCATAGAGTTTCTCATTCCTTAAGATTTGAATAGACTAAAATATTATCAACGAATACTACAACAGATCAATCTAGAAAGGATTTAAATATTCTATTCATTAAATCCACAAATGCCGTTGGGGCATTGGTCAATCCAAAAGGCATTACTACTTGTTCCTTACAGTGATCTTATTCAATTCTCTATAATCAATGCCTAGTCTCATGCTTCCATCTTTCTTTTTCACAAACAGTACCAGAGCTCCCCAATGTGATACACTAGGTCGTATAAAACCTTTGTCCAGTAAATCTTGCAACCGATCTTTCAACTCAGCTGGGGCCATTCAATAAGGGGCTTTAGAAATTGAACCCAAACTAGGTACTAGATTAATAATAAATTCAATTTCTCTGTCCAGCGGCAATCTTGGTAAATCCTCGAAAAAGACATCCAGAAATTCATTCACTATAGGAATATCCTCTATCTTTAGTTCATCTTGCTGAGATGAATGCTAAAGAAAGGATGTAGAGGTTATCTGGCTTTGGTAATTGATATGCGACAAGATGAATTAAAGATAGAGGATATTCCTATAGTGAATGAATTTTTGGATGTCTTTTTCAAGGATTTACCAGGATTGCTGCCGAACATAGAAATTGAATTTATTATTAATTTAGTACCTGGTTTGGGTCCAATTTCCAAAGCCTCTTATCGAATGGCCCCAACTGAGTTGAAAGAATTGAAAGATCGGTTGCAAGATTTACTAGACAAAGGTTTTATATGACCTAGTGTATCACATTGGAGAGCTCCGGTACTGTTTGTGAAAAAAAAAGATGGAAGCATGAGACTATGCATTAATTCTAGAGAATTGAATAAGATCACTCTAAGGAACAAGTACCCTTTACCCCAAATAGATGATTTATTTGATCAACTGCAAGGTGCACAGGTTTTCTCTAAAATTGATCTCCACTCAGGATACCATCACCAGAAGAACAAATTAGAGGATGGACCTAAGACTACATTCAGAACTTGTTATGGGCATTATGAATTCTTAGTGATGTCTTTTGGATTGACAAATGCCCCAGCAGCTTTTGTGGACTTAATGAGCAGAATATTTAAATCCTTTCTAGATTGATTTGTTGCGGTATTCATTTATAATATCTTAGTCTATTCAAAAGGTAAAGAAGAATATTAGGAACATTTGCAAAGCGTATTTCAAATCTTAAAGAATGAGAAACTCTATGCTAAATTGAAGTGTGAGTTTTGGTTGGATAAGATAGCATTTTTGGGGCATATCATATCTAGAGATGGAATTTCTGTGGATCCAATAAAAGTGGAAGCTGTGGTACAATGGAGTAGGCCAACCAATGTTTCCAAGGTTCAAAGCTTTTTGGGAATGGTAGATTATTACAGGTGATTTGTGGAAGAATCTTCCTATGTAGTTGTACCTTTGACTCGTTTAACTTAAAAAGGAATTAAGTTTGAATGGACCGAAGATTGTGAACGAAGTTTCCAGGAATTAAAAGGATGATTAATTACATCACCTATTCTTACTATACCCATAGGTGATGAAGGGACTTAGCTGTGTTTTGATGTAGCATGGTAAAGTCGTGGCCTATGCCTCTAGACAATTGAAATTTTATGAGCAAAATTATCCTACTCATGATCTGGAGTTAGCGGCTGTAATTTTCGCTCTTAAGATTTGGAGACACTATCTTTATGGAGTACATTGCGAGGTATTTACAGATCACAAGAGTTTAAAATACATATTCACCCAAAAGGAACTAAATATGAGACAAAAGATGGCTAGAATTATTGAAGGATTATGATCTAATGATTAATTATCATCCTAGGAAAGCTAATGTTGTAGATGCTTTAAGCAGAAAATCAATAGGAAATGTGGCCACCTTAATTACTAATCAAATGACATATTTTGGAAGATGTGAGGAGACTTGAATTAGAGATCCAATTACATGGCTCAGGGATTCAATTGGCTCGTATGCAAGTTCAGCTGACACTTATTAAAGTTGCCCAGGGTAATGACCAACTATTATTGAAGATTCGAGAATCAGTGGAATCAAGGGATCAATCTGAATTCAAAATACATGAGGATAGATCTTTGAGATTTCGGAATAGAATTTGTATACCAATAGATCTGGAAATTAAGCAGGAAGTTTTTAAAGAAGCTCATTAGTCTCAATATACAGTACATCCAGGAGGAACTAAGATGTATAGATATTTCAAGGAATTGTATTGGTGGAACAACATGAAAAAGAAAATTGCTCAATTTGTGGGACAATGTTTAGCATGTCAGCAGGTCAAAGCTGAACACCAGAGACCAGCCGGACCGCTTCAGCCCTTTGATATTCCAATATGGAAGTGGGAACAAATTACCATTGATTTTGTAACTGGACTGCCAAAGACTCCCCAGCGCTAATGATGCAGTTTGGGTGATCGTGGATAGATTAACAAAATCAGCACACTTTTTACCTATTAAAGTTGGGTTCAGTCTGGAAAGGTTAGCCAAATTGTACATTAAAGAGATTGTGAGACTGCATGGTATCTCAGTAACCGTTGTGTCAGATCGAGATACTAGGTTTGTATCACAATTTTGGAAAAACTTGCATAAGGCTTTAGGAACTAAGTTGAGTTTTAGTACTGCTTTCCACCCTCAGACCAATGGTCAGTCAGAAAGGACTATTCAAATTTTGGAGGATATGTTGAGAGCTTGCGTCATAGATATGAAGGGTTCTTGGGATGAGCATCTACCTTTGATAGAATTTGCATATAACAATAGTTATCAGAGTAGCATACAGATGGCGCCCTAAGAAGCATTATATGGAAGAAAATGTCGTTCCCCAATTCGTTGTGATGATATTGGTGAGCGAAGATTTCTAGGCCCTGAACTCGTATACAGTTGAGAAAATTTAGCTAATCAAAGAACGACTTCAAACTACACAAAGTAGACAGAAAGGTTATGTGGACAATAGAAGACACGAATTAGAATTTCAAGTTGGCGATCGTGTATTTCTTAAAATATCTCCTACAAAAGGAATTTGAAGATTTGGTATCGAGGCAAGTTGAATCCCAGATTTGTTGCTCCATTTCAGATTTTGGAAAGAATTGGTCGCTTATAAACTTGCCTTACTGCTTTCACTTGCTGGTGTACACAATATTTTCCATGTCTCCATGCTGAAGAAATTTGTACGAGACCCAAGTTATGTTACGGAGCTTAAGATCTAACATATGAGGAACATCTAGTACAGATAGTGGATTGGAAATATCATGTTTTGAGACGTGTTATTCCTTATGTCAAGGTGCAATGGAGTTGTTAGTCAGAAAGAGAAGCTACCTGGGAATTGGAAGATGAGATGAAGTACCATCAACTCTTAAAACTCATCAACTCTTAGAAGATACATGTGCGATGCACGTGAGGGTAGAATGGGAGTTAGACTATGGCTGGAGTCTTCTTCCTCCCCAATCATGATGAAGATCGAAAGTTCATTGTGATCGAGGAACCGTCCGGATAAGGCCGAGATTATCTATTTAAATACCTTCGAGTTCACCTGAGATCGAGCTATCGATCCCAAACTCCTCTTTCGGTTCTTCTTCATCGACTTGTCACCAGGAGGAGCTGCTGGACCACCTCACCGGACCAAGGTGTCTTCTTCTTCTCTCTCCTAATATTGTAGCCAGGATTCACCCCATTTTGGGCCAGTGAATCGCCAAAAAACCGTCCGAAATAGGAGAGCCCTATTTTGGTCTATTTTCCCTCACCGTCGTCCGCCGTCGGTCATCGTCCACCGTGGGCGGCCGTGGGTCCCTTGACCCCAGGCATCACCACAGTCACACTTTCCATCTCCCTTCTTCCTTGGCTAGAGAGACCTTGTTCTCTCTTACTCTTTCCTCTCTCCCTTCCCTACTTTCTCCTATTCTCTCTCTTATTTCTCTCTCTACAAAAGTTTCTTTCTCATGACTCATGGGCCAGACATGTTGATTGATTTAGGTTGACTCGTGCCATCGACAACCAATCCTAGATCCCTGACTGAACCCAGACATATTTTCTCTCTTCTCCATCCTCTCTTATTTCTCTACAAACTCTCTATTGTCTCTAAAGACGTTGGATCTAGCATGGTACCTCTCTGTGTGATCTGGTTCAACCTTGGTGAAGGGTCATGATCCAGAGTCGTCGGAGGCGTGTCAGCCCCAACCCTAGCCCCCGCCAAATATTGTTAGATTTGATCGCCTGATCTGTGTTGAACCATCAATGTCCTAGTCCGAGTATGATTCGATGAATTTCACTTTGATCGGACCAACCGGAGTGTCGGACACTCCTGCTTGGTCAACCCTATGAGGATGTTAGAATTTAAGTTTTTTTATATAATTATGATAAAAATTTAAGAAAAAAATATAATATTTGGATATTAAGCTCTAAGATGAATTTTCAAGAAGATTAATTAGATCTGTTAGTTGATTGCATTTGCAAGGTAAGTAATGTTTCACTTTTTCTAAATTTATTAGCAATTATAAAATTAATATATTCATGACTTTTGAGTGGTATTATTTATGATGCATGAATTTGATGCATAGTATATATTATTACGAAATATGTTATTTTGGAATATTATGATGATATATGATCTTATAATGGATATGATTAATTGATTTTGACGCTGCATGATTTTAGAACTAAAATATGAACCTAAAACTATTTGAATTTTGATCTGGCTATGTTGAAAACCTCGCCAATGGGGGCTAATACGTTGGCATATGATTTGTCCTGAAAGTTGTGCCCAAGATGATTAGCGACATACTACCAGCAGACTAACGGTCCTGAAAGACTTTGCAGCAAAATGATGCGCAGCTCACCGCAAGAAGATTAGTCGGTGTTATGACCCTGCCACAAGATGATGTGGTCGTAGCTCAGGATCGGTAAGATGAATTGAATATTTGAAAGAATTGAATCCATGAACAGAATTTAATATTTCAAGAAGGCTATACCGACCATACCGACGTACCGGTGGACACTGGTACCGGTACTATACCGAACCGAACCGGTACTGTACCGGTTCGGTTGGTTCGGGCCAAAAGCCAAAAAAACTTGAGGTCGGTATGTGCCGGTATCGGCCGGTACGGGTCGGTACGAGCCGGTACCAGTCAGTACGGGCCGGTACCAGTTCAGTACGGACCGGTACCGACAGGTACGGATTGCGAATAGTCGAAACCGAAAAATATAGCTATACCGTACCGGTTCCGTCCGGTACCGGTACGTACCGGCCCGTACCGACCTGTACCGATCGGTACGGCAGACCATGATTTGATTCATATATTGGTATTGCATATATGCTTATTTTCTGTAAATTATTATCTATTTGATTGCCTGATTTGTTTAGCCAAAGTGATCATTGCTTACCGGGCTATCTAGCTCATTATACGAATTTTTTTTTATAGATTCAGAGAACTAGCCTACAGGAATTTTTCAATATGGAAGAGTGACTAAAAGAACTGTGACACAAGTTATCTTAGATTAGATAACTTAGATTAGTGTTAAAAATGTGAAACATTGTAAGTTGAGGTAGTTAATGAAATAAAAATTGCATATTATTAAATTATTTGCTGCATATTTATGATATGTTGAGATGCCTTGCATGAATGTGGAGAGAGTTTTCTATGAGTATGTCGCGATTGATGCGACCCCTGGCTCGCAATCTCGGATCGGAGGCATGACAATTATTATATGTGAGGACCTATGCGGACGTGTGTTTAATCCCACATCGGTTATTTGCTAGATAGATCTTAAAAAATTATATAGGATCAAGGAACCCAAATAACACCATCTGACTAACCTTTTTGGGTAAGACCCCGAGTTATTACAAATGGTATCAGAGCAGACCCCGACCTATGGCCTATGTGGACTAGGGAACACTGTAGCACAGGCTCATTGAGGCTAACCACGGGCTAATCATGGTGCTTATAATTAGATTTGAATGAATTTGAATCCTTAGCCTGACGAGAATGTCACAGTTTAAATGAAGTATGTGAGGACCCGTGTCAAGACTTCTTATTTTTCCTTTTCAACCGCTCCCCGTTTCGCCAAAAAATAGATGATTTCAATGATTGAAGAATCCAACCCAAAACAAGGTAAGGTGGCTCTCTCCACCTCACTTCTTCTTTTTTTTCTTTTTATCATCAAAAAATGCTGAAAAAATAGAATATAAGAAAAGGTCATGCCAAAATTTTTAATTTTGCAAGATTTCATGATATATTGTATATCTATGGACGATCTACACAATGAGACTAAAATCTTTAAGTTTTGTTAAATCTATAATTTTTTTAAATTAAAAATATATTTTGGATTCAAAAATAAAAAATAAAATCTAAAAAATAGCTATAAAATTAGAAGCTTGTTTGGGAGCATGCAAGCTACTCTCCACCTAAATTTGGTATTTATTTATTCAAGTTTGAATGCGATCATATGCACCATGGCCTAAGTCCAATTTTAGAGCAATTCCATGGTAATGCAGAAAAATCACTCCAAAACATCAAGAAGCATCATTTAAGGTGCATCAGGTAATAAAAACATCAAAAGGCATCAAGAAACATCAAATTAGACTTAAATCATTAAAAAATTAAAACAATGATTACTTTTTATTAAATCTTAAAAAATTGAAAAAACAATGGCATGCCTGTTCGGAACCGGCACGCTACACTGTACCATGTGGGTATGGTATTGAAAAAGTATCGTGCTAAATTGATAACCAACCGATACAGATCACGATACAGGTTCGGCTAACCTTGGTCCCTATTCTAGTTCTATTATGCAGGACGTCCATATAAAACAATATTTGACAACCCGATACTATGCACCATACAAGATGGAGAAGCTGTATCAGCTCTTCAAAAGGTGATAGCTCCTTGATTGAACGAACCTAATGCCTAGTAAATAAATCACATGTGAAACATATGAAAGAAGCAAGACCTACAGATGCCATAACTGTTTGGTAGTGCCCCAAAAAAATATTATCTAAAGAAAGATGGCTTATCAGTATACTTGTAGATCTCAATCATGGAAGGCTCTTGCTTGTGCAATTTTTTTAAGTTGCTAAGTCTATAATGATCAGTAAAACCTCTATAATATCCAAAAGGTGTTCATGACGCCATTGGTCACATGATGACCTTTCTAAAGCCTGATACCTCTTGGTCGCATTTCATAATCTTTATAAAACACAATATGTTCTTTAGGTCATACTATAATATCGGGTAAAGGATATGCTACAGTATGCAATTGATGACATACAGGTCTGGGAAGAAGAAAGGGAGACTCTAGAGCCATCAGAACCCGGCTAGCTCAAATCATCTCGCAATAATTAGCGATGATGATAATGATAATTCAAGTGATAAGTCAAGAGGCCTAAGTGGATAGGAAGGGCATTTTGAAGGTGGTGGTGGTGGTGGTTATTCTCAGGGATGCCGTCCATTCACTGACGAGGCAGAATTTACATATGCCACAAATGATAGGGATCACGTAGCCTGGACCAAAACCAGATATGTCAGGGAGACGTCCTACAAAAGTAAAGGAACTGGGGGCGGCGCAGCCGATGGCCCACATGATCAAGGTTATAGGGACAAGTACGTAAAGAGGTTGGACATCGTTCATGGGTAGGAGGATTATATGCATACCTGATACATTAGAAAGTGGTCTGATGGAAAAGATTAGATAGAAAAAGGGAGATGAGCAGTACTGGAAGAGCAATCCACAAGACTTGGATGGTGGTTGTGATGTTTTTCCTAGGGACAAGTACATAGAGAGGTTGGACAATGTTCACGGGTAGAAGGATTATATGCATACCTGATAGATACATTAGAAGGTGGTCCGATGAAAAAGATTAGACAGAAAAAAGGAGATGAGGAGCAGTACCGGAAGAGCAATCCACAAGACTTGGATGGTAGTTGTGATGTTTTTTCTTGGGGGGTCCACGAGTATAGGGAAACGTCCACCTTGAAGGGATTTATATTGACTTAAAGGGTGCCCAGGGTCGGCCCAACCCTTAGGTGACTGAGGTGATTGCCTAAGGCCCCAGCCTAAAGAAGGCCCCCAGTGAGTTCGTCTTGGGCCCCAAGCCGCCCCCTCTAAGACCGCAAAAATTCCGGTCCTCTGAACAGAACCCTAAAAGAAGCAAACGAAAACAGAGAGGAAACAAGAAACCCTCTCCTTTTCTCTTCCTCTGCTTCTCCCCCAGAAACATCTTCCCTATTCCTGGCCTTACCGTTAGGGTTTCCACCTCCCATCGGAATTCCCCCATTTCTTCCTTTCTTCCTTGATTTATTCTTCGAATTTGATAGCCATGTGGATTGATGCTGCGTGGCTGCTCCTGATTTCATCGACCATCTGTTCATTTCTTTCTTTGTTTCTTTTTTTTTTTGGTGAGGAGAGACGATTAGTGGAGATAGGCGCAATATGGCTGGTTGGTGCTAGATTCTTCTACGAGGAGGGGAGATTTTAGATAGATTTCAGGGTCATGGTTGTTGGTCCTGAATAAGGTTAGATTTGGGGCTGAGAGATGAGTTGCTTTGCTTGCATGACCTATCGTCAGAAGGAAGCTAGAAGGAGGCTCAGTAATGCCCCGGTCCTTGTCCGGCCTCGGTGATTCCTTAGGTATGCTGAAGTGTTTCGAATCTTTTTCTTGTCAAAAAATGGCGGTCTTTCCTCTTTTGGCATGCCAAATTCTTTAAATTTTAAGGACATCATTTATGTTCTTTAGGTATGTTGGCATTCATCACTTCCTTTTTCTTTAAGAGTATTTTGATTTTTTTTTCTTGGGAAAAATATTTACATCTGGCTCCCCCTTTGGCATCCTAGTTTCTTTTTAGTTTGAAGGTTGTTCTGAAACGTTTGTTCTTTTCTAGGAAATTTGTTTGCAAAGTTCTTATTTCTCCCTCTATTTAATGCCCAGATTTGGAGAAGAAGGCACCTTCGCCAGCTGGAGACAAGAGAAAGTTTTTATTTCTTCCATCAGCTAGTTGCTTCATCGTATTTTCCTCATGGTCATATACTTGACTATAAGCAGTTATTATAAATCTTTCTATTTGTTTTATGTTTATGTACTCTTTCATACCCTCCACCTTTCAGATTGCTTGACCCAAATCTAAGCCATTCTCAAACAGTGCGGTCTTCACTGCATATAAACAAACTTTCTCAATGGTTCAAATGTTTGTCTTTGACTCTTTTCCAACTCTCTTTCTTATTTTGCCACATCTTCATCTCCATATCTTTTTCTCTGTTAAACATTGCTCTCATGTATCTCCTTCGTTATTTGCCCCCTAATTTTATCCTTGTTCTTCTGTCACTCTTCTTATATCTCATTGATGCCTTAACTTGCTCCAATTACACCACTTGGAAGTGCAGCTCTACGGCTGCACAGAGTTCTCCAGGGTTTGATTATACCAAGAACAAATTTATCTATATTTCCAATCCTTTGTAATATTGCAGCAAGATAAATAGTCACTCCACTTTGTCTTGGGGTATTGGCTCCAACTCAAAACTACTCCGATTATGTTCTCTTTGCAGTTGCATTTCAAGCTTTGCATTACTCCAGGTATTGAACTTATTTTAGAACTCTCTCCTAAAGCACCCTCTTCATAATTGCAAATTAGCAAATAATCCTGACATAATTGTAACATGTAAACATCATCCACTGACATGATTCCTACTGATGTTTGTAGCTACTTTATTTGTAATATGTGTAGTGTGTTGAGGGTTGATGTAAATATCTTGCTAGTATCAAAACTTAGAAGTTACTCAGCTTATGATTCAATCTTGGTTTGGTAATTGGTTCCACATGTAAATCTTTAAAGTTGTAAATACTTTTCTCCTGGATTAATGCCCATAAAAAAATCTTCTGATCCATTAATTGTGTGACTGAGCAGGGCCGGCTCAATCCTTAAGCAACTGAGGCGATCGCCTAAGACCTCAGCCTAAAGAAGGCCCCTCAGTGAGTTTGCCTTAGGCCCCCAAATGCATTGGGCTGCCCATGAGGGTGCCATGGCCCCCTAGCACCCCTCTAGCTCTACCCCTACATTCATGGGCTGAAGACCAGTTTATGGATATCAGATTTTCCCTTGCTCCTCCCTCATAAATCCCATGTCTTCTAAGTTCACCCTTCCACTAGAATCTAGGCATGTTTTTCTAACATGTCTTGCCAACATAACTGAACATAACAACACCTTCTCCTAAGGTCACATTTCCAAGTATTTTAGAATGTTGTGCAACAACAAGTCATTTCTAATTAAAATTACTTTTTTGTACTCTAATGATCTCTAATAAATATAGATATGTTGATGTGCCTCTAATTGTTCCAAGCATTTTAACTATAAAAGAAAAATATTCGAATTGCAGATATCAATGCACATAATAGTTTGTACCTGGGTAACACCATTTGTCTTGTAGTGGAACTTTTGTGGCCAAAGCTCATAAAAGTCCTGCAGAAATCCTCTTATAGAGAAATCAGAAAACAAATGCTGAACTTTAACCATAGCGCACATTAAGCATTTACGTATTAAGTTATGAAATTCATAGGAGACTGGTGTGGGATAAAAGGGTTTCAGTTTATCCATTAGAATTTAGGGTCAAAACTGTCAATTGATGCATTATGATATTGAGATTGCAGAATCATGAAAATTAAGCCAAAGTCTGGTCTAAGACTTAATCTGTCAATCAAAGAACCCTCATTGGTTTCTTTTTTTTTTTTGACCTGTATAATGGTTCTCTTTCTACTCGCCAGAATGATCAGAAGCAAACATACAACAGTAAAATGATAGCACTGCAGAAATTAAGGCAGTAAAATTACTTTTTCAATTTGATATAGACTATCGATCAGGATTTTGAATTAGGTCATACAAAGCTTACCTTAAATACTTTTGTCTTCAATATATCTAAATGAACACGGGAGACTCCGTTAACAGTATGGCAACAAACAATTGATAGGTTGGCCATCCGAATACTCTGCAGGAACAATAAACTAAATCAAATTTTTAGCATACTCAAAAGAAATCTTACACAAATATGAAAGATAAATACTGGCAGAGTGCCTGCATATTTATTCAGTATGTGAAAGCCTAGGATACCTGGATACTGCAAAATGCATGCCATGCCCATATTCGATATGTATCAACTATCAAGTACCGATAATTGTTGGCTGTGGCTAGGATACTTGTTTTAAGATCCTGGATATACAGGGGACACTTCTTGGATAACTCCAAATATGAGGGGACGAGCTTTATATGCATGCATGCGTGTATGTTTATATATATAGATACATAAAGTTTGACCCTTTATTGATGGACATGATGGACAGTTAATTTTAAAGCTTGCGATATCGATGTTATTGCATGGACCATGTACTATGTTGTTGTGGTGACCTACTAAGCTTTATGAATGTATATGTATGTCTGTGTATGCATATATATTTCCGCTGTATCATACATGTATTTATTGTTGTATACTAGCCATATTTATCCCTTTATAAATATTTGCTGAATCTGCTTATTTGTGTTGTATCCATATCTTGTATTCATGTAAAAGCATCATCAAGAAAGAGATATATGCTTAGTAAAAAATGCAGATATAAAATTTTTGGAGAAACGTTATCTCACAATATAATAGTGTGAAAACTGGTCATCATCTATCAAAAATGCTTAGTGTGAACTATAACTATCATTTAGAATATAAAATAGATGATATATAAAATGTGCCAAAAGAATTTCTTTAAAAAAATGTTGATATACCTTCACAGCACCTTCCTCAACAATTGACATCCGGGAGAGGCGGTTAAAATCAAGCCCAAAATGCTTTTTCAACTCCTCCACAAATGAAAGGTTTATGTCGAATATTATCTGAGCAAAAATAAGCAAAGTAATAATTTGTTATAATTTTTGGCATAGAAGTCGAGAACAATTACATACGGCAAACATAAATAGAAAAATAAGTTAAAAATATTCTAAAGTCTAAACAGACAAAAGTCGTTCACTGAGCATGCAAATATGGTATAAATGATAAAATGTGTTGACATATTTGCAGCCTAGAATAAACCCATCAATTGCCAAGGCAAGACCACTACAGATATACAAATATTTCTTTGATACTCACTTGTAAATGACGTGGAAGAACAAAGCCAAGTAGATCAACTGGAATTTTCTCTAGTCCCTCAGGAACTACAGTGTGAGTTGTGCAGGAGAAAATTTTGCATACAATATCCCATGCCTGCTTCCAACTGAGAAGCTCTTCATCAACAAGGACCCTCATAACCTCAGGGATTGCAAGGGATGGGTGAGTATCATTTAGCTGCAGGGCCACCTGGCAGTTTCAGCAGCCCAGTGAATAAGACAAAGAATCTTATAAAACAAGCATGAATCCTGCAACACAGGAATATTAATTTTCAATATATAATATATTGAACAAACCTTCTCAGGGAACTGATTGAAGTCATTATGAGAATCTTTAAATCTCCGAATGATGTCCTGAACTGATGCCGAGACAAAGAAATATTGTTGCTTTAACCGTAGTTCCTTGCCCTATATTATTGGATTGGAAGATAGAAGAGGTGTTTCATTTATATGATTATTGATAAATGTATTTGCATCATATATCTACCAGGTAGGAAAAATATTAACTTAAGACATTATTGACATTGAAAAACATGAAAAATATCATGCACACGTCATACATCTTTAAGTATTTTGTTTTAAATTTGTTTACAAAGTCCAACAATAACCATCTTCACAACACACCTTTCCTCTCAAGAAGAAAGGAGAAGTAGAGAACCACAAATGCATATGAAGGAACAAGAGGACCTGAACTATATAATATGAAAAATCAAATTGTTAGATGATCTTGAGCAGTAACCAGAAGTGTTAAGATGATTTTTGGAGACTTTGATGTACAGATCTAAAGATGGAATCTACATATATGCAGAAGATGATTTTCCCACGAATCTCATGACTCATCAAGACCACATTGAATGATTGACAGTTCGGCAATACCTTTTTAACACCCAAAATTTGAATTTTATGGTCAATGGATGTTTAGGAGCCTGCCAGACATTCCATGGGAGGTTGAGGACTCCAAAAATTGTATTCACTTTTATGCCATTATTGCTGTTATACTATGATAACTTAGTATTTTAGGATATAATACATTAATGCTCAAGCATGACATCTCTATAGTTTAAAGTTCCTCATTCTGCCATGCGTTTTAATACTTATTACTTGGTACCCTAACCATTTAATGTCTTACTGTTGGAGCTAATGAATGACTATGGTGTAATATCAACCCCATATTACCTTAGATAATATACTGCCCTGTATTTAGAATGCATATTATTTGTTGCATTTAACTGTTGGAGCTAATGAATAACTATGGTGTAATATCAACCCCATATTACCTTAGATAATATACTGCCCTGTATTTAGAATGCATATTATTTGTTGCATTTAATCCTTTTTTCTTCACAAAGCAACACCTATGAGCCCTAGAAATTTAAAATGGTTTAATCAATAAAAATGCTGCTATACATGTGTATATTAAAGTGCATCCATCCGCCAGTTAAAAGGCTTGCATGCTATTGCATGATAGTGTGTAACAAGTGCTGGTATGCATGCAATACATAATGTCAGTGCTTGACTAGCATGGCACCAACATATAGCACTTAAAATCCTGCAATTCATGCTATGTCATCCAAGAGCAAAGCCTCCTATCTACTTAAGCATTATGAATTCTGAGACCAATGGCAATATTATGAGTCTTCAAGAATCTCAGACCATATGTAGATTCTTCAAATGTGTCCTCTATCTTCTCTATGCTCAGTTTTCAGAGAGTGATTTCTAAGGAAATTTGTGTACCTATCCCTGTGATATCCTATAAATTTTTAAGAGCTTGGTCCTTAACAATTTAACACTCCTCATCAAGGTTCGTCGTCTTGGTACCGGACCCCATACCAGTTCCACACTAGCACAGTGTCGGTATGGTATGGGGTGTTTTGGCATACCAAGTATCGTTACGCTATCTGTACTGAGTACCGCTACCAAACCGATACAGTATGGTATGCTCCATACCACTCAGTTCAGGCTAGTATGGTATACCATGCTCATGCTGCTTTCCAGCATTTTCTCCTGCATCTCTGATGGCTCCAATTTTTTTTCTGTTCAAGGCTGTTGCAAAACCACTTCATTTTATTGAAATCTGTAGAATGCCTGCAAGAAGCGTAGCTAGAAAACAAATGCAATGGAACTGCTATTTTTTATTGCATGCCCTAGTGCTAATAAGCCCACTACAACAAAGGTTGTTCGCAAATAGCTCCTTGACAAGATAGGTCAATGGACAACGGCCTATAAAAGAAGGTTCTCCAGGCCCACTACCCTCTTTTCTACCAACATGTCTGTTTAGGCATTTGGTAAAAATTCTGATAGTAAATTCTAGTGTAAGCCATCATATTACTTCAAATGGATTTAGTTTAGCTTATTTCTCTCAGCACACTCAAGTAGAGATATCTCCTGCTCATTAGATATGCAACTTGGGTTGTGCAACCTGAACCTAACCTGCCCAACCCACTCATTAAACCAACCCCAACCTAACCCAAACCCAATAAATAAACAATTTAATATTTATGTTACAAATTTATATTAAAGTTTTACATAAAATACTTAATTTTAACTATATATATCCCCAATTCTTTATAGATTGCATAAACAGACCAAAATAAGAGCCCAACCAACCAAGTACTAATCTAACGAGTTCCTTATTTCCATCTA
Organism: Phoenix dactylifera; assembly: GCF_051530095.1. Classification (NCBI taxonomy): domain Eukaryota; kingdom Viridiplantae; phylum Streptophyta; class Magnoliopsida; order Arecales; family Arecaceae; genus Phoenix; species Phoenix dactylifera. The sequence goes on along the minus strand of NC_143190.1, from coordinate 51,979,342 downwards.
CAGCCATTGTGTCAAAAAAGAATTCCTTGTATACATGCATACCTGATAACCTCGTCCATATCTTGAACATTTTTATTAGACGAATTTTATACCTCGGGCAACTCCTTCGCAACTTTCTCCATAGCATCTTTGTTCTTCGGTTACACTGTATTTCTATCTTTCCTGTGAAAGGGATTAGACTTCATCTACTCTCTCTCTCAAAAAAGTATATGTTTTCCTATTTTTCCATAGCTGTTCCAGCATCTTTGACAACTTCATCTATGGTGTGAAGAATCCTCTAAAGTAAAGGCCCCTGCATAAGTTAATAAGAGCCAAAGCATATCAACAATTATGTAAATCATCCTATTATAATCTCCTGCTTTTGATAATTCATCTAAGATAACCTATCATTAGTAACTACTCAGCAACCACCAGTAACCACTTCTATGGAAAGCCACTACTCACCTATAAACAGAGATATATAGCCACGAAAAATAAAAGAAAGAGATCATCAAGATCCTCATCTCAATCTAGGATAAATTCTGATGCCCAAAGCTTTCCACCATATTCCTGGATACTTGAAGTCTTGAAGACTTAAAGGACATCATCTAAATACTAAAGGTGAAGGTCTTAGCCAAACAAGTTTAAGAACCCAACACCACCTGTTTCACTTTTTTCATATATCTATATCTTTTAATCTGGATGCCTTATATTATGAGCTGAAACTCCATAATTAGGGGAATCCTGAAGCATGCAGTAGTAAAAATCTTGATGCCTTCTACCAGTACCATTGACCAGCCAAAGTATTACCATTATGTGATTCTAGTGTTGTATTTCCTTGTAAAAAAAAGAACAAACCTGTCTCGAATATATTCTCAATTTATATAATAAAAATAGTGTTACTTCATTTGCTTACTGGGCTACCAAAAACTAAACAAGTGAAAAAGTGGGTCAAAATAAATCTAAGAAAAATTTGGGATTAAAAGTTGCCTTTTATCGAATCTTTATCGAATGTGGTCACCAACCCCACCTTGGCACATGGATAGCCCCACCACCCAGGTGTCATTAGGATGAATAATCTTGGATGAAGACTCTACCGATCAATTAAACAACCACTAAAGTATGATAAGCATCTTCCATGAAAGTAAAGAATTGTAAATTTGAATACCAGTTATAAAGGAATGATAAAAGGCTTCTTAAATTAGAATATTTCAAGACATATTTCTAGATGTAATTATGACAAAAAATAATCTGACATTTCACAGAGAGAACACAAAACCACCTGATATGATCGATCATCAGGATATAGAACACTACTAATTGTCTCAGCTTTCTGCCTGTTGATAACAGCATTAATATAGTCTCCTGTATCATAAGATTCCTGCCAAGATATGGAAAGAAACAATAGTCAGGTTGTTGTAAAAACCAGACTTGAACCTGATTTTTTTAAGCAATTGCAAAAGGTTTCTAAATATCACAAAACAGGAATGACAAAAAGAAAAAGAAAACTTGCCATCTAGGAATACACTCAAGTAATAGCAAAAAACACACAAGCAATAAGTATCAGCACCAATACAAAAACTGCCGAATCACGGACCATTTACACGACACCATTATAATTGGAAAACAATCGGATATCACTCCTACCTGGCTCCACAAAAAAAAAAAAACAAAAGAAAGTATACTATGGTCACAGCGGTCATTGGTATTTGCTAAAAAAGCAGCATTCAGTGTAGAAACACTTTTATGTGTAGTTTTTACATGTATGTATCTATATTTTTAAGTCAATCTCTAAATAATATGACAAGGTCATCTTATTAAATTTTACAGATCCCAGCACATGTGTTTGTGTATCCATCATTTGCCACTGTAACCAGGATGTAGATAGGAAAGGAAAAAATTGTTAATCATGGGAGAAAAGTTTCAAAGAGACACAGTAACATCTGTAAATCTTACAAATTAATTTTAATATAAGTAGAAAATAATATGCAGGATAACAGCTCTTGCAACTCTATCATATTGGACAAGAAGAAAAATCAGAAACCATCCTTACCATATCATACAGGTCACTAGGTTTAGCTGACCATAGGCGGAGATTAATAGTATTTCTTGTCCCATAGCCAGGTATTGGGTTGTCATAAGCAACAGCCTCAACCTATGAAGAATATAATGGATTATAGTGGCTGAATAAACATCAGGCAGTCTGGAGATGTTGTGACATCATTAAAAAATCCCTGCTATTTAGAGATATGCACAATAGACATGCAGATTCATACAATCAAAGAGCTAAAATAGGGAAACTATAAACTCAAAAATGTAATTACCGTCTCTCCAGGAACCCAAACTTTACACTTGCCACCATTAAAATCCTTCTCTTCAACAGTCCCATAGAACTAGTATGTCCATCAAACCAAAATAAGAAATAACATATACATATAAATGGGTTGAAGAAAGAAGTTGGAATTCTTAGCCTTGTAGAATAAATTTGATACAGACAAAGACAATACAACATAAGTTAATTGCGAACCTTCACTGCATACGAAACAGGAATGCGCTCTGTTTCCCAAGGGTTTCCAAAATTCAGCCAATAGTCAGGTTGTTCATGCTGAAATCCATCCAATATAACCTGGCGGAATAACCCATATTGGTAACGTAGTCCATAGCTGCAAAACAAAGACATTGCAATCTATTATTAGCAGATACATTAGTTTATAGTTACCATGATCAATTATCATCCCACTAAGTACATTAGCTGAAATAGTCATCCATCAAAATAAAAGATTCAGGACATATTTCCTGATAATCACAAGTTCACATTCAGAAACTTAAAACCAGGACATCTGAAGCAACCAGCAAATTCAGAGATACCACCATGTGGAAAGGCATCTAGATTATAGAGCCATATTGATTAAATTAAAACATATAATGCCGCACTAGTAACAAAACAATACCTAGATAATTATAGTAGGAAAAGGCCTTACCCCCAAGCAGGAAAGTCCATCGTTGCCAAAGAGTCCATATGGCATGCAGAAAAGCGAGCTAGACCACCATTACCTTGTGCTGCATCCCCTTCCTTGGAGTAAAATATCAAAGCATATATTATAGACAAGGAGATAGGAGATCCTTCTTTTGATGCTTAGTCTCTTGTGTGCCAAGTACAAAACTTTCGGAGATTAGTTTAACACAGTTTTTTCATGGAAACTAGGTAACAAGCTCCAAAATGACATTTCGCACAACATACGTATGACCAAGGTCGGCAGAACTGTCCCAAACTGTTCGGTTCGGGGCGTCCCGAATCGTACCAGCCGCAGACCGGGACGGTTCTGATGACGAAAACGAGACCCGCGCCGAAGGAGAAGAAGATGAAGGAAAAAAGAGAAAAAGAGAGAAAGAGAGCGGGGGAGGGAGAGAGAGAGGAAGGTTGAGGCCGGCCGCGACAGAGACCGAGTAGCTGCCACATGGAAGAGGGGCCGGAGGGGCCCCTATTTCGCTCCGGCCCCTGTGTCAAACGAAACAGGGGACCGGAGGGAGCCCTTCTTCCATGGCTTCCCAGCGACTCTCTAGCCTCCGCCTCCTCTGGCTCTCCGGCCCTCCACCGGCCTCCCTCGGCCTCCCCCTTCTCTTTCCTTTCCTCTCTCGTTCTCCCACTCTCCCACCTCTTCTACTGTGTCCATATGGGCCTTGCACGGCACAGCACGGGTTGGTAACAACTCGTCCCGCCGGACAACCGGTATGGTGCTCGGTACCGGTTCCGCAGACCCTACGCGTGACCCTTTTATACCTCTCGTCTAGACTTGATATAAGCAACAGATAAAAATAAAACAATTAAACATTATGAAAATCAGAAAGGTGGAGAGTAAAGTTTGCTTACATGTGCCTTCTAAGCAGCAGCACGTGTTTTAAAATTTGATAAAATTATAATCTTAAAATAAATTCTACAATATATTCAAACACAATGAAATAATTGATGATTTATTGATTGGTTCTTAGAAAATATGGATTATAATAATGATAGAATTAAGATGAACTCCAATTTGACTAATAATTCAAACATTTCAAACATTAAAATTCATTCCAAAAGTTGGAATTCTACAGACCATCTTGTGATATGTCAAAAGCAGTTTTCCAACAAGAGCCTTGCTAACCTGCTCAGCCAACACTTCAAACTCAAAGCCAAGTTGATTCAAAGCATCTGCATACTGATCTCTTATACCTAAGTTAATAGCACTGTTTGACAAAGAACGGCCTGAAATGGTGCAAAGCAGTATAACTCAGTAGCGGAAGTAATACAGTTCCTTTCACCAGAACCAAGCATGATACAATATGGAAAAAATAATTGAAATATCCAAGACAGAAGGCAGAGATTTTAAAGTTCATTAAATAAATACAGCTAACCATTTATATAAGAACATAATAAAGAAAATGAGATGTGTAGTAAGCTCATCAACAGTTGATTGCAATTTGCCTTTCTTGATGGAAAAAAATTAATAGCATGATAAAATAAGTGAAGAATCAGATATAGAGCATGAGAAATCAGTACTATGTATGCAAAATGCAAGAAACTCAAAGTTACGTTAATACCCATAAGGAACTCCAGAGAGAGAAAGTAAAGTCTCTTCGGGTCTTTCCTCTTAAAGTAAGCATGAGTATCATGCCATCTCTCAATCAAGCGGTCTCTCACGCTATGTGACAAAGCCTACAGTCATTATGAAATGGTTTTCCACATTAAAATAAGTTGAAAGACAGCACATACGTCTTATAATATCTGAAGTCAATTATTGCAAGAAATAAAATACAGAAGAACGTCTCGGGGGGGGGGGGGGGGGGGGGGGGGAATCTTTTTAAACCCTCTAATAGTGCAGAATTTATTTGTAGAACAAAAAGAAATTTCATTGAACCATTTCATTAATGCAGAATTTAGTTCTGTTATTGCCAGAGTCATAAAGATGCAAAAACATTTTACATTTTATCATGAAGGAAAAGTGGGAACACAAAACATGCAGCTTTATTTAGATAAAAACATAGATATACCATGAGGGGCATCATATCTTATCTCCTCCTCATGATTATACACTCGTTACACAAACATGTAATTCATGGCATTAAATCTTATGTATTTATGGAGGACCTTTCCCCATATTGATTTAGTAGCCTCCTTTTTCTGTAGAAAATGAGCCCCCAAACAAGTCGGAGAATGCCAATTTGATCTCGCAACAACACAGCATGAAAAGACTGTTGCAGATAATAAGACTAGCAGAAGAAAATTGGCCCCTTCAAAATTCTGAAGAAGATCACTTACAATGCAAATGTTATGTTTACTTATCTGCAAATATGGCATCTTGAAGACCTTCAGTACGCAGTTGTCTAAAAGTATCATGGAGTATTAGAGAATAAGCCCAAAGAGAACTCGAGGACAATTTCATTCAAGAGAGAAATTAATGCACAGATATCCTGATCTAATTCAACATACAGGACCAAGTCCATGGAAAAGAAAGGAGTAGCATGCTACAGTAGTACTCAAATAGTGATAAATCCATCCTGGTCATTCTGGACAGCAGAAGGAGAGATGCAAAGCTGGGTTACTACAGTCTACACACACACAAGATTGCCAGTTTAAAACAGTATCCATGCCTTTCTTCTTCTTCACTCAATTTCCCTCTGAGTTTGTCTTTTCCTCAAGTCATAGTTTGTGTTACATCCTATGTAGTTTTCACTTTGTGAGTCTGCCATGGTGGCATGACATGGTTTTCTCTATCAGGACACTAATCTATCAAAACAACTAGAATATTTTATATTATATTACAAAAATAATTATCTAAAAGGACAGCATATATACGTAAAATATGTAACTTAATGTACCTATTTCCTGGAGTAGTTACACCACGATGTTTAAACACACTGTGGATTATTGAGAATAATGATGCACACCATTCATCATGATATTCTGGAGGCTTGTTTTGTTAACAAAAATGTCAATAGCCAGACAAATGGTCTAATTTTTAATCCAATTCCATTCACTTTTGTTTGCATGTAGCTTTTAACTAGGTTGCTCATCAAGCATGTCTGAACTAGTTCATGATCATGGTGGTAATGACCTAGGAGCATTAAAATCTGAATCTCATGGTTGACAAATTATTTAACAAATTGTTAAGAATAATATTCTAATCCACTATCCAAAAGCGTTGCCTTTAGAAATGTGAGGGCCCACAGGATCAACATATATCATTTTTTCAGTTAATTATGGCAAGTAATTTCCCTCCAATGGTCCCTTGCCGATGTTGATAAGAGAAAGAGACTGCTATACAAATATGGTGTGGATTACGGCCAAAGCTTAAATAAGCTATGATTAGCAAGTAATTATACAATCGTACAAACTGCCACTCTCACCGGAACTCCCTTTACCCCATGATGACCCAAACACATTCAATTTGACTAGAATGATGCAGTCTGTTATGGGTATAAAGCAACCAAGACGGTAAAAATCTTTGGCTTTGAAACGTGCCCAATATTGTGACATCACATAGTGCCTGTAATTCGTTTTGCAATCCACAAAAAATAAAGATATCAAAACTTATCAAGTTCTTTAGCAACCCGTAAAAAAGGGGGCCAACAGAGCTGAATTCAAGTAACTTCGAGAAAACAAATGTGGTACTAGGTTACAACTTACAACTGGTGATTCATCACAGAGATAACTGGGGAGATTGACTACAGAGTTAATTTCTGGCATCAAGAAAGACCAAAGATTACCTGATAAGCCTCAAAATCGTCGAAGCTAAATCTTGATCTCGCCACAGTGTACTCAACGTGGTCAAGAATGTCCTTTTGAAGACTGATCGGATCGTTCTTGAGAAACCCATCCATCAACGAGAACATCCTCTCGGCCTTAGCCTTCCCCGCCCCAGACTCCGGCACTAGTCCCGCCCGCCGGACTACCAGCCCTCTCGACCCCAACCTCGCAGTTCCCGGCCCCGCGGGGGTCCGATCGGCGGCCCCATCGATCGCGTCCCTCAGTGCGCGCTCGATGCGATCCAGGCTCTCCGGGTCCTCGATCTTGGCCCCGTGGGAGTCCACCACCAAGAACCGCTTCACAAAGAACTCCCCCTCGACCTCGACGGTGGCGCGCTCGATCCGGAGACCGAGGACCCTGAAGACTCGGGTGATCACCTGGAGGAGCCCGATCCGGTTGCGGGCGCGGATCAAGAAAGCGGTGGCGTCCGGCGACTGCGCGTTGTCGACGGTGATAGTGGCGGCGGTGGCGGAGGCGGAGGGTTCGGCGGTATCCTCGTGGCCGCTGAGGGCGCGACGGGGAAGGAGGCGGAGCTGGGGTTTCGGAACAGAGAATAAGGCGGTGGGGGGTTTATAAAGAGATAGGAGAGCGGCGGGGAGGGGAAAGAAGGGCGATGGCGGTGGGGGCAGAACGAGAAGGGAGGGGCTCGGAGGGAAGAGCAGGGCGGAGATGGCGGACATTTTGGGAAGAAAACGGAAATTTCGAACCGAGGTCTCAGAGAGAGAGAGAGGGGGGTGGGGGGGCGGGGGGGCGAGGGGGACGCGAAGCATGTTGTATGCATAGGCTGCTAAGTTCAACATGGCTTCTGGTGACTCGCGGAACGATATTATTAGATTGCTTCGATCGCGTTCACCGTATGCCCTGAAGGCAGTTTGAGTTTGAAATTTTTAAAATAAAAAAACATGCGGGATTGGCGTTTGTTTCGCATGTTGCTGCGGAACTCCAGACCGTCCGGTTTGGGAGAAGGCGGGAGGCAACGGGCGCTTTATTAGCTTTAAGTGGAAGTGTGGTCTCCATCTTTCTAAACCTACCGGGTCTGTTGAAATCCGTGAACCATATAATGTTGCTCAACCTCCCCATCAGTTTCGCAATCTGATTAAATCGAGTGGGCTGATGTTGAGGCTTTTGAGTGGGCTGAGCCGAGGCCCAGCAAAATAGAGTATGTTTAGTGAGGAGGAATTGGATTGGACTTTATAATAGAAATGAAGATGGGTAACTTCTATGTTAGCTATTTCCTTAGGGAGTCTCAGTTTCATTTTGATTTCAGAGAAAAATAGAAGTGCTCTAATCTTCAAAATCCAATCCCTACTCTCCTCTAATGTTCAAATTTTATTTTGATTCTGATTTCAATTTTTATTCTAATCACGAACCAAACATATTGGAGAATATGGCTATTCCGCTTTTCATCTCAATCAATTGCAATTCTCAAATGCGCCCAAATTTTCAATAAGCCCCATGCAGTGCATCTTGAAGTCCATGCTTGGTTGCATAGCAATGACAATTTATTCAGATTGAAGTTATTCTTGTTTGTTTAAATTTTGTTTTGCCAAATACCACAAATTAGACCCTGATAGGAGTGGAAATATTTGAAGAAATGACATTTTCGAAAATGAAAAAAAAAACTGGCATATCCTATTGAACAAAATAAAAAAAATTGAAAAAACAAAAAAAAATAAAGTTATCCCTAAACATTCTTCCATCTTCTACATTAATTTATCCCTTATTTTCCAATTTCCCGTAATCCTACTCCAGCACCAAATGGAGCCTAAAAGCATATAAGATACTATTATTTTTGATGACATGCACGTTACATGTTAGCCTAGCAACATGCGTCAAAGATACAATCCCTAGAGGCAAAACTAATATTTCCCTCTTTCAAAGAACTCAAAATATCTCCATGGAATTCCCTAAATTGATAGAGTGATAAAGCAGCCTCATCTATAAGCTGGATCAAAATGCATGCTCAAAATTCAGGTATCAAAATCATTCGGACCATTTCATATGAAGTGGGGAAATCTTTCCGATATTAGCTCTATTTAAGATCTTTTCCAATGTTAGCTCTATTTAAGATGATTATTTTTGTTTGGAATGTTGCTTCCCTCTTCCTCCTCATCCTCCTCCTCCTTCTTCTTCTTCTTTGATAAAGCGGGTGAATCATACCAGATGAGTATGAATGCACCCAATAAAATGAAAAAACAAAATACCTCGGAGTGCCAGGGGCAACTCTCCATCTCCAGCCCATAAGATACCACCGGAGTGATTGGCTACATAAGCCGCCACCCAGTCTGCAGCCCCATTAGTTTCATGGAAGACATGCTTGGCCTAGAAGGCTTCCATCCCTCACCATTGCCCAGATATCTTAGAGCAAAGGGTGGACGCAACCATTGCCTCTTGGACCCTTTCGGATTCAACTGATAACTGTGGCCGAGTTCTTCTCCAAGACGATGAAATCGGCCCGTAAGACACACCGAGCATAACGAAGCCCTGCCCAAGCAGTCCTTAGCTCCTCACCCGAAACCAATATGTCGAAAAGTTGACTGCCCCCTGTAGCCACGACCCTGGCAGTCCACGCATATAGCATGCACCAGTCCTCTGCGGCAATCAAAGATTACAAGAGGAGCATTTACATGATTTGATGGTCGTCAATGTGGCATCAGAATTATAAGCTACGATTGGTGGCACGTAAATTTGGCATGTGTTCAATTACACACATACACGTATATATCTGTAGGAGAATTCCAAAAGGAGTTATGACTGTCATTTATGCTAGTATTAGCAATGAAGTAGAGATAGTTATGATGATATCAGTAATAAATTAGTTAATTCATATGCGTTAAAGAGGCCGATATCACTGTTAAACTGTTAGCCAATTTCAAACAAATACTTTCTTGAAAGCTCTTTGTTTAATTTTGGTAAACAAACCAAATATTTACAGAGACTAAATACTTATAAACTAAGAGATAAAAAGAGACAGAGAATAGCCTTCATGGTCATCCATGATTGGTTCCACCAAAGATGTTTCATGATTGGCCTTCTGACATGGTTGGCGAATTCAAATGTGCTGGTCGCGGGGACAAACATTTTGTGATCACAAATCAACGACAAGCTGGCGGTATATTTGATATCCCTTGCCGTCGTGATTCAACGAGGACAGCCTCCAAAGGCGGAGGCTTGGGACCAAGGGGTAGTGGCAGACATGGCTTTGCTAAAGCATCTCCAATAGCTGCATCGATGCTTTCCTTTGACTGAAACATCACAAAGAAGACCTAAGAAATGCCATTCGTAGTCTAATTTCTACTGATAACTTTGAATACATTTTGCAACGAATACGTAAATAAAATATGCATGTCTAGACTCGGATTAGTGTGACATTCTATATTATGATTTCTATCATAAAAAATGGGGAGGACAAGGAGAAGACTTTTTGTGTTAGTCTTGACCCCACTATTTTTTCTTCTGTCTTTCATCTCTCAGATCTTCTCTACCCGCAGCAAAGGGTAAAAAATATGGTAGTACAAGAGTTCAGATTTCGTAGGTTGGCTCATAAATCCTTGCTTGATACCCCCCTGGGGCAACTACATAACCATTAAAAACATATGCACCTAGAGGAACATAACCTTCCATTTTCATTCCTTTTTCTAAAGGAAGATCGTACTTTTCAAAGAGTTTCGATGCTAATGGAAGCATCAAAGCCTACATATATAGAAGATGTCATCTTGAAAGCATATTTCGATTAAACTGAAAATTCTATGTGCACTTACCGGATGAGCATCGGGCGAAAGCAGGGAGCTTCAGAGCTTGCTAGATTGAGGAACTACATTTTCTGGTCTATACAAGGAGCAGGGTGGAATTCCTGGAACTGTGGGAGCTGGAATCCTCTGCATGAAAAGGTCTGATGAAGTAAGAAACCCACCCACTTCCACGCAGACGGTCCACATAGCGAAAGAAGATCGATCATTCTTTCGCACGAAAGATACAACCCAAACCCCTCCCACGCTTGTTTAAAGTAGCAATAATACAGGAAAATAGGTTTTTTCCGGCGTTTTTTCTAGCCTTTACCGATGCTTATAAGCGTCCGTGAAAATCTAGCCGACGCTTCACAAAGCGTCGCAAAAGCTTCGGCTATACCAGAGTGGGAAAAGTTTTTGCCGACGCTATGAAAAAGCGCAGGAAAAAGTTAAGCTTTGCCGACGCTTCATTAAGCGTCGGCATATGCTGTTTTGCCGACGCAATAACGCGTCGGGATAAACTAAAACGTGGGTGCGGTGGATGGTGGCGGAATTTTTTTCGACACTTACAGCAGGTTTTTACCGATGCTTAAAAGTGTCGCTTGAACATTTTTACCGACGCTTTCCTAGCATTGGGGAAAGCGTGCTAGCCCGTGCTAGAGAAGTTTTTTAACGACGCTTTAAAGCGTCGGGAGTGGATTTTTTAAAGAAAAAAATTTAAAAAAACAAATACTAAGAAACATATTATAGCAATATGAACCTGCATTACATTTACATTAAAACAAACATTCAGATCATTCAAAAAATTCATATTGTCATATATGATGAAATTTACATAATAAGCAAACTTTACAATTTATTTTGAAAAATATAAGAAAGATACATATAAAACTCCTTAGATAACGGTTTCAAAAATATAAGTGACCGGATTCAGCACCATCATCATCTCTACGAGCTGTTGAAGTATCAGAAATCTACAAAAAAAAAAAAGAGAAACTTTAGAAGTTATGAAAATCATTAACTCGTGAAAATAAGTAATAATTATGTAAAGTCATTAAATATATATAGTTATTTACCTGAGGAGGGAGAAATCGCCGCAACATAGATGAAATATGCTCAACAGGTGGCACATGCGCAGACTAAGACTCATGCTGCTGGGGCTCGTCGGGCTGTTGGGACCGTAGGGACTGATCAGAAGAAGATCCCACAGATGTGTGCTGAAACTCAATATCTCTGAATCGTTTTCCTCGCGGCATGTTGTCACCTAGTATGCACATAAAGAAGCAATATTAGTTAAATAATAAATAAAATCTAAATGAATTGCAATAGAATATGTCTGTTTCACCAGGTTGTTTCTTGTGTTTTAAACATTGTAAGACCACAAGATTCATTTCAAACATTTATGAATAGTTGAACCAAGTCAATGCTCTTTTCTTGCTTCTAATCATGATGTAAATCCACTTCAGGCATTTCTTTTCTGTTGCCTTATTAGTTTCGAAAACTTTTATTAACTTTCCCCTCTTACTGGATCCATCTTATTTTCTGAAGGCAGTGACATCAGGCTTTCTCTCAGAACAGATGTCTCTGCTATCTACTGTCTAAGCAGGTAACGGTAATAACCAACTCTTTTCAATGGTGTATCATCATAGTATTAACAGGTATTCAGCAAATAAACTCTCAATCTATACCTGTGATTAGGACAAAGAAAACTATAAGCAGATGATATGCATAGTATTCAATAATGTGCAGGTGTGCATAATGCACATGGAGAGAGTGATTGCCCAAGGACAAAATACAGAATAAGCAAATAGTCCTAAGTAGAAAGCACATATTAATGCAATAATTCTATGTGCATAACTGATACTTATAAGCCCTACAATTCGAGCTACATCAGACAATAAATTCCAAATTAAAATAGGAAAATTTTCACTTCTATGTCATTCCTTGAAACTGGGAAGGTCATTTGATGCTTGAATACCAATATATAGTGGCGGTGGACAGTGCTACCATTTAGACATCACTATCAATGTACCATGTTATAGCATGAATAATTTCAATTTGACATTTTCTTTTCCCGAGACATGATCCAGTAGTAGTTAAGTTCAAATATGCAAGTAACAGCATGAAAATTTACACATCATTAATCATGCAAAATCAACAGCAAGCTACAGACTTGAGTAAGTAGCATGATAACAGTTCATCTCCTACTATTTAGAACATAAAATAGATCACATGATGAACAAATAGAAAAGCATCAACTATGGTTTAGTCCAGACAAAGCTTTTGAAAATAACATTCTCCTAAAGCCATCAAATGCACAAAGAATACAATACATTGCAGAAATCTATCCTTCCAGTACAATAATGGCTGCCGATATTTGCACTCATTAGTTCAAGAAACCTATAAAGATCGCAGAATTTACCATCTAAACAACAAGAAAAACATTTAGAGATTATAACGCTATCACGAGATCAAAACTGCAAAATTAGAACGGAACAAGAAAAATATCTTCCGTACCTTCGGCCGGAGATTCGTCGGGAGAAGCGGTTGCAGGAGAGGGTGCGGAGGACGCCGAATGCTGGACCGCCGCCACCGGAGAGGAGGGAGGAGGAGGGGACAAGGGTCGGCGCTCAGGAAACCCTAGGTTTTGGAGAGCGTGGAGGCGGAGGAGGGAGGAGCTAGGGTCGGCTAGGGCTTGATATCGATCGAGGATAGGGGAGAAGGGGGGCGGCTACTGGGTTTTGTTTAGAATTAGGTTTTCGACGGCGTGAATACGTGTCGGCTTAGGTTCTACAATACAACGACGCTAATTAGTGTCGTATATTGCCGACGCTTTTTAAAAGCGTCGGGCATTTTAGGCGCTACAAAGGAAACCGCCGATGCTTGTATAAAGCGTCGGCAAAAAAGCGTCGACGAAAACCAATTTTGCTATAGTGCAAGCAAATGAACCAAAGGAGGACTAGGTGAAAGGCATACCGCTGCTAGCAATGGCTGAGGGAAGCATGGTGTCCCCTAGGTTAGAGCATTTGGCACCCACCTAGCTCCAGGTCCCTGCAAGGAGAAGTTGGTTTGGATAGATAGATAGATAGATAGATAGATAGATAGAGAGAGAGAGAGAGAGAAAGAGAGAAGGAGAGAGGGAGAAAGAAGCTACCTTTGGGTAATGGGTGAGCCAGTAGGGATCGAGGGTTGATTGGTGGTGGAGGTGGTAGATGTGGCTGAGGAGCCCACGACCGGGGAGGCAGTGGTGAGCAGGCCAAGACCAGATGATTTGGCCATAGATGAACTAGTGAGTGGTCTACAGTGGGGTGCCCCCACACATGTAGTGGCCTTAAGGGTTGGACAGGAGGAGGAGGGAAGGCCATGGTGGGAAGAAGCCAAGGGTTTCTATCCCTCATCGGCCATCGCCCCGTCACCGCCACCACAACCGGCATGCATGTGCCATCTCTGGCTCCACCCCGCAACCTCCGCCTCCCTCGCGAGCAAATGCTTCCGACGATACTGATATTTCTACAATTCATCATATTAGTAATGGTGGCCTCAAATTAATACTAGCACTAGTAATTCAGATTGAGAAAGGTAAAAAAAGAGGGAAGAAAATATGATAAAAAAAAGAGATAATTCTCTTTCTTCCTGAATCTTAGTATGAATTAATAAATAGTGCCGTAAACTAGATCTAAGTTGACCGATGAGCTACCGACATCTGTATCACTGGTGAATGATTTTCTCTTGTACTTCTTTTTTGGGAACGTAATTATACTGTACCACAGGGAAACAAGTAAAAAGAAGTGGAAGATCTTTTAAATAGACGTAAAGTCCGCTTTTCTCAATGGGCATCTTGAAGAGAAGGTCTACATTGATCAACCATCTAGTTTTGTTGTGCAAGGAGAGAAAGGAAAAGTCTACAAGCTGAAAAGAACTCTCTAAAAGCTCAAACAAGCACCACGAGCATGGAATTTTTGAATTGATAGTTACTTTATTCAAAATAGATTTACTAAATGTCCATATGAACATGCTACATATATGAAGACTAATCTGCAAGGTGATGTTATATTCGTTTGTCTCTATGTGGACGACTTGATTTTCGCCAAAAATAATTTATCCATGATTAAAGAATTCAAGAGCTCGATGGTGAGGAAGTTTGAAATGACTGATTTGGAACTTATGGCTTATTTCTTGGGCATTGAAGTGAAACAAGGAAGCAATGAAATTTTTATTTCTCAAGAAAAGTATGCAAAAGAAATCTTGGCGAAGTTTGTCGTGGATGATTGTCAACCGGTTGATACCCGGTGGAGTGTGGCGCCAAGCTAACCAAGAAAGGTGAAGGTAAACTTGTGAATCCAACTTATTACAAAAGTCTTGTTGGATGTTTGTAATATTTGACTTGTACTAGACCCGATATTTTATAAAGTCAAGTGAGCAAGTTGTTGATATATTGGCAAAGCCACTCAATGTTCAAGTTTGTCAGAAGTTAAGAAAGTTGCTTGGAGTGATGGCACCTGGAGGAACAAGTTTAAGGGGGGAGCATATTAAGAATTAAACTTATTCTTATCCCTTATTTATTGTTTTGAAATATATATATGTCTTGAGTACTGAAAAGTTGTATTGGAATATGTAGAGACTCCTAGAAAGTTGAAGAGTCATTCTAGAAAGTTGAAGAGTCATTATGAAGTTCATAGTTTACGCTATCAATATA
This sequence comes from Phoenix dactylifera, assembly GCF_051530095.1. Classification (NCBI taxonomy): domain Eukaryota; kingdom Viridiplantae; phylum Streptophyta; class Magnoliopsida; order Arecales; family Arecaceae; genus Phoenix; species Phoenix dactylifera. The sequence goes on along the minus strand of NC_143190.1, from coordinate 51,964,152 downwards.
AAGAGCGGTAAACGTTCATATAATTAAGTAAGAGAGTATGAAAATACAGTAATGAAATTAGAGATACATTAAGTATCTCTCTTCGCTATTACTTTTACATACGCAAAGACAAACACATTTCCAACAAAAGATAGAGAGAGAGGAAAGAGGGAGAGAGAAGCTACCCTTGGGTAATGGGTGAGCCAGTAGGGAGGGTTGGTTGGTGGAGGAGGCGATAGAGGTGGCTGAGGAGCCCACGGCCGGGGAGGTGGTGGTGAGCGGACGAAGACCAGATGATTTGGCCACAGATGAACTGGTGACTAGTCTACAGTGGGGTGCCCCCATACATGTAGTGGCCTTAAGAGTTGGACAGGAGGAGGGGGGGAAGGCCATGGTGGAAAGAAGCCAAAGGTTTCTGTCCCTCATCGCCCCGTCACCACTACCACAACCGGCATGCATGTGCCATCTCTTGCTCCACCTCGTGGCCTCCGCCTCCATCGCAAGCAAATGCTTCCGGTGAGACCGATATTTCTGCAATTTATCATATTAGTAATGGTGGCCTCAAATTAATACTAGCACTAATAATTCAGATTGAGAAAGTTAAAAAAAGAGGGAAATATGATTAAAAAAATGAGATAATTCTCTTTCTTCCTGAATCTTAGTACCAATTAATAAATAGTGCCGTAAACTAGATCTGAGTTGATCGATGAGCTACCAACATCTGTATCACTGGTAAATGATTTCCTCTTGTACTTCATTTTTTGGGTGCGTAATTATACTGTACGTACCACTGGGAAACAATGGAAAAGAAAAAAAAAGGAAAAGAAAGAATTCCATTTTTCCCATTATTTCCTTCGGTTAAAGTAAATAATGGAAAAGAAATACCTGTCAAACAAATTAATATTTGGCGCTATCTCAACAAAAGGAAAAGAAAACAAATTTGATTTTTGGACATCAACAACATACAAAAAAAAAAAAGGTGAACAAAAGGTTCATTGATGGCACGATACAAATCTTAAAAACAGCGACCACTTTTTATCACAACTGTGGTTTCAGCTTTCAAGCCATTCATGCTCAAAAGGGCTGATTCGTACATCATCTATCATAGGAATTTTAGAATCCTCTCAAACAATTACTATCAAAGCTTTATCGCGCCATAGAAATTGAGTAAGAAGAAGAAGAGAAATTCCTCTTCGAAGAGAAATAAAAGAAGAGTATCAATTCAAGTACCTGAAGATCTCTAGCAACATTATGTCGTGTGAGGCAATCAATCCCCATTAGTTCTAATATCCTCGAGGGCACGGCCTTATCAATCCCAAGCTGCTCAACCACCTCAACAAATCTCCGGTGCAACTCAGGAGTCCAATCCACCTATTCATGACCAAAGAATTAAAATTTTAAAGAATATGTCTATAAAACCTAAGAAACTCCATTAGCAACTGAAAATTTTGCACCAAGATATCAACAACTATACTTCCCTTTGTCCAAAAGCTCAGTCTAAGCTATTTGGGAGCTTCAGGCTTGGTGAACAGCTAATTACTCCTTTTGGCTTCTCTAACGTTGTGCTTGCAGGATGCCACCACTTACTTCGACCACTGCTGTTGCAGTCCCTGACTCCTCTTCATGAGTCATGAGAAACGGAGAACGCCGCGAGGATCTGCGCAGGGTCCACCTCCTGGTCGGGCAGCATGTCCCCGGCGAAGAGGTCATCAAAGTTGATGTCCCCGAGGAAGTTCCCTCCCATGAATCTGTTGCAGAATTCTTCTGTGGATGCCCAGCGGCTTCCCACCTCCGGGTCTCTCTCATCACCATTCGAGTCTCTTTGAGGCGATATTGCAAGCATCCTAATAGAAGTAAAAGTGCACCTACCTATATGCAGAAGTATGGATAAAGAAGCGAGGAAGGGATGGGTGGATGATGTGATCTAACAGGCCAAAGTACAGCAACGAGAACATGTATCGACGTGAGGCTGCATGGAAATGGAAAGGAGGACTTCTCCAACGACGGGGTGGGCGGCGGATCTGAGGGAGAGCGTGGAGTAATGAAGCTTTAATTGCCTCATAGAGTCATCAGAGCGGGGGGGAATGTGGATCTCCGCCGTAACTATCGTCTAGATTTCTTTCATTTGTTTTAAGGCTTTTTTTGGATTCCTATGGATTTGTGGATCTCTCTTAATCATTCCTATGGATTTGTGGATGGATTTTTTTTTTTTTTTTGCTAAACAGTGGATGGATGTTTTTTGAGAAAAAGAAAAACAATCAGTAGACATATCTGAGAGAGAGAGAGAGAGAGAGAGAGAGAGAGAGAGAGAGCGGAAGAAGATCCAAAAGAGTGCGTCAGATATGATAGGTTCGTTGCTTTGCCTGTCACAGCCCGAGACCGGTCGCTGTCCCTCGGCAAACGGTACATGCCTGTCACGGCCTAAGCGTTGAAATCACTATTTATTCAAAAACTTAAACTAATAAAATAAAATAAATTTATTTATATATTTTATTTCTTTTTATACTTTATCTCACATATCGAGCGTACTTTTTTTAAAATAAATGAGCTTAATATATAAATTTTTTTAATAATAGAGTTAAAAAATGTGAAAATAAAAATCGAGAAAGTAAATAAAAACTTAAATGAATAAAATAAAATAAATTTATTTATATATTTATATTTTCTTACGCTAATCAGCCTGCAACAAAAATCGTCAGTCACGTTGTTTTTAAATATTATTAAAAGTTAAAAAAAATGTTACCAAAAGTCAGAAAGAATACTGCTAATATTTTTGTCGAGAGAAGGGAAGAGGATCCAAATATGATAGGTACGCCGTATGATGTCACAGCCTGAGACCGATTTGTCGCCATCCCCTGGGAAATGATACGGTGAATTAAGCAGCATACTGCAACAAAAAGGTGTTATCAGCATCTTTTTCAAATCCGGCTATAAGCCAAAGAAAAAATACTGTAAATATCTTTTTATTACTATTTTTAGAATATTTGCTTATGCAATAGTGTCGGCAACTAATTATTAGTATTTTTAGAAAAATATAAGTAAACCGCGAAGAAAAGATCCACTCTTTTTTTTTTTTTTTGCTAAAAAAAAGGGGTAGGGGGGAGGAAGGGACAAGCCCACCCCCGCGTAGCAGCCCCCAACTGGGCCCCCGCCCCGCCAGGAGAATGTTCGATGCGGGCAGAAATGGCCGTGTGTTGGGCACCCCGACCGGTTTTACTCATACCCTCCCCACCCGTGAGCCCGGCTCAGCTACTCCTCTGAGCTCTGACTCGAGTCCCACGTGTGAGTACGTCACACCCGGCACCACCCCGGCTACTAGCGGTTCAAGAGCGGTCCTACACCACAAGTCCAAGCAGTGGCCAAAGTAGTAAGCTCCGGTCCACAATTTAATCGTCGCCGCAGCGATTCGAACTTGGGACCTTGTGGTTAGAATTGCTGCCCAGTACCACTAGGCTACCACCTTGGTGGCATTTGAACCACTCTACGCCAAAAAAAAAAAAAAAAAAACTATTATAAGCCAGAAAAAACACTGCAAATATCTTTATCAGTATTTTTATGGCACTATGGAGCTGCAACTTGTACCGTTATTAGATAAAAAATATTTATTTAACTTATTAACGTGCATTCATATCATTAAATAAGTATTTGATGTATATTTTAATATTTCATATTTTTAATTATTATTTTTAAAAATCTTTTTTATAAAAATCAAAATTGAACTTAATTTATTTAATTCTTTATGATCTTTTCAAAGTTTTATTGTTAAAAATGTTAAAAAATATTTAAAAATTAACTTTTATGCATCATCGTATTCATATATAATTTTTTCACAAACTCTTTAAGAATAGTTAATATATAATTATTTTAATTTATGCTATAATAAAAAATAATAATGATTTTTGATACAAACGATCTTAATATTATTATATTATATTTTTATCTTAAATAATTTTTGATTGTTAATATTTTAATATAAACTTGATCAAACCAATGATCTATATATAGCAATGCTAAGAAGATATATATGTACAATATCAAATTAGATGGCATCAGTGTGACCAAAACCAAGCTCCGCATAAAAATTTATAATTTAAAATTTAGCAGCAATTTTCCAAAATTTCATAAATTATGATATTAGTTACTGATATATTAGTTAAATGCTATAAGAGTAGTTCTAGCTTATAGTACTTTAAGTTATATACCATAGAATATAAATTTAGAGTGGCATTTATAAAAATTTATAAAATAGAAAAAATTACTTATTCGAAGATAGCGATATTTTTATTATAATGTAGTAAAAAAAAATACCAGTAGGTAGTAAAAAAATTCCATTTCAAATTTTCCATCAAAAGTTATTTTTATTATAATAGCTTTATCTCTTAGTTCAAATGGAATATTTCTTTTAACTACCGAACAAAACGTAGTGGAAGATGCATGCATGTCTCCTTTTCCCCTTCCACTCCATGGTGAATCGCAAGAGGGGCGATGGAAAGTGGAGTTGAGCGGGACAAGTCATGTTGAATCTCATTCTGTACAGTGCTAAGGGCCTGTTTGAGAGAGCTTTTGGAGGGCCAAAAAGCATTTTCTGGCCCTCCAAAAGTACTTTCTCAATTTATTTACCAAACATATATTAAAATGCTGCAACACTTTAGAAATATAATTACCAAATAGCAAACATCTTTTTTTATAAAAGCTTTACTTCAAAAAGTTCTACTTCCAACAACTCTACCGCCAACAACTCTTCCAAACAGGGCCTAAAGCCTAGCTGGTCCACCTGAAGGTGAAAACAGTTAATTATGGCTTGCGTAGGAAATTACAAAGTATACAACTATAAATGCAGCTCGTGTTAGACAAATTCGGAACCTTTTCGTCCCGGCTAACATATAATTTGGGTCAGATTAGACCAACAAATACACCTAACTTTTGTTGGTCTTATTGAAAGTATCCGCATGAGTTCACTCTAGATGATATCTCCATTATCACAACGTAAGCATCATTGAGCGTTCCTTTATTCAGGCTCCCAAGCCTTCAATGAAACATCATCACTTATCATCAATCCCTAATACTCCCTGTATATATATATATACCTTCTTCAAAAAAACTATATCTTAATCAAGCTTTTGCAGTTAGAGAAAAAAAAAAAAGATGATTGCAGCAACTAAAAGCGAGCATGCATGAATGGGAGCCATTCATACTCCCCCTGTCATGCACCATGCATGGATGTCGAGCACCAACTTTGTATATATTTTTGGACAAGGCCCAGATACCTATGCAGACCAGTATCTTGAACGGCGGATAATGTTACTTCCATAGCCTTAAAACAAGCAAAAACCGAAGCACACCACATTGAGAGGTCTAATCCTAACAAAAAGCCTAACCCTTTCGCCCAACATCAACCAGCTCAGATGATTTGCGTACAAATTTGCCCACGTATCCTATGCTAATGTGAGCATCTCTCTCTCTCTCTCTCTCTCTCTCTCTCTCTGCGATAAACACTCGAATGGCGCTGACGTCTCTTTCCTGGGAGGTGGTTGCACCCTCGCCTTCTCACCGTCAGATCGACTCCCAAAAGGGGAAACCACCTTAGTTTAGAAGGGAGAGAGACATAAACGAGGGCCGCCAACCCAAAGAGATAGAGAGGCTGAATGAAAACATGAATCAAGAGAGACGGAGGGAAAGCATGCATGCATGGCTCGTTGCAGGCCTCTGGGATTCTTGTTGGGATTGCCCTTTGCCATGCTCGCATTGCTTCTGTCCCTCGTTGGAGCCGTGGTGTGGTTCATTGGGTTAGCATCCATCTGCTCCTGCATCTCTCTAATCTTTGATTTTCTTTATGGTCCTTTTTTTTAAAGAATTTCATTTTATGGTTGCGTTTGAAATTTTTATGAAAAGGAAAAGGTCATTTTATTTTTATATTACAAAAGCTTTTTCCCCTGCCAAAAAACGATGTATTTTGAATTTGTCGAATCATTATATCTCAGCATTCAAAAGAATATTGCATATATTTATCTTACTTGATGCATGCGCATGATATAGATTGATCTGCATCTAAAGATATTCTCATTAGTCATAAAAATAGGGGAATTAATAGCAGTCCACTAAAAAATAAATATTATTATGAAGCAAAATCTTCTTACCGGCCAATTGCCTTTTTATGAAGAAAAATGTTTTATTTAAGATTTTCGATCTCTCAGTGGGTTTTCTTTCTTTTATTCTTGCAGATTTGTTTTGACCTGTATTTGCCCATGCTGCTGTGGATGCTGCGCTTGGGTGGCCAATTTCGCGGTCGATATGATACAGCTTCCTGTTAAATCGATACGGTGGTTCATTGATCACATCCCTTGTTAATGTGTGAATTATTTGTATGTATATATGTTTGGTTCTTTTCTAATTATTTAATTTAAATGATTCTTCATTTATGGCACGGCTGGAGCCTTCTGTGGTTAGATTGAATCATTCATTTTTAGATTTGCCTGGGCTTGATATATATATATATATAGATAGATAGATAGATAGATAGATAGATAGATAGATAGATAATTTTATTGCCTCACCACTCAAATATTATTCCTGACATGCGGTACCAATTTGCCAAATTAGTAAAATCTTTAACAAATATTACACCAGAAAATGTGAGATTGAATCTACATTGTATACCACTCGAGGCATCCTGCCAAAGTTTTTTTTTTTTTTTGGTTGAAGGGAGGCATCCTGTGAAAGTCATGAAAAAGGCTCAGAAGGTTAGAAAATACATAGGCGGCTGATGTGATACAAATGGTTCATTTGTTTGTGTAAATGCAAAAAAGAATGAAAGTAGATTTGTCTAAAGTAAAACTTTATCAGCCTGATTCACTTAAAAGCAATTGGCAAGTAGATAAAGCCCACTTCAAATTTGTCCGTTTCTCCTGTGTGTCTCGAGCTGCACTTAAATCATTTGTTTTTTGACGTAGAGATGTCATAATGCATATAATAAGAGCTAGGATTGTCTCTGGAAGCACTTCAACCATTGCAGAGAGTACAGTGCAAGTGTGGAAGTCTCTTGAGTCCTGTGGAAGTAGGATTCAGCGACTAGTCTTACAATTGAATGATACGTTATTTTATCTCTTACAATATAATGCAAATTCTATCCTTAATCTTCATGCACACCGTCTATAGTCTTCGCCCCCAATTCCACCCTGATCGTGGAGACGGAGCCTCCCTGCGGCCACCCTTCTCTTGCATTAAGGTACGCGTCGGGCTTTTTTTGGTATAAGTGGCGTAAATAGCATTGAAGGCTTTTTTTTTTTTTTTTGTTAAAATACTCCCAAGTCCCGCCATAAGAAAAGATGCATACTTGCTATTTTAATATAAATATATTAAGATAAGCATTCACACTATTTTAATATAAATATATTTTAAAGAATCAGAAAACAACAAGTTCCAAAAAAATCCTTAAGCATTATATCAATCCAAAGTATCTCACCAAAATGGTCAGCCATGGAAGGAACCATCCAATATGCAGCTGCATTGGCCAGTAGATTTGTCTCAATGTGAAGAAGATGCACCTTCGTGCCCAACTGAAAGTAGGAGGTGAGTACTCACCTTCCTAGTTTATCTTTAGATTCAGCTAATTACCAAAGTACAATTACCTTCAATTAAAATAAAATTGACTCTTAGAAAGTAGCATGCACCGAGCATGCAAACATGCTTTCTTTCAAACTAACATGGCGCATGCTGGCTTGGAGTAACCGCTATATATATATATATATATATATATTGTTTTTAAGTTAAGGCTTTTGCTGTTTATCATCTTTAGCAATTAACAGTCTAAAGGATATGTATGGTCATTTTAATCTCAGGAAAAAAATTAGAGTCATATAATTCCGACTAAAAATTAATTTTTAGCAAAAAAAAAGTCCAGAAAGGCTGGAAATGATATCACCAGGCCAAAGTGAAAAAGAAGAAAAAGAAAATCCCGACGCCAGCCACCATGAGAGCACGGCTGTACGTATGTTCCTCGTCGCCAGCTTCTTCTCGAACCTTCCACCGGCTTCTCGCCTTGTTTCTCTTCCAGAGATTTCCATCACTCTCTCCATGTCTTCTCCTTCCCCTCCCCTTCCCTTCCCTCAAATCCATCAGACCAACCATTCGCCATCACCACCGCTAAGTAAGTAGTAGAAGAAAAGCAGGAGGAGTCGCAGAGCGGAAGAGAAAGCTAAGAGATGGGAGTGGACTACTATAAAATCCTCCAAGTCGACAAGAACGCGAAAGACGAAGACCTCAAGAAGGCGTACCGCAAGCTCGCCATGCGATGGCACCCCGACAAGAACCCCAACAACAAGAAGGAAGCAGAGACCAAATTCAAACAGATCTCCGAGGCCTACGAGGTACGCAGTCCAATGCCCGATCTCTTCTCCCACTCGATTCCCACGTCAAATCCCCTCCAAAGATCGCCTTCTGTCCACTTATGTTGATCCGTTTTATAGGTCTCACCTCAAATTCTCCACCTGTTCAAATCCGTTCCGTAGGTCTCGCCTCAAATTCGCTTTGAGGATCACTCTTTTTCTCCTGTTGTCCTCTTTTTTAGGTCTTGTCCCCAATTCTCGTCCAAAGATCACGTTTTTGCATGTATTTCAGTTTGTCTTATAGGTTTTAGCTCAAAATTCCTCCAAAGATTGCACTTCTGGACGCCTAATTGTCCCCTTTTTTTAATCTATTATCTTGAATTCCGATCCACGTCACTTTCTTACCCTATTTTTTGCTGTTCTTTGTAGGTTTTGAGTGACCCTCAGAAGCGCGCCATCTACGATGAGTACGGAGAGGAGGGGCTCAAGGGGCAGGCCCCGCCCCCGGGGGCCGGCGGAACCTCCTTCTTTCCCGGCAGCGGGGAAGGGCCCACAGTGTTCCGCTTCAACCCGAGGAATGAAAACGACATTTTCGCCGAGTTCTTCGGGTTCTCGAGCCCGTTCGGGAGCATGGGTGGCGGCGGAAACGGCGGGATGAGGGGTGGTACCAGGTTCTCGAGCTCGATGTTCGGGGATGACTTCTTTGGGTCGACGTTTGGTCGCGGGGAGGGGCCGATGGATTCCCGTCAGCCGCGGAAGGCGGCGCCGATCGAGAATTTGTTGCCATGCAGCCTCGAGGATTTGTACAAAGGCACCACGAAGAAGATGAAGATCTCCAGGGAGATTGCGGATATGAGTGGGTAATTTTCTTCTCTAAATCTTTTTTTTGATCTTAGAAATGCTTTTTTATTTTTATTTTTTTTGCTCTGTTTGATGGGAAAAAAGTTTTTTTTTGGCTCTGGTTTGCTTTGTTTGGTTCGATTAAGAAGTGATGATAGATGGGTGTGGAAAATTGTATCAATTAAGTGCGCTTTGATTGATGAGATGCCATGTTTATATGATTACACAAGCTTCATTTTGAATGGTATTACTTGCGCTTCTATTTTATTACCGTTTTAAGTATTATGAGTGAGAAATAGTTTACTTAGTTTTATTGTTTGTTGAAGGAATGCTATGCTATTATGTTAATTTGACTGCTTGATTTAATTATTCTTATTTAGGTGTATTGTGACCTTAATATATAGTATTATTGATGGTTTTCAGCCATCCGCATCTAGAAATTGAGTTTTGTCTGCTTTGCGGCCAACCATATGAACAATTTGATTAAACTTACCTACTAAGATGGGCATTTTGATAATGCTGGATTGTTCTTTTCCATGTCCATATCAAACTCAAACTTCGAATTGCCTCACAACATCAGTTTATTGTTGGCATCCTATAATTGTTTGTCACTCTCCTAACCAATGCTAATCAATGCACCCTCTGATGATGAGCTTCTGCACGTTTCTTTATGACTTTAATTGAGGTGATGGCATGTTGTAGTGAATAGTCAGAGACAACAGATATTTGAATTGGCAGTACATGTCATAGGTATATCTGCTTCTTAGCCAACTCACATCTCTCCATCTGCACACAAATGTCACTCCAATAAAGATTCACAGGTTAAATTACCAGATCCTGGGTCTGTTGAGCATATTTCAAAATTAATGCTTTCGCCTGTCAAGACTGTCATGTATGAGGAGATATTTTTATTACCTTCAAGCGACCAATGGGGGGTAGTGATCACTTCAAGATATTAGCAAGTAAAGCATATGCATGCGTATCAGGTATGATGAGGCAAGAATTAGATGCTACTTCTGCCAAATTTTCACAGGCCAGATGATAGAGGAGATACTAATCCTGTAGCAAAGAACGCATTCGTTGCAATAGTGCACATGTTGTTGAAGCATCTCCTGTAGACTTTGCCTATGTTAGATCTTTGATGGAATAAACCTACTTCATGGGGAGGGGCTAAGAGCCGCCTATTGTTCATGCTGCCAGCTAGCCAGCTTTTCTATCCATTGCTAAATGAAGCTGCTGAACTACCATCCCCTCCAGCCTTACCTGATTTGATGGGAAGGGGGATTTGTATGTGGCAACTAGATGTTTTGTTGAGTTAGGGAATGCTGTAATGTGATTTTGGTTGGACAGAAAACTATCCCTACCTGCACTCAAACCATCTTCTTTGACTCTTTCTGATCCTACTACCATTTCAAAAGCTGATGAAAGAAACATTGTATGTGCTCGACTAGCTTAGTCATCCCAAAAATTATCTGGTGCCAAGAATGCTACAAAGTTACAGCATAAGAGAACATCGAGATGGAAAGAATTGGTGATAGGTGTTGTCCTTAGTTCACTTGCAGCAAAGAAATCCCCCTCTTGCAAGGATTGCATTAATGGTGAAATGCATTGGTCCTCCTTTCCCAAAGGATGTAATTGGAGATTCCTGAGTTGATTCATAGTGATTACTGGTCTATTCCATGTTGCTCGCTCTAAACTGTCCTAAGTATTAGTGGCCTAGTGGGTTGGAGCTATGAATATGAGCACTTATGTTTCAAATCTAGTTCCTACTGAAGTGCTTATTCCTTATGACCAATGGTGGGTGGGTTGCGGTCAGTTGTAGATATTTGCAAGTAAATCATATGCATGTGCACCAGGTCTGAAGAGATAAGGATTAGATGTGAAATTTGTTCTTTCTTATCTGGCTGCATCGGGACTTAACTAGAAGGGAGAATGACATCCATCTAGTTGTAGCGAGGAATCCGACTGAAACCACCAACATCTAAGTTGAGTAGAATCACTTAATTGCAATTAACTATTGTATGCCAAAGCAAAGGAGTTCCTCTTATGGGATTGAAAGTACTATAAAAAAGAGGAGGCCTGATGGGAGACTCAATTATGGGAATGAAAGGATCAAGCAAGAGGAATAGACGATAAGAAATACGCCATGTCAGTAGGAAGACTGCAGCTTTGATAGAGTGATTGATCTAATAGAGATAGCTTAGGTAAAATTTGTTGGTAAGCTCTTGGATGCAAAGAAGCGCCCCAGTGACGTTTGGCATCCCATTCTAATTCCGCATTTTAAGTTTAGTTTTTTTTTTCCCCAAAACTTCAGCTCGTGTTTTCACTTTTATCACTATGGATTGGTGCCAAGATCGGGTCCTAGGCAAGCTCATCTAATTTTCACAGCCAGCACAGTCATAATGAAAATGGTTACTTCTTGAGTAAGCAAGTATTCAAGAATGCCTGGCTATAGGGGCTATAATATAATAGGTGGGATGTTTATTCAGTACTTCAGAACTAGATGTCAAAGCCTAGATTTTTTCATATGGTAGTTATACTTGTATCATACTAAGAAACATATCCAGACAAAAGGTGGCTAGTACTTCAGCTTCACGTATGCAATTTTTTCATGGCTTGTAGAATAGAGACATTTTTTTGCTCTGCAACTTACATGTGCACACTGACTCGATGGGCACCTAAATACATCTCCAGAAGTGTTGGAGAATGTGGACAACTCCTAACTATTTCATCAGTGAAGCATCTGAAGTTTACTCTTCTGGATTTATTGAGTGAACAGGATGCAGGAGGAAAATGTATCATCATCATCATCATCATGTTTTTGTTTCTCATTCCAGTAGATGATGAAGTTGTTTGTGTACTTGTATCCTTTTGATAATTTGGTCGATTCTACTGTATTGTTGGCTTCCATTTCAACTGTATCATGTCTCGCCTTACTAATTTATAGGTAGATTATATGCTTTTTGAGACTTCTGCTGATAGGCTTGATAAAAATTTTCCATCTTCTTAGCGGCTTCAATATCCACCAGATTGGTTTGTGATTTCAGGACATTACTGAACTAATGATTTGATCTTTTTTCCAGCAAAACAATGCCAGTGGAGGAAATCCTAAGCATTGATATAAAGCCTGGTTGGAAGAAGGGAACAAAGATCACATTCCCAGAGAAAGGAAATGAACAGCCCAATGTCATTCCTGCGGATATTGTTTTCATCATCGATGAGAAGCCACATCCTGTCTTCACAAGGGAAGGGAACGATCTGGTTGTGACAAAGAAAATCTCTCTTGTTGAAGCTCTGACTGGCTATACTGTCCATTTGATGACATTGGATGGTCGCAGCCTGACCATACCCATAAATTCTGTGATTCATCCCAGCTATGAGGAGATTGTTCCTAGGGAGGGCATGCCGATACCGAAGGATCCATCCAGGAAAGGATACCTTAGAATCAAATTTGACATCAAGTTCCCGACAAGGCTTACTTCTGAGCAGAAAGCTGGGATTACAAGACTGCTCAGTCCTTAAGCCCGAAACTGCTGGAGGGAAGTTGTGAATATTTTTAGTTGAGGGTTTGCTTGAGGGGACTGATGTATTGTTTAATGACCTGATTAGGCATTTGCAATGAGTTTAATCTGATAGCTGAGATGTAAGATGTTGAGAAATATAAATCTCATATTGTTGCCTGAGATTTCTTCTGGTGGTGCTGCATATTGTTCAACAAACGCTCAAGAAAAACAACGGTCCAGACTATATCTTGGATCAAGATTCAGGTTAACGCTGAGGTTTTCAAGGGAGTTATTATTTATATATGTATACATAACCACTACTTTGGGATGATATGTGGTGATGTTTGACTGATGTCGAGCTTCAATTCAAGAATTTATGATTGTATACCACAAAAGGTCTTGAAGAATTTAAATCTATTGTATTTATACCCGCTTCAGCTGAGGTGTGGGTGCATCAATATCACCAAAAAAAAAGAAAGAAAGAATTTAAGTCTATTTTATTCTCATGCATCAAATGAATTTTCTGTCTTTCAGCTAGACATGTTTTTAGTGCATCTTGCAATCCAGCTTCAATTTTTTCCCGGCTGACTGATTCCAATCACTGGCACAAAGCTGATCTAACGGAAATTAAATGGCCTATGGCTATCTTTTACACAATGAAAAAGAAGAGAAACAAGGTGGTGGACTTGTTGCATGTTTTCGGAAGTATTGTAGATGGTAAGTGGTCTTGTCCTATGTCTCTCTACGACTTGTCATGTGGCTTGCTAACTGGCTTCGTCTCTTCCCGTTTCTGGAGATGCTTAGGTAATGGTAGTGATCAAAGTTTAGAATAAAAATGTTCGACCTCCTTAATTGACCCCACCGGTTCTCAGATATTTGGAATCTTTGTCTCATCATTCTTCTTCCTAAGAAAGGATCATTGACGATAGGCTACACAAGAGGGTAGCCCTCAAAATACCCCTACTCCCCAAAGTCCAAGGAAGGCGGCATTCAATCCTAGGTCCTGGAAATATGACCACCCCATTTGACTCACATATTCAGGATTTCCTATCAAAGACTTACTGGCACTTTGGGTCCTTTCATTTGCCCCTTGCCTACCATATGTAGGATTTTTCCCATCTCCTTTTTTCTCTTATTTTCTGCAGAACTTCATAAACCACAGTTTTTACACAGTTTTTTTTATTTTGCAACACTTCTATGGAACTCCACAAATCACAGTTTTTACATACATACATACACACTTCTGGATAACACCTTAAATCAGTGTTTTTGCATAACTCTGTGAATCACAGTACGCAGATACACACGTACGTACATATGTACACCTGCAAACATGTACCTCGTAGCTGAGAAACATTTCCTTGCAATCCTATCCTGCCAGTGACACCCAAACAGAAAAACTTAGCGTGGTGATCGGTCCAAGTGGTGGTATACTTACACTTTATCTGAATTTAAAGGTCCAGATAATGGAATATAAAGGACAAAGTTCTAGATGATGGAATATAAATCATCTTAGATGCCAAAAATGGAATGAGTACAACTTACACTTTATCTGAATTTAAAGGTCTTTCATATTATTAGCGGCGGATCCGGCAAAACTGTTTGAAGCAATAAGCACTTGCAAAATACTTCCAGGTTACTTGAACGCCAAAAGCAAAGAACAAAAAGGCAAAAAAGCTTTTGGCGAACATGGAAACAACTGAATGATAACCAAAATCGAGAATGAAAACTACCGCTCAGGACTACTGTTTCAATATAAATAACCAGAAAAGCATGGACACGCTTCCTCAAACAGACCCTGCATCAAGATAACACATATAGCAGACATGTAGCTAATAATTAAACCAAATTTTATCCCAACCAAAAAGAAAATTTATAAATAAAAGATAATCATTTAATAGGTACATGGAACAGCCTCAAGAGGATTGACCAACACAAATCTACAAATGTCACAACACTCAGTATTGCTTAGCCTTGATCTAGTTTTTGCCGGCCACTGTGGACGAGTGCAAACATGCCCTTCTCAAATGACACAGATCTTCCCTCATCCACATTGTTCACAATTCACCTCAGACTGCCTCAGCTATCAATTACCACCAGTCCAACAAAAAGAAATATAATGGCAGCTACTGCTATCGCTGGGCAGAAAGAAAAATAGACAGATATCATTTCTCTCAAGTACTTTTCTCCTGTACTCTATACAGAGATAAAATTCCTTAATCACTGTATTCTGAAGAGAAAGATGAAGCCCCTTCACCTCCATCTCCCACACCATCGCCAACCTCCTCCCCATCATCACCAATTTCCTCTTCATCTTCATCATCCAAATCAGCATCCAAGCCCTCGTGGCCACTGTGGTCCACCTCATCTTCCTCTATATCTTCATCTCCTTCCTCATCACCTTCTGCATCATCATCCTCCTCACTCTCATCATCCATTAGTCCTATGGGTTTGCTGTCGTCGTAGTCTATAACATAATCTGCCGATTGGTCATCATACTCATCTCCCGATGCTTGACCGTTTTCATCAGATTGGGAACCTTCACTGTTGTCATCATCTTCAATGTACGCCCTACTGGTTTCCTCTAAACCCCATTCTTCTCCACCCGAGCTTCTTGGAGACTCAACACTGTCATGTTTGACACTATTACTCACATTGTTAAAATTGCTAAACAAAGTCTCCTTTTGAGCTGCTGGCACCCTGCTCTCAGATCTTTGCCGTGGCCTAACAGTGCGACGACCCCTCCTACGCCCCCCTCGGCCACGTGTCCTGCCTCTTCTTGCATACTTCCGTGTGGTCTTCCCAAAACTATTGATGTTTTCATCTCTGAACTCTGCTCTGGTGGAGCTTCCATTCCCTCTTGAACCTCTTCCTCCACGCCCACGACCCCTTCCACCCCGACCACGGCTCCCTCGTCCACGACCTCTGCGTCCACTCCCAGGATCAAGCCACTTAGCCTCTTTCAGGTAATCAAGTTGATCTGCAGTATCTGTTGGATCCAGCTCTTGAATACTCTTGACAACTGCATATCTTGATGAAAGTTTCTGCATAAAAGAATACTATTATCATCCAAGGGAGCCAGAATATGCTAAATTCAAATAGCTGGTACATTTAGGGCCTTTCTGGATGCCCACACAAAGTATTACAGGAACAAGTTCCCCACTCGACCGAATTTTAAGAGAAAGTCAGCAACTGAGAGAAAAATTAGGCAGCCATAGCAACAGATCGGGAGCTTTTGGATTACAGTCCCCAAAAACTAGGATACTGGAATCCTTATCAGAGGTGATTTCCAGAATCCCAATTCTTTTGGGATCACATAAGACAGTAATTGATTAGGAGCATCTTTTAGGGCCTGTTTAGGCAATCAAGCAGAAACAGCCAGACCAATCCTGCTAGATTGGTGGCTAGGACAACCATTGGGGTCCGGCACACATCAACCCACCCCCGACCCAGCCCATATCCTCATGAGATCTTTCATTTCTTCCTGCAGGGATTGAGACTGCCGGGCTCCCCACCCTCTCCCTCCCCCACTCCTCTCTCTCCACCCTCTCCGGAACATCCTGCTGGATGTTTCAGGATCCAGCAGGATCTTCTCAAACAGGGCCCTACTGTCCCATGCTAACCTCCCCACTATTCACCATCTACCATATATCAACTGGAGAGCTCACCTGGGCATCCAAAGTTTACCGGGCATCTGAACAGCCCCTTAGAAGCCCAAACAAAATTAGAAAAAAAGAAGTGACACCAATTTTCAGAATTTTAATTTTTTCTTGCGCAAAATTTCCACCCTATTAATGGTGAGTAACAAAGGATTATTTATGTATCAGATTTAAGTACACAACACTATCCAATAGATTTTGGTACACAGCGCTATCCAATAGGAAGGACAAGTTCATTTTCTGTGCAGCATTAATATTAGAAATTACAGGAGCAGTGAAATACCAATGCATTAAACTTTTAACTTACTGATAAAGTTCATCTAGATCAGCATTGATTTGATTAAAAGTTTGGATGATTAGATGAAACAAGTAGCGAAATGCATTAGAAGAGACATGGAATAATTTTAGGAAGAAAGAAAACGAGTCCTAACATTTGGTAAAAATGATGACCTAGAATGGTTCCCGAACTCTAGCAACCCCATCCATTTGTTAGAGGAATTCACTTCAATAGAATTTCACTTGAAAATTAAGTAGTTTCTGTTATTGGAATAGTGATTAAAATTGTAAATTTCAAGATTTGCCATGTTTATCAATGTATTTTGTAAAACAACATGATAAGAAAAGGATGCACTGATTTAAGGGAGTGAAATATATACAGACACACTCTCAATGTAATTTCTTGAGTGTAACAAAAAATGTAATTTCTTAAGAGGACGATAACAATCCATTATGTCTTGGGTGGAACAGAAGCACTCTTCTAAAATTAAATTAGAGATTTCACAGGATCAAATCAACACAGGATGGATTGCAGCGGCTGTTTCCCTGTCAAAGTTTGTGGCAGTGCCAACTTGCTGACATTAACTGCTCCATCCTAATGTCCCTCTTATTTTTTTGTTCTTAAATATGATTCTGAACCTAACTACAAAGCATGCAGTTAAAAGTCATTTACCTCTGACGTTACATAGATAGCCCAAATACAACTACTAAAGCTCCAAATTAGTTTCGACTTGTTCTTCTGAAAAATAGACAGGACTGGAATTCATCATTAATGGATTCCCTAAGAGCATAAATTGATTAAAATGTACATAAAGTGCTTTAAGTAGAGGAATTTTTTATTTCAACATTTTGAGACATAAAGCATAACCAACGTTACATAATTTAGCTCCCCACAACAACTCCCACATAAGAAAAGGACAATTCTAATTGAGCCAAAGGATCATATTGTTCCAATGGGACAGGCAATTGACATCCAAATATTTGTATGTCAAACAAATACTTCATGATTTAATCAAAATTGAAGTATAACATATCAAATGAAAACTATAATTAACCATAACGATGCTACTGATTCCTACAATGCAACTGCTTCCTATCTCAGTTTACAAGGCATGCAGATTACTTATTAAAAAAACCCAAAATTCAGAAGAAAAGAGAAGATGATGAACTTACAATAAATTCTCCTACTTCCTTCTTATGGGATTCCAGCTTTTGATGCAGCATGTAAGAAATCGAAGAATCAAGATCCAACAGCCTTAAAGCCACAGCTGCTGCTGTATCAGGCACCCATGGAAGTACAGGAACTGATCCAGAAAGGGAAACAGTATTGTCTACAGCGAGTCCTGGTGTAGTAGAACTCAGCAGTTCAGTTGTTGTTTCAAAATCCGATGAGAGACAGTCTCGTTTTATTGCACCTTCTAACAAAGTCAGAATCTGCAAGCACATGAAACAAAATATAACATTTATTGACTTCTGCACAAAAACGATATCCACAAAATGGCAAGGGCAGAAAACTAAAGTTCAGCTTAGTAGCATTTTAATTGAAGGAGTGCAGGATGAAATTAAATTGTCGCCAAGAAGAGATCTATTTAAAATCGGGCAATACAGAAGACTGAAGTAACATCCACAAGATTTAGCACAAATGACAACAGGTGTACTCTAAGAGATATAATCCAAAATTCTAAGCGGTTGAACTTATAGCACTCTACCAATAATCAACTAAAAGGATAATTTAATTTTGACAGGTATACCGACGAAGAACAACTAGGTAAAAATATATTTGGAAGATGACCAGGAATTGTTCAAAATGCATGGCTTTGTCTGATATATCAATGCAAAATGTATTTTTAATGTTATGCAAGCACTTCGGTCCAATTTGGCCATACGAACTACCACAATACCATCCTTAACCAAATTTTAAACGACCAAATTTCAAACCATATCTAACTGTTGACCAGGAAATCAGGAATCAGGAGAGGGGCAAACGTGTGTTAAACTCCACCAATAACCAATTGCCCCCAATCGCAACCACCCATCCCCCTCTCTCTCTTCCCCGGGGCTCCGCCACTAATTTGAGGCATTCTTTGTGATGGTCAAAAACTGGTGAAGGCATTTGAAGAGGAAAAAAAATGGACATAACTTCATTTATGTTCGTAAGACGCAAATGATGTGTCACTGATGTTGATTTGATTATGAAATTGGTACAAATTTCATAATTTGGATGGAAGTGAATACTAAGTTACTGATTCAATAGATTGAATAACAAATTGAATCAATATTCGAAACTGTAGAAATTCATTTTCACATATTTTCTGAGCTGAATGGTTTTTGTTATTACATGTCACTGATGCAATCAAAATAAAAGCAATATACTAAGAAAAAAGCACATACATCTTCAACCACGGGCACTAGTATACTATCTTTTTGGTTATCCTTTGATTAGTAATTATTGAATCATGATCAAGGTTTCAAGTTTTGGTGCCAATGAGTGTGCCAACCAACATGTTGTGCCATTTCAGGAAAAAAAAGTCAAAAGGAAAAATAATTTTTTAAATAAAAAAATTAAAATAACAAATAGATCGTGTCAACTCATGTTGGGTGCCAATACTGGACAATGATCATGATGCATTACTTTTGTTTCATTTAATTGAGATAACAAAATATTGTATATTACATTCATAATCTACAATAGGAAAAAGGATGGGAAAAAATAAGTGAACGACCAAGGCACCAGACCATCCAAAAAAACACTTCAACCAATTGAAATGCTAAATCAGATTTTACCAGCTCCAAAGCTATTTCACCCTGGTTAATTTGAGAATTCTTGCAGGCCTAAACTGTGTTCATTTCAGGTGTCATTGATGTTTTTGATCAGTGACAACAGTATCTCAAAGCCTACAAGGGCCAATGTGCCTAAACACCAGACAATTTAATGTATCAAAAACTATTAGACTATGTTTAACGATTTTGAAGCACTAGATTGGACACTTAATGTAAATTTATTTTCATGAAGACAGCTAATGCCAACAGGAAGCATTGATTTACGGCAAAGGTACAAGTGAAACAGGCCACTGAAGTCTATATCAGATGGAGACACAAGATGAACAATGATCCTCTAATGCCCTTGAGTAAAGAGTTCCGATGACTGGTGAAATAAGCAAAAAGTTATTCTCCATGATTGTTTTCTATTGGTTTAGTATATAGCAATAAAAACAAACTGAAATGATCATATGATGTATTAAAGGTTATGTGGTCAATATGCAAAAGTAAATGCAACCTGAAAGAGTTCCTCAGCAGATGACAAGGAGTGCAACTTTACACCCCAAGACTTTCGATATCCTTCAGTCCAATAAGGCTGAAGAGCTTCTGAAGGAATGGAGACCTGAAAAAACAACAAAGTCTACAGTGAACATAATCAAAAAGCAACAGTAGATTGCATAAACTTAATTCAAAAAATGAAACTAAAAGAAGAAATCCAAGCTTAAGCACTGTCACAACACCTCAATTACAGCCAACTGTGCCTTAAGCAGATTGATCCCTATGGGAAGAGAAGAATCTGATACTTGGATTTTGCACTCAGGGTCCATTTTTCGCTTTTCTTCGCACATAGTCACATGTTCTGAAAAATTTGCATCAGCATTATAAAAGGTTTTGAATGTCTTGTGGCAAGAAGGGCAATGCCTTTCTTCAGCTAAGTAAGACTGGTAGCAGAAATGGCAAGTCTGTAGAAGCTCAGAACATCTTTTCTTCCCATATTTCATGGCACATAATATATGAGGGTTATAGCATTCTTTCCACATCCATTTCAAGTAGCCTTGGTACCTCTTCAAAGCAGCACTCTTCTCAATCTCATTTCGCCCAAGATCAATCTTGAAGGATGTGGAGAATTCCGAACCATCTGAAGTAAGACCACAAAGAGTACTGCTGGGACTGTCAAATTCTGTGCTGCAATCAGGACTTGACATCATTTCATTAGCCCCTGCTTTGACAGGACCTTCAGTTGAGTTCAGAGAGGTGGTACACTTTTTCCTCCTAATTGCTTCTTTGAAGGTTGTTTCAATTCTTTGCAACATAGAATGCAAATGCGACTCCCTAATACCACGTGTATCCAGGGAAGATAGAAGAGCATCAAATGCCTGCATTTTTATCAAGAATACTGTTTTATAAATAAAGCACATAATTTACAAGGATTGTGCACCACATTCAATACTCAAATATACGTCATGAATGAGCCCAAGATTATGAAACAGTAAAATTCAGTTGGTATAATATAAATATGCATCCTCTTTTCCATTAGATACTATTTTTTTAAAAAAAAAAAGAAGAAAAGCATGAATATAAATTCTTCGATGACAATAATTTTAGAATGAAATGACCTAGGTATAGTTAACTACATATGCACATGCAGTATTTATGAGCTAAAAAGTGAAAATTAAATAACCAAGAAAAAGAAAGTATGAGGATTCCAACCTAGTCTACATGATGTATGCATTTTTAACAACACCATCTATCCATTTAGCTATTTTTCCTCTTTTCACTCATTAATAACCCTTTCAGTTTCTGGATCTGTATCCTGCCATTATGCTAGCACAGTTCGCAATCCTCAACATGCCAATCAAGCTTTTACACTTTTTAGTTTTATGGTAGAATCTAGATGAACTGTTTTTATTAAATCAAACATAGAAAACAATCCAGCAAATTCAGAAACGCAATGTACACGAAATTAGTGCAAACAATAAATATTGCACTACCCATTATGATCCAATTCAAGAACACAATTTATTACATAAACATCTAGCATAGAGAAAAAGTATTCAAAAATGAAAAATACCACAAAAAGGTCATAAAAAATTAGAGGACAATTTAGCACCTGAAATCTAAATTAGAATTTATTTTCACAAAATGTAGAAATAATTGACTATCCAACTTTTATCGGATGAGAAAAATTAGTTTGACACTGACAGATACTGTGCCCAGAGATTAAGTAGGTATAAATGGAGGTAAAAGAAATTAAAATTTTAACTATTAAAATGAAAGTGGTGAGCACCTCCTCTGAATCAAGAACCCTCCAATATCCATCTTTGGACTCAAAGAAGATTCTTCCTGAACCAGGATCATTTGGTGAAGCAGATGTTGAAAACTGCCAGTATCGATTACGCCTACGGTCTTGACCCAAAGGTAGTGACCTGTATACATAGAGTTGTTCTGCCTTGTGACCAATATATGATTTTAACTGTGAACGTGACTTTTCAGCAGCACATCCATATTGTTGAAGTGGAAGAGTGTCTGCATTTGAAGAAAAATCTTGTCCTAAAGAATTTTTCTCAGCAGATGCATTACTAACATTGATCTGACTGTTTTGCTCGACAAACTGGTCACTGTTGACAGTATTTGGATTCCCGTCACAACTCTGATTCTCAACAGTGTGTAGTGGAGTTTGACCTTCCTCCATTGCAGCATTTGTTGGGGTTGCCTCAGCCTTGCTCCCCATGAAAGAAGAGTACTGTAATTTGCTTGCATATTCTTCTTTAAAACGTCTTTTATCAAGCTGTGCTTCTGACCACATTTGCTTCTTTAAAGCATTTGCAGCTTCCAGACGTTCCTGAAAGACTGTGCTTTAGATAACAGATCACAGATAGAAACAAAAATAAGAGAAAACATAGTACCCAAAACAAAAATTGCTACCTCAAGAATAACACGTATGGAGTTCCCTTCGATAGCAACACCAATCAATGCCACAAGGGCATTAAGGCGCTCCTCAACGCTAAGATCAAAATAATCACCTTCTGTCAGTCCTTGAACCCAAGGCGCACCAAAGTTGCTCTCATCAATCTCCGTGTCCTCCATGTCAGCATTAACTACCTCATGGCAGTTTGAATTGATAGCAAGGGACTGCGAAGCACCTGAAGCACTTATTACTTTGGTGTTCTCTGAAGGAGGAATTGAAAGACCTTTCTCCACATTCCTAGAACCATCTTGTGGAGTTAAATCAACCTCATCACCAGCTGCCTCGTCCTTTTCGTTACCTAGTGTAGCTGACGTTCTAGTAACTTTTAATTCATTTGCAAAAGGAATATTCTTGTTTAGTTTTGCTTCAACATCATCAATTTCAGGACCATCAGCAGCATCACATTCAGAATCTTCATCTCTTTCAGCATCATCAACATATTCTGTATCCTTTTCAGCTTCTTCGGAGTCTGAAAGTCCACTTTGGAATATTTGTATCTTTTCCCGTGCAGCCGATAGTATAGCTTCTGCATCAGCAGGATCCTTTCTAAAAGGAGACCGTACACAATATGTCGAAGGAGCTGTTCTTTCAAAAAGTCTCGTATCTCTGGACAATGCTGCAGCAATAGATGCCTCTGGTGTCTTGCTTGTTGTGAGATCCCTTAAACCAGATTTCTGACAATGAAGGGACAGAAAAAGAATATTCAGATGGACAGGTCAAGGTGGGGAAGAATTTGACAACTTGAAAGAAGAAATGCACCTGAATCTTGTCTGCAACTTCTAGTATTGTAAGGCCTTTGCTTCCCTCAAGCGAAAGGACATGAAAAGCAGCAAATTTGACGGTTCCAGGAGTTAAACGATGTCGAGATCTGCGTCTATGAGTATAACCTTTTTCTTGCATCAACGCCGCTGCATTTTCAGCAGCTGAACCATTCCGCAAAGTGGAAATTACATCCTCACCATCATTACCCTGAAGATCAGAAGAAACTTTCATAAAATCACTACTGAAGAGATAAAAGGCCAACAACTGATAGGACCTTCACATGCATAATTATTACTTGACTAGTAATGCATCGTGAACAAAAAGTACATATTTAAAAAGAAAAAAAAATCATCTATTAAGTGATTGATGCTGATATTTATTGCTAAGAAAATGATTAGGTGTGGTGTCAGACACCAGTAGAAAGTCTGGGGGATTTTCAGAGCTCCAAAAAACTAGAATTCATGAACATGATTGTATGCCATTGAATGCATACCCACGCCCATGCATATATTCAAGTCCATATCAATTACACAATTAAAATAACATGAGACAATTTATTAATAAGGATAATTATCAAGGATCAAGCCTAAAAATAGGGACAATAGTAGTAGCGGCGGCAGTGGTGGTAGCAGTGGTAGTAGATTATCATGGATCAAGCCATAAAAAGGACAGTTTGTTCTAACAAAAATAGTTGCACTGGTAGCAGCATGACATGGTTAATTAATAAAAGATACATGTCCACAGATGCAAGTGTTAGTCTCAACAAAAAACTCTGTGCTGCCTATTTAGACGCTATATTGTCAGCTAACCAACAAAAGCTACAGGTCTTGCAGATATAATCAACACTAATGTAAACACAGGATTATGTGATAGCTCTTCCAACAAAGATATATGCATGACCTAAAAGAATTTGAACAAGCCTTAGATATTTGAAAGTTGAAGAAATTAAAAACTTTAGAGAACGATAAACATGTGTCTTGGAAGAATTCAGGGTGCCTTTGAGTTTTAAAAAATATTAGGAACCTGACCATGGAAAAGACCAAGGATCTGGCTCTGTTTAGTAAAGCGTGCCTAATATTACTTGCAAAAAGTGATAATGACATTATATCAAGTTTCATAATGCTTTACGAATTTCATTCATATCTCAATGCCCCCAAGTCTTTGAACAGATTTGCAGAATTCTATGGCATTACAATATACAATAATAGATGCTAGACACACACAAAAAAAAAAAAGATCACAATTCATATATGCAAAAAGTCATTGCAAGCTATGAAAAATGAATAACATCTGCAAGGCATAGACAAACAAACCAATTCTTAAAGTATATAAGAATGTCCACAAAAGCTTATGAACAGTTGAAACAAAATAGTTTAATCACTGTATTTATCTTCTTCATTGAGAAAGGTCTTATTTTTCCCTTTATTTTTTGGAAATATGTCAAAATAACCACAATGATGACACTTCCAGAAACACATTTTGACAATTAAAATCAATCTCCTAAAAAGAAAAGGTATAGATAAGATATAATCAGAGTTTTTTGGGTAGATACCATCAATTTTTGGGAAAGGTTAAAGTTGCAAGTTCCATAGATGTTTAGTCACACATGAAAGAATCCAAACTTCAAACGGCTGCATGTTGTTAATCTTCTGGCTTTACCATTGCATAAAAAATAAAACCAGCCTCTCCCCATATCTCTCCTATTCTCCAACAACATAATGTATGCAAACGTGAAATAACAAAACCAAATGTCATTTGGGCCACATCAGATGGAACGCTGGGTATTCAGTCCAGGCAAAAACAACCAAACACCCTAAACCCTGGGTATTTGCTTCGATTATGTTTCCTTGACAAAATAGACCATTTGGCTCAGAAGAAAGGCATCCTCCAAAACCCTAAACCACAAATCAATCTCCAGCAAAGAGGAAATGCATTTCATAAACACATGATTCTAATTACAAAAATAAATTAGTTGTAAAGCATTAGATAAACTTCAAATGTTGTAAAAGAAATATAACAAAATTGAACTAGATACATTGCATAAATCACCACTATGAATATATTTTAACTGTGATCTTAAAAGGCCTGATAGTAGAGGAAAAACTCGAGACAACTATGAATTCCAATTTAAAGCAATCAAAGTGCACTTTTTTAATGGCTAATCTTGGTAACAAACACAATCGCAACTTGGCAACTGTTCATAATATCTTGTCTTCTGAAGTGAATAAGAGTGACTTGTTAACTGCACTTCCTCAATTTTTTATGAGATCCTTACCAAAGCTTTGCAGGAAATAAATTAAGATGTAAAAGTAATCTTAGAAGCTTATATCGGGGGAAGGATACCTCATTGTCATCTCGGAAATAAACGCGTTCCACATTTCTTTTCTTTAACTGAGGCCCGAATCCAGATGACAAAGCAAATTGTCGCAATATTTCAGGCCATGTCAAGCAATTTAGGTGGCGCTGCCAGCTGCATATGTTGAAGCCCCAAGCATATGCCTAGCAATGAAAACAAGAGTTAAAAATGAGATATATAAAACACAATGCAATATTGAGAAAAGAAAGCATAGAGATGTGGAAAAGACCAACACACCCCTTCAACAATCTGTGGATGGCCTCCTCCTGGATTAGCAGCACTATTTTGGTTAGCTCCCAATGACATTGCCGGAGTCCTTGCAACATCCTCTATATCTTTAATGATAGATTTCAATAGAGCAACATGTATCTCCCCCAACAGTCTAGAATCCTGTAGAAAGTTATGTTAGATTGATGAGACCAAGACCATCCACTTGCTTGGCAACTTGGAAACAGAGTAGGGTCCTGTAGGATTGACCACATAGTTATCCTAACTATAAATTACGCAAACTCCTTGAAGGAGTTTGGCCTGACTAGATAGTGGATGAAGATAAATGCATTCTTTCTCAATCTAAACACCCTTTTAAAATGTTATTTTTTAAAGAGAGATAAGTCCAAGGAAGGGCCTTCATTATATATATATTAAAAAAAAAAAAGTGGTCTTATCAGTTAACAAGATCCACCACAATGCCTCAAGGCCCTCAACAAATTGAACTATTTCCAAATTTATAATTTTATCTTCATTTCACTTCATCTGGAAGTCAGCATACAAAACCCCAAAACTTTAAATTCTTAAAACATATTCCCTGGCGCAACAAGTAGTGCACAGCGAACGACAAGACACTAGTAGTCAGTCATATATCTATCTATACATACATTCGAAGCTGAGTTTGTGAACTGCGGCATTATGTAACCTTCCAGCGAGCTTTACTCCAGATCAAGATAACAGTAATGATAGGTGAAAAGGATGCTTATACCAGTTTATACCTAATTTAGAAAGCATTAAAATTTTACTCATCGAATAAGTCAGGTATAAATAAGAGAGATGGCTCTAGCTACCCCAAAAATCATACATCCAGACCAATTATTCAAATCCCTTGAGATGAAGCTGTCCCAGTTTTTCCGTGGAATGGGACATGCTGCCATCCCACCTTGTCCCAATACTTGGGACGGGGGATCCCCTGCCATGCTCCCAACAGGAAGTTGGGATAATGATAGAAAAGTCACATCCTAACACTTCCGACATTGCCCCATTCCAACATCCCACTGGGACTTCAATCCATGATCCACACAAGCATTAATATTTGTTAATGTCTAGAAGAGATGAGTCTAGACTTATTGCAAACCAAGCTCTGTGTCCTACAACCTCCATGCCCCTGATTTCAGACTCTCACATTGTTTATAGCATTGACCCAACAAAAAATAATTCCAGGATGCAGAAAACAAAAGACATCAAAAAGTTCAGAATGATCAAATATATATGTATAGAGGACTCACATAATCATGGAGAGATTGAACAAACTCATCGAGAGTGAATGGCCAAAGCCCAAGGATATCGGCAAAAGTAATTAAAAACTTCCAAACCTGAAATTGATAGCCAGTGGCATTTAATGTGTTAGGAAAAATTCAATCACATATACATACAATGAGAAAAGATCATTTAAGTGTAAATGGTAATAAATCCTACTCATGAAAGCTATAAAGCAAAGCACCATCTTTCTTAAATGATAAACAAAGCACGCATGCAAAATCTAGCTTCTTGATATCAGAAATCCAAAAAAGTACATTCCAGCAACAAAAGATGTTCTTCAAAACAAATCCATCACAAGAGCAATCAAATCTAACATGAAATATGAAGCAAATAGAGGTATAATGGCCATCCAAAAAAGGTACCATAAAAAGGTTCCCAAGGTTCTCATCAGACTCTCTCCAAGGTTGAATTGCAAAAGGCCTTTTCAGTCGTACTGATTTTGGCGGAAATGAACTCAACATATCTGAAGCATAGAAAAGTCTTGAATTACTGATCGAAGTTCAGAAGCATTTCTCATAAAAGAATTTCAATATCCTTCAAGTTGACTTTTAGTTGTATAGCAGAAAAAAAGCATTAATGCACAAGTAAACATGGTAACTTCACCAAGAAAAATCAATTTATTTGTAAGTAAAACTAATAAAAATCATGTCAATACTCAACCTTCATGTTCCATAACCAAAAATGTACAAGTCAGGTTAACAGATTGGCAGCACATGTTATTTTTGGAAAAATACCTCTGAATGAATCTAGCTGCTGCAAAGTATCACTGTCAAGTGAGAAAATTGCAGGCAACCCTTTACTTGATGCAGCCAACTCCATCAGTTCTAAGCGCTCGTCTTCAATGAGTTCCGTATATTCTCTAGCAAGCCTGCGAGCTGTCGCCCTCTCATTAGCAGCTTTTAGCCTCGCAGCCTCCTTCTCCCTTCGGAGTTCTTCTTTCTGCTTCATCTTCTCAGCCTGAACTCATCCCAAACGGGAACATATTAATTATACTTTGCAAAAAGAAAACTCAAAGGACTATACTGTTGAGACACTTACTCTTCGGCTTTCTTTCAGCAAAAATTTCTCCCTGCGCTCAAGTTCACGCTTTTGTTCCCTTTGGAATCTCTCTTCCTCTCTCTGTTTTTCACGCACCATCCTCTCTTCTTCTTTTCTTCTTTCACGATCATGCCTTTCCATTTCCCTCCGCATTTGTTCTTCTCTCTGTAGATGAAAAACTTTATTCAGTGTGCAGTTAATGAACCCCAACAAAGACTCGTCAGTAAATATTGCACCTTTCTTCTCAGAATATCCTGTTTTTCAAGTTCTTTCCGGATCCGCCTCTCATGGGCTTCAACCTCCTTTGCAATTCTTGCTTCTTCATTCTGCATATGCTAAAAGTTTACATAAAAGCAGAAAGCAAACTCTAAAAAAAATAAAATAAAAACACAAAAGCTTGCTTACAAGATCATGCATACCTTACGTTTCCTCTCCATTCGAGAAGAACCTTCATCGCAAAAAATCCTCCTATCAGATGATAAATATGGATTTTCTAATCCCATAACTTGATGAACACCAAATTGCGTGTCACTTGGAGCACCAGTAAAAGAGCTACTGTGTGGAGCATTGTCGTACTCAGTTGAAACTGGAGAATAAATTTGCTGCCTACCTTGACGAGACAAAAGGCTGGCACCTGTCATTTGACCTTGAAAAGTGTAACTAGGAGCCATCTGTTCATTTCCATGCAAATATTGCCCTCCTGAAGGTAAAGATGGCATCCTGGTACCAGGGGCATCCACTGAAGAGTCATATAAATGAGATTGAGGGAACCTATCATATGTCTCTGATTGGACACTTGGCTGCTCAGGGAGAAACTGATATTCATGAAGAGCCCTTGGACCCATCTGAGGATGAACTACATTAGAACCTCCAACTGCCTGCTTCTTCTTCCCATTAGATGAACTTGGAACGAAACAATGCTCCATGCTAGGCAAAAAAGTTGATGCCTGTAAAACAAAAGCCAGGTATTCCAAATGTTGAATGATAAATGATTTTTTTCTTCTGCAAAGGAACCATCAAGATTTGTGATGCCAAACTATAGATTGTAGGACATGTCAATACTAAAAGGTGCTAGCAAGGTTTGCCGTGCAGATCCGTACCAATGCATACCGACCATATCAAACAGTACTAGTACCAAAACGGTACGCAGTATGGGGGCATACCAACACTTGGTATGTTAAACTGGATACCGTTCCGGGCGTACTGACATTGTTAGAGGATGGTACCAATATAGGGTCTGGTACCAAGACAGCAAACATTAGGGGATAGGTTTGGGAAAAGCCAAATCAAAAGCCTATCAAACCAAAAAGACAGGCATGTAAACCCAATGCAAGTTTGAAAAATAGCAGCATAATATGATAGATGGTAGGAGCAAAATAGAAGACCTTAATCGCCTTCCCATCATGCCTCTCAAATAGTTTGCCATCATAAGGTCGCAAAGGCTGCTTCTGCTGTGGTGTCATTGCTTTAAAAGAAACAAAGAAACAAAGTTGGAGAGTCAGCAGACAATCAGCATTAGCAATCAATCAAAATATAAGTAAAATATGAAATCTAATCGACAAGACTGATTCACGAATTGCATACGCGCAACTTGTAAGAAACAGAAGACTTGAATTCTAGAAGAGCTGCATCATCCACGATTATTTATTCATACAGCTCAGCCTTGACATTTATGACTTTCTTATTTGGGAGAGCCAATATACACTGCATATTTAGATATTTTCTTCCTAAAAGAAGTCCAAGACTCCAAAGCTAGTATTTAATGCTCATTCAGACCAAAATGAAGAAATCCGCTGTTACACGCCCCTTTGGCTCCATTGTTACGAAGACATTTATTCTATAAAAATGTACTACGATGACTAATTTTCATCAAATTAACAGCTGATGCATTTTTTTTTTAAAAAAAAAATCAAACTAAAAGGTGAATAAAATCATGTAATTACTAGTTCTCTACATGCTTGATGTCCCTTCTGCCCTCTTTAGAAACCAACTGCCAATATCTAGCTTGCAAAGCCATAATCAAGAATGAACCAGACCCTACCATAGAAGAATACTTCAATCCATCCTAACAAAGCATGTCTATCGAAGTTGTAGTTCACAAATGAAGAACATAATGAGCAATTACAATTATGAGACGAGGGCCTTTAATTTCCTAGAATATCTCAATTGCAAAAAGATATCTTAACAAAACAGCTTAAGCATATGCTAGCAATTTTCCATCGTAATAGCAGTAATGATACTAAATTTAGGATGGACCTTTTATTAATTACTTCATTCAGATGCAAGATTACTCAACAGTGCATGTTATATGGGACTTTCAGTTCAATATATCTGCATTGATTTGATCGAAGGTGCGTATATGCATTTTTGACTATGTATATGCTCATATGCAACATTTGAACAAAAGCTATAGCATATACCTATACGCTACATTCCTGAACACAAAAGCATCCAACAACATGCATATGTACAAATATATGTAGGAATCCGTGTCTGTGTGTCTACACATGTCTCCAAGATTTGGTGTTGGCATTCTGAGAATGACAGGACAAGATTACTCATATGGATGTAAATATCTGACCTGCATATCCATGAGATGGAACAAATGCAGCCAGATCTAACAAAATCCTATCATTTCAAACTGAGGGCATTCCACTTCACATAAAAATGGTTCAGAATGAATCAGTAATGCTGAACAAGTACATTAGCCTAGAAACAGGTGCACTGGGAACAATATGCAAGGGCCACCTTGGTCCAATTACAATGAGTTGTATTATGGAGACAGATATCAGATGATCTAAATGGTTGTAAATGTTAATGCCTCAAGATAACGCATACCATTATCATATGTTTGCGTTGTCTGCAAAAATTATAAGAGAACATTTCCTACTCATTGCTAATATGGGCAATAAATAATTTATAAAAGAATTTCACTCCTTGGCGGTGGCCACTTGTGCCCCTCAACTTGATAAAAAGCCTCCAACAAATTCAAAGACAGCTCATTGACTGCACAAACAACATAACTCGCATTTTTTTTCTACAACTAGGATGAGTGGAAGCCTGCCCATTATTTGGAGAGACGGCAAGATTGAACCCAGGTCTCTCATATCAACACAAGAACCTTAATCAACCCAATCAGGCAGTAACCTCCATCACTCACATGTTTAGGTTTGACATATTTTCAACATCTTAAATTTGAAAAGAGAACTGCAATACATCCAACACATTACAATCTACCAAACAACATCAAACTAATATCAATTTGATCACTATATATCTATTTGATCAATGGCATCATATGACACATTATAGATCATATAATAAGTTAACAGCTTAACAGACATCAAAGATAAGAAGCTGCCAACCATCATGTGCCCACCTCACACATAATAAGCATATTGGTATTTGTCAAGTATAAATTATGCCACCACACAAAAAAAAACTGCATAGCATTTCTTTTTACCTTGCATAATCATGTTGAAAATTGTGTTTATCAGTCCTTGCAGATTGTCTACCAATTAAAAATCTTCTGATTCAATAATTACCAAAAAAATATCAGAAAATTCTTTTGTATATTTCCTTTCACTTTTTTTTAATGAATATTTCCAGAAATTTTCCTCTTTCCTAATTTATTTCTTTCCTTTTTTTCTGCAAAATTAATTCGGAAGCCTATCAAAATAGTGAATTCCTTTCTTGTTTGCTGAAAGGGTATATGAGACCAATATCCAAAATATGATTGTACGCACCATTATCTGAAGACAAACTTTCACTGACACAAATACATTTATTCTATTGTTGGACAAAACTTAGATATGCTTTTTGCAAGATGCATGTCTGACACAGCTTATATTTTCAACATAATGCCTTGGTGATTTTCCTGGAAATGCAAGAATGACAGCTGCAGTTGAAGGAGAGAGTAATATCTAGTGCAAAATTCACACTAAACAAGTCATATTGAGAGAAAACGAGAGAGAGAGAGAGAGAGAGAGAGAGAGAGAGAGAAGCCAACTCAAAAATGCTTTCAGAGTCAAGCACACATCAGCAAGCTTGGATAAGTGCATAAAATTATACAAAAACTCTAAAATTTACGGCTTTCAAGTAGAGAATGGATGTTGAAGTATGCCACATCCATGCATATAAAAGACATGTAACCAGTGCATATCAAATTATAAGTATAGCAAGAACAAAAAAGTTTAGAAAATGAAAAAACATAATAATATAAACTTCAGGTGGAGGTTGCAAAAGTTATATCATATTATCATCCATGTTGGTTATACTCCAGACAAGAGAGACAAGACCTGAATAATAAATTAAGTGCATGCTCATAGAATGAATGGAGTGAGAAAAAAGGGGGAGAGGGACCTTATGAAAAACCATAAGCCCATCTGTTTGCAAGACAAATATGTACCGATCCACTAAAAGTATGAGCACAAGCAAAATCATAGCCTAACCAACAAACCATACCCCAGATATCTACAGCTGGCTTTGTAAATTATTTTGCACGAATCATTCTTGTTACTGACTACATATTCTAAATCATTCCAGGCTCCCATCAGTGTCTTCCCCATCCTTTTCTTGACACATCGACAAGTATATGAATTATGAAATGCATTGCCTGTTTAGGGCTCTTTGGACTTCCATTGAACATTCCCATCTCAATCAGTTCACCACCACTTCATTTTCAGCTTCTGCGACCTACAATCTTCCTCTAAAGTACACAATTTCAGTCCCTAATCATTGTTGATTTATCATGGATCCACCTCAGCTATAATCCCTGGCTGTGGCCTGCTCGCCTTTTGCTCTTTTTACTAGCCAACATTGTGAATAACACATTATGGACCATATTCTTGTTAAAAAAATTTCCATCCAATATCACCAGCATACAGCAATAATGGAACAAACAAGAAGTGCCTTCCACTTCATCGTGTAACCAGGATATCTTATAAAGCATGCTCCTCAAGACAGTATATGTAGAAGTTTAAATGAAAGAGAATGGATGATGGAAAACAATACAAAAATAAGTGGAGGACATATCCACATTAACAATAATCTGGAGAACGGAACCAGGCTCAGATAAAAAAATCATGTGAAATGTGAATATTCATGGAGTAAAAATGTGAACTAGTAGAAAAGGCAGGACCTTATGATTGAAGGATCTCAGGACAATTCTACTCGCAATTTATCCAAAAGTATTATTCAAAAGATAAGAAATAAATAGTTATGTAAGACTGACAAGCCTTATCTCAAAAATTTGGCCAGCCAATTTATGTGCTTTGATTCATTTTATAGCCCCAAAACTCTTCAGTCGTCTGAACAGTATACCTTCTAGAGTGTTCTCCAAAAGTCACATTTCTAAGATTCTAAAGAGGATAGTAAAAGACAATGTAATAAGAACTAAACAACTAGATACTTTTACTTTGTGAAATATATGATCAGGAGCCCCTTGATCAAAATCTATTTCTCATGCATGATATCCTCTCCTTGATTCGAGAATTTTCTTGTTACACCAAGACTGCAAGAAATAAGGTACAACTACTAGAAGAACTTCCCTTGCTACTACCATAAAACTTAAAAGAGTACTGGCAGATTAGAAGACCCATCATCATGAGTTCCAGAACAATAACATGTAATTGTCGAATACCAGTGAGCTGAAATGGACATTAAATTGATGAACCAGCGTGCTAGAAGGTTTAAAGAAATAAACGCTAAAAGAGTAATATGCTATGATTATGATTAGTTAAACATCTAAAGCAAGTTAAACCCCATAAATGTTCAAACAGGAAATACAAGTTGCAGGTCAAAGAACTCAAAGCAGCAACAGCTACCCATCCCTAGTCCCCATAGAAACCCCTAAAAATGGTTGCCCAGTAAAGCGCTTCATGAATGGTATATGCTATCATAATAGTTAGTATAACCATATGAGTACCTATAGGCGCCCCAAAAGCACCGGGTGGCAAAGGATCAAACTCCACGCCGAGAATGGGCCCATCCTCCCTCAGGGGCTCTCCGAGCTGCGCTTCCACAGAAGCAATCACCCGGAGCTCCGCCATTGAGAGTGGCAACGGCTGTGCCGGTGGGGTATGTTGCAGCAAAAGCCCTGGCGGGGGCTCGTAGTACCTCTTGCCAGCAGACGAGGTCTCTGCCCCAATCCTCGAGACAGCCGCAGCAGCCCGGGAGACGGCCTTCCTCGTCTCCCCACCACTCCCAAACCCTCCTGCAAAGGGGTTCGAGCTAGACCCCACCGGTGCAGCCCCGGAAACCATCATTACATCGCCCCCGGCCGCCGCCGCCGGCTCCTCCTCCTTCCGCTGCCTCTTCGCCGGCGGGAACTTCCGGTCCTTCAACCTCCTATGGCAGAACCACATCTGCAGCTGCCGATCCGAGAGCCCAGTCTTCACCGACAGCTCCGCCCTCAGCGCCTCCGACGGGTACGTCTCCACTGCCCAAAGCAAAACCAAATCAAATCGAAAAATCAAAAAAGGACCCAAATCCCAGCCCGATAGACATCAAACCCTAGAAAAATCGACCAAGAAAGAATCCACAAGGGATCGATCAACAGACCGGCATAGGTTTTCTCAAGAAGCTCCAATTGGTACGGGCTCTTCATCTGCCTCTTCGGGGGTTTCGCCTCGCCGCCCTCCGGCGTCGACGCAGGCTTCTTCAACCCCTCCGGCGGGGGCTTCCCCTCGCCGCCCTCTCCGATCTCCATCGGCGGCGGCCCAAACCCTAGATCGGAGTCGAAAATACCAAAGCTAGGGCTTCTTTTTTTGTGCGAAGAGGAACAATGACTGGCAGGACGAATCCCTCCCCTGCATTAATTTATACCACGCGGAAAAAAGGGGCGAATATGGGAGGCAGCGATTTGGCGTCGATAAAACCAAAAAAAAAAAAAAGAGCGACCAGATGTGCGGTGAGATTTGGCGCAGATGAATAATAATAATAGCAACACGAACAATAACAGCACCGAAGGAAGCGAAGAACAATAAGAACAACAGATAAGATCAGAGTTGAAAGGATAAAGATATAGAAAAGAATGAGGAGGAGGAACAGGTAATTAGAATAGGAAAAGGACGAACAAAAATAGAGGGTGGGTTGGATTTGTCTTTGGTTTCGGGTTTGGCGTGGATTAAAGAGGATGAACAAACGGGAGCAGCGGATTGTTTCCATGCTATTATCGCTATGAGGGGGAAAAAACGTTGCCGTGATGTAATGGGTGGGGGCGATTATTTTTCTTTTTTTCGTATAACTTTGGGAAAAGAAATAATTTAAGAGAGGGATTCTAGAGAGGAGTAAGAGAGGGGACATGGGAATTTGGGATGATTGAGGAATGAGAAATGATGCACGAATCTCCTTCGTTTGAGATTTATTTTGATTTCGATTAAGAAGAGGGATGGGATTGGGACATGAGTCCGCTTCTCCTTTCTAGCCTTCTCCTCTCTTTTTCTCGCTCTACTGTCTTTTCTAAGAATTTTTTTTTCCACCTTCAAATTCTTTCGTTGCGATGCGTCGTAACTTTCCTGTGTACGGAGCGCAGCGTGGGGATATTGGCAGTTGGATTCGAAGCCGGGTTCTCGTCCGCGGCATGGACGTGGGTCCGGGTCTGACATGGGCCCACGTAATCGGACGGAATCGCGGACCGGGTGCTTTACGTGGGCGGGGGTTCACCTGATGATCAGGTGCCTTCTTTTGTGGGCTTTGTAATCAGATCACACGCTTCAAACATCCACGTTCGCTTAATTTTGCTTATAGCAAATTACTAGTTACGGGGCCTTTTCTCCTTGATCTATATCCATAGATTCTTCCTCGATAACCTTCACACGAAGAGCTCTTGACGATCTCCCTCCACATGGAGGATAAATCTGCAACCTACGGCCTGATTAGCTTTCCGAAAAATTATGGTTGTAATAACCCAAGTTCTTATGCCAATCAGAAGGTATTGTTATTATATAAGGACGGCATGTGTTTAGTCTTATATCGGTTATTTGCGAAAAAGATCTTTGATAGTTATATAAGATTAAAGAACCAAAAAAATACCTTCTGGCTAGCCTTTTTAACTAAAGTCCTGCATTATTACAAATCGTATCAAAGCAGACCGGGTCGATAACTTATGTAGATTAGGAGACATTGCAGCACATATTCATTGAGACTGACCACAGGACAATCGTGATACTTGTGATTATATTTGAATTTTTTTTTATGTATCGGCGTCTCACTA
Source organism: Phoenix dactylifera (assembly GCF_051530095.1). NCBI lineage: Eukaryota > Viridiplantae > Streptophyta > Magnoliopsida > Arecales > Arecaceae > Phoenix > Phoenix dactylifera. Next base: position 51,927,942 of record NC_143190.1, on the reverse strand, counting down.
CATACAGCCATGAGTACGTCCGGAATAGTCACCGTACAAAATACGCTCTAGTGTCGATAGCACATGCTCCAATGCCCCCATGTGACGGCTCCAGAATGATACACTGCGAAGGAAGTGACCTAGTTCGCCGCATTGTTCGTCTCTTGAAATACATGTATGACACTAAAGGAGTCAGACTCTTTTAGAAAATGGCAAATATTTTTGACTAGAGGGTGAAGGTCTGTCCTGGCTCGCCCGCTTCGGATCCAGTCAATCACTATAGCCGAATCACCCTCAAGAAAGATTTGTCGTGCACCCGGGTGCACTCTGGCATAGACGAGGCCCTTCCATGCCGCACGCAGCTCTGCCACAAAGACTGGCTCATCAAAGGTATGCCGACCTTCGGCTGCAATCAGTCTGGAATTATGGTCTCTAATCATAAAACCTACGTCACATCTGCTACCACCCTCCGAGATACTGCCATCGAAGTTCACCTTAAGAAAATCAGGGGGTTGAGGCTCCCAAAATACCAACGGTATCATCGCATACCTGGGCGTTGTAAGAGCCAAAAAGGAGCCCTAGATGTCCCTGTCACCTTTAGGTGAGCTCTGTGTTGCTGAGCTGATAAACTCAGCTGCATAGGCAGATGCTCTAGCCACCGCTGATCTCGGGTAGAACCCTCTGCCATCAAAGGTCTTCGTGTTCCTATCCAGCCATATGTAATATGCCACATATGCCCATACCACTCCCCTCTCTGCCATATCCGACCTCCGAGCCGAATCTCTCAACTTGCTTAGAAAAACCTCCGAAGAAGTGAAACTCTCCTGGTGGGCCAAGGCGAAGCTCCAAACCTGAGTCGCATGCGGGCAAGTAAACAAAACATGACTGATAGTCTCCTCCTCCCTTGGGCATTCCTCACAATCGATCGGTATGCGGATCCCCCTCCTAGCCAGGACTCCTCTAGTGGGTAGAATACCCCATGTCATCCTCCACAGAAAGAGGGCCACTCGTAGATGGATACATAACCGCCAGATCCAACGGCCCTCTAGCTGACGGTTGGGCTCCGGGACCACTATCGCCCGAAGATCACCAACTGTCACTGTCACCCTCCCTGTCAAAGTCCATATCCTCTGATCCGTCGTTCCCTCTACAGGTAGGGGAGTGGCCAATATCCTCTCTGCTAAGGCGTCGCCGAAAAGAAGGTGGATCCTATTAGCAATTTAGCATCCCATCTGCTCTCTTCCGAAACTAGGAGATTACACACTTTGCTACCGGCCATCGCAGTTGAGTCAAACATGGTAGGCCATCTGGATAACAGCAGTTCGGTCAACCATCTATCCTCGACAATATCAATGTTGCGGCCGTCTCCCACCACCCACGAGATATAGAGGAGAACCTGTGGGGCTCGCACACACATCTCGCACCAGATGTAAGAGCACCAGCGTCCTGGTCTGAAAAAGTCAGTAGAACTCTGCTCCCGTATTTAACTCTTATCAACCTGAATGAATTTGAACTCTTAGCTTGAATGAATTTGGACAACAGGATGAACAGAATGAACTCTCCTCGCTGATCCAAGTAATTGCAATAGTTGAATCTACTTCTAGTATGATCCAATCCGCTTAAGATTCTGGATGGCAGCTTACAATCCTTACCAACCTGTAATAATCTCTGCAACACAAACAGAATTAATTCGAAGCAGCATTGCACCAGCCATTAGAATTCTGCTCTGTTCATTTCGGATGGCAAATCTGACCCCAGCACAGCCACATCCCACCGATCCATCGAAGTTGATCTTTAAGAAGCCTGGTTATGGGGGCTGCCTTTGATACGCTCCGTAAAAACCTGTGGAAACAACTCTTTCGTTTCTACTCTTCCATGTCAACCACAAAAGATTTGCAAGAAAGGACTGAAACCATTGGTCCTCCTCAGAGTTTGGATTCCAAAGGATTACTCGAAGAGCTTGGTTATAGAAAGAGATATGAGGCATTCCTAGATTGTGAACCATCATCCATTTAGCCAGCAACTTTATGCATTCAAATAAGGTATGGTCGGTAGATTCTGGATGAAGGCCGCATCTCCCAAAACAAAGGAAAAGGTTTGGATGCAGGCCGCTAGAAACCCTTTTCAGCACCTTCAATCTCTACAACCGCGGCATATCATAATTAGGATTATTATTGTTGTGGTTGTAACTCGGCCTGAGGGCAACCACGCTGGAAGGGAATCAAGGGGACGCCGGCTGAGACAGAGAAGAGAGCCACCTCAGGTGCTCCGGGATGCCTCCAAGAAGACGCCAGTCGGGACGGAGAAAGGGGGCCACCTCCCTGCGGTCCGAGATACCTGCACAAAGCCTTTGTCGGGGACTCCGGCGAAGGCCCTCTGATGGCGAAGTTTACAGAGTTTATGGAGAGTCCCGTTTTGAGAGCCATAATTTCTTGTTTCTTCTAGAGGGAATAGTGTAGAGAGTCCCCAGAGTACATTTCATGGCCTCTTTTATATTTCTTACCAGGATGCCCTGGTGGCGGAGGTATGGCCCTGGGCAGGCAGGGTATGGCCCCCGATAAATATAGCAGGGTGTGGCTCCGGGAAGATGTAGCAGGGTATGGCCCTGGTTGATACATCATAACGTGGCCATCAAGCAAAGTACGGTGCGGTGAGGCTGCTGCAGGCGATAGCTGTGACATATACTTAGCGAGGTCGGCTCGGGCTTCTGGTAGAGGTCGGCTCGGGCCTCTGGCGGGGCCGAGGTCGGCTAGCTCGGCGGGGTTTGGGTGGTTCCATGCCAGAGTAGGACGATCCATTTTACCTCCCATCAATTATCATTCCAAATAATTTCGAAATACGCCTCACTAACAACAACCTGTTTCTTATAAACTTCTCCCCAGCATAACAAATCTTGTTGTCTATCAATGCAGATAGGAATTCTACAAATTTGATCAGCCATAGTTGGAGGGAGACATTGATGAATGACCTGTCCCAGGTTCCGTCTTCGGTGATTAGATGACTCACTGTAGGATAGATAGGAGATCTAAGTTGAAGCATATAGGCCTTCAACAAACTACTTACGTAGAATACCAAGGATCAAAAATAGTGATAATTTTTTGTCCTTCACCAATTAACCAAATAAACTTATCCAAGACATAAACTGAACTACTTGCTAAAGTTTCCCATAAAGCCGAAGCATTTGCCGGAAGGAAGTCGGACATCCAGTCGCCATGAAACTTATATTTAGCACATAAGACCTGAGAGAGGATTGAGCTCGGATCTAAAATAATACGACTTGCCATTATAACTACGCTCCGTGTCCAGTTTGACAGCCATCAAAAGATTCTCTGATGAGGCCTTATTGAATGAATTCCTGAGCAAGGATGATGTTATGAGTGATGCTGCGACCCTCAAGAAAGCTTCTTGTTCTTCGGAAATCAATCTATCCAAAACTCTTCTAAGCCAAATTGATAATAACTTAGCAACAATTTTGTAGCTAATGTTACAAAGGCTAATTGGGCGGAAGTGGGAAGGCTAATCCGGGTTCTTAATCTTCGGGATTGGAACAATAAAGATCGTTTTTACTCATCGGGCATCATTATTAATAACTTCCTATGAGTCGGCGCAAGCCATCCAAAAGTTTTCATATCGGAATGGAGTTGGATTTCTACGCTTAATTTCGTTTGAGACAAGAATAGGGCAATGATCAGAACTAGATATGGTGAGATGTTGGACAACAACATTAGGGAACACTTCCTGCCACTTCCCATTAGCCATTGATCTGGCCCAAAATTTGAGGAATGGGCAGCCAGTTCTCAGGAGCAATAGCTAAGATGCCTATATACTCTTACTTGGATTTGGAATATACATGCTGATGCGTCCATTTTTTATAATCATACTAATAATTTGAAGATCTCCTGAAAATTATTTAATGCTGATGCTTACAGTTTTGATAATCATACTAAGAATTTGAAGATCTCCCGAAAAATATTTAATGCTCATGTCCGTCAACTCTTTACTATCTTTTTTTTCCTTTACTAATTGTCTTTCATCTTAATTCTTTGAATTTAATCTTGGATTGAAATTTCTCCAGCTCAGATATGTCTTAACCATTACTTGGTCCCTATATTGTATGCCTTTATACAAAGCATCGGAAATAGAATTTGATAACAATTGTGGATCATTCTATAGTTCAATTTTTGTATCAAGATCTGAATTCCTATACAGCAAGCACAAAATAGTGGTGGGAAATAAAAGTGTGAAATTTGATAATAAGTCACTTTGTACTTTATCGATTATAAGTTGACCATATAATTATTTTATTATCATACTATGAAATATTAGAAATGGAATTTCATGACAAATTCCTGTATATTCATTTGCGGATATTTAGGCCAAAATTTTATGTTAAATGTAGTGACCATGAAACCATTTTGGGGTTACTAAATAACGTATTAGAAAATGAATTTAATGACCATTCAATCTGTTACGGGGGAACTTAGCCACCATGCCCCACGTGACCGGCACGCGCGCCCAGGAAGACTACGGCAGCCCCTTGATCCAGCAATCCGACCCCGAGTCGGACATCTTCGGCTCCGCAGCCCGACCCCGAGTCGGCTGCCCCTTGATCCAGCAATCCGACCCCGAGTCGGACATCTTCGGCTCCGCAGCCCGACCCCGAGTCGGCTGCCCCTTGATCCAGCAATCCGACCCCGAGTCGGACATCTTCGTCTCCGCAGACCGACCCCGAGTCGGGCATCTCTCGACAACGACAGGCTATTCCCCAGAGGCACGCCGCGGCCCTCTGCTCCACTACACCCAGCAACGGTCGTATCCGGCGCTGCTCCACGATCCCCTGTAACAGCCGTACAGAGCGGAGCTCCACTACGCCCTGTCATGGCCGTACCCAGCGCTGCCCCACGACGCCCTGTAACGGCCATGTCAGTGGCAGCTCCATCGTGCTACACGATGACCAACCCCCCAAAAGGACCCCCCAGCCTGGTATATATGCGGCTGGGGGGGAGAAGGGGGAGGGTAAGCAAGAACTTCCAGAGCATTCTCTTACTTGCTACTATTATCTCTCCTTCTCCTCCAATCTCCTCTGACTTGATCGTCGGAGGGCCCCCACTACCCCAGTGGTGGTGCGAGGCTTGCTTGCAGGTTTTCCGGTGGAAGGTGGAGCGCAATCAACACCAACCAAGGCAACTCAAACGGAACCCCGTTCACACCGCTGTGCCAATCGTTCTCGGTTTGGACCACCAGCAACAGTTGGCGCTAGAGGAAGGGACCGAATCTCAGAGCGATCGTAATGGCACGGCGAGGTGGTCGTGGAGCTTCCAATGCCTCCGGTCGCGGGGCCTCTCGCGCCTCCGGCCGGGAGGCCGCTGCGTCTCCAACACATTCTCAGCAACACTCCACCGCTCCACCTCCCATTCAGATGGTCGAAGCCGCTCAGTTCGACCAGTTAGCCCAGCAGGTTCGCACCCTCGCGGAGGTAGTGCAGAACCTGCAGGGTGTGATGTCTCGGGCACCGCAGCGGGCCCAGGAGCCGCTGCTCCCTGAGCGCTCACCTGTCCTCCTCAACCCGCGCTCCTTCCTCTCCCATGGGGAGGAGCGCCGGCGCGAGGAAGATTCTCGAGCACGGTCCATTCTGCCGGGACCTTCCCATCGGAACTGCGCGGGGTACGAGAGGCGGGCCCGGGCGCGTTCCCAGACCCCCCAGTCCTCAAGGAACCCGCGCTCCAGTCGGTCCCCCTCTCGGTGCTCCTTGTCTCCCACCCATCGGTCGCGCTCCCTGGACCGGCGGGTGGACGATCTCCACCGACAACTCCAGGTCCTGAAGGGCCACTCCAAAGATCCCTTCGCCGACTTGGAGATCTCCTCCCAGCCGGCGCTTGCCTCGAGGATCCTGCGGACCCCGAATCCGCCGGGGTTTAAAATGCCGGCGATCGAGCCCTATGACGGGGCGGCGGACCCGCGGGATCACGTCGAGAGTTTCAGGACCCTTATGCTCCTCCACGGAGCATCAGATCCTCTCCTCTGCAAGGCCTTCCCGGCGACCCTCCGTGGCCCGGCAAGGGCGTGGTTCGCCGGCTTGGAGGCTAACTCAATCCAGTCCTTCGACCAGTTTACTCGCCTCTTCATCACCCATTTCGCCGTCAGTAGCCGGCGGCGACTGGTCTCCGACTCCCTCTTTGATGTCCGGCAAAACGAGGGAGAAAGCTTGCGGGATTATCTTACCCGCTTCAACAAGGCTACGCTGGAAGTCCGGAACCTGAGCCAGGAGGTGGCTCTTTCAGCCCTGAAACGTGGCTTCCGAAAGGGCAGACTCACCTTCTCCCTAGACAAACGCCTGCCGCGGAGCTTCCCGGAGCTGTTGTCCCGGGCGAACCAGTATGCGGACGCCGAGGAGGCGGCCGCCCACCGGAGCAAGGAGGCCGCCGAGATCCCTCCAAAGCTCGGGAAGAAAAGGCGAAAAGAGGCACGCCAGAGGAGGAGCCCGACGCCTCAACGTCGGTGCAGAAGCCTGTTGCCGGCGAGGAACCACGGCGCCCTACGCCCTCGTTCTCCGCCCCGACGTTTCAACCGGTACACTCCTCTCCTGACACCCCGGGCCTAGATCCTCATGGAAATCAAGGGGCGGGAGGACCTCCCGGTCCCGAGACAGATGAAGAAGATTCCTGGGAGGAGGCCCTCTCGGGCGTACTGTGAGTACCACCGGGACCACGGCCACGACACCGAAGACTGCTTCCAGCTTCGGGACGAGATCGAGGCTCTCATCCGCCGAGGGCGTCTCGGTCGATATGTGAACGACCGACGTCCCCCCGCAGACCCGCGTCCGGCCGACCCGGCCCCTCAGGAGCCTCGGGAGCAGAATCGACCCGTCGCGGGCGTGATCCACACCATCACTGGGGGCTGCCCCCGGCCCGAGAGGAACGCAGGGGGCTCGACTGAAGCGTCAGGGGCAGCCGTCGCAAAGAGGCAGAGGGTCGGTAATGTAATTACTTTTTGTGATGAAGATGTAAAGGGGGTTCAGACCCCCCACGATGACGCCATGGTGATCTCCCTCACTATGGCAAACTATGATGTAAGGCGTGTTCTTGTGGATAGTGGAAGCTCAGCTGATATTTTGTTTTACGAGGCCTTCCAAAAGATGAGCTTGTCCAGACAATTGTTGCACAAAACATCCACCCCCCTCATAGGATTCACTGGTGACGCTATCTCGGCCGAACGTGTCGTTGAGCTGCCTGTGACTGCGGGCGTTGCACCCGCAGAAGCCACGGTGCGGCTCGGGTTCTTGGTCGTCCGTGTTCCCTCGGCCTACAACGCTATCCTCGGACGACCCGGACTGAACGCCCTTCGCGCGGTGGTCTCTACGTACCACTTGCTCATGCGGTTCCCCACGGCGGCCGGGATTGGAGAGGTCCGAGGTGACCAACCGACTGCAAGGCAATGTTTCCTAGCAACTCTCAAAGGGAAGAAGCCCGTAGAAGCCTTAAGCGTCGAGTCCCTCGACGCCAGAGACGAGGTGGCCTTGCGGCACGGGGAGCCGGCCGAGGGTGTGATCGAAGTTCCCCTCGAGGAAGGTCGCCCGGACAGGACGATCCGGGTCGGCGCCAATCTCGACCCGGGAGCTCGGGCCCGGTTGGTGGAATTCCTCCGAGCCAATGTCGATGTGTTTGCCTGGTCGGCGGCCGATGTACCTGGGATCGACCCGGAGGTCATTTCTCACGCCCTCAACGTCGACCCGACCCACCGACCGGTAAAACAGAAGAAGAGACACTGTGCCCCGGATCGGATCCGAGTGGTCGACCAGGAGGTAGACAAGCTCTTGGAGGCAGGATTCATAAGGGAGGTCAGCTACCCCGAATGGCTGGCAAATGTCGTACTTGTCCGGAAGGCGAGCGGAAAGTGGAGGATGTGCGTCGACTACACCGACCTGAACAAGGCATGCCCCAAGGATAGCTTTCCGCTTCCGCGGATAGACCAACTGGTCGACGCGACTTCCGGATATCAGCTGCTGTCTTTCATGGACGCCTTCTCCGGCTACAACCAGATAATGATGGCTCCACAGGACGAGGAGAAAACTGCCTTTATAACAGACCGGGGGCTGTACTGTTACAAGGTAATGCCCTTCGGTCTGAAGAATGCTGGCGCCACTTACCAGCGCTTCGTCAACAAAATCTTCAAAGAGCAAATCGGCCGGAACATGGAGGTGTACGTGGACGATATGCTGGTGAAGAGCCGCCATGCAGACCAGCACATCGCGGATCTGGAGGAGACTTTCGCCACCTTGCGGAAGTTTCGCATGAAGCTGAACCCAGCGAAGTGCGCCTTTGGCGCTTCGGCCGGGAGGTTCCTCGGTTTCATTGTCAACCAGCGGGGGATCGAAGCCAACCCGGACAAAATCAAGGCCATCCAAGATATGTCCCCTCCGACCAAAGTGAAGGAGGTTCAGGAGCTCGCTGGGAGGGTCGCCGCGCTCGGACGATTTGTGGCAAAATCAGCCGAACGCTGCCAACCTTTCTTCAAGGTGTTGAAACGCCCGAAAGACTTCCTCTGGACGGCCGAATGTCAAGCAGCATTCGACCAGCTCAAGGAATACTTGGCGTCTCCTCCCTTGCTGTCCAAGCCGCAAGAAGGGGAGATGCTCTACCTCTATCTGGCGGTCTTCCCAACCGCAGTCAGTGCGGTACTGGTTCGGGAAGAGGCAAAGCTCCAGAAGCCTGTGTACTACATCAGCCGGGTCCTACGGGATGCCGAGACGCGGTACACGAAGGCTGAAAAGATCGCCTTCGCGCTGCTGACCGCGACCAGGAGGCTTCGCCCCTATTTCCAGGCCCATTCTGTCACCCTCTTGACCGATCAACCGCTGCGGCAGATCCTCAGCAATCCAGAGAATGCGGGACGGCTGGTGAAGTGGGCAGTAGAACTTGGTGAGTTCGACATCCGCTACCAGCCCCGACCCGCCATCAAGGCCCAGGCGCTCGCGGATTTCCTCGCTGAGTGCACGGTGCAGGAGGCGGAACCTAGGTCGCCGGAAACACCCAGCCTCGACCTCCCGATTTGGACGCTTCACATCGACGGGTCGTCGAACCCCGAAGGTGGAGGGGCCGGGCTGGTCCTTACCAGTCCTGATGGAGTGATAGCCGAGTACGCCTTGAGGTTCGGATTTCCAGTGACCAACAACGAGGCGGAGTACGAGGCCCTAGTCACGGGACTCAAACTCACCAAGGAGCTCGGCATCCGGCGCCTGAAGGTCTTCACCGACTCCCAGCTGGTGGTCGGGCAGGTCCGTGGGGAGTTCGAGGCCCGGAACCCGACCATGCAGAATTACGTCCGGAAGGTGCAAGCACTCATTCCCGACCTCGGCAGTGTCGACATCCAGCAGGTCCCAAGAAGTGAAAATGCCAGGGCCGACAGGTTGTCCCGCTTAGTGGGCGCAGACGCGCACAACTTGTCGAGGGCGATCTACCTGGAGACCCTGGATGCCCCGAGCATCGGCGAGGCTGGAGCGGTGATGGCGATTGATCCGGAGCCGTCTTGGATGGACCCGCTTGTCGCCTACCTCGCCGAAGGGATCCTCCCTGAAGACGAAGATCAAGCTCGGCGACTTGTTATGAAGTCCGCCCACTACGTACTCTATGAAGGGAGGCTGTATCGGACCTCGTTCACCGCCCCCCTCTTAAAGTGCCTCCGCCCCTCGGAAGCGGCCTACGTCCTCGGCGAAGTCCACGAAGGCGTTTGCGGATCACACTTGGGGGCTAGGTCCTTGGCGCACAAGATCATGAGGCAAGGCTATTATTGGCCTACCTTGTTGGAGGACTCAAAGGATCATGTACGGAAATGCGACGCCTGCCAGCGCCACGCCAACGTTCAGAGAGTCCCTTCTGTTCCCTTGGCACCAATCACTGCACCCTGGCCCTTCGCCCAGTGGGGAATGGATATCCTCGGACCATTCCCCGTCGCTCCAGCTCAGCGGAAATTTTTGATTGTTGCAATCGACTACTTCACCAAGTGGGTGGAGGCAGAGCCGCTGGCCACTATCACGGAGGCGCAAGTCCGGAAGTTCGTGAAGAAGAACATCATTGTCCGATTTGGGGTACCTCGGGTCCTCATCTCGGATAATGGTCGACAGTTCGACAACAAGCATTTCCGTGACTTCTGCGAGGAGTTCGGGATCGAGCATCGGTTCACATCTGTGTCGCATCCCCAAACCAACGGCGAGGCCGAGGTCACAAATCGGACAATCCTCCAAGGAATCAAAGCGCGAATCGGTCGGACGGGGCAAGCTTGGGTCGAAGAACTCGAGAATGTCCTTTGGGCGTATCGGACCACGCATCGGACCCCTACCGGGGAGACGCCTTTCAGCCTAACCTATGGCACGGAAGCCGTTGTCCCCGTGGAGCTCGGACTCCCCTCACCTCGGGTGGCCGCACACCGACCCGAGGCCAATTCGGAGCAACTCCGAGGGAACCTGGATCTCTTGGAAGAAGCGAGGGAAATGGCGCAGGTTCGGATGGCGATGTATCAGCGGAGGGTGGCCCGATATTACAACTCCAAGGTCCGACCGAAGCTTTTCAGAATTGGAGATCTGGTGCTAAGGCGAGCTAAAGCATCTCAACCTGCGGAAGGTGGGAAGCTAGCGCCAAATTGGGAAGGCCCGTATAGGGTTCGCTGGGTAAACCGACCTGGCTCCTACCAGTTGGAGGCCCTAGATGGTCGAGAAATTCCAAGGAGCTGGAATTCCGCTAACCTGCGGATGTATTACCAGTAGAACAACAATGCCAGAAAGACAGTTCAAAAATGTATAACACTTTTCATTTCAATAATTTCTGGTTACAATGGCGTGCTCGTGTGATTACAAGGAATTCCCAGAGGGGAATTAGGGTGTAAAGAAAATAAAGAAGAGGTGGAGACTCCGAGGAGCTGAAGATCTGGGATCCCGAAACCTCCATCCGAAGCGGCTGCAATCCCACCGGAAGTGGGTGCTTCCAACCGGAGGCGCCATCGACGTCTCACGAAAAAGACGAAGAGCCGGCGCGGATGAAGAAGAAGTGGACGAAGGAGAAGTCCACACTACTCCTACCCAGAGGCGCCATCCACGCCTCACGAAAAAGACGAGGAGCCGCCGTAGAAGAAGCACCCGATGCCTCCAGGGGAACGCCACCTCCAAGGGATATTCCGGTCCTCTCCAGTGTTAGGGGAGAGAAGGGATACAAGAGAGAAGAGCATATGGAGGCGCGGTCCCAGATCAAGCGTCTGGTGCGGAGCTCAATCGGGAGGCTGAACTTCAAGGAGGGGAGACGTGATCCCGGATGAAACGCCTAGAGCGGAGTTCCGCCGGGGAGAACCTCCTTGTTGATCCCAGATGAAACGGCTAGTTGGTGGAAGTCGCGAAGGGCGCGCCTCCCGTTCCTTTGGTAGGGGTCTCTCAACCATGCGCCGGAGAGGAGGCCCACGATCCATGGCAACCTGAACAGCTCCGGCTTGGCAGGCTCCATTGCACCTGCACCTATATTTATAGCCAAACTGCGGCCCCCCGGTCGTTCCGATGCGGGTGGCTCCAATAAATGCGGGCGCATTGAATCCGGAGCCGATCCGGCTCTCGAGGCGTATCTTCCCGCGATTTCCTAAGCGTTATTCTCCTTGATCGCATTCTTTGTGCAGGACACTCCGGGTGGCCTGTACCCCTAGGTCCACATATCTCCGCTCGCGCCCAGGCCGCATCCGCCTCGAAGAACGCGCGTATCGCGGCCGCTTAACTGACACTCCTCGCAAGCAGCAACTGGTGATCCGATTTCCCAGGTAACCCCTCAATTAGCATTTAATGCCCATCTGATGTTCCCCAGGCGACGCTTGGAGAGGAGGAGAAACACGATCGCAACTGGCCACGGAGAAATCCCGTCGGGCGGCAAGCGACAGGCGCACGACCAGCGAGCGGAATTTCCTGAGGCTCGGCCCTTGGATGCCAGGCTAACCCGATGATCATCCCGGGAGCATACTAGCCTGAAGCCCCGACCGGTCGCCTCGGCTTGCGCCAGCCTTGGCCGACCAACGAGCGGAATTTTCCGAGGCTCGGCCCTCGGATGCTAGGCTAACCCGATGACCATCCTGGGAGCAGACTAGCCTGAAGCCCTGACCGGTCGCCTCGGCTTGCGCCAGCCTTGGCCGACCAACGAGCGGAATTTCTCGAGGCTCGGCCCTCGGATGCCAGGCTAACCCGATGACCATCCCGGGAGCAGACTAGCCTGAAGCCCCGACCGGTCGCCTCGGCTTGCACCAGCCTTGGCTGACCAACGAGCGGAATTTTCCGAGGCTCGGCCCTCGGATGCCAGGCTAACCCGATGATCATCCCGGGAGCAGACTAGCCTGAAGCCCCGACCGGTCGCCTCGGCTTGCGCCAGCCTTGGCCGACCAACGAGCGAAATTTCCCGAGGCTCGGCCCTCGGATGCCAGGCTAACCCGATGATCATCCCGGGAGCAGACTAGCCTGAAGCCCCGACCGGTCGCCTCGGCTTGCGCCAGCCTTGGCCGACCAACGAGCGGAATTTTCCGAGGCTCGGCCCTCGGATGCCAGGCTAACCCGATGATCATCCCGGGAGCAGACTAGCCTGAAGCCCCGACCGGTCGCCTCGGCTTGCGCCAGCCTTGGCCGACCAACGAGCGGAATTTCCTGAGGCCTGACAACCCTCAGATGCCAGGCTAACCCGATGATCATCCCGGGAGCAGACTAGCCTGAAGCCCCGACCGGTCGCCTCGGCTTGCGCCAGCGTTGGCCGACCAACGAGCGGAATCTCCCGAGGCTTGGCCCTCGGATGCCAGGCTAACCCGATGATCATCCCGGGAGCAAACTAGCCTGAAGCCCCGACCGGTCGCCTCGGCTTGCGCCAGCCTTGGCCGACCAACGAGCGGAAGTTCCTGAGGCCTAACCCTCGGATGCCTGGCTTAGCGCCGGAAGAAGTTCCTGAGGCCTAACCCTCGGATGCCTGGCGTAGCGCCGGAAGAAGTTCCTGAGGCCTAACCCTCGGATGCCTGGCCTAGCGCCGGAAGAATTTCCTGAGGCCTAACCCTCGGATGCCTGGCCTAGCGCCGGAAGAATTTCCTGAGGCCTAACCCTCGGATGCCTGGCCTAGCGCCGGAAGAATTTCGTGAGGCCTAACCCTCGGATGCCTGGCTTAGCGCCGGAAGAATTTCCTGAGGCCTAACCCTCGGATGTCTGGCTTAGCGCCGGAAGAAGTTCCTGAGGCCTAACCCTCGGATGCCTGGCTTAGCGCCGGAAGAAGTTCCTGAGGCCTAACCCTCGGATGCCTGGCCTAGCGCCGGAAGAATTTCCTGAGGCCTAACCCTCGGATGCCTGGCCTAGTGCCGGAAGAATTTCCTGAGGCCCAACCCTCGGATGCCTGGCCTAGCGCCGGAAGAATTTCCTGAGGCCCAACCCTCGGATGCCTGGCCTAGCGCCGGAAGAATTTCCTGAGGCCTAACCCTCGGATGCCTGGCTTAGTGCCGGAAGAATTTCCTGAGGCCTAACCCTCGGATGCCTAGCCTAGTGCCGGAAGAATTTTCTGAGGCCTAACCCTCGGATGCCTGGCCTAGTGCCGGAAGAATTTCCTGAGGCCCGACCCTCGGATGCCTGGCTTAGAGCCGGAAGAATTTCCTGAGGCCTAACCCTCAGATACCTGGCCTAGCGCCAGAAGAATTTCAAGAGTCGGGAGTCAGCGAGACGCTACCAAGAGTTAAAAAGAAGAAGGACGAAAGTGAAATGAAGAAACTCTATTTGCATTAACTTTCATTGTTTCAGGGCCGAGACCCATACAACTTGGCAAAACGCCAACACACAAAGAAAAGAACAAAAATACAGAAGGTCAGCTTGGAGGAACCCCCGGGTCGGGAACGCCGGGCACGTCCGCAGGGGGTAGGGAGGCGGTTGGAGAATCAGCAGGCAATGGCGCCGGAGAGGAGTCTAGAAGAGAGATCCCACTCAGGTCAATTTCGGGGTACTTAGCCGACACCCTTGTCAGGCCTTCCTCGAAGCCTAAGATAAAGGAGTCGGACCCCGCGTCCGACATGTCACGGACGAACTCGTCAGACTGACGATAGGCCTGTACCGCCTCCGACATATCACGGGTGAACTCGGCGGACTGACGATAAGCCTGTACCGCCTGACGCCCGATTTCCGCACTCTTCTCGGCCAGCGCCGCCTCTGCCCGCTCCATAATCTGAGCTTTCGCCTCCAAGACCTTCGCCACAATCCGGTCGTCCGCCTCGGAGGAGATCCTCAGCAGATCAGCCTGAGCCTCCTTGTGCTTCGCCTCGGCAGCAATGCGAGCAGCCTCAGCCTCCTCCAGGCGCGACTGAAGCTCCTGGTCGCTCGCGCGGGACTTCTCCAAGGCCGACTCCAATTTGCCCAGCTTGGCTTCAAGAGACCGGGTTCGGTTGCGGGCGTTGTCGGCTGACCGCTGGGCCTTCTCCCACCTCTCCCGGTAGTCGGCAGCCTTCCGGGACTGCTTCTCGGCCCGCTCCTCCGCCTTCTTGATCTCGCCCTCGAGACCCGAGGCAACCTTGAGTTGCTCCTGAGCCTCCAACAGTTGCTTCTCGAGGGTGACGAAGCCGAGTGCCCGCTCTTCGGCCACCTGGAGCCTCATCTCGAGGTCCCTGGTCGTCCTCCCCGCCGCAGCCTGACCTCCCTCCTCTACTGCCTTCAGTTGGCTCTCGGCCCTCGCCAGAAGCCTCGCCTGTTCCTCGTAGCACTCCTCCAGGCGGATCATGTACTGGGCGAGCTAAGAGATAGGAAAAACGAGGGCGTCAGGCGGGGATCAACAGAGCCTATAAATGATGAAAGCGACCAAAAGAACACTCACCGACATGAGACAGACGCAGCTGGCAGCCCCAATGTCAGGGACCCTCATCTCCCGGACCTGCCTGCGGTCCTTCTCCAGCAGCACCGTCTCGATGAGGTTTCGGGCGCCGGCGAAAGTGAAGGCCGACCCCGACTTCTCTCCGGAGTCAGACGGTGGTTCTGCAGCCTTACCCTTACCCATCGCTTGGGGAAGAGTCATGCTGACCATGCTCGGGGCGGGGACCGCCCCTGGAATTGACAGGGTCCCGCTCGGCCGGGGCCTCGGCGCGTCCCTCCTCGTATCATCCGGAGCCGACCGAGTCGAAGGCTGGGCTGGGGACCGATCACGTCCGACCCGTCCATCTCGGGCGCGCCCGGGTGATGCCTCCGGAGAAACGGTAGTCTCGGCATCGGAGGGCTGATACAGCGTCAACTGCCGGTCCGCGCCCGCGGCGTCCCCCTGATCGGTGGGTCCGGATCCGTCTGTCAGCGTCGGAGTCGCCTGCCGGCGGGACTTCTTCGCCGGTGGGGCCCCGCTCGGAGGAGCTCGTTTCTTCCTCCGGACTGCTTCCAGTAGGGACGTCCTACCAACAGCCGTTGCCTTGTCCGACCGCATGACGTCGTCGATCTCTGCAAAAAGGACGAGGTGGTCGGAGGTTGAGAAACTGAAGGAAAGAACGAGACGAAAGAGGAGAAAAGAGCTAAAAAAGAAATGGTGGCGGGCTCACGGTCAGCGGGGACCGAGCTCAGACCGACGTTCACCAAGGTATCCTCGGAAATAAGGCGAGCCACCGAGGGGAGCCGGCCCTCGGCAACCAACCCCTTCAAGACGGCGACGCCATCGGATTCCTCCCTCGACAACCTCGATAGGCCAATCGGGGACTTCATCGGCGTCTCCCAGGTTGCCCTGATTCCCCAAGAGGGATCTGCGTCAACGAAAAAGAAGCGCCCCTTCCAGCCGTGAATGGAGGTAGGAGCCTCCTTGACGAGGCCGCACCCCCGCCGCGCCGCAAAGCACCACCACCCTTTGTCCTGGGGGTGGCCGCTCAGGCCGTAGCATTCCCAAAAGACATTCAGGGTGGCGGAAACCTCGTGCATGCGGCAGAGAACCTGAAAGGCCGTCAGGGCGCGCCATGAGTTCGGCACCAGTTGCGTCGGCGCAACTCTTAAACCCCGAAGCACCTGAACGACTAAGTCCGAGGGGGGAAGCGGAACCCGGCCTGAAGAATGCCCTCGTTGATGGCAACCTTCCCTGGAGGAGGATGGGACATCCTCTCCTCAGGCCCCGGAAGCGTTACATTGCAGGCCTCGGGAAGGTGGTATCGAGCCACGAACCTATCTAGGTCTTCGGCGACCAGCTCCGATTTAATGCGGTCTGCTCTCACTTCGCCCATCCCTAATGGCCAGTGAATCTACGGTCAGGACGGGGTCAAGAAGGGGGAAAGGACCGGAACGACTGGAGTACACTAATACAAAAGGAGAAAGTATGGAGAGCCCTAAATTGAAGAATGGGGCAACTCACCGGAAGAGAAGGAAGAACGGCTCCGAGAGCGTCAAAGGAGGAGCAAGCGAACAGTCCGACGGCAATGACGGCAGCGCAAAGGAGAAACTCAAAGATGTCTGTAAAGAGAAAGGCGGACGGAGGAGGGCCCCCGGTTAAATAGGCGGAAAGGTGGGTGACGCCTCGGTGACGCCAGAGGACGCCTGGCTGCCGAAGGGTCGCTCGCGCCCCAAAGGCGAATCGACGCCATTAAGGAAGGATGTCCGCCGAAATCCTCAGACTGCCAGGTCAGCAACAACCGCCATACGCCATAAAGAAGGCGGGGAGCCCGAAGCGCGCGCGCCTCTCCGAGGGATGGCGGCAATCTCGAAGCATCACTCCCTTCACCCGTTCCCCTTCTGGTTCCAGGCTCGGAAGTGGGGGGCTACTGTTACGAGGGAACTTAGCCACCATGCCCCACGTGACCGGCACGCGCGCCCAGGAAGACTACGGCAGCCCCTTGATCCAGCAATCCGACCCCGAGTCGGACATCTTCGGCTCCGCAGCCCGACTCCGAGTCGGCTGCCCCTTGATCCAGCAATCCGACCCCGAGTCGGACATCTTCGGCTCCGCAGCCCGACCCCGAGTCGGCTGCCCCTTGATCCAGCAATCCGACCCCGAGTCGGACATCTTCGGCTCCGCAGACCGACCCCGAGTCGGGCATCTCTCGACAACGACAGGCTATTCCCCAGAGGCACGCCGCGGCCCTCTGCTCCACTACACCCAGCAACGGTCGGATCCGGCGCTGCTCCACGATCCCCTGTAACAGCCGTACAGAGCGGAGCTCCACTACGCCCTGTCATGGCCGTACCCAGCGCTGCCCCACGACGCCCTGTAACGGCCATGTCAGTGGCAGCTCCATCGTGCTACACGATGACCAACCCCCCAAAAGGACCCCCCAGCCTGGTATATATGCGGCTGGGGGGGAGAAGGGGGAGGGTAAGCAAGAACTTCCAGAGCATTCTCTTACTTGCTACTATTATCTCTCCTTCTCCTCCAATCTCCTCTGACTTGATCGTCGGAGGGCCCCCACTACCCCAGTGGTGGTGCGAGGCTTGCTTGCAGGTTTCCCGGTGGAAGGTGGAGCGCAATCAACACCAACCAAGGCAACTCAAACAGAACCCCGTTCACACCGCTGTGCCAATCGTTCTCGGTTTGGACCACCAGCAACACAATCTATAATTCATTTATTACATGAAAGCCCAATTTCCATGCTTCTAATGTGGTAATCTTGGATGTGTTTTGCAATTAGTATATGAAACCTGAGTGATCCAATATAATAACAAGTCTCTATTCATTTATCACACCGACACTCAAATTTCATTTTGGATGTAGTGACCGTAACTCCATTCTAAGTTTATTATGTGAAATACAAGTAATAAAATTTCATTACATGGTTCTTTATAGTCCATTTATTATATTAAGCTTCAAATTTTGTTTTTCTATACTGTGACTATAGGATTACTACATGGTCAATATGTAAAAATATGGAAAAAAAATGATTACAAGTTCCTCTGTTGTTAGTTGATTATATTAAAACTCCAATTCCATGTTTCAATATTATAACTGCAAAAATCATTGCACATGGATCTATACGAGGTAAGAGAAGGGAAATTTAGTCTCGGGTCTATCTATTGTTAATTATTTATATTAAAATCCAAATTTCAGGTTTGAATATGATAACATGTTCATTTTATGAAACATGGGGCATGCAATATAACATTAAATCCTCATATATTTTAATTGTATTAAGCCCTAAAGTTTTTCTGTGTAGTACCACAATACCATTCCATTATCAAACATGGAAAATGAAATTGATAATGGGCCTTTTATGGTTCATTAATTGTATGAACTATCAAATTTTTTATTTCCATAAATGAAATCTTACAGCAGTCTCTACGTTTATTCTTAATGCTGATATTACCGCCGTAAAGGTCAAAAAGAAAAGAACCGCGAGAGCCGAATTGGATGGCGTTTCAAAAACCCTGCAGTATCTGTTTTGTATATGGACCCATTTATCGTATTTTTATTTTCTTTTATTCAGTTGGCAGTGGTCATTTAAAATTAGTGAGAGAGCCGATGTAAAAAAAAAATACAGTAAAAAAAATAATAGAACACCGAGGTTTGGATGGCGTTTCAGAAATTTTTTTTTAATGAATACTTTTCTAAATATCGAATTTTACATGAATATTCTTCTAAAAGTGATATTTATATGTATAACCTATGTAGTTTTGCTATTTGATCCTTTTTTATTCTTATTTTTCATATGGATCCACGCCATTTAATACTGTTAAAAAATTAATGATTTCGAATTAAAATGACTAAAATATTTTTAATAAGTAGATGTGCAAAAAAATATTTAAGACAAAAAAGTAATTTCAAAATTTTAATTTATTTTTAATTAAAATAAATATGGTTTTATTAATGGTGTTAGAATAATCGTTATATTAGGGGTATTTGTAGAAAAACAGTATTTTATGGAGGTATAGAAATAAATATAAGGTATTTATGTAAATTTAAATTTTAAAAGGGTATTCAGGGAAAAAAAAACTTTCAGAAACCCCGTACGGATTCGACCCCTCTTCCCTCACTCCCGGGCCACAGTCTTTTTAGCAAACAGCTTGTAGTTGCTCCCTACCATTCCCCTCCAATCGTTGAAACAATGGCATGCAAGGTTCCGGCCATCCGATGGACCAAGGAGATAACCCCGGCCCAGGTGCTACAACTGATCCGAGCTGAGCCAGATCCCCGGAAGGCTCTCCTCATCTTTGATTCCGCCACCGCCGAATACCCCTCGGGCTTCCGCCACGATCTCCCCACGTTTTCCCTCATGGCCACCCGCCTCGCCGCCGCCGGCCTCTTCCCTGCCGCGGAGTCCCTACTCGAACGCGTTCCCTCCGATCTCGGCGGGCCGCCTTCCGAGGCCTCCTTCCTCGCCCTCCTCCGCGCCTACGGCCGGGCGCACCGCCCCCTCGACGCCCTTCGCCTCTTCCGCCAGGCTCCCACACGCTTCCGCCTCCACCCCTCCCACCGATCCTACACCGCTCTCCTCGCCGTCCTCGTCGCCGAGAACCGCCTTGCCCTCGCCCGCGGCCTCTACAACCACATGCGCGAGGCCGGCGTTCCCCCCACTGTCGCGTCCTACAACGTCCTCCTCAAGGCCCTCTGCAGCGCCGCCACATCCGCAGCCGCCGGGTCCGTCGACGCCGCCCTCCGCGTCTTCCGCCGGATGCCCGACCGCGGGTGCCCGCCGGATTCTTGCTCTTATAACACTCTTATCGACGGGCTCTGCAAGATCGGGAGGGTCGACGAGGCCCGGGAGCTCTTCCAGCAGATGGATAGCAATGGTTGCTCTCCTACCGTCGTCACCTACACTGCTCTAATCCATGGCCTATGCCGTTCTGATCGTTTGGATGAAGCATTGAACATGTTCGGCGAAATGAGTCAGAGAGGCGTTGATCCGAATATAATCACCTATAGCTCCCTGGTGGATGGACTTTGTAAAGGAGGGCGGTCGCTGAAGGCTATGGCTTTGCTTGATGGGATGGTTGTGGAGTGTTGCCCGCCAAATACGATCACCTATAGCTCTATCATCAATGGGCTTTGTAAAGAAGGAAGGCTTCGGGAGGGGCTGGAGGTTTTGGATAGGATGAGGCTCCAGGGGAGGAAGCCTGATGCTGGATTGTATGGGAAGCTCATCAAGGGTCTGTGTGCTTCTGGCCGGTTTCAGGAAGCTGCAAACTACTTGGATGAAATGGTGCTTAGTGGAATTGCACCAAACCGTGTGACATGGAGTCTCCATGTGCGGATTCACAATATGGTGGTGGTGGGGCTGTGCACAAAGAGGGAGTCAACCAGAGCCTTTCAGGTATATCAGAGCATGAGAACTCGGAGCATTTCTACTGAGCCGGAGACATTCCATTTTCTAATAGAGTGTTTCTGCAAGAAGGGTGATGCGCACAAAGCTGCACGTATTGTTAGTGAGATGCTGGTCGAGGGGTGTGCACCTAATCAGGATACATGGAGAATCATCATGGGTGGATACTGGGAAAGGAGGAAGGTCCGGGAAGCAGCTGAACTGATATGGGATCAGCTGGTGGTGGATTAGTGTCTCAGGTCTTCAAGAGCAATCTTATCCTCTGTTTTGTCCACCGTGAGGCTGTGATGCTTGCCATCCAGAAAAGCTTTGGATTTTTAATTCTGCATTCATGTTGCATGCTGCAGACAATAAAAGGTCTGCCATCTAGGATATCTATTTCATGCTTTTATTTGATGTTTGATTTATATGCAAGAATAGATTCATATCTTAGATAATGAATTGATGTGCAGGAATCTACTGAACAATCTATGACCAACCTCAGGACCCACAAACCCTACTTCAAGGTAAACCATTATATGGCTTCACATCCCTAGTGAAAGCAGATCTCCCATTGCATCTAGATTCGAGACAAATGGCATTTTACCTTAAAATTTTGATGAATATGAGTAGATATGTTCTTCAATAATTATTTAACTTCACTTTATCCACTAAAGAATAGATAGTGGAAGCAAACTGTTAAAAAGGATATTATTTCATATGTTTTAATAACTTCTATGTGAAATTAGTATATAAAGCTCTTCATTGTGCTAGGGTTGAAAGTGGATCGGATATTATCCGTTCGGATCTATTTTTGTATCCAAATCTATTCGAATATAGATAAAAATTTGAGCATTTGATTAGTATTCGTATCCGTATCCGTATCCATACTGCCATAAAAAATAGATATGGATATGGATACGCGGCTACTCGATCTGTATCCGAATATCCGATTCTGTTTGTGACCTTATTAAATTTTATATAGCACTTATGAACTTAAAAAAAAAAAAGTAACCATGTCAACATGCTATTAACTTGATTTATCATCCACTTAATAGTATCTTTGATTTTATGGTCATAAAATTTAGTGATCCAACTTATATCCATATTTATATCCATACTTTCAGTATCCGATTTGTATTCATATCTGTTTAATTTGAGATGCAGTGATACATACAAGATCACCTCGTACTGCTTCATGTCTTTGTTTACGAAATTCTTTACATGCCCATCTAAAATGTTGAAATGAAGATCCCTAGACTACTTGGATTGCATGGAGATATAGTAAGTTGGCTTAGTTGTATATTAGGCATCAAGGTCCTTCAAATTCGTATGTGAGTTATGCAAGATGACAAATTTAACAAAGTTGATTTTATTTTTTTTTGATTTTTGGGTAATCTCAATGACTCTTCTAGAATAGATACCTATCACAATATAAACCTTGTTCTAAGGCTGTTATTTTTTCTCCATTCCATGGTATGCTATACCGGTCCGAACCGGATGGTATGGAGCGTACCATACCGCATCATACCGGTTCGGTACCGGTATCCGGTATGGGTGGCGTACCGATGCTCAGTATGCCAAAAAAAAATTGTATTGTATTGTACCAATATTGTGCTAGTGTGGCACCAATACGGGATTCGGTATTGAGACGGCGAATCTTGCTCCATTCCTGAATCTCTTTTAATATATTTTGTTTTTGAAATTACACATGTTTTGCTCTGATTTAAAAACAAATCATACCTATAACTTTTCTGGTCCTATTTAAATTCTTAGTTATGTACTATTAAGAACGTATTAAGGTTTTCTAGCAGAATATGTGAACCTATGACAACGTAATGAATTCACAGATTTTCTCATTTAAGAGCAAGCAAATGTGTGCAATATATATATATATATATAAGGATTGATAACCTACTCTCTATTATGGTAGGTTATCAATCTACCCATTTTTTCGTAGACAAAAAATACCTTTACTTTTTATAACTCTTAAGAATATTTTATGTCTTTTTACAATCTCACATTAACTCACTCTCTCAACTCCCCAATTAATACTCTCTTTCTCTCTCTGATATATACATATATACATATATACATATATACGTATATATATATATATGCATATATGCATATATGTACGTATATATGCATATATGTACGTATATATGCATATATGTATATACATACGTATATACATATATATACATATATGTATATACATACGTATATACATATATATACATATATGCATATATACATATAGGGGATTGATAACCTACTCTCTGTTATGGTAGGTTATCAATCTATCAATTTTTCCGTAGACAAAAAATACCCTTACCTTTTATAACTCTTAAGAATATTTTATGTCTTTTTACAATCTCACATTAACTCACCTTCTCAACCCCTCAATTAATACTCTCTCTTTCTCCCTCTAATATATACATATATACATATATACATATATACATATATACATATATACATATATACATATATACATATATATATATACATATATACATATATATATATATATACATATATACATATATACATATATATATACATACACACACACACACACATATATATATATATATACATATATATATGTATATATATATATATACATATATATGTAGATATATGTATACATATATGTAGATATATATGCATATGTGCATATATGTATATGTGCATATATACATATATATATGTGTGTGTGTGTATGTGTGTGTGTATACATGTACATATATATATATGAGAGAGAGAGAGACAGTATTAATTGGGGAGTTGAGAGGGTGAGTTAATATGGGATTGTAAAAAGATATAAAATACCTTTAAAAATTATAAAAAGTAAGGATATTTTTTGTCCAATGAAAAATGGGTAGATTGATAACCTAGCATAGCAGAGAGTAGGTTATCAATCCCCTATATATATATATATAGAATGAGGACGAGGATAATGGCCAGCAATCTTTAGTGTGTCTGACCAAAGTCTAACTATTAGGAACAATGCCTATATAAGAAAATTTCAAGTTTTACTAAATAAGATCAAATTTGCAGATAATTAAAGGAAGACTAGTAAAGGAAGTCCCAAAGAAATCCATTTTGTGCAAAATCAATAAAAGCTGTCATCATCACTTATTGTATGAGGATAGATATTTCTCTATCAGCCATGGTTGTCAAAGTAGCCAGTGGATTTATAGGTGTCTGGGACCCTTATCTGCGTCCTGGTGATTTAGGCAGTGAGGCTGCTTGTGCTGGATTAAACAAAATTGAGAGTTGAAAGAGAAAATATGCAAGCACTTAGTTATTGGCTGAGAAAAGATTAAAGAAGGCAAGAAACATGAAAGGAAAAGGAGAAAAGAGCAAAAAAGAAAGATAAGGAGAGGATGAAAAGGATAAATATGAAAGTAAGGGCAAAGGGGAATAACCATACAACTTGAATTGGAAAAATGTAAATGGGAAGACCAAGAATAGTATTTTCAAGAAGAGGAAAAAGAGAAAGGAGAAAGAGGCAATAAGATATTGGAAACTTGAAATAACATCAAAGATGACCTTTAATATTAATACTTAGCAAATGAGGATCCACAAAGCCGACTCCAAATTGCTGGGGAAAGGCTTGATGATCATGATTATGAGAAAGATATATTAGGTAGTGAAGAGAGCAAGCAGACAAGAAGTAAGAAGAGGAAGGAAGTATTCTAATCCTGACAAGGATTTTTCTGATGATTTTGCTGAAGGCATGTCATTGTTCTTAGACTTTTGTCCCCTCTCAATTGGTTATGCAAACTTCCTTCACCTGCAACTAATGTTTGAGGTTCTTTATCTTATTTAATTTTTCTTTATCTACGGATTCATGGTTCCCCATATTGAATGTAGTTCACGACCGTAGATAACTGAATAGTGCTTTTTTCTCCAGATCAGGTTCCTACCTAGCTATTGGACCCATCATTCTCCAGATCAGTTGATGCTCAGCTTGGTTTGATTTTTGTAAGACGTAAGGCAGAAAAGAACCTAATGTACAATCTTAATTGGGCTGCAAAAATGAACATGTAGACCACAATCTGAAATCCTGGATAACCGACAAGACTTTTCTTTTTCAGGTTGATTATCGTCAAACAGAAAAGTCACAGAGCAAATAACTTGAAATTCACATGGGTGCTGCATTTTCGTAACTTTCTGGAGTGCTTTTTTCGATGCTCTTAAACCTATCATGCTTCTTGAGAATACTTAAAATTGCTAATATATTTCAAAATTACATGAGCAGTTTGCCACATTTTTGTCTCCTTCTGTGAATTTACAATAAGCTTACCATGCAAAAGTAAAAGAAGTATATACAGGGTAACAGGATAGGAAATTATGTTGTGAAAAGACATTCTTCTTGTCTGTTTCTTGATTTATTTCACAGGCAATCAATCTTGCTGCAACTTACTTCCATAATATCTATTAATATCATCTTTGAATTATCAAAAGAAGGAATAAACTGAATACTATCATCAGAGTAAATAATGGAAGTTTGGTCAGCAAGAAGGCATAACATCCAACAAGTAGATGTTCAGAATGCTTCTTCAAGCTGAAATTCCCTATTCCTTTCCTCATATTATTGCTTCTTCTCTGCCACTGCCAGCTATCTTTAAGCAGTAATGAGTTTCTACATAAAATTATACATCTTACTCCCCATAACCATAAGGGCTTTCACTGTGCAGGACTACAACGGGTGGTGGTGGGAAAAAACAGCATACTGCCCAAAACTCCGATACCAATCGGCAGTCGATAAAGCAAGCAACAGCCGCAAAAACCAGCATCGACATGAATGCATGGACGAAATTTGTATGAATTTAATCCTATAGTTGATTGCAATATCTGGAGCAAGGGGTGCAGTTCCGTCGACGATCCACAAGCCTCTCTGAAGGTCGCCAGCCCATTACATCAGTGAAGCTCTGGAAGAAGAAGCCTGACAGATCGTCAATCCATAGAGAGCTACGAGGGCAGCGGTCGGAAACCGGTTCATGGGATCACAGTGGCCTTGGTTGGTGAAGATGGGGGACGGGACTTGGAAGGCAAGAACGGTGCTGGTCAGGAGGTTTGCAAGATGGGTGGTGCTTCTGAAGGTTTGGCTCATCGCTTTCTGTATAAGAGATTTCCGATCATCGTCGGATGATTTTCTGAAAGCCATCCCCACGTTCAAAGTGTGCTGGGTATCTATATTAGGAAGGGAAGGGGAAGAGGGGAGGAAGCAGGGTGGTGGAAGGGAGGGTTGGCTGCGACATGCATGGCGTTCAAGGAAGGGGAACTGAAACTGGTACTGGCTGCGAAGCAAACGTTTTGAAATAATTGAGTTCTGGTTACTTGTTGGAGGTGGGTATGATTTTTTTTCCATATCAACTGCTTCCTTTGGGCAATGACCTTCGTGCAACTGAGATCAAGAGAAACGTGCCGGAAAGAAGGGCTCTACTAGTTTAGTTTATTTTTTGGACGTTGTTATCGGAATTTTGGGTTGTTGCCTTTCCGGCCATCTTACAAGCTGTAAGTTGGGCTATTTGGTCACGCGAGAGAGCTGCTGGACTCTTATTGATGGCTTTGTAAGATTGGCACGCTGAAGGCATCGGCTCCAGGCGCCAACTTTCGTAAGCAGGCTGGATTTTGGGTGGGGCTTGGCCAACCTCTACTCAGTTCCGGGAATTCAGGTGGCCAACCTCACTTGATGGCATCAATCATTTAAGATTAGGATAAGTGCAATCATAACCATTGTTGTGTTATGTGATTTGCAACGAACGGACCATGATCTGGAGTTCGTACATCATCTAGGATAAGTGAGATGAGTGGCAAATGTCCCTGCAGGATATGATGTTCAGAAAGGTTTGGCATGAAAGTGTATGTTGGACCCATGGTTTCAAATTGCCTGGATTATATCTTAAATAGGTGATATAGTCTCTAAACAAAATTTTGAAGCCATCTATGGTTCCATATGCCTCATAATGTCATACACAGACAGCATACCATAGTATATGGTATTCAACTTAGTGATGATCTACAATTGTTAATAAAGAGTGCGAAATCTGGATGCTTTCGTTAATGGGATATGTGCAGATATCCCTTGTAGATATACATGGGTAACTAAGCACATACAGGAATACCGGATGAGAGTGTGAAAGTTTGAATATCATCCGATATCTTTGTTACGCCCTCGCAAGACGTGTGTACCGTCAGCTACACCGATCTTGGAACTGAGTAGCTGAAATCGATGACGAGAAAGAGCCTTGGTGAGCAGGTTGGCTAACTGATCAACTATGCTGATGTGAGAAATAACCAGGATACCTTCGGAGACCGGATCATGAACAAAATAGAGGTCTATAGCAATATGTTTCATGCAAGAGTGCATGACAAGATTAAGACTTAGTTGAGTGGCTCCGATGATATCACAAAATATCTTTGGTTCAGCTGGAAGCTGGAGGCCGAGCTCCGAAAGAAGAGACTTTATCCAAACTAGTTCAGAAGATGTAGTAGCGAGTGCCCTGTATTCCGCCTCAGTGGAGGATTTCGCCACAGCTTTTTGTTTCTTTGTGCTCCAGGAGATTAGACAGTCGCCAAGGAAGATGATATAAGTGGTGGTGAATGTCCGATCATCCCTATTGCCAGCCCAGTCGGCGTCGGAATAGGCACGAAGATTGAGAACTGTAGTGCGAGGAAGAAGAATGCGGTGATCAATAGTGTGTTTCAAATAGCGCAAGACTCGCTTCATGGCTGTCCAATGCTGCTGTGTAGGTTTGTGCATGAACTGGGCCAACTTATTCACGGCAAAGGCAATGTTAGGTCTGATGAAGGCAAGATATAGAAGGGCGCCAAAAATACGGCGATACGCTGTGTTGTCCATGGTACCCGAGCCATCATCCAGCACAAGACCCTTCTTTGTGCCAAGAGTGGTGATTGTCTTAGCACCACTCATGTGAGAACGATCCAAAAGGTCCAGAGTATATTTGTGCTGGGAAAGAAACAAACCTTGTGAAGTGGACAAAAAAAAAAAGCTAGCAAGTCCAGGAAAAACGGGGTTTCCTTGATCTTGAATGGACCCAAAAAAAAAAAAAAAAATCTCCCACTTAAGATTGTGGGTTAAAATATATGTACGAATTTGCCAAACCACCATTTTATCAATAAATATGTGAATAGTAGAAATTTATGTTCTTGCTGCAAGGATGCATGTAATTTGCTAAAAGACTGAAAAAAATTGCAGCTCTAATTGGGATGCTCTGGGTGGTTTCCAGTGTCATTAGCTGGTTTTGTTGTCTCCTCTTTTTTCGTTCTTGTTTTAAATTGGTTTTACCCTTTTAAGCATACAACCTACAGATAAATTTTCTCCCAGTTCTAGCAGTCAATATAGACAGAGAGACATGCAGGATGCAGCTTTGGTCCAGCAAATTTACACTTTGGGAGAATTTGCTTGCCATCTGAGCCACTGAGATGGCTTTGCAGTTCACTCGAGGTAGCAACTGCAACTCTTTTAGTTTAATATTAACTATCAAGAACATATTAATTCGATCCTTGGATTGTGTCATGATGGCCTAAATATGGAATTTTAATATATCATAGATGGGCCAGCTCAAGGTACTATGGAACTTGATGGAGGCTTGATTAGAAACTCTAAGCTAAAGAGTTGGATCTTGACCAAGTTTGCACTGTAGTTGGATTCGGTCTTGGTTGGATCTTTCTAAGCTTTGTTGTCTTCTACGAAAAAAACCAAAGGTATGCTGGACTAATGTGGGCAAAGGTTGTCAGTTCAATTATAGCTTAATGACGTCGAGCTCGAGAACACCAATAGTTCGAGTTAGGGGAATGTTACATCCTCCTTTAGACGCAGTAGCAGTAAGATTTGTATTAGAAGTGGAAAGGAGGTATATTTTCATTAAATTTAACATCAATTCAAGAGTTCAAATCCTCTCAAACTTGAACTAGAGAGGTCCATCTCGCAATCACAGCTATCCCTTCATTGCATGGCAGCTCATGATTGTGGAATTCAACACCAAAATGGTCTGCTAATCAATGGTGCATACAAATATTGCACAACATATGGATTCTGAGACCTAGCATGCAAATCCGATATGGAAACCGACAAAAACTGCTCGAATTCGATTCGAAATCAGAAATGAAAATGAGTAGTCGGATCCATTTCGAGATCTAAATCCACCTTGGGTCCCAATACCTGAAAGCTCAATTTCTTTTCTGCACACCATCTGATATTAATGATAATGTATGAACTTTAGCACTCCGATTTGCCATAATCCGAAATCCGAACAAGACAAGTTCAGGATATGATGACTTTGGATCCGAATCATTATTAGGTCCGACTTTGGACTCAGGCTTTGTGGTTGCTGGTCTTTCAGATACCACTTTAATCTGTGAAGCAAGCAACATGTACTCACAGTAACTTTAAGGTGCTTGTGACATCCCACTTGTAGAGCTATCCAATGATGGCAGAAGTAGGTGAACATCAACATGAATAGTGGCGATAGAAAAGAACACGAGGAGCCGAGCACGGCCAAGAATCCCTTGTCCCATCTTATCTCTTCCCCCAGAGGGAGCGAGCATGATCTCAAGATTCTCCACAAAGGCTTATACTTTTTTTCTTTGTGGATAGCAATAAAATTATTCTCGGTTGGCTGCCTTGGCTTGATCTCATGATGGGGCTGGGGGCACCGGAGCTCCCATGACTCAGTTTTAATGGGCTATGGGCCGTGGGACCCATTTGTTATGAGGATAATGACTGTTCTGGCCCACCCTGGGCTACCTTGAGTGCTCCGGTCTTCCACCTTTATTTCTTCTCTCTCCTTCCATTATGGGATGGAACATGGCCAAGTAAAGAATAATGGTTCAGTGCGCCCAGGACCCATACATTGGATTTTTGCTGATTTAGTCACCTCCTCGTGCTCTTGGCTCTCCAATCTCCCCCACTAGCTGGGTTTCTAGAACTAGTAATGATTACATTATTTTTTTTAAAAAATAAGATTCTTTTGCTGATGGAGGACAACAGAGAGAGCGAGAAAAAAGAAAAAAAAAAAAAAGAGAAGAAATAGGGAAGAAGAAAAAGGAGATTGGAGGAGGAAAAAGGACTAGGCTTCGTACCTAGTTTCGTTCAGAGTTTTACACGCCAGAGCTTGAAGAAGAGAATCAATTTTCATTCAACATAGCATAACCCTAAACAATGTACGGACCCATATATATAGGATCGCAAAATAATAAAAAGATCCCTACAAAGAAAACAATTCTATAAAGCTCTAAAATGACAATATGTAAATAAATCCATAACCTAAAATTAATTCAAAATAAAATCAAACTGACTGAACTGGACCCGCTGGCTCGACCCTGTAGCGACCGTAGACTCGAGTGATGGCTGACCTGGTACTAGTGTTTGCACCATTTACCTTTTGAATTAAGATAAAATTTTAATTTAAAATAGCAGGAGTACTCCTTTTCGTATAAGTGGAAATGAGGTCCACCACTAGGTTTGATTGTGATTTGTGGCTTTATGGCTAGTCCCTAATTGAAAATTTTGTTTGATCCTTAATTTTGATGACCACTTTATATTTAATTTTCTTGACTAGGCATAACTGCATTCAAAGTAAACCTGACTCTATGGCAAAATGATTGGATGTTAAGTTAAAATATTCTCAGATATATTGATTTGGATCTCCTTCAACACATGTACGTGCTTTAAAAGGGACCATTGGAATATTTATGTCACTTTGGTAGGTTTGCATGAGGTCAATTTTTTTATTGAACTTTTTGACTTGAAGTTGAAAGATGGAATGAGATAATACTTGTTAATTCCCCTTACATTCCGACAAGCTTCAACCAATATGATTTACTTCTAATTTCCGTGTTTATTAAAACGTTACCGGCTTCAAAGAGCAACCAACAAAGTAAATTATTATGAGGTGCCATATATATGACTACTAAGATTCACAAACAAATTGGAGACAACAAATTCCCCAATTGTGTATGAGCTGGAGGGGACCTGGAGTCATCTAGGAATGATTTGGAATGAGATAATTGGCATCCGATCCTTTAATTCATCATCATTCAATGTTTAATCTCTCTTGACTAAAAGGTTAATTACACTCCATGATTTAAAGGGCCGTTTAATATTGCAAGTAGGAGAATTTAAGCTTGAATGGGCATTCTAATTTACACTTTGTGAATATTACAATCGACATGATTTGAATATTATTAGAATGGATATTCTAATTTAAACTTTACGTATATTATAATGGACATGATTAGAATAATATTATTAGTTTGAATTAATTTATTGTTGAGCATAATTTAAAAAGTCCCAGTAACCTTAACTCTCCTCTATATTCTTCCCATATTTCAAATTTGTCTTGTTCACATTATGCTCAAAAATACTGCTGTGGATGCTCATACCTCATATCTATTCTATTATCTATCTTTATTAAATATATATAATAGTGAAAAATGCACAATGCCTCATTTGTGACACGGATGTCAATATTAATGATGCTTGTTGCTGGAAATTGGACCCGGGGGCAATCTTCGGTCGAGGGAGAGGGAGCTGCGGGTCACCACGGCGGGGCGGCGACCAGTCGGCGGGCGGCGTCCTTCGTCTGGGGTGGCCGGAGAGAGGGAGCTGGGGATCCTCACGGCGGGGCAGCGATCCATCAGCGGGCGGCGTCCTCCGTCTGGGTGCCTGCAGACAAGCCGGTGGCCGGGTTTTCCGGCGCCGGCCCTCCGACGCTCAAGTCAGGAAGGGGGCAGATAGTGTAAGGAGGAGATGAACAGTGCTTGTAAGGCGCGGAATTTCCCAACCCCCTCCTGAGAAGCTAAGGCTCCCTTTTATAGGTGGGGGTCGGTTTACCTGTGATGTAACAGGGCGAGGCCATAGTACGGCTCGGCATGTGGCTCAGGTCGGCGCACGGTCAGGCGAATCATTGTGCTGATGTCGGCGGTGAGGGCGTCGTACGACCCGAACCAGTACGCTACCAGGCGAATCATTGCATTGGTGTCGGAGGTATGGCCGAGATCAGAGACTTATCATGGTTGACCAGACTCTGCTGGGCTAACTTGCCGTGGAGAGCCGAGGATCCGTATATGTCAGGAGCCATGCGCATTAATTGTGGAGTAAGCCGGAGATCCGCATTAATGGTGGAGTAAGCCGGAGATCCGCATTAATTGTAGAGTGAACCGGAGGGTTACAGCGGCCATGCGCAATAAATGCTGAAGCAGTGGCAGGGTATGGTCCTCAGTTGGACCTCGGAGGAGTACGGCCGTAGTAGGTGGCTGACAAGGGTAGACCTTGAGCGTCAGGATTTTCCTAGGTCGGAGGTCTCGAGGTCGGATGTCTTGAGGTCGGGCGTTCCGAGATCGGACGCTGACTTCGGCTGTTCAGGGTCGGCGATCGTGCGGCTTCTTGGGGGCATTTGTGTCACTTGGGGGGAAAAATCTTATTCCCCTAACACTACCCCCCGACTTCCGAGTTCGAGCGGCTTGCGGGCTCGGACGTGGGAAGTAAAGTCTATCATTAAAGTTGGGGGGCGAATCTCGTCTGCGCTCTCGTGTTTCTCGGAGTGTTTATGGCGAGACCCGCGCCCTTGGGCGTTTCGAGGTTGCTTTATTCAGCGAACTTATGGTGGAGCTCGTGTCTTTACGTTTCTCGGAGCGGGTGTAACGGGGGTGGCGTCTCTTGGATCGCCAAGATCGCTTCGTGCGGCGGACTCATGATGAGGGTCCTTGGGCTCGACGAGGCGACGCCTCGATCCCGTAATCGGAATTCTCCGCTCATCAATGAGCGTGCCGTTACGGGGTTCAAAATGGACACGCGGCATGACCTAGGATCGGACGCTTCCGATCTCGTATTACTGGATCATGGATCCGGCGAGGCGAAGGCTACGTCGGGGCTCCACGTGCCCCAGGGCCTTATTAAATGAGGGGAGCGGAGGTGCCGTCCGTTCGTTGTTCAAGGTGATTCGATTCTGCGGACCCATAATGAGGCCCCGAGATCCGATGGGACAGGGCTTCGATTTCGTACCCGATTTATTGATCCGGAGTGAATACGGTGCCTCGGTCTCCGAGGTCAACACGTGGCGCAATCCGATCGGGGGATGGAAACCGACCCTGCCGATCTGGACCGCCGAGGGGGTCTATATAAACCCCTCGAGGTTGCCCTAAAGGTTTTATTTGGCTGCCTCTTATTTTTGTTGTCTTTCTCCCTTGCTTCCTTCTTCAACCGAACTTCGCCGTCGGTGCCCGGAGCGATTTCCGGCAATGTCTAGTAGGTTCCTACCCTGCAACTGCTAGGGTTCTCCTTCCTTTTCCTTCCCCAGTTTTCATTCTCTGTTTTCGATTTCACTTCGCTCCTGTAAAATGGGTCTTGGTCCGGAGGAGGTAGGGTCCAGCCTGTCAGAGGAGGAGCTGGAGTTGATCCGCTCCCGCTTCTTCTTCCGGCCCGGGTTTCGCCTTGAAATCGCGGGGCCGGAGGACAGGGTGACGCAGCCGCCCCCAGGTCGGATCGCGGTTTACCGCGAGACACTCTGGGCTGGTCTGCGGTTTCCCGTTCACGAGTTCGTGAACAACCTGCTGGCCGAGTACCAGCTCGTCCCGGCGCAGTTGGCTCCGAACTCGTGGAGGACGATAATCGAGTTCTTGTCCCTGTGCCTCGGGCACGGGATCCCGATCTCAGTGGGTCTTTTCCGCCGGTGTTTTCCGTTGAAGAAGAACCCGGCGGACGCAGGGTGGCTATACTTTGCCTTTCGGGGCGGTATGTCACTCTTCCAAGGCGCCCCTTCCTCGATTCATGAGTGGAAGGGGAAGTTTTTCTTCCTGGCGTCCGAGGCGCCTTGGGGGTTCGACCCGAGGTGGGGACACCCTCGGTTGAAGGCCCTCAACAGGCTCTCCAAGCCGTCGGGGAGGGAGCTGAGGACCCTAGACTCTCTGCGAGCCCTCGGGAGGGGCAACGACCTGACCGAGCTCCTGCGGGAGGGCGCCCTGGCGAGCGTGGGTCTGAGCTCGGCGCGCCCCGAGGGTAAGGGTAGTTATATTACTTTCTTTCCTTGTCCTTTGTTTTCACTGCTACTGGTCTGACACTTGGTGAAATTTTTGTTCAGACATTCCCTTCATGCCGACCAGCAACACATCGCTTTTTTCCCGCCTGAGGAGGCGAGAGGCCGAGGCCGGCGGAACTATGCCTCAGCCTCGGAAGAGGGCGAGATCAGACGGCGCCTCGACGTCGGCCGGGACGAGTGGCCCCGAGGCGGGGGCCTCCACAGCCGACCCGAGGCGGGCACGGGTCGTCAGCGACGTGGGCCCATCAGCCCCTCCTTGCCCTGCCCCCATTGCCCAGCGGGGGGAGCCGTCCACGATCCGGCAGCAGCGCCCGGGACCTGAGCCGACTCGAGGCCCCGAAGCGAGCGGCTCCGGGACCTCGGGCTCGGGCATGCCGGGCCCTTCCCGAGCTTCCCGGGAGGAGTCAGTCGAGCCGGACTCCCCTATTCCCGAGGGGAGCTCGGCCATTCATAACGCCGAGGTCGCACGCTCCGTGCTTCGGCGTGCGATGCTTCCAGCGGACCGGGCCGAGTTCCGGAACATTCCGCTGGAGGTGGTCGTTGACAGTGCTTACTGCAACACCGCCCGGGTAAGTCCTTTTTTCGATTTCCTTAAAGTTGTTAGCGAATCCGTATGTTTTTAACTCATGATCATTTTGTCTCTTTCTTTACAGCATGTTCACGAGCTCGACATCCTGGTGTTCATCGCCCAGGGATGCCAGGAAGAGACCCGGCGGGTCAGCCGGCAGTTGGAGCCGGCTAAGAAAAGGATCGCCGAGCTGGAGGCGGCGTTGGCCGAGGCCGAGGCTCGGAGGGCGGCCACCGAGGCCGAGCGCCTCGCTATGGCGGAGGAGCTCAAGGAGGAGAAGGCTGCTCACGCCCTAACCAGGTCGGCCTTGCGCGCCTCGGAGGCGCGCCTGGGGGAGGTCCAATCCGAGGTTGCGGGCCTCAAGTATGAGGACGGGGTTTCCCGCCTCCGAATCGAGCAGCTCGAGGCCCAAGAGAGGAGGGCACTCGAGCGAGCTGATCATGCCGTGGAGCTCTTCAAGGGGTCGCAGGAGTTCCGTGACATGTTAGAGGAGGAGACGGTCGATGGGTTTCTCCGGGGTTTCGAGAACTTCCGGCTGCAGGTGATCCGGTACTGCCCCCAGTACGACTTTTCGACGGTCCGTCCGAGGATGGACGCGGGCTACGGGTCCGACATGGAAGACCTTCCTGCCATTTTGACATCCGAGGCAGGATTGTACGAACAAGACCCCGCCGAGCCTTCGACGAGGGCGGCCGAGACGGAGGGTGTCCCGGAGGCGACACCGGCGGCCGAGACGGGCGACATCCCGGAGGCGGCACCCGAGGCCCCTGCCCCCGACCCTGAGCCTGTGCCGGCTGAGATCATTATTGTGCCAGACGACCCTCCGGATGTCGCCCCCGCAGCTTGAGACTTGTATTTTTTCATGTCAGCGGGCGAGATTGTGGAGGCACAGGCGGAGAAGATGGATCCTTCCCTGATAGAGATGCTAAAGAAGCGTGGGCAAGA
Organism: Phoenix dactylifera; assembly: GCF_051530095.1. NCBI lineage: Eukaryota > Viridiplantae > Streptophyta > Magnoliopsida > Arecales > Arecaceae > Phoenix > Phoenix dactylifera. The sequence continues at coordinate 51,893,154 of NC_143190.1, read as the reverse complement.
CAAGTCAGGGAGAAAGAAAGGTGCTGACTTGAAACGGGAAGGGGGATGGCATGATCTGGAAAGTGCTAAGCCAGTTGGAGAAGACCCCGAGCCTGTGCCGGCTGAAGGTCCTGAGGCCATCGCCACGGACGACCCCGCAGATGTTACTGCCGCCGCTTAAGACTTGGCGTATTTTTTCTTTTTCATTGTACCCGAGGTCGGCTCTTGAATGGCCGACTTCCTATTTTGTAATTGGCCCTCCGGCCCTTTGTCAATGAAAAAATACTTTTGTCATGTTGTGCTCGTCTTTCCCTTTCTTGTCGTGAATGAGGCTAGGGTCTTAGCTAACCGCCTCGACTACCTCTAACTCTGTATTTTAGTTCTCGGGCCACTTAACGAAGTTGCCCTTTTCTTGAGTTATACCTTAGCCTTCTCGGATCTTAGTCATTCCGAGCAAAGGGAGCTCCGAGATTAGGTTTCCAGAAAATTTTCTAAGTCCTATAACTCGGATCTTAGAATCGCGAAAGTCGTCACGTTCGGCCTTTAGGAAAATCCAAGGCATTGAGGTCGGGCCTTAGCCCTTCGAGTAGGACCGGGCTAGGTCTGTTCGTGCCGCTATTCGGGGGAGTCTAGTCGGGTTTCCGAACTTGACTTCCGGGTCCTTTGTAGGGAGCGCGGGCTAATAGTCGAATTATCGCCGAAGGTTTTCATAGTTATTGCTCTCGGACTCTGCCGAGATTTCAGTGAGTAAGGCTGGAATCTCTGAAGATCGCCTTAGTATCTGTGTTCGGCTGGTGCACTTGCGGCCGGGACCGCTTTCTCAGCTAGACATCGGAGTCTATGTATGGGGGCCGAGTTGGGCCCTAACTTACGGAGACTTTGTTCAAGTTGAGACTTGACGAGCGGAGACTTGTCGAACGGAGCATGCATAATGTAGTTAGGAGATCGGTCTTAAGCCGACCCATTGGAGTAGCCCGACTTTGGGGCAAGATAGGACTCCAACGTTAGATGATTAGCGGTATGTAGATAAAATTTGACAAGGAGGGCATCGAGTTGGATGTACCTCTTGCATTCTCGGAGTTGTGTTTCACATGGCGGGGTAGGTTGCTTCCCTTCCTCGTCGTCCTCCGGAGTCATTTTGACTTGTAAGGGGGCTCGGGCTTCTCACGGACCCGACGACACCCACCGAAGTTGAGAGGATCTAGGGAGGCTTTATCGATCTACAGTTCTTTTCGAGGCCGAGGGAGCTTGAGACCCTCTGGTCGGACCCTGGGGCGCCTCAACCTTAATCGAGGAGTCTTGTGTCAGGTCGGCGGGCCTGTGGGCGCTCTACCGAAGTAGGGTGCGCGCTAGTTCAATGGCAGAGCTCTGCTTCAGAAAGTATTGTCCGCTTCGGAGATCGGGGATCGTCGACCGCTCCCGGGGGTCCACTTTGTGGCGCCCCGGGTGGAACCACCCTTTCCACCCCTCACGGCTTCTTCCCGAGGTCAAGGGAGTCTGGTTCTCTACGGTCGACCCTCGGGGCATTCCGACCTTAGTCGAGGGAAAGTATTGTCCGCTTCGGGGATCAGAGATCGTCGACCGCTCCCGGGGGTCCACTTTGTGGCGCCCCGGGTGGAACCACCCTTTCCACCCCTCACGGCTTCTTTCCGAGGTCGAGGGAGTCTGGTTCTCTACGGTCGCCCCTCGGGGCATCCCGACCTTAGTCGAGGGAAAGTATTGTCCGCTTCGGGGATCGGGGATCGTCGACCGCTCCCGGGGGTCCACTTTGTGGCGCCCCGGGTGGAACCACCCTTTCCACCCCTCACGGCTTCTTCCCGAGGTCGAGGGAGTCTGGTTCTCTACGGTCGACCCTCGGGGCATCCCGACCTTAGTCGAGGGAAAGTATTGTCCGCTTCGGGGATCGGGGATCGTCGACCGCTCCCGGGGGTCCACTTTATGGCGCCCCGGGTGGAACCACCCTTTCCACCCCTCACGGCTTCTTCCCGAGGTCGAGGGAGTCTGGTTCTCTACGGTCGACCCTCGGGGCATCCCGACCTTAGTCGAGGGAAAGTATTGTCCGCTTCGGGGATCGGGGATCGTCGACCGCTCCTGGGGGTCCACTTTGTGGCGCCCCGGGTGGAACCACCCTTTCCACCCCTCACGGCTTCTTCCCGAGGTTGAGGGAGTCTGGTTCTCTACGGTCGACCCTCGGGGCATCCCGACCTTAGTCGAGGGAAAGTATTGTCCGCTTCGGGGATCGGAGATCGTCGACCGCTCCCGGGGGTCCACTTTGTGGCGCCCCGGGTGGAACCACCCTTTCCACCCCTCACGGCTTCTTCTCGAGGTCGAGGGAGTATGGTTCTCTACGGTCGACCCTCGGGGCATCCCGACCTTAGTCGAGGGATCCTTGCGTCAAGCCGATGTTTCATCGTCCTGCGATACTTCTCGAGGTCGAGGGAGTTTGGAACTCTACGGTCGAGTCTCGAGGCATCCCGATTTTGGCCGGGGAATCTGGGGATCACAGACGGCCCAACATTAGAAGAGAATTACAGTCGTCAAGATAAGAGAATTATTTGCAGAAAAGGAACTGAGCCCATTGTCCTGATTGTCTCGAACCCCTAGGGGTTTTACTGGTAGTACATTCGTAGATTCTCGGAGTTCCAGCTTCGCGGGATCGGAGTCCCTTCCAGGGACTTCAATTTGTATGCCCCTGGTCGTTGTACCCGGGCGATTTGATACGGCCCTTCCCAATTCGGGGCGAGCTTTTCTTGCTCGGTCGGTTGAGAAGCCTCGGCTCTCCTGAGGACGAGGTCCCCTACTTTGAAGAGCTTGGGCTTGACTCTGGAGTTGTAGTATTGGGCCGTTCGCTGTTGGTATCTTGCCATGCGGACTCGGGCGACCTCTCGTGTCTCTTCGACGAGGTCCAAGTTGTTCCTGAGCTGGGAGGAATTGGTGTCGGGGTCATAATGCTCCACCCTTGGAGAAGGCAGGCCGATCTCCAACGGGATGACGGCCTCAGTGCCGTATGCTAGGTTGAAGGGGGTCTCTCCTGTGGGCAGTCGGAACGTGGTCCGGTACGCCCAAAGGACATTGTACAAGTCCTCAACCCACTGTCCTTTGGACCGATCAAGCCTAGCCTTGAGTCCCTGCAAAATAGTGCGATTAGTTACCTCAGTTTTCCCGTTTGTCTGGGGGTGAGCGACCGAGGTGAAACGGTGATCAATGCCGAGCTCAGAGCAAAATTCCCTGAAATGAACATTGTCAAATTGTCGACCATTGTCAGATATAAGGATACGGGGTAGTCCGAATCTGCAGATTATGGACTTCCACACGAAGTTCCGCATCTTTTGCTCGGTGATCCGGGCGACGGGTTCGGCCTCGACCCATTTGGTGAAGTAGTCGATGGAGACGACCAGGAACTTTCTTTGTCCGGAGGCTTGGAAAAAGGGCCCCAGGATGTCGATCCCCCATTGGGCAAATGGCCAGGGGGCGATGATAGAAGTCAGCAGGGCCGAAGGTCGGCGCTGGATATTGGCGTTTCGCTGGCACCGATCGCATTTCCGGACGAAATCCGTCGCATCCTTCTGGAGTGTGGGCCAGTAATATCCTTGCCGCAGGATCTTGTGGGCCAGTGCCCGACTCCCCATGTGATTTCCGCAGATCCCTTCATGGACCTCTCGGAGGGCATAGTCCGCCTCGGAGGGGCGGAGGCATCTGAGAAGGGGAGAAGTGAATGATCGACGATAAAGTCTATTCTCGTACAGGACATACCGGGGGGCTTGGCGCTTGATTCGGCGAGCCTCCGTCTCGTCATGAGGTAAGGTCCCGTCTTGGAGGTAGCAGACGAGCCCATCGATCCAGCTTAGCTCGGAGTCGATGCACATGGTGGGCTCGGGTTCTTCCGTGCTGGGGATCTGAAGATACTCGAGCGTTGTTCCCTTGGAAAGTTCGCTCATGCGGGAGGTTGCCAATTTGGACAGCTGGTCTGCCCTGAAGTTTTCCGCCCTGGGAATGTACTGAATATTGAAAGAATTCAGGGCAGACGTAAGTTCCCGCACCTTTTGGAGATACTTTTGCATGGATGGCTCTTTAGCTTCAAAGTCTCCTTGAATCTGGTTCACTACCAGCTGGGAGTCGCTGAAGGCCGTCAAGTCTTCCACTTTCAGTTCTTTCGCCAGCTTGAGCCCGGCGATGAGGGCCTCATACTCGGCCTCGTTGTTCGAAGCCGGACTCGAGGCGCAAGGCTTGCTCGGCCACCACTCCGTCTGGACTGGTGAGGATGAGTCCGGCTCCACTACCCCCCGAGGTTGAAGACCCGTCCGAGTGCAGGACCCATGGTTGCCTCGGGGCTTCCTCCGCGGATACGGGTGGCAACTCGGGGTCGTCCGGCAGGGTACACTCCACGATGAAGTCGGCGAGTATTTGGGCCTTGATAGCCGGCCTGGGCCGATACTCGAGGTCAAATTCCCCGAGCTCAACCGCCCATTTGGCGATCCTCCCCGCACGATCCGACCTTTGCAGTATTTGCTTCATAGGCTGGTCGGTCAATATAGCTATTGTGTGGGCCTTGAAGTAAGGCCTGAGTCTCCGAGTCGAGATGATGAGAGCGAAGATGGTCTTCTCAAGTTTAGAATATCGGGTCTCAGCATCTCTGAGAACCCGGCTGGTGTAATAGACCGGCTTTTGGAGCTTGTCCTCTTCCCGAACGAGGACTGAGCTCACTGCGGCCGGGGAGACGGCCAGGTATAGATAAAGAACCTCGCCCTTCTGGGGCTTGGTGAGCAGCGGGGGAGAGGCCAGAAGGCTCCGGAGCTCTTCAAAGGCTCGCTGGCATTCTTCTGACCACCGGAAGTCTTTCGGCCGTTTGAGGCTTTTGAAGAAAGGGAGGCAGCGCTCGGCTGACCGAGAGACGAACCTTCCCAAGGCGGCAACTCGCCCTGCGAGCCGCTGCACCTCCTTAACTGTCTTCGGAGGCGACATCTCTTGCAGTGCCCGGATTTTCTCCGGGTTAGCTTCAATTCCGTGCTGGGTCACTATGAAACCCAGGAACTTGCCCGAGGTGACCCCGAACGCACATTTCGCCGGGTTGAGCTTCATTTTGTATCTTCTGAGCTTGGCAAATGTCTCGTTGAGATCGGCTATGTGGTGTTCCGCCGCTCGGCTTTTCACCAGCATGTCGTCCACGTAGACTTCCATATTTCGGCCGATCTGGTCTTTAAAAATTTGGCTAACCAGTCTCTGATAGGTGGCCCCAGCGTTTTTCAGGCCAAAGGGCATCACCTTGTAGCAGTAGGTGCCCTTGTCGGTGATGAAGGCCGTCTTCTCCTCGTCTTCTGGCGCCATTCGGATTTGATTGTACCCTGAAAAGGCGTCTATAAAAGTTAGCAGTTGGTGCCCTGAAGTAGAGTCGACGAGCTGGTCGATGCTTGGAAGGAGAAAGCTGTCTTTCGGGCAGGCCTTGTTCAGGTCGGTGTAGTCCACGCACATACGCCATTTCCCGTTGGCCTTCTTTACGAGGACTACGTTGGCGAGCCAGTCCGGGTAGGAGACCTCCCGGATGAAGCCGGCTTCGAGGAGTTTGTCCACCTCCTCGGCCGCAGCACGTTGCCGTTCCGGGGCGGAGCCCCTTTTCTTCTGCTTTACAGGCCTGCTGGTTGGCCTCACCTGGAGTCGGTGAACCATGACCTCAGGGTCAATTCCCGGCACGTCCGCAGACGACCAGGCGAAGACGTCAGCATTGCCCCGCAGGAAGCTGACGAGGCGATCTCTCTCGCGGGCGCCGAGGCCGGAGCCGACATGCACGGTTAGCTCGGGAAAATTTTCTTTTAGTGGAACTTGAACAAGGAGCTCACCGGGCTCTACTTGCTTCTTCCAGATGATGTCCCTCGCATCGAGGGTTTCTATGGGCAATGAAGGGCTCGTTGGCTGCATTGCCGCCTCGGTCGGTTGCTTTACTCCGTGGGCCGCCGTGTAGCATTGCTTGGCGACCAGCTGGTCTCCTCGGACCTCGCCTACTCCTTGGCCGGTAGGGAACCGCATGAGCAGATGGTGGGTTGAAACTACGGCTCGAAGGGCATTCAGCCCTGGCCGCCCAAGGATGGCGTTGTAGACCGAAGGCAGTCGGACCACCAGGAAGTCCGTCCTCACAGTGCTCTCCCGGGGGGCGAGGCCAACCGTGACAAGGAAGCTGGTCTCACCTTCGACCGGGACCGAATCTCCGGTGAACCCGACCAGTGGCGCGTTGATCCTCCGGAGATGTCCTTCTGTCAACCCCATTTTTTGGTAGGCATGATAATACAAAATGTTGGCTGAGCTTCCATTGTCAACTAGGACACGCTTTACATCGAACTTATTTACAATTATTGAGATGACCACAGCGTCATCGTGAGGGGTCTCGACCCCTTCTAAGTCCTCGTCCGAGAACGAGATGACTTCATCAGTGCGTGGGCGTTTCGGGGGTGCTCCCGGGGCGGCTGCTCCTGCTGAGGCCCTTCCAATCATGTTGATGGTGCCGGCAATGGGCCTGTTGTCGTCTGGATTTTCGGTTGGTACGACATCCTCCGCCGGCCTCCTTTCCTCGCGCCGGTTTCTCACGAACCGGTTGAGTACTCCTCGACGGATGAGTGCTTCTATCTCGTCCCGGAGCTGGAAGCAGTCCTCCGTGTCGTGCCCACGGTCTCGGTGGAAGCGACAGTACTTCCTGGGATTACGGGAAAATCCCGTGTCTCGCATAGGCGGCGGGGGTCGGAAGAAGTCCCGACCCTCGATTTCCATCAGGATCTCGGCCCGGGGGGCGTTGACGGGTGTATAGTTCTCGTACCTCCCCGGGTATGTCCGAGGCCGTGGTGGGGACCTCGGTCGAGGAGGGGTCCCCTGCTGAGGTCGCCTCTGCTGACGGGGCGGGCTCCTCAGTCTGGGGAGATCCTTCTTTCGACGGGGGGATCGGCTCCTTTGTCGGTCGTGCTCCTCGCGACGCTTCTTCTGCTTCTTAGAGGCGGGCTCAATTGCTCCCCGCCTAGAGGCGACTGCCTCCTCGGCCTTCGCATACTTCCGGGCCCGGGCCAACATTTCGGTGAAGTCGGCCGGAAAGCTCTTCTCGATGGAGAAGAGGAATCGGTAGGAGCGAACCCCAGTCTTCAGAGCCGACATGGCTATCGACTGGTCTAGCTCGCGAACCTCCCATGTGGCGGCGGTGAAGCGGTCCAGGTATTCCTTGAGGGACTCCCCCTCTTTCTGTTTGATGTCGAGGAGGGAGTCTGACGTCCGTTGCTGGCGCCGGCTGGCAGCAAAGTTGGTGGCGAACTGCCTGCCGAGTTGCTCAAAAGAGGACACCGTGTTCGGCTTCAGTCCAGAAAACCAAAGCCGAGCGGTCCCTCGGAGGGTTGCTGGGAAGGCCTTGCAAAGTATGGCCTCCGAGGACCCTTGTAGGGCCATGAGGGCCCGATAGCTCTCCAAGTGGTCGAGAGGGTCGGTGATTCCGCTGTAGGGCTCCACCTGAGGCATTTTGAACCTTGCGGGAACCGGCTCATCCTCGATCCGGCAGGAGAAGGGGGACTTGGTAGTGAACTCAAAGTCTCCCTCCTGCCTCGCCTTCTTACTGTGGAGCGCTGCAATTTGGCGCTCCAAGTGCTCAACCTTTCTATCGAGCTCCCCCACCCGCGGGATTGTCGCCGCGGTTTGCGCCGGCTCACGGCGGTCCGGGGCTGACTCAGCCTCAGAAGGCTGGAGTCTTCTGTTGAGATCCTCCCCCGGTAGCTCTCTCTGGGGGGAAGTCCGTTCTTCGTTATTGGCTCTGGAGGAGCCATGTAGATTCTGGCCGGGGAGAACTGGGCCGTTGGGAAGAAATTCCGGCGGGACCTGGGCCCGCGGGGGAAGCGTTGGTAAAGCTTCCTCGCGTCGCAGGCCCTGAACGGCGGCGGCCAGGGCCTGGACTTGCTGTACTAAGGCGTTGAACTGTTCCGGCTGGACCTGAGGAACTGGGTCAGCCGGAGTTGGAGAATTCTGGACAGAGCGTCCAGGACTTTGCGGGGGACGCCGGGAGACGTTGGAGGCTCCCTTACTTCTCAACTTCATGACTGCTACCCGGGCCCTTCCTCTAGCGCCAACCGTTGCTGGAAATTGGACCCGGGGGCAATCTTCGGTCGAGGGAGAGGGAGTTGCGGGTCACCACGGCGGGGCGGCGTCCTTCGTCTGGGGTGGCCGGAGAGAGGGAGCTGGGGATCCTCACGGCGGGGCAGCGATCCGTCAGCGGGCGGCGTCCTCCGTCTGGGTGCCTGCAGACAAGCCGGTGGCCGGGTTTTCCGGCGCCGGCCCTCCGACGCTCAAGTCAGGGAGGGGGCAGATAGTGTAAGGAGGAGATGAACAGTGCTTGTAAGGCGCGGAATTTCCCAACCCCCTCCTGAGAAGCTAAGGCTCCCTTTTATAGGTGGGGGTCGGTTTACCTGTGATGTAACAGGGCGAGGCCATAGTACGGCTCGGCATGTGGCTCAGGTCGGCGCACGGTCAGGCGAATCATTGTGCTGATGTCGGCGGTGAGGGCGTCGTACGACCCGAACCAGTACGCTACCAGGCGAATCATTGCATTGGTGTCGGAGGTATGGCCGAGATCAGAGACTTATCATGGTTGACCAGACTCTGCTGGGCTAACTTGCCGTGGAAAGCCGAGGATCCGTATATGTCAGGAGCCATGCGCATTAATTGTGGAGTAAGCCGGAGATCCGCATTAATGGTGGAGTAAGCCGGAGATCCGCATTAATTGTAGAGTGAACCGGAGGGTTACAGCGGCCATGCGCAATAAATGCTGAAGCAGTGGCAGGGTATGGTCCTCAGTTGGACCTCGGAGGAGTACGGCCGTAGTAGGTGGCTGACAAGGGTAGACCTTGAGCGTCAGGATTTTCCTAGGTCGGAGGTCTCGAGGTCGGATGTCTTGAGGTCGGGCGTTCCGAGATCGGACGCCGACTTCGGCTGTTCAGGGTCGGCGATCGTGCGGCTTCTTGGGGGCATTTGTGTCACTTGGGGGGAAAAATCTTATTCCCCCAACAATGCTAAATATTATTAAAATTTACTGCTAATATGCAATAAATATTAATAACATTGACACTAATATATTCACCATCTTTAAAATTTATTGCTAAATATATAAAATAGAACTTAGTTATTAAAATCTTCTATTTATTATAATTTATATTATTACTATATTATATTTCAAAAATTATTGAAAAGTGAGAAAAAAACTGTACTAATTATACCGCATAGAATTAAAATTATTGAAGTTTATTATATAGCCATATTATATTTCAGAAATAGTTTAAAAAATTATAACTATTATATAGCATGAGGTTGGGATGAATGACGTGGACATTAATGATATAAATCTCTGCATAAAAATTTGATTTGCGTAAACTTCTTCGTTCCTTATAAAATATGGATGTTTGTATCACCGATATTAGAATTAATGGTAGGAATTTCTAGGCAGCCATTGAGTAAATGCCGAGTTTTTCATTCACGAGATGCATATTAATGTGCCGACTATTGTTAAAGTTTATTATTATTAGTAATATCCGTATTGATATCTTTTGTCGGCAATCGGGCTGGATTCGATCCGCAGATATTTATATCTACGTAGACTAAAATTGCTCGCTAAAATAGCTACGGCTGGCAATCGTTCCAATACCACATCAACCACTCAATAGAAAGTAGAAATCGCATCCCCTTCCTTTTATTCTGTGGTCCGGCGGGCAAATTAAAACTTTTGGATTTGCCCGGCCCGCACGAGCCACGACCGACATTTATTTATGGCTCGGGTTCCCCACGGACACCTCGGCGCCTACGGGCTCCCTACGGGCTCTTGTCCCGAGCTCTAGGTCTTTGGACGTTCTCGTGGCTGGACTTGTCGGCAGACTTGGGCGATGGAGACACAGCGCATTATTGGGGATGATACTACCACGGTGGTCGAAGAAATTCAGGGTAGTAAAAATGTCTTACGTGAGGCAGATTTTTTGTGCGGAGCGAGTACATTTAGAGAGGAATTTTTTCTTGATGCTAGATTAATTTGGAATGTGGACAAGTACGAAGACAGTCACCCACTCATTTAAAATATCAGGAGGTTGGTTTAGAAGATATACGATCCTCTCAGATGTACATGTATTCGAAAGATAAAAACGGCTGTAGACTGAGCTGCCACTTTTGTAGCTCGGTATTTTGAAGAATTTTTTTGGACGTCTGCAGCAGACATTCTTATTTTCTTGTACTTTTTACTTTCTTATGATTTGGTTGGATATACTCATGTTAGAGTAATTTAAAATGCTGTTAAAAAAAAAAAAAAAAAAGCTGACGAAGAAATGCCACTGTTTTACGATATTCATTGTATATTAGGCAAACGCTTTTTTTTAATTAGAAAGACCAATGGTATAACACATTGGGTGACCTATTGTGTGGAAGGCTCGTCGTTCAAATAATTTTATTTGGATGGATCAGTTTTGTCTTCTTTGTAGTTTGTTTTATTTTTTAATTTTTTTTTGGCAATACTCATATTCGATATGTGTGAGATGCGGATTAAAAAAAAAAAATCTTGGGTCAACTTCGTTTGATGAAAGCTCGGACGCCGTTCGGTCATATTGGAGGACGACTCAGCCATGGTGATTAGATGAATCCAGAGAGTCCGAGAGATACGAGCTTAGACCACCTTTTACTCCGGAACATCTAAACAATGACAATGAAGGATCTTTCAGGCCAAGCATGTATTTAGAGAGGCCAACAAAACTGCCGACTGGATGGTTGCTTATGTGGCTAATCATTCAGGAAGTATTTTGTGATCAGAAGAGAAGAGTTGCTTCGAGCACTATGTGAGCTTATTTTTTTTTATTTTATTAGATGTGTTCGTACATAAATGGTATGATTAATCCCTTTAAAAAAAAAAAAACCAGCTCGGACGTGGTCGGCAAGGAAGAGTTGGAGACAATTAAATGTCCCTGGGTCCTGCTAGCTACCTCGAAGGCGAGAGCCGAGAGGTGGTCCAGGTTCCAATAATTGCCCTGAACCGGTTGTTCGTGGTTCGGCCTCGGACGCCACATGCGCTTGCCTCCCGGAATCTTCCTTGGAAGGGGCCCTGCAATTCCAATTGCATAAAGCGTTACGTGCCCAAAATGAGTTTTAACTTTCAAGTTTCGATTGGCTCAAGGTTTTGCTCTTCCTTTTTAATCTTGATGGAATAGGGGGAGGAATGAGAACTTCCCCATCTTTTCTTAACTCAAAGAGGAATATGCAAAGAAAGAGAGAAGAAGGAGCTACAAGAGTTTCAGCCGGTTTTCCCAACGTATAAAAACAGGAAAATCATGCATATCTAACGAGAGCTCTGCATTGCTGGGGACTTTAGCCGATCCAAGCTGTTCTCCCAAAGACCGAGGATCTTTTGCAAAGTAATACAATAAAATTCTAGCTTTTAATCCAAAGCTATCATTTTGCTCCGCTTGTTTGAGGAGTGGATATATGGAAAATATCTAGAGATGAACGCTGGTTGCACCTATAAATCAATATGTGTGTCATTAAATAGCTATTCCATCATTTTTTTTTTCTCCAGCAAAGTAAAGTCAAATGTCTATTTTATTTTATTATATATAATGCAAGTTTCTGTAATGTTTATTTTTGAGGCATGTTCTACAGTTTGGGGCTCTTGAGACTTTTTTTTTTTTTGGTGAAAACGATAATTTATATAGCTCTAATGCGAGTACATCATGCCAAATCAAGAGAAAGTAAAATGTACTGGGAAGTAGGTATGCCCACTGCCGATATCCAAAGAAACTTACCGAAGTGCTGGATGACGAAGGAAGCGATCCAATGTGCTGCACTGTTCGTCTTTCTGAACACATGTGCCATCTGAAAATCGCTCAGCTCATGAACCAATCTACGGGACCGGATGACCATCATCATACCAGTCCACTCTTCGAATCCAGTCGATCACCGTGGAGGAATCCTTCTCGGAACTTTCAAAGCTTCAACTTTTTGGCGGGCCTAAAAAGTTGCACAACTTATTTAACATGCATTGAACATAACTGAATATATAGCGAAAGTATGAGCTGTAATCTGAAAGTTTGCTGGGCATCGACCGAAATAGGTGTGGCTACAGGGAAAAAGAGTGTGACAAAAACACAACAGTACCATCGCTTTTTTTTTCCTTTCCCCCTCCTCTCTTCTACGACAGGAGAACACAAGCACCCTTGTTATCCTCAAAAGCAGTGGCGAAAAGGAAAAAGAGATCGAAGTAATTGTGCCCTTCTGATTAGTCACGGTACCCTCACGCAAAAGAGCAGCCCGCACCCACCGGTTACTCTCACGTGAACTCACTCCTCTGGGGTTGAAGAGATGGACGGGACGGTCCTCGGAACGATTCTCTTCTCGGGCATCCAATACCCGTTGACGCCTATTCGTCCCATCACTTCATCCCCTGAACGCAGAGCATGGCGGCTTCCAATGGCGGGGATGTGCCGAGCCGAAGGGTAAGTACTTACCTGGAGGGATGAACCAAAAAAGATAGAGTTCCATACGAAGTGTGTGACGGTGTGAGGTCATGACTGCATGCAACGCATGGAAACATCTTAAAAAAGCGAGGGAGCCGAACGGACACTATGCAGGTTAACAAGAGCTAATAACACTTTTCTTTCTACTCATCGTAATCAGGTGCCTTTTTCTTTTTCTATTCTGTTGGCTCTCGGCGACTTCAAAAGACGACACATGCTATAAGAATGCAATTACGAGCCGTTGGGACCGAACTTCAGGGCAGCACGCTAATGCCGGGTAAATCCATCAAGTCTCCGAAGAAGACGCTCTTTAAATAGTGCATTATATGGATGGATATTTGATCCCAATTTAAATTCAAAAACTAATATTAAGACTTGGTAATCACTAAAAGATAAAGATAATTATTTTAGAAAAAATAACTAAGTAGAATAAAACTAGTAATAAAATTCTAGCATAAGTAGGACAAGCAATGATTTTCAACACTCCTCCTCATTGCGAAGTCCATGCTGACAACGCCGAGCTTGCTATGCAAATCTTCAAACCGCTAAACCACCAATCCTTTGGTAAAGATATCCACTAGATGGTCCTCCGTAGAAACTAGAAGCAAATCAACTTCTTCCTCTACAATTTTTTCTCTAATAAAATAATAATGAACTTCAATGTGTTTTGTCTTTGTATGAAATACTAGATTTCTTGCTTATTGGATTGCACTCTTATTGTCACAATAAAAAGGAACAATATAGTAAGTGTTCTGACCCAAATTACCAAAGAATCTCGTGAGCCAAGTTGACTCCCGAACTGCCATCGCGGCCGCACGATACTCTGCCTCTGTGAAAGACAACTCAATAGTAGGTTGTCCTTACTACACCAAGAAACAATACCAAATCTCAAGCTGAAAGAATAACTAGTGGTGGACCTATGTGTATCTACATCACCAGCATATTCTGCATCTGGAAAACCTGCTAACTTGATTGAAGAACTATTAGTACATAAAATACCATAATCAACAGTCTTAGCAATATACCTTAGGATCCATAAAACTACATCAAGATGTGGCCACCAAGGACACTACATATATCAGCCGACGACGCCAATTGCATAAAAAATATCTGGCCTTGTGATAGTCAAATAGATCAAACCACCCACAACCTGTCTATACATGATAGGATCATCAAGAAGTTTGCCATGCTCTCTACTCAACTTTAAATTTGATTCAATTGGTGTCAATATATTCTTGCAATTAGCCAATCTATACTTATTCAATAAATCAATAGCATATTTTCTTTGACAAATAAAATAGCCATCCTTAAGCTTAGCTACTTCAATGCCAAGGATAACAATAAGCAATAAAAGAATAATCATAATCTCCATTCCTGTCAAGTGCTTTCTTCTTTCTTTTGCTTCTCAGCAATGGTGATGGATCCCCAGGAGCTTCAAGTTCAACTCATGTAACTTCATGTCTTCTTCTTCTCTAATAGTACATTTATTTTCCTTAGAATTTGAGGTATGTACTTGAGTTTTCTATGGACTTTTATGAGTACCCAAAGTATGCAAAGATGATCAAGACTCTGACTATTGAGCTGAAAGGAAAGAAGGTTAACTAATTTTTGTGGAAACAACATCCTTCTGAGATACTGAGTCTTCATTAGAAACTTATCTAAACTCACCAACTGGAAAATAGGATCCATCAGAAGACACCAAGAAGAGCTCTCATCAACTGGAGATGTAAATCTTTCATTGCTTTAGGATTAATGCTTCTCCAACCTTTCCTAACCTCATCGTAGCCAAGAAACACACATTTGATAGACTTCCTATCTAACTTATTAGAAAATGCATTATAATTATGCACAAAGCAAACACATCTAAACACACGAAGATGAGAAATATCGTTTGCCAAATAATTTTTTATACGGAGTCATATTATCAATACTTCTCAAAGGTATCCTGTTAAGAACATAAACTGCCGTCTGAATGCTTTTTGCCCAAAATTCATGCTTCACATTCTTTGCATGAATCATATTGCGGATGGTCTCAAATAGATGTTTGTTCTTTTTCTCTGCCACACCATTCTGTTCAAGAGTACCTAGACAAGTAAACTGTCTACAAATGCCACAACTAATAAGATAGAAAATTTCTTTGAAACATATTCTCCACAACCATTGATTGTTAAGCAACCAAATTTTAATTTAAAGAGATTTTTCAACCAAATTTTTAAATTGAAAAAATTTCTCAACCACTTCCAACTTTTTTCTAACAAAATAAACCCAAGTATATCTAGAGAAATCATTAGTAAAGCTAACTGCATACCTCAAACCGGTGAAAGATGGAGTACTAACCATTCTTGTGAGATCTAAATGTATCAACTGTAGCGGCTAAGAGGATCTTATTTGGCTTTTACACAAGATAATTTATATATCTTTTCATACTGGCATCTAATACAAATATAGCATTGACCTTTATTTGGGGAAGCCCATGAACTAGTCCCCTGCTCTGCATATCTTGAAGTCCATCATAATTCACATAAGCCAATATAGCATGCCATAAATCAAGAGTATCATCTTTAAGAGTCCGATTAACATAAGAATTACCGACAGATATGACATAAAGCTTGTTCACTTTTCTGTCTTGAGTAATAAGCTTTAACATTAGTTTTCCAGAAACACCAAAGGTCCTTGCATTATGGGCTCGTTTGGTTCGCGGGAAGCATTTTCCTTCCTAGGAATATGATTCCTGGGAAACAAATTCCTAGGAAGAGGATGCCTAGGAAAGTACTTTTGGCATGTTTGGTTGACCATGGGAAAGTGACAAATTTCCAAGGTGCTTATGTTTGGTTGGCCATCCATTTTCCTAGGAAAGTTATATATAATTCATATTATGCCCTTAATAAAAATTAGGTTTTTAATGCCTCTTTAATGCTTCTTTAATGCTGAAGGGACTTTTTGGAAAAAAGTAAAAATGGAGTGATTCCCGCCTCATGGGAAAGTAACTTTCCCATGTTTCTTATGGGAAAGAATTTCCTATGAAATGTGGGAATCACATTCCCATGGGAATACAACTTTCCCTTCTCTCTCCTTTGAAAACTCCAACCAAACAAGAGGCATCTCATCACTTTTCCGTTGACCACACTTTCTCCCCTTCTTTTTCCGCGAACCAAACGAGCCCTATATGGGTGGATGTTTGGTTTCTATTCAAATTTAAAAATTAATACTTACTAAAATATAAAAAAATTATCTTAGAAGATATAATTAAGTAGAATAAAATTAAAAATAAAATTCTAGCATTTAGATGGGACAAGGAATGATTTTCAACACCAAGTTGCTCCGTCATCTTGTTTGCGCGTTCAGAGTGGACTTCTTTTTACTTTAATTTACTCAAAAAGCTTTTTCTTTTTCTTTGAAAAAGTATATATGGTTGTTCTGGAATTGATTGATTGGTTCTGTCGATAAGCTGAGTTCAAGCTTTCCTATTTAAAAAGTTCAAGTTTGATTTCACTAACTTGGATCTAGTTGATATTTATTTAAAAAAGCACAAAAAATAATCTCGCTCAGGATCAGTTTCTTTATTTATATACTAAGCTTCAGCTTCTTAATAATGATTATTTTTATTATTATGTATCAAGTTACCTAACTATATATGACATTCTTATACAACCAATAAGCTCAATCGTGGGTTGTTAAATAATTGAGCTTGAAAATAAACCTGAGCTTGGTTTATTCGGCTCGTGAACTAACCTGAAGGAGCTTATTAGCCCACTGGACTCAAGTTGTTTGCAAGTAACTTGTTTTATTCAAAATCTCCAACTAATGAGGTAGGTTTTACTTGAAAGTTGAAGTAATAAATAAACATAATCTTCTCATAAGTTCATTCTTCATGGACACGAGTTCACCTGCTAAAATATCTGTATATCAAAGGTAACTCATGTCTGATATACTTAATACATCTCCAGTGAAATAAATAAACTAATAAACAAAACAAGAACTCCCCATTCATGCTGGCCATGTGTGCGCTCTACAGTATACATGGGAAAAAACGTCTCTGTTTCCTTGTAACGGCACGCTGCACCACCAAGCGCAGGGATAGCATCTACTGTTCACGCCTGCCACGCCAAGGGGAGGTTCAGTAACTTCCATCCACCCCCACAATAAATGATTCTGATTTCAATTCTCAAAACCCCAGCCCCCAGGGCGATAAGCACTGAACAACTTCCCATGCATGCCCTGAAAGCTCCAGCGCAATTGGCAAATTCAATTCCCTCCCACCATCCAAAGCAGCAAACCCAAGAATGCTTCTCTATTAAACACCCAGGAGCTGGAAAAAACCAAATAATTTTTCTACTACAAAACCCCCCTCCCTCTCCCCCCGAAACAGCCAAAAGCCTGTAACCAAATCCCACCCACCTCCATGCTTACCACCACCCCCCTCCTCTTCCTCCTTCTCCTCCATACCTCCCTTGCTCTTAACCAAGAAGGCCTCCTCCTACTCCGAGCCAAGCGAGGCCTCGACGACCCCCTCAACTCCCTCTCCGACTGGGACCCACGTGACCCCACCCCATGCAACTGGACCGGCGTCTCCTGCCGCCCCTCCTCCGGCGGCGGCACCGCCACCGTCTCCGCCGTATCTCTCCCCTCCCTCGGCCTCTCCGGCCCCTTTCCCTCCCCTCTCTGCCACCTCCCTAACCTCTCCTTCCTCTCCCTCGCCTCCAACTCCCTCAACTCTTCCCTCCCCTCCTCCTCCCTCCTCCCCTGCCCCTCCCTCTCCCACCTCGACCTATCCCAAAACCTCCTTGTCGGCCCTCTCCCAACCTCCCTCCCCCTCCTGCCTTTCCTCTCCTATCTCGACCTCTCCGGCAACAACTTCTCCGGCGATATCCCCCTGTCCTTCGCCACCTTTCCTCGGCTCCAAACTCTCTCCCTCGTCGCCAACCTCCTCTCCGGTCCCCTCCCCCACTTCCTCTCCAACCTCTCCTCCCTCCAAGTACTCAACCTCTCCTACAATCCCTTCTCCCCCTCCCCGCTCCCCCCCTCCTTCGCCGAACTCGCCAGCCTACGCGTCCTCTGGCTCGCCGGTTGCAACCTTGTCGGCCGCATCCCCCCCGCCATCGGCCGCCTCGCGAATCTCATCGACCTCGACCTCTCCTCCAATTCCCTCGATGGTCCGATCCCCGCCTCCCTCGCCGGACTCTCCTCCGCTGTCCAGATCGAGCTCTACTCCAACTCGCTCTCCGGTCCCATCCCCGCCGGTCTATCTAACCTCACCAACCTTCGGTTCTTCGATGCCTCCATGAACCAGCTCTCCGGCCCCATCCCCGACGACATCTTCCTCGCTCCCAAGCTCGAAAATCTTAACCTTTACGAGAATAACCTCACAGGACCGATTCCTTCCACCATTTCCCGCTGCCGGAATCTTGGTGATATCCGGCTGTTCTCGAACCGGCTCTCGGGGCCTCTTCCTGCGGATTTTGGCAAGAATTTTCCGCTTGTTTTTATCGACATTTCGGATAATTCCTTTTCCGGGGAGATTCCGGCCGGAATTTGCGCACAGGGGAAACTGGAAGAGCTTTTGTTGCTGGATAATTTGTTCTCCGGGAGTATTCCGGATCCCCTTGGCCGTTGCCGGATGCTGACGCGAGTCCGGCTTAAGAACAACCGGCTGTCTGGCGAGGTACCCAATGCATTCTGGGGGCTGCCCCATGTTTATTTTCTCGAGCTTGCCGGAAACTTTCTATCAGGTGGGATTTCTCCGGCGATCTCTGGTGCCAGCAATCTCTCCCAGCTTCTGATATCTGACAACCAGTTCAGCGGCCCCATTCCAGTGGAGATTGGAGCTCTGTCAAATCTGTATGCATTCTCGGCCGCCAACAACCGGCTGACAGGGCCACTCCCGGCGTCTCTTGGGAGCTTGGCACAGCTGGGGGAGCTTGATCTTCACAACAATTCACTCTCCGGCGAGCTTCCCACAGGAATTCAGTCGTGGAGGAAGCTCAGCCAGCTGAACCTCGCCGACAATGACTTCACCGGAGAGATCTCGCCGGAGCTCGGGGATCTGCCGGTACTCACCTACCTCGACCTTTCTCGCAATGTTCTCACTGGAGGGATTCCGACACAGCTGCAGAACCTTAAACTCAACCAATTCAACCTCTCAAATAACCATCTTTCCGGAGCCATCCCTCCCCTGTTCGCGAGCAACACCTATATAAACAGCTTCTTGGGGAATCCGGGCCTGTGCAAGGCCTTGACTAAGCTCTGCCCAAGCCCTCATGGTGCCACCGATAGGCACCATGGTTTCGTTTGGTTACTTCGTGCAATCTTCATACTCTCCTCCGTTATCTTTGTTGCCGGGGTGGCATGGTTCTACCGGAAGTATAGGGATCACAAGAAGGCAGCGCTTGGAATGGACAAATCCAAATGGACCTTAACATCATTCCACAAACTGGGTTTCAGCGAGTATGAGATCTTGGATTGTCTCGATGAAGACAATGTGATCGCGAGCGGAGCTTCTGGGAAGGTGTACAAGGCAGTGCTTAGCAATGGGGAGATTGTCGCCGTGAAGAAGCTCTGGGGTATGTCGAAGAAAGAGAATGACGACATGGATCAAAGTGCGGACGATGGCTTTGAAGCGGAGGTCACAACGTTGGGGAAAATCAGGCACAAGAACATCGTAAAGTTGTGGTGCTGCTGCAACCATAAGGACTGCAAACTTCTAGTTTATGAGTACATGCCAAATGGGAGTTTGGGAGACTTGCTTCATAGCAACAAGGGGGGTCTGTTGGATTGGCCAATTAGGTATAAGATTGCATTAGATTCGGCTGAGGGACTCTCATACCTGCACCATGACTGCATGCCGCCGATCGTCCACAGAGATGTTAAATCAAACAATATATTGTTGGATGGGGAGTTTGGTGCAAAGGTGGCGGATTTCGGGCTCGCAAGGACCATTGGAAAGGGATCGAAATCCATGTCTGCCATTGCTGGCTCGTGCGGATACATTGCCCCAGGTTTGCTCGACCCATCCTTTACTTTTGCTTTTGTTGTTGGCCTTCCAATATTTTTTTTTTCATATTCTTGTTTGTTTTCATGGATTACAACCTTTTATACCTCTTTTGGTTTGTTATTCCTAATATATCTGTTGGTTTTCTGATGCTCCGAGATGTTCATTGGTTTTATCTCTTGCATCCATTTGTCCTCCTTTCCCTTTCTACCGAACTTATTATGCTTTTTATTATGATCTCTGTGACCATACCTGCTGATGCATTCAGAGTTTCTTGATGAGTACTCGAATATATTTTCTATTTGATGCACATAATATGGTGATTTAGCTTTCAACTTATAATCTACGCAGAATATGCATACACTCTCCGGGTGAATGAGAAGAGCGACATATACAGCTTTGGCGTGGTGATTCTTGAGCTAGTTACTGGGAAGCTCCCTGTAGATCCTGAGTTTGGAGACAAGGACCTAGTGAAGTGGGTCTGCACCACGATGGAGCAAAAAGGGGTCGACCATGTAATTGACCCCAAGCTCAATATCTGCTTTAAAGATGAGATGTGCAAGGTCCTCAACATTGGTCTCCTTTGCACCAGCTACCTCCCAATCAACCGCCCATCGATGAGGCGCGTTGTAAAAATGCTGCTTGAGGTGAGGCCTGAGGAGAAGACCAGGCACAAACCTGAGATGAAGGATGGGAAGCTGTCTCCGTGTTACTACTACGAAGGCAACTCTGATCAGGGTAGCATTGTCTAGATGGTCGATAATGTTGGTTGGAGAGATGAATGGGGAGCTCTCTTCTTTCCTTCCTTCCTTGATCCGTATTTAAGAAGGTTTGATCCATGGCATTTTGGTGGAAAATTTTGAAGCAGGCATACTGTGCTGGCTTCTATTGGAAATGATTTTGTCATTCCAGCACTATGTGTCTATGTCTGAGGAAGAGGTAGAAGATAAGGCATCTTGCTGATACTGTTCGAGTCTTTTTTTTTCTTTCTTTCTATTTGTAATATATGCTTATTTCTCCCTCAGAACAGGTTGCTATCAGGACGAAGACAAGGAATTCTGTCACTAGTAGACAATGGAAATGTGTGGCGATCCACCTTTTGTATGTCTCATTTGGGTGCCTTGAAACGAGGCAAAGCTGTGTTCTCTGCATTCACCACCACACTGGAAAAGTATAGTACATTTGTCTTACGTGTACCATCTCTGTCTTGGGGACTTTACTGTCCATATTAGTTTCTAGGGGACTTGCTGTCCTCTTTTTGACGTATCAGGGGCTTCTAGGTGGGCAATTTAAACCGTATTTACTCATGCAACTGTTATGGTCACTCTGTTGAGTTGTCCTTAATTTGAACTGTCCAAAGGATACTCTTAAATGTTGTACTTTGGCTACCAAGTTCGCTATGTTTCAGGATGAGCAAAGTTAGGAGTATCATGCTTAACAAATCCACAAAATGGGGACTCAAAAGGGATCGAGAATCTAATCATGCAGTAAACCAAAGCAAGCAAAATTTCCGCCTAATCTAATCATGAAGTCTTTTAACATTTTGATTTTGAAGTGGACTTTAAACCCTCCTGGGAATGCCTATTTTTAATTATTATTTCGGCTAAAGCATAACAATCTCCTGCTATTCACCGTCAGAGCCCTAAGTTAACATGTTACGAATTAAAGAAACTTCTCAGCTTAACACGATTCTAAATCAGCTCTTTTCCCTAATTTCTACTTGCATAACGTTGGACCAAAATATATTTGTGTTTGGATCCATTCAGTTCAAAGCAGCTTGCTTGACAAGTTGGATGTAAAATGCTGCTCATGGTCATGGGAGCTCTCGCCAGCTTCTTTGAGTTGTTATAGGAGTTATACATAAGCAATTTCCTGCAGGGACCTGGATGATTTTGTGTCTATCTGTGCTCGTAATAACGTTATGTAATAAATATACTTCTCTGGATGCATCTCTCCGCAATCAAAGGCAGAAGAAAAAAAGAAAGGTATTTTCAAAAAAAAGAAAAAGCAGAGGTGTCAATTCCCACCATCATTATTTAATTTGAAATTATCTTACGTTCTGATAGCTAATATTATAAAAAACATAAAGGTGAAGCCTTAGACAGCAGTGAATGGGTCAAAAGTTGGATTGAGTAGAGAATTCCGGCATGCGCAAACATTCAGTTGGTGATTTAGGGAGATTGAAACCAAGAAGATCCAAAGCTGAAGAGCTTGGAGTACGGCTAGATGAATGGAGATCTTTCTACTAAATTTTTCTGTTATGCCACAACCTCGGAAGCCTCCTCTGTCATCTAGAAGATAGTCTGGAAATAAATAATGGAACATATTGGGTTCACCTTCAAACTCTGATATCCAAAACGGCAGCAAGCTTATTACAATTCTAGCTCATGAAAAGATCATGAATCAACAATCTCTAGTTAGACAAGACATCAGTTCTGATATTGCTACTGTGGTTTGGAATGCTGTGAGGCCTGTCGTTCTGCATCCTTCGGTCCAAAGGAGCTCTCCGACAACGTTGTCGGTTAGTGGGTTGGTGCACCAGTCGAGCATTAGACATAGACGATATCCTCACACTGTCTGCTCTACCTGCCCTCGACAAAAAACACTTGACTATGTTAGTGTCACGCCCCAAATCCAACACCCGGATCGGCTATATGACATGACTGCATACTTCCTGGACAAATTCTTAGAGAATATGTAAGGTCTGAAAATTTATTATAATCTTAATACGATTGAACAATAGTGACCTCATTTCATAACAATTAACAAAACTGGTACGATTATAAAGTTCAATCATCTAACCAGTATAAGTGATGGCTTATCTACTCATCCTTTCACCTATGATCCCAACTATAATCAAGAATCAAGCGACCTGCAAATCTAAAAGAAAAAGAAAAGAGGCGGTACGAGCTTTATAACCCAATAAGAATCTCCACATATCCACACCGACATAATAATGATATAAATTTAAAAATCGCAAGAAATCGTTGACACATTATAAAATCACAAAGTAACTATCAATAATTCTCGAATAATTAGTATAAATATGTACATCAAATATCAATTAAAATCCAGCCACTTAAGAATAATATATCATACGATATCTCAATCTTTAATAGTATTTTCAATGCTTTTCATTCCCTTCCTTTTTAACTTAATCCGGATCCAAGATCAATTATCTTTTCAACTTTGGGCCAAATCCCAGTTACGTTTTCCGTCTGTGATAGGGCAATCGATAGTATCATATTTCCAGCCTATTATGGGGCATTCGATAGTATCACATTTCTAGCATATGACAGGACATTCGATAGTATCACATTTCTAGCCTGTGATGGGGTATTCGATGATAACGAGATCAGCCCAAAATTCTTGTTTATTCAATCAAGTTCATATCCACACATCAATTCTTTTTATATCCGGCTTTAAATTAACCGTTTTCTGCTTGTGATGGGGCAATCGATAAATATCACATTTCCAGCCTGATGGGGCATTCAATAAATGTCACATTTTCTACCCGTGACGGGGCAATCAAAATAACATAATTAGTTCACAGCACTACATGCATTAATCCGATTATACAAGTATAAATTATACTCAAATATGCATCCATCATACTATTTATTATAAGCATACATGATCAAAATATGGTTTAATATAGAAACCATCACAAAAGAATTCTCACATCTTACTTATCTTGATCATTAGCATATCATATCTATGTATACAAAATATCTATAATCATGCAGGCAAGTGTATAAGAATTCTTACCTCTTTGTTGATAACCCAGATAGACTAATCACCTGCCCATACTGTGAACTGCAAACTAGGATGTGCAAAACCTTGTTCGACGTTCTCTTTCTCTGAAGATTGTTCTCCTATAAAATCAAATTAATATCAAAAATTATTCGAGATATCCGACAACCCAAAATCTTCTAGTAGTCCACTCAAGGGTCCACCATCACATAGTAACTCAGAACTACCCACTAGTCTATTTTAATCAAGAATTTCTCCGAATCAACTAGAAAGAGAAAACACCAAGATGAAAAATAAGTCAACCCAAAAACTTGGAAACCCTCGTACAGCTGCATAACGCCGACCTAGACCCTTTCCTACAGCTGCATAACATTGATCTGAGACCAATATCTGCTCGAAGCTTTAGGTCGCACAACACTGGCCGGGACTCCTCTAAGGGTCTGCCCAACTTTACAAAGTACCTAGACCTCCCACCGGTCCATTAAAACATGTAGAGAGAGAATGAGTAGAGAGAGAAAGAGTGATAAAGATAGAAAGAACAAGAGAGAGAACTAGAGAAGGAGAGAGAAAATAGGGAAAGAGATTTGTGAAGCGCTCTCTCCTTTCCGAAACAGTGGAAGGTCCTCAACAGTGCTTGTGGTCGGTGACCCCCAGTGGCCGATGACCTTAGCGGTGCCTGCGGCATGCCACACCTAGTGACAACCGACAAAACGAAAGAAGAATCAAAATAGGAGAGACCATGCATGTTGCTAGCAATCCGGCAACTTGCCAACCGAATTCAAAGCTAAAACGGTGGTTGCAGTTGTGCCTGGGGTCAAGGGACTCATGGTCGAGACCAACAGGCGGTCGACAACGACTAGCGGCTGGCAACGCCAAAATCACTCCAAAATAGGGGTTTTCGACCCCTTTAACCATGAAATAGAGCATCCCGACGCTCGGAACCTTGGCCATGGCTTTAAGCCGCCATAGGATAATGGAGAGAACCCTCGGCGACAAATGCCGGAGGCGGAACCAGCCGAAATCAAGGTTTGGCGAGTCAAAACTGGGGAGACAGAGCTTTGCCCCTTTTCGGCTAAAATCCAGCAATCGCCGACCTAATCGGGCCTCCTAACGACCTCGGAAGAAAGAGAAAAAGGAAAGCTTAAGGGGCAGGATTTTACCTGGTTTTCTGGCGAGGATTGGCCGCGGTAAGAGTGCGAACGACGACCAGCAATTGGGGAGGAAATCAAAGAAATCTGGCGTTGGGGTTCGATCGGGAGCTTGGGTTCTCCGGTGGGGGAAGAGAGGATGGGGAGGAGCATCTAAATAGGCTTAGCCGCAACTGAAATCTATCTTGAAGTCTGATTTCGTCCAGCGAGATCGGAAGTCCTCTTCTCTCCAAGCACATGCGCAACACATGCCGATTTTATTTTATTATTACTATTATTTGAAGCAATTTAACTAGGCGATCAAATGGACTGGGGCCAATCAGCGTAAAGCTCGTGATTGGCAGCCCAACTCCGTCGCCAAAGTGTACTCAAATTCGTCGCCCTTTACCCATCAGATAAAATAAGCTTCCTCCTTATACTCCCTTTTGCATGGACCTCATCCCCCCTTTCTCCGTATCTACCATGAGCTTCCAAAGCTCCGCCGTCGGCGAAGACGACCTCGTTGCGATCATCCGCGTCGTTCTTCTTGACCTCTACGTCATCCTCTTCATCTTCTGCGCCCCGCCGTGGAACCCGATGACACCCTCCTTACTGTTGCATTGCACGTCCACTCCCATCCTCCAAGTCATGATGACAACTGGGGCCGCAACGGACGGATTTCATTCAGTCCCAAATCGCCGGCAACGGCCACCTGAGGGCCATGCACAAGGCCGCGATGTCTTCGCCGTGAAACCCACCCCTTCCCAGCCATCCCAATGTTTGCCCGCGTCACAGGTTTCTCCGAATTTGTCACGGCATATGCCGCCACCAGCGCTACCGGAATGGGGCTTTGGATAAGGACTGCAGCAGGGGCGGCAGGGAGCAACCCAAATACGGGAGCTATGACCCAAGCCATCAACGCCGCTGGCAATCAATTTGCTATGTGGGTTTAGATTGGGCATAAACAGTTTTGGCTCGTAACCATGTTAATGTGCATGTAGTTTTATTAGAAAGGTCTGGGTTTAGTTTTAGATCTTGGATCCAATTTACTGGTCGGGTTGGATTACGATTTGATCTATTTAAAAACTGTTTAACTTGTTTAAAACTTAATTAGAATCTCGTGCTTAAGATCTGTTGGCCCATCTAGCTTGCATCTTCCAAGAACCTGCTCAAATCCCACCCTCTGAGCCGCAAGAAGGTAAAAAGATGGTTCTTTTCTTGTCTTATAAAATTTAGGCTGCAAGGTATTTGGTTGATAGAGTCTTGCTTAAATGGGCAACCAGATGCATAAATTCCGCAGAATTTTCACTTTAATTATATAGGAATATCCAAATAAGCCTTTAACTTGTTTCGAACACTTTTATTTGTTTATTTTGATTCGATCTATTTACCAAATATGTAATGCAAGTTAGATTAGCTAGATTATCTATTTAATAAAAAAGTTAGCCTTACTTCTAAATTTTTGATCTATTTAATAAAAAAGTTAGTTCATGTTCAAGATGATAATTTTCTGAATCGGCCCATCTCCGATCCCAACATCCTTAATTGAACACCTCCATGAGAGGAATGCACCTAGCATGATGCATGGGCACATTTAAGCCTAGAAACGTCATGATGTTTTATTTTTTTTTGGGAATAATGGCAACGTCATGATTGATATGTAACTCTTGTGCTAGGTTTGTGACTATGGCCTTGCATTCTTTGTGGGGCCTAACGATATATTGGAGGGGGTTGGTCGGGCATGTGGATGGGCAAGGGGAAATGATGTGTATGTATTTGGAGGGGGTGCTGCTTTTGATAAGACAGAGGTGGGTGGGGGAGGCGTCAGACAGGAGAGAGCACGTGTGCCGAAGGACATGAAGCTTTCGGCAACTGTGGCAAAGGCTGCGTCAGCACGTGCCGGTAACGGAAGGAAGAGTCGCCCATCCATAATTTTGGGCAGCTTGGAGATGCATCCTTATATTTAAGACGAACTGAGATGTCCGAGGAAAGAGAAATGTAGCATCGTATCTGTTCAATTGGCCCGAGAGAAATAGGTTTCAAATATAAGTTTTGATTATTGCAGTAACCGTCATGATTGTGTATACTATTTGACAGGGGGTTTGGGTTGTATCTTTCATGTGTATGAATGATCGAATTAGCGGTTGGATCATATGCTGCACAACTTTCAAAGCACTACAAATTTTTTTTATTTATTTGTCTGCATAGATCTTAAAGTGACCATCACGCGATCCAACGGCCGACGAGGTGAATCCTTCTTTCTGGCAAAGCATTCATTCGCCTAGAAATTTTTGAGAATTAATTTTGAACCAAATCTATCATGGGCATAGTGTAAATACTTGTTTTTAATTGTTATTGTTGTTGTTATTTTTCTCCCCTGAAGCTAGACATTATATAGCTGAGGTATTCCCAAGAAAAAAAAAAATGATTTTCTTATAGAAGGCGTTTGGTATGGATTGATCATCCCAAGATCAAGAATGATGTCGCAGAGATGATGAAATTACTGTCTTTGGTTGCATGACGGTAATCCTATATGGCAGTAATCTCAGATCATTACGGCTCCTCAAATCATTATCCAAATCAGTGATGGGATATCCATTCTTGAAGTTGGGTATCGGAAATTATCTCAAAGTAGTGATCTTGGACTGAAATTTGAAAACAAAAATATCTTTCAGTTCAGCAAAAAAAAATAATCTACCAATATACTATTAATATATTATATCATTATATTATATTGATATTATATATATTGTATTTATGATATATATTATATTAAAATTAATTTTTAATAAAATCTGTCATTGGCATAATGGAACACTCGTTTTTAATCGTTATTATTGTTGTTATTTTTTCCCTTCCTTCGAGGCTAGGCACTATATAACTGAGATATTCCCAAGGAAAAAAAAAAAAGAACATAATTATCTTATAAGGTAATTGGGGTAGGCAGAGTCGAATTAGATTGGGCCTCCGAAACTGGGAACCGCTGAAGCCAGCCGATTGGGCTCCCCAGTTCCAGCAATGCAGCTGGCATTCCCATATTGGATGGCCCATTTGGCCCATGTTCGAGGTTAGACTACTGCTCAGGGGCCCATATTGGAACAAGCTAAGTTCGGAAATCGGAACTCCTACCACAGATTAACCATTGAGACCGACCAACCACAAACAGGTTGTGAAGACAGTTAACGACACCGCAACTTCCTACAATTAAGATTTGCTACTCACAAGAATATGTCCGGATTGTGCAATTGGAGGGAGGTTTCAACCATGGGCCCTACTTAGACCTTCCAGTGGGCTCGGAACAGGACAGAGCAGGGTAATGGGCTTTAGAGGGAATTAGAGAGAGAGGAGGAAAGAACTTCGATGGCGGCGCTCGGCCGAGGCGGTTCGGTGGCCACTGGAGAAGAAAAAGAGTGGAAAGGGAGAAAAGCTATGGTGAATGGAAAGGAGAGAACTCGGATATATATAGAAGGCTTTTGGAAGAGGCGATAAGCTCAAATCGGCCGACCATTTGCCGGTTGCAGCAGCCCCCAATGGCCGCTGGCCGTCGCACCGGCCCGATGAATCTCCACGGCTGGAGGTGGCCTTATCCCAACGGCCTAGCGATCGGGCTCGATCCCAAATATTTTGAACATTTCCGATCGAAGTTGGTGGGCATTGCCAACTTCAATTAAAAATGGACCCAATTGGACCAATTATCACAGATTTCTCGATTTGACTAAAACTTTGCAACATGTACTCTGTATATAAATAAAATCTATAGGGTGAAAAAAGGTCAAGCTAACCACCGAGGTGGTAGCACGGTTGGAACGAGACTAAGATTCCACCGGAGTGGCCCAGGTTCGAAACGCATGGGCGTCGATTTAATGCGGAAACTGGATACCCCCCGCCTGATTTGCCTGGTGGAGTCGCCATCTTATCTGCCGGTACTTAGATAATGCTGGTGTGACATACTCATACGCGGAAGGGGCTGCCATGTTGGTGGGGCTCCCCATGGGTGGGGAGTATATGAGTAAAACTTGTCTGCTCGTATCGAATATTTTTCAGTGGGAAGGGAGTCCAGTAGGGGTTGCTACGCGGGTGAGGTTCTCCTCAGCCCCCCCCCCCCCCCCCCCCAAAAAAAAAAAAAAGAAGAAAAAAAAAAAAGAGGGAGGTCAGGCCAGATCTTAGGATATCCAAAGTATTGAATGGAGATCCTTCTACAAGCCTGCAAGACACATGTGGACCGTGTGACCTATTCTATGTCCCATGAAGTGTTCTGGAACGCTTGATACCGTTTATGCAAAGCGCCAGACTAAATTAGGGGCCGTTACATAGTTCATGCAAATAATGGGTCACATAAGAGTTTTCTCCGTGGAACATAGCATGTCCAACTAATTTTACTCTAAGTTGTGAAAACAAATTAAATTAGACCCTGGACCACTTCTTTATGAGCCTTGCTAGGTTTTTGGTTGAGAGAATATTTACTACAACCTAAAACTCTTTGCATCTACTATCTAGCAAAGCTTTTAGTATGCACTTGCTTGCGATCATCCTGCATGATGTAGAACAGCATGCTACTTAGAGTATATCGACCGTGTCGGCTTAAGATCCAAGACAAACACCAAATGCAAAAAAAATATTTACAGAGAAATGCAAGAAAAAATAATAGTGGAGGAAAAAAGTTTTGTAGAGAAAATAAATTTATTAAAAAAAATAAAAACTAAAACAATAAGTTCGGCTCTCTCTCACAATGACATCTCACAAAAAAAAAAACCCTCTAATTTTCTTCTCACAAAAAGAATTCTTTCCAACTCTTCACCTAACTCTCTCTCTCTCTCTCTCTATATATATATATAAAATCATACCTCCTATACTTCAAGACAAAAATATTCAATATTGCCATTCAACTAAAATACAAACCCGACCATATTAAAGCTAACGCTTAACTTTACTAAGGTGGACGAGCACTAAAAGACTAACCATTCGAACTAATATTGAAATATGGAACAAAAATGAACTAGAAATAGAATCTTAATATAAGTAAAACGGGCAATAGACTTCCAAAACATGATTTAGTGTGCTCTTACGTTAGCCAAGATTTGTATGGGACGCTTGATTTTTCCTCTATGCAACTACACCAAGTTGCCAACCGATGCGGACTTGAACTGCATTTTGGTCTCGAATTGCCGAGCATCATCATGGTATTGAGACATTGACACGTTATCCTCGAGGGTTACCGTGCAGGATTCGGAAGTGTGCAAAATATTGTGACAGGAAACAGTTATTGTAGGGCTTCGGCATTCATTGGTTACTGTGATGACTGGAAGACATGATATATAACCTTCAATGTTCAATTTATGATCGCAGCTCGTGGAGATGCATGAAAAAAGAAAAACACGAGATCAAAGAAAAAAAAGACGACAAAAGAGCCAACGTGACTAGGCCCACTTGGGTGATGTAGATATCGTTCTAAGTAATGTTTTTGGATTTGAATTCTCTTCTTCACTTCCTAAGTAACCTGTGTCTGATGTGACTTGCGAAGCAATGAGTTCAATGGCTGCAAATGGGTTGGATTAATCCCCTGGAACCATCACCAACCCAAGAAAATGACTTGATAAACTGGATTTCTTTCCATTAAACCAAAGTTGTTTCAAATAAAATAATGAATTCACAATTTTAGTGTTTTAGTATCCAATAACCATAGCCCTTAGAGGCTCCAATCAATATCACTATATCCCAATTTACATCCTCCCAATCATGGTACGCCGTACAGGCCCGAACCGAATAGTACAGAACATACCATACCGTACCGGTTCGATATTAATAGTCCGTGCACCAAAAAAATTTTATACCTTACCATACTGACACTGTATTAGTGTGGCACCGGTACGAAATCTGGTATCGAGACGGCGAACCTTCCTTCCAATTGAAGCATTATTCTTCCAATTGATTTCAAATTGACCTAGTTAAGGCTTCTCATAAAAATCCATGCTCTTTCCAAAAATTTTTCCCATCCCCTTCCCCATCTCTAATATATTCCAACAAAAAGATTTTATGTTGTTTGCCTTGAAGATTTCTTTTTACATATATGTGCAGCTAAAAATCACCCATATAGAGTTCACTTTGCAAATAAGTGTCCTGCACTGCTCAAATTGACTATGCTCAAAATTTCCCACTGCTTCTGCTCATTTTTATAATTTCTATGAAATGCCACCTCTCATGTTCTAACCCTGGACATCTCTCCAATTGATGCAGCACGATGAAGGGTGTAATATGGTGGGCCTTAGTTTCTTTGATGTGTTTGTTTTGATATTTTTTTTCTAAACATATGTTGCTTAGACAAATCAATTTAGTTTGCCCTTGCTTTTATGACAATCCACCAATAATTTTCTTCTTATTGTTATATTAATTAGAAAACCATCAAAGCAACTAAATAAGATCTTGACATTTGATTTATTTTTGTCAAAAAGAGGCCATGCTCTATCTTTTGAGGATCCGCCATTCTGTATATATAACTCCTCAACCCTCGGCCACCTCAGCCCTAACAAAACCTAAAGTCTCATTTGCACAGGTTTTGGCTTGAGTGAGATCCAATCATACTCTGTATAGATGATGGATCAAAATTTTTGGTACTACATCACCATATCACTCATTTAAAGTTTGAAAAGCCTTTGTTGATGGACCAATTTGGCCTTGACATTGTAACTTATAAAGCTTCTCCTGTCCTTGGAGGGATCAGTTTAGAATTTTGACTTATCAACAATAAGTCCACTTAGCAATACCATCATCTATTTTAGAGGTGATTCGGTGGGAATTTTTGATGTAATTATCAAGTTTATAAATATAGGTCAACTCTTTTTCTTTTTTTTTGGCCAAAATGGTCCGCTTTGGATTTTCTTGGACGATTGGACTCTTGCCTTAGATAACTATAGCAATTTGT
This sequence comes from Phoenix dactylifera, assembly GCF_051530095.1. NCBI lineage: Eukaryota > Viridiplantae > Streptophyta > Magnoliopsida > Arecales > Arecaceae > Phoenix > Phoenix dactylifera. Next base: position 51,861,891 of record NC_143190.1, on the reverse strand, counting down.
CTTTTTTTTTAGAAAAAAAAAACTTTTGGGTATAGTTGATGCTCACGTGATGTTAATACGTATAAACATGATATAAGTTGATACTGTGAGGATCCGTACGGATATGTATTTAGTCTCACATCGGTTATTCATTGGGTAGATCTTGGGTACTTATATAGGACTAAGGAACTTAAAAAATATCTTGCGGCTAGCCCTTTTGGGCGAGATCTTGAGTTGTTTACAATTGGTATCAGAATGGACTCGGCCCATAATCTGTGTGGACTAAGAGACATTGCAGCACAGATTCATTGGGGCTAATCACGGGCCGATCGTGGTGTTGTGATTAGATTTGAATGGATCTGAACCCTTAGCCTGACAAGGAAGTTAAGGCTTGAACTAGGAGAGTTTGTAAGGACCCATGTGGACATGTGTTTAGTCATATATCGGTTATTTGCTGGATAGATCTTGGATATTTATACAGAATCAAGGAACCCAAATAATACCTTTACGGCTAACTATTTTGGATGAAGTCATAGGTTGTTACATATACACAATTGCAAATGCGTAAATTAGTTTTATAATGGTCCACTAAAATTCAAAATCAATATCCCTTCCTTTTTTTTTTTTCCAAATTTAATAGTTGAATAATATTTCTATAGAATTACTTTTAAACCTAGAAAACTTGTTATTTCTTTTTTTTTTAGGTACACAAGTATACGCAACATTAAGAGAAATACGTCTCGGTCACAGAAAGCAAGAGTTGTGGTCCCTTTTTAGCATGCTTCTTCTCACAGAAAAGTCATCCCCTCTCACCCGATCCCTGCTGCCCCTAACCACTTGATACAGAAGTAATTGTACCGCTAAATTTCAACAACTCAGTCCACTTCTCACACCTGTCCTCTTCCTTTCTTCTCATCCAACCAATACACAGCCTTGGCCACATCCAACCCCGGTCGGACCAACTTTGTCCAACCAAGTTCACACCTGATCCTCCCTCCCACATATACAGGTCTCCAACAACAAGCCACTGCCTTCTGGGAGCAACAAACATGTAGTCGGCATGGCTTTCTTGACAAGCCACAACGCTCGTTTAATTCTTCACCCCACAAAGTCATCAATTAAGAGATCGAAGAAGAACAAGAATAATTTCCGTCATAAATAGGAAGACAACTTTCATCCACGCATCTTTGACAACCATGATCTCAACGATTCAATAGGTTTTGGTCGCGTGAGCAACAGTAAATATCTAGTATTAATGGAGAGAGATTGATATATATCATCATCCACAAAGATAGAGATTAAAGAGAGAAATATATTAAGATTAGAGAGAGGATGTTATTTTATTGGCTATATATCTTCCAAGACACTCTAGGGCGACCTTGGAGCTAAAAGGCTCACCCTCTCTCTCTCTCTCTCTCTCGTTCTCTCTCCTCTCTATCTAACCGTCTCTCTCAGGGAGGTGGAATGTCTCTTACGAATAAGGTTGCCTCATCTCCACTCAACCCAATTGCACCTCCTATTTTCCTAGAATTTCTACTATTCTTTCCCCATCCTCTCTGTTGGTTTTTTTTTTAACTTGAGGTCTGGAAAGGAAAAGGAGAGATGGAGAGGTTGCATTATGTCTGGTCTTACACGTATACATAGCATGACCATACTTGAGGGCCAAGCAACCTGTTAGTATTTGCCAACTTCTCTCTCTCTCGTGTTAGACTTGCTTTGTCTTTTCCTTCTTTTTTCCCTTTGCATTGTTTGTTTTCTTAGACGGTAGGAGGGATATTAGGAGGGGGTTCTCTACTCTTTCTCTTTCTCCTCCATCTCACCCTGGGGAATGATGAGCAAAAGTGGAGGAGAATTCTATACCTTCCCAAAGCCCAAGGAGAACCAAGGGAGAGGGGGAAGAGAACACAGCCAGAGCTTTAATATATAAGAGAGACAGGCTTCTTTCTTTCTTTTCCTTTTCCATTCTTTTCTTTACTTTTATCCTTTCCTTTCCCTCTCCCCCCTTCTTTGCTTATCATTCTCTTCTCAGTCTTTTGCCTCCACTGGCGAGGAGGGTGAGCCGGCCTCTCCTCTAAGGAGGTTTTCCGCCGTGAGGGTATGAGAGATAAAGAAAGAAAGATGACATGGTGCAACAGCTGCGATGATGATCGTGCGAACGACAGGAGCTCGACTTCTTATGCAAACGTGATCAAGACGTGCCCTTCATGCGGCCACCGCATCCAATATGAGGAACAGGTGATACTTCCGTTCTCCTTCCTCCCTTTTTCATAATTTTGATACTTTCTCTAGACAATTTGTTGCATGGCAATGATGCATATCATGATTCATATCACTTTGGTTCATAAGTAGTTATCCTATAATATAAATGGAACCTCATGATATCCTCTTGTTTCCCAAAACAAACAAATAAATAAAAAGAACAATTATATTGTGTTGTTACTGTGCATGAAGAAAAGCCTAGACATAAAGGAACAAGAACAAAAAAATAAAAAATAAAAAAAAATCACATATACATGTAGAGTAATATGAGCATGGATGAGCTCAGGCTGCGGCTGCTGCCATCCAAGACTTGCCTGGGCTGCCTGCTGGTGTGAAGTTCGATCCAACCGACCAGGAGATTCTCGAGCACTTGGAGGGGAAGGCCAGGCCAGATTCGCAGAAGCTTCACCCTCTCATCGATGAGTTTATTCCTACAATTGAGGGCGAGAACGGGATCTGCTACACCCACCCAGAGAAACTCCCCGGTAATGATCTCTTTGTCATCTTCACAAGTCTATCAAAGAAATCTTTAAAGATCTTTTGATGGACATTTTCATATGTTAATTCTTAACTTCATGTCATATTTTTCCATTTTAAATACTTGCAAAGCCTAGGCATATATATCTAACAAATATTCATGTTTGCGCATGCTCCAAAAAGCTCGCGAATGGACTCCAAAAACATCCAAAAAGCAGTGATGCATGAAGAGAATTAATTTATTCTCCGCTGGCGTTGGTGCCAAAACTAACGTCATAATAATGCCTTGGTGCACAAAGAACATGGTGGTGAATTGAAAAATCTGGAGTCGATACCCATAGTCATGATTTATAAGATATGACTTACTGCATGCGTTGTGTGCGAGAAGTTTTCAAAGATGAACATATATATAGTCTTTATGGATGAGTAACATCCAACCTAGATAATCAATTTTGGCATTTATGATCCTCAAAATTTTGTAAAATAGCACAAGCTTCGACTCTATGATATATTTTAGCGCCAGAGAACTCCTTGCATAAATTGTGAATTCATTGGACTTACTTGCATAAATTGTGATAACTAGAGCTCCTTGCCATGAGGAATCATACTTTCTTATTATAAAACTATTTTGACTTTAGAGTTGCTTATAGTTTCATGAAAGTACATAACGAGAACGGATCATTCTTGGTTTTATGAAAATTAAAACATATTTTTCCAGTTATATGAAGTATCACCATGTTCAAAATAGATGTTATAAAGCAACAAAATAAAGTTTTATTGAGGCTCACTCCTAATGGTCATACTGTTCAGCTAGCAATTAGAGACTCGTTTGGTTTGCGAGAAGAAATTTTTTTCTCTCAAATATTATTTCTAGAAAGTTGATTTCTGGAAATATGATGCTTGGAAAAATGGTTTTGATATGTTTGGTTGACCATGGAAAAGTGGTACATTTCAAAATAGCTTATGTTTAGTTGGACATTTATTTTTCTAGAAAAATTATGTGAAATATCTGTTATACCCTTAATAAAGGGAGAGACTTTATTCATAGATTTTGATGGCTTAAGAATAGTTTTGGAGGAAAAAAAAAAAGAATCACAATCCTCAACCAGTGGAAAAATAGCTTTTCTATGTCCCTTATGGGTTTTTCTTTTTCAAGAAACATGGAAATCTTATTTCCATGGAAATGCTACTTTCTCATCTCTTTTTTTTAAAAAACTCTAATCAAACAAAAGGTCTTTCTTTGTTTTCCTTTTGATCACACTTTTCTCTTCTATTCCCGCAAACCAAACGAGTCTTAGATATTTTTGATTTAATTCTTGGACAGTGTATCTCCCAAATTTGGGGCTGATTAGTTATAATGAAGAGGAGTCTTCTTCCTTTTCTCTTAAAAAAATAGAATAGAATAGAATAGAATAGAATAATGTTAAGCCTTGTTATGTACATATAAATTGGGAGTTGGACGGGTCTTCATCTGTTCATTTGAATAAACAAACGAACAAACAAATAAAACTTTGACAACTAATCATAAAATCCATTGGAAAGTTTAGGAAGCAAGTGTCTTGCAACATAAAAATTTACTGAATTTGGCTCTCTGAATTTCCAAATATTATCCATAACAAATTTTTATAATCCATATATGAGAATATTAATTATGAACTTTTCTGATCTGCAATATGTTTATTTATAAGAACTTTGTTGCAATATGAGGTTTTTTTTTTTTTTGTTTGAATGCTTAGGGGTTAGGTGCAGAATCGCACCTACTTTTTGTTAAGGTACTGAAGAAATTAAGGACTTGGATTTGTTTTCCATCATAAAGAGAAGACGGGACTGGAATCCAGGCGTGGGTTCATTCTCCTAGAGTAAAATATCCGAGAGGAACATCGAGTAATTTATTCTAAATTTAGCTTTGTCACGATGATCAATGGATGATAGAAATCTTCATTACGTTTTTTTTTCTCATTATTTTTTTTAAAAAAAAATCACAACGTAGACGTGGCTTGATCATCTTCCATAACTAGATTCTGAAGCTATGATTTGCATCATATTATTGCACAGGAGTGAGCAGGGATGGTCTAATTCGACACTTCTTCCATCGCCCCTCCAAGGCATATACGACAGGGACTAGGAAGCGAAGAAAAGTGCATACAGACGCCCATGGAGGTGAGACCCGGTGGCACAAAACCGGCAAGACAAGACCAGTGCTCGTAGGTGGGAAGCTCATGGGGTACAAGAAGATACTGGTTCTCTACACTAACTACGGCAAACAGCGAAAACCTGAGAAAACTAATTGGGTGATGCACCAGTATCACTTGGGCTCTGATGAAGAAGAAAAGGATGGTGAGTTAGTTGTGTCAAAGGTATTCTACCAGACGCAACCAAGACAATGTGGCTCGGTTGCAAAGGATGCAGTTCAGGGAAAATCTAAAGGTCTAAATGGGGATGATCATCCCATCCTCAAGGATGCCAGCATTGTGGATTACTACAACTCATCACTAATCACCTATAATCAAGGTGGGCACAATAGAGCAAGCTCCCCTCATTTGATACCCAACTTCGCTGTACATTCTGGTGGAACTTCCTATCTTCCTTAAGTGGATCAAAGTATCCTTCTTTTTGATTGCATGCACAAGAAAATGACTGAAAAAGAAGAAGGCGAGATGGAGGGAAGCATTGCTGGGGGGGGGGGGGGGGGGAGCTTTTGTACAAAGGTGAATAAACTTGACCCATGTTGAAACTTTACATAAGTGGTAGCATTCAAGTTAATAATTGAGAGGGCATGCACATTCTTTAGTACAAAGCTAAGAAATCCATCAATGATAAAACTATCAGCTTTTGCCTCAGTTACTGTAAAGAGACTGCAACTTGCAGCACTTGTATGCTAAGAAGGGGAGAGCGTTGGAAACTCTTTTGTTATGGTCATAAGGATGCCATGGCAGTTTTATTATGTGCTGCCATAAAGTTGAACGATATAGAAAGGTGACGACAGATAGAAGACTTATTTCATGCCTAAATCATAACTGTATTTTTTCTTTGTAATGATGACTGGATGATGCAAGCTTGCGAAGCCTGGATGATTTTGATTTCACGTCTGCTGCTGGTTTTTGTTTCTTGGTGCGATGAATCTGATGCTCTCAAAGGATTTAAAGAAGACAGCCAAAAGCAAAACCTGATAGAAGAAAAGAAATTATTGTAATCATCATTATGATCATCAAAGTCCGTCCCCATTAAGGTGAACCTGGCCATGGAGCATTACTCTAAGAGCTTATTTGGTTCTCGGAAAAAAAAAAAGAAAAAAGTAAGGCCAACAAAAAAACAAAACAAAATATTTCTTATTCGGTTAGAGTTTTTAAAGAAGAAAAATGAAAAAATAATATTTCTATGGGTAAGAAAAACCCATGATGGACATAAAAAAAATACTTTTCCACCGTTGAAAATTGGGATCTTTTTGTTCCAAAAGTACTCTTAAACCATCAAAATTCATGTATAAAATATTTTTCTTTATTAAGGGTATAATAGGTATTGCATATAACTTTTTTATGAAAGTAGATGCGAGTGGAAAAAATACATTTTAGTGAAGAAAAATTCTTTTCACGTACCAAACGAGTCTAAGTTCAGGTGGTCCACTGCAAAGATAGACTAAATTTTCTACAACTGTTTCGCCGATGTGACATCAATTCTCCAAGAATATTTCAACCAAAGCAACAATATTATATGGAATTTGAAAGTATAAATCAATAATCAAACCAATTCTAATTATGGCAAAACTCAGAATCTCTCTTTGCCTTTAAGCGTCATGATGACATGCATATTAACTTGATGAACCCTAATTGTATTTTTTTTTTCCTTCCTCTTTTGTGAGATAATGAAGCATACCATGTCTAACCCTAATGTCACCTGATTATTGCTAGATTCTCTTCGCTCCTTTCTTATTATTAAACTAGGTCAAAGTAATTATGGCGCACGACGCAACGGCTTTTATTATGACTATTACTTGGCATACGCATCGAGAAAGCATAAAAAATAGCTGAAATTTCACTAGGAACGTGGTGCATGAAGAGTCGCCGAAGCCTTCATCCTTCCATGTGGAGCTGCATCTATTCTTTCATTTTTTTTTTCCTTCAATCTTCTAGTTTGCACCGAGCTCTGAAAACTCTAGCTAGAATGGACTCCAAAAGGTCCAAGTACAAACACACCCAAAAAAAAAAAAAACTTAGGCTTTAAAATAGTAGAGCTTGTTGGAATATATGAAAATCTAAAGGTTTAACTCTTCATGCAATGAAGCTGTAAAACATGGTTAGATCATCCTATAGTTATATATCTGGACGTATATATGAATGCAGAATATATGTTCCTCTTGGGCGGAAGAAAAACCCCTTCAGTTTTTGCTGGAATATATAACAATCAAAATTAAGGTCCAATTCTTTCACGCAATAGAGCTATAAAACATGGTTAAATCATCCTATAACTATATGTCTGTATGCATGCATGCTCTGCATGCATGCCTTGGGCAGAAGAGAAGCCACTTCAGTAATTTTATTTCTCGTTAAAAGTTGTTTCCAGATTTTGAGTGTGACGTAGCTATTGGTGAGATTGCCGTAATAGAGATTCACGGTTGGTGACGGTTGGTGTGCGAGATGTTTAATAAACCGCCTCGATAGCAGGGAGGCTTGGTGGATAAGCCCAACGGCACGAAAAAGGGTACAGCTTTGAAAGTTAGAAAGTTCCATCCAAAAAAAAGTCAGAAGGTTCATACTTCATAATTTGCTAGTACAGTGAAGTTAGAGAGATTTGGTGTCAGATTTTGAATGCGACTGGAAGAAGTTAGATGTGAAGACATTAATTGTCTGTTATGAGAAGATAATAGCAGATTTTTTTTTTTAGAAAAACAAAAGAAAACTTTATCAGCGTAGCAGCCCCCTCTTGACCCTCCTTCCATCAAAAAATATTCGATGTGGGTAGAAATTTTGCTCAGACCCTCTCCAACCCGTGGGTCGTTCCATATACTCACCTCAGTGCCAGTTGGACCAGCTCGCATTTCCATCGAGCGTGTCGAGGTGAAGGGCATACGGTCCTCAACATTTAATCGACGTCCGTAGATTTCGAACTTTGACCATATCGGTGAAAGCAAAGCTCCGTTCTAACTATGCTATCACCTTGGTGGCGATAATAATAAGTTTTTTCTGATAAAGTATTCAATAACAGTTTTACTCAAAGAAGTCCAACCGTGCCTTCTTTTTCGTGATAAAAGGAGGGAGGCCTATGGAACTACACCTGGCTAGGTAGAAAGCACTTGAGACGCCACCCAATGCCCAAACTTTAGACCTTCCAGTTGCTAGGTGGAGGTGTGACCGCCGGGCAACCTCCAACTCACACCAACTTCATTTTCTTCGCTGTCGTCTTCTTCTTTTTTATTATTTTTATTTCATTTTAAAGGCTGTATCAAGATCCTCGGTGTGGCCTCTATCGGTAGATGATGGACATCAAACAATGCACAACAGCATATATATGACACGATATATGCTTGTGGATCGTTTTATTTGATGACGATCTATTTTTTGATGGCAGCTATTTAGAGCTGCACAATACTCTGTAATACAAAGTGTGCACCACAAAAGATCCATACTCATCATTGGTTTCGGTAGAAACTCTAGGACTCTGGAAAAAAAATTTCATAAAAATATGAGTCAATAAAATTTTTAAAAAAGAATTACATGCACAATATTTGTCAAAGGAAACGGATGCTAAATACAATAAACCAAGTTGTCATCAGGTGATATGAAATAGAACCAAAATTACTTGGGTACGGTTGATCCACCCATCCTATAAAATCAGCCACTCCACTAAAAACTCAGAAGATCCACAAATCATAATAGATGATATTTATATAATTCAATAAAAGAACGCAATGGACCGGTTTTTGATCTACCTATTTCAACTCAAGACGCTTCTAGCTTAGATTAACTCCTAAAATCATGCCGTAAACTTACCACTGGATCTCAAAAGTCTAAGCTATCAAGAAGTGGAACAAGTCAAGACCGACTAGACCAGGAACGAGTCAAGCGGAAAAAATTATTCAACATAACAAAATGGATGACATAATACAAAATTGCCTAATGAGAGATTTAAACCATGACTTTTGGCAAAAATATCATGTCTATTATAGCACAAACTTTGCTCAATTGTTTTTTCTTTCAAACAAAACCAAGATGATCTTGAGAGATAACTTTGGCCTTTTCTGCAGTGGTCAAATTAACTATAGTTTTTTTTTTTCTCCCTTGATGCAGTGCATCTTGGTTCAGCACTATTCGAGAGAGAAGAGAGAGAGAGGGGGAGAAACCATGTTTTCTTGATGCACCTTTACTGATGCAACCACCGTATTCCTTAAGAAGAAAATAACCAATAAAATGTGGGATTCCATTTTCCAGATAACCTTAAATCAGGGGTTAGGCTGGCATCACGTATGCCGCCGTAATATGACTTGTGTTCCCTCCCCTCTCTTATTGAACCAAGACACATCACCATCTTACCCAAGCTGCTGCTCTTGTGAAATTTTTATATCAGGGCGGCATTGACGAAGGGGATTCATGGGGCCAGGACGGTGCTGGTGGCTGGCACTTTCAAGGCCATGGCAAACGTCAGAGACGATTCTGAACGTTTCAACTTGCAGTCGTAAGAGAACCAGACAGTTTTACACAGGACCAGGATTTGATGGTGATGACAACTTGAGAGAAAGGGTCAAAAAGTTTTGCAGAGGACCAGACGACAGATTTGGATTACCTTTCCCTCAGGAAAAGCGAGAGAGAGACAGACACAGAGAGAGAGAGAGAGAGAGGAAGATATTTGAATTACCTGAACCAAGAGAGAAAACGCCAGTCTATTGATGCAGAAATTTAAAAGATCAAAATACGAACCGAACGACATATCGTCGGTAAGAGATGCTCTGAGCCAAAAGAAAATGACTGATCCTCGACCCACACCACCTTGGAGCACGACACTAGCCTCAATATCGCGTGAGATATTGATATAACTCGCGATTGCCTCCAACCACGGACCAGATCAATGCAAATAAAACTGGCGACCACCGCCAAAGGGATGAGGCACCAGCATCTTGGCCTAAGCCCCGGATAGTCGATCTCAAAAACCAAAAGATTTTTTGAGTCTGACACAAATGAACGGATTGGTGCATTGCAGCATGCAACGAATTTTCTTTTCAAGAAATAACTTATCTCTGTCCTCCATTCCTGGGTGCATAGCAGCAATACCATCTCAGGAATGTCCCAACAAATGCAATGAGGCAATTAAAAAGAAGGCAGAAGGGCAAATGGATAATGATACTTTAATGCTTAACATACCAACACGCGATTACTAAAACATTAGTTTAATGCATAACAAAGCTAGAAAGTGTGAATGCACGCATGCCCATATGAGAGAGAGAGGAGAACATTTTAAAGCAACTGAGTGTAATTACAGATGACTACCATAAAAAAAAAACTCAAAGATTTGTTTAATGCATAACAAAGCTAGAAAGTGCGAATGCACACATGCCCATAAATGAGAGAGAGAGAGAGAGCATCATTTTAAAGCAACTGAGTGTAATTACAGATGACTACCATAAAAAAAACTAAGTTAAACATAACCTCGTGGATGATGACATACCCAAAAGACTAAACTGACCTGAATTGTTTTGCCAAACATCTCCATTTGCATTTGAAGCTGTGTTAGAGACCCAGTCACACCCAAAATTAACTATTTTTTCAGGACATGCTTCTCATACAAGGCAATGATGTCCTTCTTATTGGGATTTTTTAGCTGTAACAGTTGTGAACCAAATCCATGCTTCGTGAGCTCCTGTTTCAGTTTCAACACAGTAAACTTTGCATAATCTTTAGCTTCCGTGTTGTGATTTTCCTCATTCTCATTTCTATCTTCTTCCCCTATGAAAACAGAACCACCATCTTCTGTGGGAGTATAATTGTAGGGGCTAGTGGTACTCTTGCATCTTTTTCTGCCCCTAACCACCTCTTGATCAACGTCCATGTTGTGGACAGATTCAGTGCCCAGGCAATCCTCCACCCTCAAACGCTTCCCGTGAGCAGTCCTGAGCTTGCTGTCAAGTGCAGTCTCATTGAACCGAACCGAAGTCAGCTCCTGCTGGAGTGCATCTAGTTTGCCTTGAGTTGCTTGAAGCTGCACCGACAACGCCTCCGCTCTGTTGTTGGCTTCTGCTAGAGCCACTCTTTCTGTTGCCAAAAGACCCTCAAGAACTTGGACTGTGTTGGACCTCTGTGCATTGCTCTGACTCAACATTTCCTCAATTTCCCTCTCTCTTTCATTGACCCTTCCCTCAAGTGATGTGACCTTGGAATTTGCATCCATCTCAGATCGGCGCAGCCTCTCAAGTTCGTCCATCAGCTTAGTCCTCTCTCTCTCAAGGCTCTCAACCTGCCTTTTAGTTCTTTCAATTACTGTCAATCTTTCCATCCCCAACTGCTGAGCTTCATTCTTCTCCTTCTGAGAAGCAACCACTTCAGCACGAGCCGAATCAGCCAACTCAATTGCTCTCTTTGCCTCCCTTTCCGCATCTTTACATCTCTTGTCTGCTTCGCTGAATTTCTTGCATTCAGAAAGGTATTTCTCCTCAAGATGATTCTTTTCTTGTTCCAGTATTTTGACTTGCTTCTCATGAGATTGAGCTATAGTTCTAACAGAACTCAAGTTCTCAACTAATGTTTTCATTTCATTTTTCAAGGCCAAAGATTCCGCCTCCTGGCTCTTCAATTTAGATTCTGCAGCCTGCATATAAAGCACCTCAGCCATTATCTGGCCATCGTCTTTGAATGTGAAACAATGACATGCAAATAAATTGATGCTTCTGTAACATGAAAAGAACTAGAGTTCTACCTCCAATTGTGAGACCAAACTGTTTGCATGCTTTTCTGAAAGGTCAATCTTTGCGGTCAAATTGGCAATGTCCCTTTCCTGTTAATTAGTTTAAGCAAAAAGACATAAGGGTTACATTTATAAAGATAAGACATAGCAAACAAGAGAAAAATGATAGTTACCTTTTCTGCTATCTGGTCAGCAAATTCTTCCCTCAAGGCATCTTCTCTTTCTTGTGCTTTCTTATTAGTGCGTTCTTGCACTAAAGCTGCTCTCTCCAAAGCTGTTTTAGCTTCTCCGATGGCAATATCATATTTTCTCTTCCATTCCGATGCCTCTTCCTGAGCAGAATGTGTCTGTTCACGAACAGCAGCTAGTCTCCCTTCAGAAGAACTTAGTCTGGACTCCAGAGTGGCAAGTTGAGCCTTGAACTTATCTTCCTTAGCCTTCTGCTCTGAATGAATATGGTCATATTTAGTTTTCCAATCGGAGGATTCAAGTTTAGCAAGATCAAGAGCTTTAAGTAATCCTGAACAACGTTCCTCTAACTTGCTATGTTTGTTCTGCAAATCCAAAATACGAACAGAGTAATCTTTGGAAAATTTTTCCTTGTCACTTATGGCTTCCTCATAGCGCTTCAGATATTCAGTTCTGTGTTTCTCATTTGCCTCAAGTTGCATCTTAAGCAATGCCAATTTGTCTTCACTTGAACTGCATTTCAACTTAAGAGTGCTCCTTTCTGATTCAATTTGATTTAATTGCCTCCTGAAAAGGTCCAGTATTGAACCCTCCAAACTGAAAAACTAAAAAGTGTCAATGTAGAAAACTGAACAAGAAAGTCCATAATCTAAACCAACACAAGGAACTATAGAGTTCGTACTGCGGTCCAGATTGGACCTTAATGGAAATGGATCATATCAGAACTTTGAAAAATTAAGACCCAAACCAAAGAAGGTATAAAAGTCTTAAAAGGGTGGAAATGCACAATACTAAACCAATATGGCCGAGACTGAGGCGATTGGTGTGTGAAAGGAGTCAGACAAACAAATCCATTTGCAAAACAGACCATTCCAATGTAAAAATTACCCTCAAGCCTTCTAGTTTGTTTTTTCGAGAAATAACTGTCATAGCTTTTGAGAAATAAACCATCTAACTTGTTACTAATGCTAATTTAGTTCAAAGTACAAAAGTAAAGAAACACACCACTTCTGCAGAAAAGCAGCCAATTTTTGCCATTTTCCTGGCCCATGAGAAGATGATTCGTATTTGGAGAGCAGACTGTCCAAACACTGCAAAGGTATTCAATGTAACAAATCATCATGTATATTTCCAAAGAAAAGAAATATATAAAAGAAGAGATAAATCAATCAGCTGTATGGATGCCCTCAAGTCTAGGATCAAAGAGCAGCTACCAGAAGGAAAGTGTATCATCTATATTTGATTTAGCCTTATACTTCAAGACACATGCTGTATACTGAATTTTGATTAGATCATGACATGGAGTAGAGAAGAGCTATCAAACAGAAAGACAATGCTAATACATTGTTAAACCTACTCATACTATGCTCAGTGTTAGCATACCAGATATAAAAATCATGTTTGGATATGGACTCCAAACCCCTAGACTCATGATAACTACGGCCATGCATAATGTGGATGGATTAATTTGAGCATTCTACCAATTTTCACAATTCATAACATAAAAAAACTACATGCATAACATTATGAAGCATGTAATGGTATGACAAATCAATACTGTTATTAGAAAAGAGGGGCATTAGCCACAAAGTTGGTCATTAGCCAGAAAGTTCATAATTGAGCTAACAATGGGTAGCACAGTTGGTCAGCACCTCAATCTGAGGGCTTGCCATTTAGGATGTCAGGGTTCAAATCCTGGGACTTGCTCAAGAAGAAGAAGAGAAAGTTCATAATTGACGGCTTCACCAGAATAAATGAGTGAACTTTACAGAAGCCAAGTTACATAGCATGTAGCTTTATTGAAACAAAAAAAAAAACAGCATAAATTTCTGGTATTGTGAACACCAAGGAAAAACAATGCTTGTGAGATCAGAACACATTGAGCTAATCTGAATATGCCAGTAAATTGAAAGCAACCATGAAAGTAAAATGAGAGAGCATGGTGAAGAAAAGATGGCAAAACGCTAATCCTACTAAACAAAGAACTAACAAGCTCAAGATGAACATGGCCTTGGAAAAATTACAAGATATTTGCACTAAAATATGTATTTGTTGAGTATTATATGCATGCATGTGTCATTGTCAGAAAATGCCTCACCTGAATCACATCATCAAGTTTCGCATTAGGAACACGACAAGCTTCTTGCAACTTTGTTTCCATGCTCTGTATTATATTTGAAGAGAGCAAATCTGCCTCTATAAAAGCATTTCTTTTAAAATCCTGCACCATAATGCAGTCAATGATGAATGCACAAGCTAGATGGCTAACATGTCAATCAAGAAGCAGGCCTGTATCTAATTACAGCACCATTCATTGAAAGGTAACAAATATATAATTCTCCAAAACAAGAAGCAAGGATTGACTAAGCTATCAATGTCATGATGAATTTTATCTATTATACAAGTCAAGTTGTGCCTTTTAGGTATTATGTGACTGACACATAGCTTGGGTATTTAAGGAAACATTCTACAAAACAACAACAAAGACTGCAATGCTGTGTAGCTTCGAATGTTGGGCAGTAAAAAGAGTTCAGAAAAACATGTTTGAGTGTGAGAAAAATGAGAATGTTATAGATGTGTGATAAAACTAGAAAGAATAGTCTGCAAAAAAAATATATTAAAAGTTGCACAAATTTAGTACAAAGTGATGGAAAATCGATTAAGATGATAAGGCTTGTACAATGATAGAAAAAGAAGGGGAAGACCTCAGGTTATAGCAAAAGAAGGGAGACACCTAAGGTAACATGGATGAAGGTTATGGAGAAAGATATCAAGAAGCTTGGAATAACATCAAAGGTGCTCCTAAAAAGGAATACTTGGTGAATAGGGATCCATAAGGCAAATCTAAATAGTTGAGGGGAGGCTGGATGGTTACAGTACCTTCCAGTTTCTTTTCCTGAAGTGAACAGGAGTTCTTAGCGGCACTTCAAATGTCAAGGAAAGGAAACGAAGAAATCCATCCATTCATGGTAAGCAACCTTTATAAAGCATGGCAGCAATGGAAGTGAAAGATGTGAAAACAAGGTACCGGTGACAGGTGGTAAGTGGTACCGAGTAATAATCAAGTGTCATAGTTGTGAGAGTGATAGGCCAAGGATGCCATGTATATGGCATGTATGTGTATGTGAATGTGGTGAACATGAAAGAAGCAAATATGTGTGTGTGTTTTTAATTAAAAAAAGCTTTTGGAGGAAAGCGAGGGCGCGGTGCTATTTAATTGCAAAGAATTTACACCATCTAATAAATCTTCTCATCAAGTTGAACAATGGTGGACTTCTATAGAAACTATGAGATCACGCATAAGGCAAGACCCCATAGGACATACATGAACCCATGCATATATGTTTGCATTTATATACAAACATATATGTCATTGTCTTTATAAGGTAGAATAGAAAGATTGTCTAATTATAAACATTTGCAAAAGGATCAACTACATGGAAGATTGGAGATGTGGTGGCTCATTAATGAGCAAAGGTGGGAACAGAATTTACAATGTAGAAGGCATCATAGAAAAAGATCTCAGTAGCATATTTTTAAATGCATTACTTGCTTTACTATAACAAAATTATCATATGAAAACTGAAAATCTGCCTAAAGAAAAGGAAAGAGACTATAGAAAGAGAATAACAGGCAGGACCCTTAAACCAATTATGAGTTTTTATTTTTTACAAGTCTAGATTGCTTTAGATATTATCACACTTGAACATAACAGTGCTGTGACAATAAGAAATGATAAGGCAATTTTGTTTGCTTTTGTCAGCAAAAATACAGGCTTTGAATTCCAATAGAAATGGCTCACCATACCCATACATAACCTTAGCTGGTGTCTTGGAATCATGGAGATACACCTGACTAAGGATTTAGTTTTTAGGGACATGAGTGGCCTCAGACCAATTGCTATGCTCTGGAAGTCGGAAAGTGGAAGATTCCAGTGACTTTATGCATATGTAATATTAGCCCTCGTATTTTAGTTTTTAGGGACTTTATGCATATGGGGGGTTCAGTGCTTGAATGGTTTAAGCATATGTAATATTGTATGAGCTACACGAGAGAGACAGGATATCAGCCCTCGTATTTTAGCTGGAACCACTTAAAAACAACCTCCATGCAATCAAATTTAATGCAAAATGGTACAGTTCCAGATTTAAACTAGCCCTAGTTTCATTGAGAACTATGGATCACCAGCAGTTTAAATCAATCCGCAGAAAAATCAAGCTTGGTTCAAATTATCTAAAAGAAGTCCCATAAAATGGATGTCTTAAATATCTTGATTCAGCCACATTATTCAAATATACTATATGCTTCAACAAATACATGCTATGAAGATTGAACATTGATGAAGCAATAACTTACGCTGATTTACTGATGAAGGAATTAACAGAGATAGCATTCAATAAAACTATGATATCAATAGACATTATGGAAGCCAGTGCAATTCATTCAGCAGAATGGCAAATATTAAGGAAATGAAGTCAATGCTCACCTCAAATGCCTTTCTGAAAAAATTATAGAGAAGCTTTTCATAATGCAGACGAGCTGAGCCAGCTCCCACAGCAGTGGTGTTAAAAACAGTTAGAGCTTTTTGAACAGCATTTTCATGCGCTTCTCTTAGAACAGCCTGAAACATATGAAGTTACTACAGAATGCAGACTGCAAACAAGTTATACATCTGCAACACAATGCATTACATAGAGATCTTTATACCTCTTCTGCCGGTTTTGTGCGGTCAAAAGAAGACATGTATATATCAGCAGCCGAATCATAAGCTCTGCGACATTCAAATTCTTCGACACTCTACAGAACAATAGAAAAATCAAAAGACTGCCCTAAAATAAGAAAATTACACTCAAAATGGTGTCATAGCATTGCTGTTTCATTTTAATCCAAGTCAGAAACACATTTATCACCATTACGCACAGAGATTAAGCCTCCAAATCATAAAACAGGATGTAAGAAATAGGAAAAGACACAGAGGTAACTCCCCATCCCCTTACTCTGGTCATTATACTGGTTCCCATGCCGAAGGCAAATGCCCCAAGGGAAATCAAATTTATGTTTTTTTACTGCCTAGAACTTTTTGGCAATGCCCACTATATTGAATTATATGCCCCTATTGGTTTGCTTGTTGATTGGCAAAGAGGCTGGAAAATAACAATCAATAATTTCAGACATCAATATTTTGGAAGTCAGAAATCCCTAATCATCATTTCAATCAGACGTGCTTCAATCCTTGCATTTTTTTTATATGAAAAAGAAAACAAGAATTAAAACTGTCTAAATGAAATTGCAACTGAATTATCAGCTCACAAAAAAGTAGACTATGACCATATCTACCGAAGTCAAAAGTACACTTCCACAGCCAAAAAAGTGAAAGGGTAAACAGGGCTGAACTATGTTCATATTCACTAAAGTTCTGAAAATATCAAATATCAGTATGCCTTTTTTTTATAATACAGATATTACATTGATGCAGAAAAAATAAAAAAAACTAATATTAATTAATCTTAAGGATGATATTGACTTAATATAGGAGTACGGCTCTTTTCCCATACTTTATATTCCTTATGGGCTTTAAAATATGTACAGTAACTTGATTCTCATACTTAAAGACAGGTATGGTCAAAAGGAGAAATCAACGACATTAAATACATAAAAACATGCATATCTGTATACCCAAAAAATCACATGCAACAAGGTAAATACAAAACAAATCATGTGTTCAGAAACTGACTCACAACAACTACAAAATAATGCACCATGCTCTCCAGGAGAAACAGGAACCTTTGTGTTGGGTCTGCCGGTTTTGTAAATGTTGGTTTACTAGCTAAAGAGAGAACTTCGAAAGATAAGATAGAGATTATATTTAGGTAGTCAAGATATTCAACGATATGCACTGGTTCTGATGAGTTGAGGCTGATATCTCTAATCAATTGGAGATTTCATTTTCTCATACATTTGTTTCCTCAATTACTTACTATGGATAATTACATCTTACACCTACCTCTACCGCATTGACTTCCATTTATATTTTAATATCTTTTTTTTTTTGGATTGAGTAGAAAATGTTTCATGTCAATCTTGTATACCACATCAGATCTTGTAAATCAAGAAAAACCTTCATAGGTGCATCATCCACCCTTTGCAAAAAATAAGAACTATAAATAGTTGAAAGAAAGATGTCTCAGTAAATAAGGCAATTTTTTAATTCTACAGACGAAAGCTAAAACCAGAGGTCCAGAAGTTCATCAAGGTGATCATTTCATTTCTTGTTCCTATATAGTTTTTGTGGAACTGGTCAACCTACACCCTAGTAGTGCTTGCACAATCACCTAGATCAACTCTGCTATTTCGCGAACCTGACATCAGACTGCTCATTATGAAAACTGGCATAGCAATTTGCTTTTCTGAATTAAAGAGCACAATGACCTGCACATTTCAATAAGGCAGCCATGTTCAAGTATTCGACATCTTGACCTTAGGCCTTACAATGGAGTGCGTAGGTGCCAAGATCTAGAATGATTTGTCATTCCGAAAATAGAGGGGTTGTTCTTATCAAAAAGAAAAAGAGAGAGAGAAGGTAGTTAAATTATTGGTAGGAGACCTCTTTTGAGAAAATGAATCATGATTTTTCTAAATGGATCATGACTTTTTTGAATAAGTAGACAACTTTTCTTAGCTTAGCTTCATTTATTCATGAAAAATAAGGTATTTGTTTCCCATTAATAAAGGGACCGCATCTTGCAGTCTAACAACACTTGGGAAGAAAACCATTAAAACACAGAAAGTAGGACTGCTAAATAAGATGTCATGAAAACTGCTTACGGACACTAAGCATACTTATTAATCACGTCTCGGGGTTCAATCAGGTAATTATATCATGGATGAGTATGTAGAGAGCATTTTATGAGCATCTACAAATGCAGGTATGCAGAAGGTACATTTGTCAGATCTAATAAAAAACAATATCAGAAAGTTCAGTCCTCAGTGACACAGAGTACTAATTAAGGTACTTACCTAAAATGTGTTGATCAAGCATGCATGAACTTTAGGACAATAAACATTCAAAAGAAGTATTTTTCTAAGTTAGAGTGGTTTATTTTGGATAACAGTTGTCTCTGTTAAGTCTCAGTGTGTTTGTCTTATCACAAACATATCCATACGGTTGGACGATACATGCTACATCAGCTTTCAGACGTGCATTTCTGCTATTGGTCAAGTATTCCTTCATTGCTAAATTTCACAGACAAAGGCCTATTACCTTGCAAATGGATCCTGAAAAGCTCAATATGGAGGTTATGCTCAAACCCTATGTTAAACTAATAAAGCATCCTAGCACAAGAGTACTGCAATATGTACATAACTTTTAGCCATGACTGATGAAAAGCAAATTTAAGGACAATAAGGCCATGTCTGCAAGGGATTACTGTATAGTTCGCTCCCAAGTCCTAATGACAATGTCACAAAAGACTGAAACATCTATGACTTAGATGAAAGCAAAATTTCAATCAGCAGCAAATTCACTTCATCTGCAGTGGTAAAGTAACTGTTGCATCACAAAGTCAACTGCGGTGACTAAAAAGCCTCGTGGAGAAGTAATGCCCAATGATTTAAAAAAAAAATAAAACACCAATAATCAAGATATTGAGGGAGAGATTATCCCATATCAGAATTGATACTAATAGCATGCTTTTTGAGCATAGTTTCAAAGCTAAGATGATAATGTGGATGTATGTGAGAATGAAAGCAAATTTCTCAATAAAACCACAAGGTGAATTTGGAAGCAAATGCATGAAAAATAAAATGAACAACATTACATGGCGAGATGGCCTCTCCAGCAATATACCATGTTAAGTCACATAGGTAACTTAAAACTGCAAAGGCAACGTAAGCATGTTCAAAATGCTACAATTGCTAAGCTACAATTCAAACACTCCAGATCAAATTGTTTTCCAAAAATTGGTATGATACAACAATAAGATTAATAAATCTTGACAAAGACTATGCATTATTGCAACTTAATCTTCAATAACAAGATATGAGGAGCATATCTCAGTGGCTTGATCCTATATGCTTCAAGTACACAGAGCTGATGGATCTTCACTCCTTGAAAAGGTGAAGACAGTATTCAACACACAAAGATGTGATGCATTAAGAAATGACATGCTGGCCATGTAGCATTGGCGTTACCAATTGAGACAAATAAAATGAAGTATGCTATTGCTGTCATATAAACAGCATTTTTTTGCAGTTGCAATGGAACATTTTTGAATAACAGAATATAATTTAGCATATTATTAAAATATGCTCAAGGGATAAGTGAGAAGGATAGAAAGAAGAGCAAGTTTGTTTCTTGAAAATTAGTGAGAGCAGAAAGTTGACCATCTTTTGCTAGGAATGCAGGCTAGGTCCCAATGATACCAAATAATTAAGCTGTAGCTCATACAATAATTGCAAGGAACTAACACTTCCTTCTTCCATCTTCTTTTCTAAACAGCAGCAGATGGAACTTTTAATATTTAATTAGTCACATAAGGTTATAAACAAGTCTTTACAGTTCTTTAGATGACTAAATATATGATGATGCCATTTCTTTTGTATGTAGGAATGTAAACAAAATATCAAATAGAACTTCAATAAAATATCAAATAGAACATAAAAGTAAATAAGCAGATATATCTCATTGGTTCAAGCCAAGAAAATTGATAGCCGGATTGGTATAAAACAATCAACTTGGCAATCATGCTCAAAATCTCTGCATAAACAGTTACCAGATTTCACCTAACCAAACAGAAAATTAGTGCATTACTAGCATGTAACATAAGGGATGGATAGGATACAGTTTTTCTCCTTTTCCCAAATGTTCAAGAAATGCAGTATAGCAATGTAACAAATTATGATACATTGAAAGCTTCAATAGCTAAATTTATGTTGCGCGCGCATTAAGCAATGAACTTTAATGATAGCCGAACAAAAACTTCCGACCCTCTGTGCAAAAGCTTCCATCGTTAATACTGACCTCGCACCATGTGCAAGGTACGAATTTTTTCCTCTAAGCAAAAACTCCCATCATTAATACAAACTATACATCCATGTAAAAACTTCCATCATTAATACTGACCCCATGTGATGCATCTGGTTACGTTTTTTTTCCATCTTACTTCCAGTTGTTCTTGAAACACAATATAACAATGTAACAAATTATAATAAACAAAAGGTTCCATAGCCAAATTTCTGTTGCATATTAAGCAATGAATTTTAATAGTGGCCAAGCACATTAATACTAGCATTCACATGGTGAATGGAGAGCTCTGCACAACTTAAGCCTCCATTTTACCTGATATAATAGAGTAATAGACTAAATATGTTATCTACTCATGTTTCACGGTGTGACAGAACAAGCAATATTTTTATCCAATAACGAGATTAACAAGTTAAATATGTATTTTCACCAAGTTACCAAAACTAACCATTAACAAAGAAACTCAACATAGTTGAGAACAATGTGTCAAAAAATCACAACAAGACTAACCTGCCATGAGGAGGATATTGTAGGTATAGCACCATTGTTGATGGCATCCAAAAATGATTGTGTAATACCGGAAAGAATAGGACCTGTCATTACAGTTGCTCCTACTTGTTTAGGTCTGGTTCGCTCAAAGACGAAATTTGTGAATGCATCAAGGCCAGACCTAAATTCTGGCCGCAATTTATCTAACTGCACAATGAGAATTAGAAGAAAACTTTAAAAAAAATAAATTAAAATTCATAATGATGGTAATGTGAAGTGTGTAAATATAGACTTACAGGGATTTGATCAAGGCGTTGGAGATCATTTTCATTGTTCAATGGTCGCACAAGTGTGAAACACTCTCTATCAGGGAAAAGAGCACGAATGGACTCCCGAATCTATTCATAAGTAATTTCTTGAAATCAGCAAAGCAAGCCGAAAGCTATGATAATAAATATCATTGATATAATGTATACATTCATAAACATCAAACAAAGATATCAGGTCTGCATAAAACAACATGTAATTGTGTATGAAAAAGAGTTCATGTGACACCTCATTTTTAGCAGATAGATCCCTTCCTCCACCTTGCACAGGTCTCAACGCTAACTCTAAGTAGTCACGTGGGGTGATTTTCTTATTATCCTCTACTAAATCTAAATAAAAGTCCTGAAATCACACAGTAACACTTGGTCAATGATCAAACTGGTGCATATTGGAAACAAGAATGACTGAATATAGAAGACACTCCCAACAGTAAGCATGAAAGGCAAATATAATCACCCTCAATAGCCAAACAAAGACTGGAGAAAATTGCCCAAGCTCAGATGCTGTGGATCTTCCTCCAGATGCTCTCACTCGAATATGTTTAGTCATTTCAGTGACTAGAGATAGACGATCAAGTGCAGCTTCATCTATACCCCCCATCTGCAAAAGACAACACAGATTTATCTACAGAAATTATTAAAAAAAAGAGACTGCATCAGACATACAATTCCAACTGAAAATGAATCTTCAATCTCACAATTCTTTTTTAAATTCAGATAAAGGAAGCCTCAGTACAACATCACTCTACCTGGTTATAGATAAACATGCTTGACAACAGAACTGCCAGAGAAAATATTTGTGTACTATAAGTCCCCTGTCAAAAAGTAAGTGCAGAAAACACAAACTACATCAGTTCGGCTCCATGATCATCAGTTACATTGCTACTTGAAGTGATTAAAGAAAAAAAGTAATTGCAACAGCATCTTTGAGTTAAATCTGACCTACATCATATCAATCAAAAATGATAATGTTTATTAAAGAAACAAAAAACAGTCAAAACACAGATAGCTCTTTTAGTAGATCACCCTGCAATGCACATTAGAACACTCAATTAAGTTCCAATTACCTATAACGAAAATTATGCTGCAAATCAATAGATAATTCCATTTCGCATTTAGTACGTGCTCGATCTTAACACTTAAACCTCTTGCATAGATTTATCAGAAAAAATGTCTAGTAAAAAATAATATCCTATAAATTTCAAAAGTTGCATTTTTCACCAAAAAAAAGTTCAAAAGTTGTATTTAGAATCAAAGTTTTATATACCATGAGATAGGGCTGTCTCAGCTTGTCGTGAATGGGATGCCCTGCATACCAATACTTGGGGTGGTTGATGTCTCGTCTTGTCCTGGTTTATCTCTTGACTCATCCCCGTCCAGACACTTGGGATGATACAGTACCCCACTGTCCCACCAGTATTCAAAACCTCGATTGGAATGTAGCATTACTCTTATCACTATCTATTAATCACTTGGTTTGATTGGTAAATAGTGCCTAGACATGGTGACCTTTTCTCAGGTCTTTCTATTAGTCTTAGTAAAAAATAGATACAAGTGCCCTTCAACGAGACACAATACCTTAGCTCACTCCATTTCATGAGGTCTCGATGAAAATTACATCTTATATCATATCATGAGCCAGCCAAGCCAATTTCAATACACATCTTAGCCTACCAAACAAAATGTTCTAACAAGGCAGCATTATGTTTAACTAGTATTTAGCATGTGCATGCATGTGGTTAATTCAAGATATCAACTAACCAGTTAATCCCAAGAGGTTAAGCTAATAGCAAATGGGTCAAAAATGTATATCAGGCTTAACATAGCCCATAACCACCCACCCACCCCTCCCCCCATGCAGCCCAGACCATGCCACATGGAGGGATGACAAAGTCGAGCCAAGGATGAGTAAAGATGGCAATTAGGAATTAAGATAAAAGATGATGGGACATAATTAAATAAGTAACAAAACAAGAGGGGATTTTCGCTCAGGATTTTCAGGAACCTGAGCTCGGATACAAATATTAACTAACTAGTCAATCCAAAAGCTTAAGCTGGTAGGTAATGGGTCAATTATGTTATCAAGCTTAACACCTGAAGAAACGTGACAGGTTTGTATCTCTTTCTCTTTTCTTTTCTCTCCAACCCTCACTTTACACAAGAAAACAAGGCACTTGATGGAAAGTCATGATCTCATCAATCAAGATTATTTAATATAAATTTATACTTATACCTTCTGTTTAATGTAATTTATTTCTCTCTCTCTTTCCTAGTTGATTTAAAGGGAATAGGAAACTGGTGGAGACAAAAAGTGGGCTCTATCTGATCCGGGACAATCTACAGCATCTGGAAGTATAACGGAGCTGTAAAGATCTATGCCACTGGTGTAACAATGGAAACGGCATGAAGAAGAGAAGAGCAGGGTCCTCCCATGAGAAGCTCGACGTGGGACGTGGGAGTCCTCCCATGAGAAGTTCGACATGGGACGTGGGAGCTCGGCGTGGGAGCTCGATGTGGGACGTGGGAGTCCTCCCATGAGAAGTTCGACGTGGGAGCTCAGCGTGGGACATGGGAGCTCGGCGTGGGACGTGGGAGTAAGTTAATGACAAGTGGAAGTTATCTTCTCCCAAACCCATACACAGCCCGAGGTGGTTGGGTCACACATCCGAAGTCTCGCATCACAGGTCTCGCGTCGAACTGTCTCACATCGGTCAGCTACGAGGGAGGTTTATAAAAGCTAGAAAGTCTAAGAGAACAGTAGAGGTTGGAAAGAGGAGAGGTGATATACGTGTAAGGGGTTATATCTCTATAACAGTGACCTCGTCCCTATGATAAATAGAGCCACCATGCATCTAAGTTCTCTTCACTAAATCCCTGTGTATTCCATCTCCTCTGTTTCCTCCCTCCATTCTTGACGAAGGCTTCGTGTGTACTTCCTTCGTTTGGATCAAGTTTGGTATCAGAGCCTCTCACGGTTCTACCTGTACATGGTGTTAACAAAATCCGGCTACCAGGTAACCGGCGAACCCTTCTCCATTTTGCGGATTCATCGTCGACCGGCAAGAGAGGCCGCACCTTCATCAATGTCGACCGACGATGACTTCACAACAGATCAGCCCGACCTCTCCACTAAGGTCGATAGGTTGACCACTCAATTAGAGTCAGTCCTAACGTGGATTCAAGCTCAAACATCTTCCCCACTGCCCACAGTGGTGAAGAACGGTGGCGACGATCCTTCTCTGCCACGAGCTCGTTTGACAACCGTGAAGAACAAGACTGGGGGTACCTCGGTCTTGAAGGAGGAGGACCACGACAACCCGGATGATGCTAGCATTGTATCACTCACGGAAGCTAGACCTTGACCCTTCAAAGTTGAGGCCAGGATTGACATTCCGACGTTCGACGACACCATCGACGCGGAGAAGCTAGACTCTTGGGTGGACCAGCTAGAGACCTACTTCACCCTTTACGGGTTTAGTAGTGGCAAGAAAGTCGCATTCGCCCGACTGAAGCTAACCAACCATGCATTAGCTTGGTGGAACGCGTACTTGAAGACCAACAACAACAGGGAGGTAACTTGGGAAGAATTTTCCCACCTTCTGCGCCAAGAATTCTATCCGATGGGATACTTTCAGGATCGATGGTCGCATTGGCACAACTTAAGGCAACGACAGAACCAAATAGTGCAAGAATACATGACGGAGTTCCGGCGCCTGGCGGTGATGCTAGGCATCTACCTCGATAGTGAAGACGTTTTCACCAAGTTCGTAGCTGGCCTGCATCGACAAATCCAGAATGAACTACGCTTATATCAAGCAACTAACGTCTCCAATGCCAGTAGCATTGCTATGACCATCGAGCAGAAGAACAAACCCGGCAGTCACCGTGCTCCTGATAACAGCAAGGAGAAGAATGGCGGCAACCATCATCCTAGGAAGCACACCCACAAGAGTAACTCTTCCTCTTCATCCAAATCAAACGAGTTCTGTGAACACTGCAAAATTACGGGACACGAGAAGAGGAAGTGCTGGAAGCTACATCTGGAACTTTTTCCAACAAAATGGAAAAAAGATAACCAAGCAAACGCACGACGGCAGCAATGATCTCCAACATCCCCATCGAACTCGAATGGGTCGAAGGAGCAGAGAAGAGTTTGTCTCTGATGGCAATGCCGAAGGAGACAACCTCGAGTCCGCCGACCGTACTCGACGAGGAGTTGTTCATATTGCGAATCCAAGTGAAGCAAGAAATCATCGAGGCCATCATCGACACCGGCAGTCAAAAGAACCTAATCTCGTCAAGCTTGGTTCAAAAACTAGGTCTTGAAACAACACCACATCCACGACTATACCCACTTGGATGGATCCAGAAGGACGTGCAAGATTGACCGCCAGTGCAAATTCCACTTCGCCATCACTAGTCAATACATCGACCAAGGAACGTGCGAAGTGGTACCTCTTGATATTTGCCAGGTGATTTTTGGTAGTCCATATCTTTGGGAGCGTGATGCTATCTACTACCGACGCGCTCAACGGTATCAGTTCGAGAAAGACGGGAAGAAATACATCGTCAACAAAGATCAAGCATGCCAAAGGGTGGATTTGGTGACTGCCTGCCAAGCAAGACGGATGGTAAATGCATGTCAAAAATTCGTCCTGTTGATGATCCGATCGGTAGAAAATGAAGTAAAGGTTTCAGCTCTAACATTATCATGTAAAGAGCCGGACAGCAAGTTGAATGAATTACTTGATAAGTATGCGAGTCTGTTCACAGAAGCGGGCATGTTACCTCCCAAGCGGGCGGTAGAACATGACATCCAACTTATCTCCGACTCTACATTGCCTAACCTTTGCATGTACCGCAACTCAGTGATGGAGAATGAGGAGATCAAGCGGCAGGTGAACGAACTACTTGAAGCTGGCGTCATCAAACCAAGTAGCTCTACCTGCGGCTCGCCGATCGTGCTGGTACCGAAGAAAGATGGAGGGTGGCGCATGTGCATTGACTACCGAGCTCTTAACAAAATCACCATCAAAAACCGGTACCCTCTCCCACGCATCAATGATTTATTGGACCAGTTGAAGCATGCAACTGTCTTCACAAAGCTCGATCTGAAATCTGGATATCACCAAGTTCGGATTCACAAAGATGATATGTGGTTTGTAATGCCATTCGGTCTTTGCAACGCCCCGGCCACCTTCATGCGGCTAATGAACAATGTCCTCCGGCCCTTCATTGACAACTTTGTCATCGTTTATCTTGACGACATTCTCATTTATAGCCGTTCTTGGGATGAGCACCTAGTTCACATACAGCAGGTGTTCGAAACCTTGGAGCAACATCAATTGTGCCTAAACCGCAAGAAATGTGAGTTTGGCAAACAAACCTTAGTATATCTTGGGTTTGTAGTGGGGGCTGGCGAGTTACGAGTTGACCCCAACAAAGTGAAGGTGATCAAAGAATGGCCGTGTCCACAGTCAGTAACAGAGGTCCGGAGCTTCATGGGAGCTTGCCAGTACCTTCGGAAGTTCATCCGAAATTTTTCTGTCATAGCTTCCAAGCTACATACATTGACAAAGGCCAATCAAATATTTGTGTGGACGAAGGAACATGAAGACACCTTCCTCCTGTTGAAGAGAAGGATCAGCGAGGCACCGGTTCTCGCCTTGCCGAACCTACAGAAGCCGTTCGAGCTTGAAGCAGACGCATTGGGATATGCCATGGGGGTTGTCCTAATGCAGGAAGGACGTCCCGTGGCATATCACTCGGAGATGTTTCAAGGTGCTTCGAAGAATTACTCGACGTACGACAAAGAGCTACTTGCTCTACACCAGGCAGTGAAGCACTGGCGCGTCTACCTCCTCGGCAAGAAGACAATAGTGCACACTGACCACCGGCCACTACAGTCGGCCACTACAGTACCTACAGATGCAGACCCAACTGCAGCAAGCCCGACACATGAAGTGGATGACATACCTGCAACAATTCAACCTCGTGATCAAATACATGAAGGGCATTCACAACAAACTGGCGGCCATGTTGTCACGACCACCGGTAGCAACATTTTGCTTATCAGTATTCATGCAAGTGCAACCAACTTTTCATGAGTATACCGGCTGGTATGATGAAGACCCCGACTTTCAAAACACGTTGGCAAACATAAAATCAGGGAGACCATCCGACTTCATGCTACGTGATGGGCTCGTTTACAAAGGGATGCTTCTATGCATTTCATGAGCCGCCGAGCGCGTGAGATACATGCGGGAGGCACATACATCAAAGATAGCTGGGCACTTCGGGGTGACAAAGATGCTACAAAATCTGCTCCGCTACATCTTTTGGCCGAAAATGCAACAAGACGTGGCCCGATTCGTCAAAAGATGTGTGTTGTGCAGCACATCCAAACCCACCAATCGAAAGGTCGGATTATACACACCATTGCCCGTTCCGACACGACCATGGGAGAGTGTCTCTATGGATTTCTTGGGTGGCCTTCCAAGAACGCGACAAGGACACGACTACCTATTTGTAGTAATCGATAGGTTCTCAAAAATGGTGGTGCTCATGCCTTGCAAGAAAACGGTCACCAGAGAGGAGGCGGCATGGCTCTTCTTCGAAAACATATGGAAAATGTTTGCGCTTCCCAGCTCGATTATATCTGATCGAGATAGTCGGTTCCTAAGCAAATTTTGGTGTGCCTTATGGGCCAAGATGGATACCAAGCTAAAACGGAGTACAGCCTTCCATCCTCAAACTGACGGGCAGACTGAGGTAGTCAATCGAACTGTTGTGCATCTTCTTCGCGGCTACAACTCTAGACATCCCAAAACTTGGGACGAGAGCATTCCTTTCTTACAGTTCGCCATCAACCACACGGTGCACAATTCGACAAACAAATCTCCTTGCGAAGTTTGCCTGGGCTTCCTACCACAAAGTCCTTTCGACCTGGAATTCACAATTGGATCTACACCACAGACCGTCAGGGAAGAAGGTAACATGGCAAGGGCGCAGCGTTTCTTGGAGAACGTTCGAGGGTGCACCATAAGGTAGAACAACAGCTACAAAAAGCCCAACAGAAGTATAAGGAGCGCCATGATCGACACCGAGTTAAAGGTGACTTCCAGTTCTAGAACCAGTAGGAGCTGGCTCCTCTCGAAGAAGGAGAGCCGTGATCCGGGACGATCTACAGCATCTGGAAGTATAACGGAGCTGTAAAGATCTATGCCACCGGTGTAACAATGGAAACGGCATGAAGAAGAGAGGAGCAGGGTCCTCCCATGAGAAGCTCGACGTGGGACGTGGGAGTCCTCCCATGAGAAGTTCGACGTGGGAGCTCAGCGTGGGACGTGGGAGCTCGACGTGGGATGTGGGAGTAAGTTAATGACAAGCGGAAGTTATCTTCTCCCAAACCCATACACAGCCCGAGGTGGCCGGGTCACACGTCCCAACTCTCGCATCACGGGTCTCACGTCGAACTGTCTCACATCGGTCAGCTACGAGGGAGGTTTATAAAAGCTAGAGAGTCTAAGAGAACAGTAGAGGTTGGAAAGAGGAGAGGTGATATACATGTAAGGGGTTATATCTCTGTAACAGTGACCTCGTCCCTATGATAAATAGAGCCACCATGCATCTGAGTTCTCTTCACTAAATCCCTGTGTATTCCATCTCCTCTGTTTCCTCCCTCCATTCTTGACGAAGGCTTCGTATGTACTTCCTTCGTTTGGATCACTATCTGTGGGAGTTTGCATTACAATAGTATAGATAACAATAACTATTTGATCGTTTCTGGTCTGAAGTTGCTAATTTGGTGTAGTATGTGAACCAATGATGTTCATTGGCAATAGCAATGCAAATCCAAGAGGATTCATAGGGTGTGGTACATTTATTTGGATAAGTTTTAACATTCTAATAATTGCATTTGATGATTAACAAAAGAAAACCATCTAGTTCTAGAAAGAGTCTAATATCCCTGGGCATGTTCATGCACACCATTCACACAGCAGTACATTTTTTCATGTCATACAAGCCAAGGGCATGGTGTAAAAACTTGACTTCAACAATAATTCATGAGGCCTTATGAAGTGATTTTTTTTCATGTATTTTACTGGAAAGGAGACATGACATCTTCTTTCATTTGTTAATTTATTCATTCTATCCTCATTAGAAGGGAAAGAAGACCCCCACTAGAACAAGGCAAACTTAGACCAGTTATCTTCCATAATCCTCAGCAGTTTTCAGAATTATAAAAGCAATTATAAAGCAAGATTTAATATAAGCTTTTCAGTAATGTAGACTTATGAACATACATCAATATATATTACATGCATGGATTATACTGGAAAGCAGGAAGAAGTGTAAGGTGATCAACAGAAAATTTCATTTCAGAAAAATTCAGCACATAAGGGTAAAGGCCATATTCCACAAGCAGATAAGTGAGTGCAAACCAAATAGATCATGTGCAAATTAGGTATGTATTATGTTAGGCACTGGAAGCAACCCAAATAGATCAAGCAAAACATTAGCAAGACTAATGTGGGACTCCCCTAAGATTAGCATACCAACATAATAATTATCAGTATAGTATGATGTGGAGGAGGACAAACTAACCGTTTGATCATAGGCATCAATTCCTTCGCTATCCAACAGTAAAAGATTATATTCAGTGCCATCAAGAGCAGTTCGCTTTAGTGGTGCACTCCATAGCCAAAGCCCCTTAGTGCATGGTCGATGAGTAGAAGCCACTTGAAATCCACTGCTCCTTCCTAGAAGCTACAAAAAAGCCACAGCCACAAGAATAATTGCCATAAAAAATAGTCCAACATATTTATTAAAAAAAGGGATACTAAACTATCTACACATTGTAAGCTACCTCCAAAAGCAGATCAGTAAATTCAGGTAATAAGAAAGAAGAATGAAATAATGGTTTGCATTTCAGAAAGAAAATGATGGCAAACTAATAGCTACGTGATTGAAACATAATATAATATAAAACTATGAGCAAATATTTATAGTGGTGGTGTTTGGAGATGAAGAATCATGGCATTATTATCATACTTAATCAGGCATAAATCACTCTATGCATGCAATAGGACTTGGTACTAGCAATAAACATGCATAAAAAAAAGATATACATGTACACATACAACTTGACTAATTATCGTTAGGATTAGCACTGCTTCCCAAACTATGCATCGAGAGGCTTAAGCTCAATTAGAAAAAACTAGTGTTGCAAGACTGTGACGTGCCATACAATGTGCATCAAAATCCAAGTTAGCTTCCTATAGATAAAGATGATGATCAACCCATGATAATCACCCAATAACACTAAGAACTAAAAGTGTTCAGTTCTATCTGTTTGATCCAGGAGGATACGAGACTCAATGTGAACTACTTTGACCATTACGAATATTCAGAAGAATCACCAAACTCGATGTCGATCACTTTGATTGCTATGAGTATTCAGAAGGATCATCAAACTCAATGTGAATCACTTTGGCCACTATGAGTGTCCAAGGGGATCACCAAACTCGATGTGGAACACTTTGGCTACTATGGATATCTAGAAGGATCATTGGGCTCGATGTGGAACACTTTGGCCACTACGAGTAGGGTTGGACAGGATTCAGAAGTGAGATCCGCCATATCGGAAAGTCAAGTCGCATGCCAAACTTTCGGAGGCCATAACTTGATCATACAATGCCCGATTGAGATGTTCTCTTTTTTTTTTTAAGTTGGGTATCTTTTCGAGATCTACAACTTTGGGCCAATCTCCTAGGAGGTTGAATCGGGCCAAAATTTCATCGTTTATACTCCAAAATAGACTGGTCAAACCGAAAGTTTTCTTTTCAGATAAGATTTTGATTGGGCGTAGCTCTCTATCCGAGAAGAATCAGACGAAACAACAAAAGGCAAAGTTGATGTAGAAGTCGAGATCTACCTCCTCAAAAATTTTATCTTTTCCTAGAATATTTTTATTAATTATATTTATTTTAGAATATCTGGTCCTATTTGAACTAGGAGAGGAATCCGACCCAAATTGTGAAAAGGGTGACATCGCTAGTATTATAAATAGGAGCTATGTACTTCAATTTAAGAGGTAAAGAATGAAGGAAAGAAAAGAAGATTTTAAGTCCTACTTTCGAGATTCTTCCTCCTTCTTTTAGTTTGCTTTTGAGAGATTCGAATTGGGCGGGTTAAAGAAAATCTTCCTTTTTCCCAATCGGATCACTGCTCCCTATTTTCACAACTCACAGGTGTAACATTAGCCATTATCCATGTTAGGCATGCACAGATGTGAGACCATAAGCAGAGATATGGTAATGAAAATGATAGGCATCTCATATAAGGATAGCTTAATGTCAACATTACTATATTTATTCTGAATTGTAGATTCCTAGCCTTGATAATGCAAAGGCAACAGGTCAACCAGTCAAAATTTTGATATGGTTACAGTTATAACACTACAAATTGCAAATCCATATCCTTCCACTATGGCTCTCAAGGAGAAAAGATCGATTCATAACTTGGTAGGTGGGTAGATACTTGGTGTCTGGAGACACAAGTAATACATAATCTTTTTTTACTGGAAGATAATTTATAATTAACTCACATTAATCACATAATAAACAGTAACATTGCCAGAGGTAGGTAGCATCTAACATTTTAATCGATACATTACTGCATGCAAATATAGTGTGATATCTTATTGGTCATATAAATTTTTAAAAGCAGGTATCCACGATGCAAATTAATAAATGCAACCCAGAGTCCAACAACAAGAATCAGAATTGAAGACAACTCGCAGCATGCAGCAAAGGCCAAGATAATAATTACCGGGCATAAAGAGGTCAAGATGAAAATTACGGGGTGCAAAGGTCAAGACAATAATTACTGAATTTGATGCCACTAGTAAAGACACTGGAAAGACCTGCTTCCCAATGCAAGTTTTTTGTACTTTAACTTCCGTTGTTTGAGAATCTACTCTCACCAAAATTACCCCTTGCAATATGTCATGAAAAGTTCCGCATGTCTGAATTTTAAGTTGGTTAACCATAACTTTGTAACCTTTCAATCAAAACCCAAGGGACAAAAGACTCAGATCATTCCATCTAACTAACCATCCAAATTGGTTCTGCCCTCACTAAATTCACATAAAAACAGAACAAATCATCATTTTTTTTTTTCCAAAGAAAGGAGACAACTTTACAAAGCTCCTCATCAACGACCCAAAATTCTCCATCCTCGGCACCATCCTTAATCAAATTGAACAAGAACAAAAAAAAAGCAAGAAGAAGAACAAACCCTAGATTTCTAGACCGGGCTAGGATCAAGAAGGAAAAACAAGAACTGTAATAGAATTCGAAAAGAACCTGGTTAAGAATGAAGCTCTTGCCCTGCCGGGCGCGTCCGCAAACGGAGATGACGCCGACGGGGCCCTTGACGAGCTGGAGGGTGGCGACGGCCTCCGGGTCCATCCGGAACTTCCCCTTCTCGTCGCAGTAGACGAGGCGGAGAGGCCTCGCCGGCCCCACAGTGCCGGGCGAGGAGGACGGCGGAGAAGCTGCAGCAGCGTCGGATCTCCGCGGCGGAGGCCCCTTCTCCTTCGACGAAGAGGCGGACGAGGAGGACGAGCCCCCTCGAAAGCCAAGCATTTGCATCATTCTTTCCCCTCTCGACCGAAGGCTATATCAATCTCGTCACTCCTTTGCTCTATCTCAGCGTCCTGATCTCTCCTTCGCTATCGCGTCCGCTTTTGTTTTCTTGGCGAAGCCCGAGAGGAGGAGACGAAGGAAAGAGGAGAGGATCGTTAGAGCGAGATGGATTTAAACAGGGAGGGTTCCTGAAACGGGCAAGCGTGGGGAGGAGGTTACGTGGGTCCCATGGCTTTTATAGGATGCGGAAGCGCCTCTGGACAGTGAAATGACCATATTGCGCTTGGGCGGAGGCGGTCCCTAATTTTGGGCTCGCGGCGTCCCGTGCTTCCTACGCTAACCTCCTCTTGCAGCTGGGCTGGATAAGTGCCGGCCCGGATTTTATGGGTCGGGCCGGGCAGTTTTGATGGGTTTTCTCCTCCCTCTTTGGCATTTGTTACTGTTCTTCCTAAAAGGTGGCCTTTTTTCATTTGGTTTTAGAGGTTTATGGGAATGATCTATGAATATCTTAGCTATCTATAGAAGATTCATGTTGATTTCTTGGTGCCTGTGTGTTCTGTGAACATATGCAGGAGCAAGTAGAATATTTACAAGATTTACCTTCTTCATTTAACTGAGGTATAATAGGCACCAAAATGACTAACTTGCTGCATAGTATTACCTAAAATGTTATTTGAACTTGATTTATGTGCTCTTATTTCTCCTAAGGTTTTGATAAAACTTGACTTTCTACTCATTTGTCTACATTACAACAACACTGGATTAACAACACATCCCTTGAACTCACCCAAAAAAAAAAGGAAAAAAAATCCTAGCATATGAAAAAAAGTACCATGCATGGATAAATCTTTATTATCATAAGACCTATTTTTCAGAACCAAGGCATGAAGATACCCAGCAAAAAATTGAGTTAAGGACAGAATTGAATCAAGGTTAGGGGTTTGTGATAATGACTTTACCGATTCAATTAGTCGACATTATATGCAACTCAAACTTCTTACTGGTCATCCTTCATTTCAACCAAAATGTTACTCTTTGTCCATCTGTGGGAGTGCTCTATACATATCCCTTCTTTTATAGAAGATCTATTGCAATTGGTTCATTTTTTTGCTCAAAGAAGACGAGAAAATAGGAGTATGTTTATTGAATGATATAACAATTGTTGATTCTTCGTCACATATGACCACTGGCATCTACACTGTTCATGTTGAGAACTACAAAAATTATAGCAACAGTGTTAGCCTATGAGGTTTTGCATGTATAGATGATAATTGATGCATGCCACCTATTAATATATAAAGATAAATTTTAAGCTTTTAAAATATCAAAAGACGATATATGAAAAAGGTGAAGCATTACAAAAAACTAGATCTTGATTCTTGCTGCTTGCAAATTCGATTACTGCTGCAAATACATGAAGCTATTCAAACAACTCAATTTTGAGTCGGTAATTAATAGGTTTGATTGAGCTTATTTGATTATTAAACTTGGCAGGCTTAGGTTTTATTTATAGCTCAATTTGAAAACAAGCCACGCCTGAGAACTATGGGCTCCCGAAAATAAATAGAGGTCTAGATCAACATTACAGCAAGCTTATTGATTAATAAATTTTGAATATATGTTACCTGGTCAGCTCGAGCACGAATACCCTTACATGCAATGCACATGAAGATGGCCATTGTACAACATAATTATATTTGCTTGACCTAACAAAAAGGATGGAGGGCTTTAATCCCATCTAATTCTAAGTTTTTTCAGTTAAGTATATTGGTAAGTAAAATTATTTTTTACCTCATGCATGGGATCTGTTCTTTCTATCAAACATATATATAATACATATATAAAGTATTGAGCTTAGTGAGGTGTATTCTTGAAGCAACAAAATTTACATAACGAGGCTTACAAACATGCAACTCAAATTCTTGGAGTCTGAGTTATATTAATAGAGATGAGTGTCTTACGAATCAAGATTGCAAATTGTGACAAGTAATTACGTGCTTTGTTAATTATGTGAATTCTTCGAATTGAGAAGCTATTTCATACATAGATAACATCGAACATAAAGTTTTCTAATATGAAACTTGATAGAGGGAAAAATGGATCGTCAAGCCCACAACTAAAAGGCTGTCCAATTTCGGCCCAGTAAACACCAACGATGAATGACTGAATCTTCACTTCGGCCCAAGGCCAGCTCGTACTCGGAACTCCGCCTAAAGCT
The DNA here is from genome assembly GCF_051530095.1 of Phoenix dactylifera. Taxonomy (NCBI): domain Eukaryota; kingdom Viridiplantae; phylum Streptophyta; class Magnoliopsida; order Arecales; family Arecaceae; genus Phoenix; species Phoenix dactylifera. The sequence continues at coordinate 51,826,392 of NC_143190.1, read as the reverse complement.
CCTCCAACTCCAGACATTCGCCGACTTCTCCGACCAAGTTCAGGGTGCCTCCAGACAAACGTCGACCCGTTCCGATCAAGTTCGGAACACTAACCCTAGCGATACACAGCATACGCTTCGACCCTCGAACTCGGAGCGCTCATTCGAGTACATCTCAGAATCCAAAAAATCGAGCTACTCCCAGTCTCCACCAGGCCGACCTCGCCAAACGCACTTGATCGTCGGAGAGGGCCCTCACCGGGAACACCGGTGAGGCTTTGTGCAGCTCCGCAGCCGTCGCGCATGTGGTGGCTCCCGTCTTCCCCTTTCTAGCACCAGCGGCTCCCTTAGCTCCACCGGCGTGGTCACCTTCGGGCCAGATTTGAACCACAACAAAACTAATTAAGGATGCTAATGAGACTAAGCATATATGTGAGTCATGCACGACTTCATCACAACAAACAATGCTTTTATACCTCTCCCATATCAGTGAAACAAATAATAGCAGCTCGATCCCATAACGTCACATGATGATCATGCTGTCCATGTGAACCATCCTATCAGCTTCCATACAAGCCATGCCAAAGGAAGAGCAAACCGTGAGCGGAGCGCAGGCATCTCTAGCATAAGATATTCTCTGTAATGTCAAATCTGAACTCAGCACAAAATATACGTTTAATCTAATGCAGAGAAAAAGCTCATCGCATATTTTATTTCATTAAATTAACATAAGACAGAAAAATTATGACTAAACGTGATGAGCAAACAACTTGGAGAAGCTATATGTCTGTTGCTTATATTTCAATACTTTTGATGGCGCTTACCAAAAAATGTCCATAAAATTTTGAGCTTCAAAGCCGACGTTTAATTTTAGCCATCATTATTTACCCATGGTGTTTACTGAGCCGAAATTTTAGTGCGGTATACAATTTTGCGATAAATAATAGTCTGGATTGCCCATGGTGTATCTTGGTGAAACTAAAAGAGTAACTTGGAAGAACGCTGTTAAGCGAACTCCTCCAACGGTCGTTATTTTAAACCTTGCTGTAGATTACGTTCGCAGAGCCGTGGCAACTCGAGCCGACCTCGTTATTTAGGGGTTTATTTGTTTGTCGGGGACGATTAAATTGTGGACCGAAGCTCATTACTTTGGCCACTGCTTGGACTTGTGGTGTAGGACCGCTCTTGAACCGCTAGTAGCCGGGGTGGTACCGGATGTGACGTACCCTCCGCCAAACCCTTTATGGATTCTAGTGCTGCGGACCCTCCGCCATAGATCTCTCTCGCCCGCTCTCTCTCGCCAACTGCCCCAAGTTCTCAAGAGAGGCACAGCCCTCGAATTATTTTTGCTTCACACCAGCTTGTCCATGTGACCACAGATCGGTTCATATTCCCTCTCTGGATTCTCTTCCCTCCCACCATCTTCTTTCCAGTATTATTATTCTAGCTATTATTCATGCACAGTTGTAGCATCCAATGCCAACACCCTCAAATTCTAATGTACCACTATGACTGCCTGTCAAGCTTTCTGACCAGCTTGTCTGTCGAGGAGGACCATCCAACGTACAGCAGGTGAAAACAACCGTCTGATTATCTCGGAGTGGTCCAGGCCGTGCAGTTTAACAGGCTCTACGGTCGGGCAGATCAGCACCTACTGAGTCGAGATTTAGGTCATCTTCTGAAGGGGCTTGTCTTGTTTCGAGCTTCTCATATATTTCTAGAGACAAATAGTGCAGTCGACTAGATTGCCTCCTTTATTGTATACCATTTGGGTGTTTTCTCTAAAAAGATATTGAGTCCATCCTGTACTCTCTTTGTCGCATCCTTTATTCTAATTTCTTTGGATGTACTCTCGTGCGCTGTGAGTCGCCGTTGTACCCAAAAAAAAAATATATCTCTCTCTTTCTCTCTCTCTCTCTCTCTATATATATATATATATATATATATGTGTGTGTGTCAAGCTTCCACCCAGATACACAGATCAATGAAGGCATGGTAGATCTCTTATCGTGGAATAATGGAGTTGCCCTTGTTTTTTTTCCTGCATTATTTTTCCATCTACTCGTTGCTCTTTAAGTAACTATGTTACTTTACGTAGGGCTCGTTTGGTTCACGGAAAGCATTTTTTCTTATAGGAATATGAAATCTGGAAAGCATATTCCTAAGAAAAGGATGCCTGAAAAGTACTTTTAGCATGTTTGGTTGATCATGGAAAAGTGACAGATTTACAGAGTGCTTATATTTGGTTGACCATCCACTTTTCTAAAAAAGTTATGTGTAATTTCTATTATACTCTTAATAGAAATTAGGTCTTCAATGGCTCTTTAATGCTGAAGGGCCTTTGTGGAAAAAAATAAAAATGAAGTGATTCTCGTCTTATGGGAAAATAACTTCTTCATGTTTCTCATAAAAAAGATTTTTCATGAAATGTGGGAATCATATTTCTATGGAAATAGAATTTTTTCGTCTCTCTTCTTTGAAAACTTTAACCAAACAAGAGGCATCTCATTACTTTCTCGTTGACCATACTTTTTTCTCTCTTTTTTTTCGCGAACCAAACGAGCCCTACAGTATTAATGAAGAGCTACTGTCGTTTGTGCACACGGTTGGATGCTTCCCACGGCTGACTTCCCGGCCCGGAAGATCGCTTCGCTTCTGGCGACTAGCTTCTACCGCTTCAATCAATGGCGTAGAGCTATTTACTCGATCGCAGACATTTTTAAAGTCGACGGATTTTCCTCTTACTATAAATAAAATTAATATTCCCGCGCGCGGCACACGAACTTATTCATACTAATTTGCAACAAGACGCAGGGACTGCGCCAAAGTATTGCGTTCCTTGGCATCTAATTAAAACCATTAAATATTCCTAAAACATTTGAGAATATGCTAGTGAAAAAAGGAATATGAGAATATTTAAAACCATTAAATATGTATTTTTTTAATGAAATGATAAATGGAGGAAGTAAGGAACTTTCCTCAATTTATTATAAAAATACTAAAAAAACTACTGTGACGTTTTACAAGAAAACATGGGAAAAAGAAATAAAAAGTGGGCAAAAGGGAAGACAATGCGGTAGAAACGACCTTGTGGGTCATTTCAACCCTGATGTTTGAAGAGTTAAAAGTACGGAAAGCCCATATGTCTTAGAATCTAATTTTTAAAAACATCTTATGTAGTAATGTTTATAGGGAACAAACTCCCGAGACATTTGCTGCACGTCCACTTGCACCTCAAAATTGAACCATATGTCGGATGTCAGGCCAATGATATTGGATGTCAAGGACAATGGTGTCGGATCTCATGCCAATACAACTCTTTTAAAATTGGAGGGATCACAGCCGACCAAATTATATCTCCTATTCTTTCAACTCGCCCTCCTTTCTTCACACGAACACACGCAAGAGGGAAAAAATCCAATCAAAGAGTGATCTAGAAAAATAATAATTATTCTTTCTATTATTATAGTAAATAATATTTTTTTAATACAACGGCAGCTTATATGTATCGATCGTAGGTACAGTCAATAAAATCAGAAAAAAAAAATAATATAGAGACTTAGACACTGATGCGTGGTCGCCCCAGATAAATCCTTCCAAGTGGTAGGCTGCAAATGAGGTTGTCTAGTCAGCCGTGCTGTTTGTCTTTGTGTAAATATATAGCCCACGAGAGACTATCTTATAGTAAGCACATAAGACCTTATATTACTTTTTTATCAAACTTTCACAGTAATCTAACCAACCATTGTTGCAGAGTTCTACCGATCCCTCCATGGTGGTCCAAATAGAAAGCTTTCTTTCTTTCTTTCTTCTTTCCTCTTTTTTTTTTCCTTTTTTTTTGTAAAAACGACATTTCATATAGCTCTAACTTGAATACATTCAGCCATATCAAAAGAAAGTAAAGAGTACAAGGTGGGAGGAATATCTCCTACAGATGTCTATGTGACCTCCCTGGAGTGCCGGGCAACAAATGAGGCAATCCAGTCTGCTGCACTGTTCGCCTCCTAAAAAACATGTAAAGCCTGAAAATCGCTCGGATCCTGAGCCAGTCTCCGAATCTCACGGATGAGAGGATGACCATCACCATATCTGTCCACTCCCCAAATCCACTCGATCACTATAGAGGAGTCTCCGTCAAGGCATATATGCTTAACATGGAGTACCCACCTCGCATAGGATATCCCCATCCAGGCTGCCCGCAGCTCCGTACCAACTGCAGTAAGTTTCGACGCGCGGCGGCCATCGGCTACTATCAAACTATCTAGATCATCTCTGATGACAAAGCCAACTCCTCCAAGAAGTCAGAAATAGTTGATTTCTTTCTTCCTTTCGAGGAGGGCAATAATAGCCAAAAAGTAGGGGCACACGGTGGGCTCCATCCTCCACGTGACTGCAGTTAGCTCACATGCCGCCTCCTGTCTCTCTCTGCTCCTCAGGAGAATAGAAACGGAGAAAACAAACCGCAGGCACTTGTCTGGTACGTAGAAATTTTTTTATTAAAATATTTATTAAAATCTTTTTTTAAAATATAATGTCTGAAAAAATTAGCATATTTGATTGATAAAAAAATTGTATTTTAAAATAGTTTGTATCTGATTGAATATTTATCGTATGAAATATCTATTGTATATTTTTTTAAAACAATTATCTATATATTGTGACGACTTAATAATAATTTTTAAAAAAGGTATTTTTATAAAATATAAAATTTTTATTTTTTATAAAAATATATATATATTTATAAACTCTAACCAAATAGGAGCAATTGTTTTTTTGTTTCCCGTCGCCCATGCTTCGTCCTTTTCCCGCGAGTCTTAATGGTAATCTCGTCCAAAGGCCCAATGAGATCGCCGGTGATGGTAAGCGGAGGAGGAAGAGGAGGAGAGACACCACAGCCCACCCACCGGAGTACAAGCAGCGGCGGCGGCGGAGGGCGTGGCGGGAGCGAGATATTCATCTGTTTCACTGCCCGGCCGTCCACCTCCATGCGCGCCCCGTCGGCGAGGTCGCTCCCGAGCCCCGGCCGCAACCACCGTGACCCGGCGGCGCCGCCGCTGTCTGCGTCGCTGAGCAGGAGGCTGAGGAGTAGCGGGAGCCTCAAGGGCGGGCAATCCCCGATGTTTCCGGCACGGAAAGGTTGCGCCTTTCGAGCCGCGGAGCCCTCCTCCCCCAAGGTTACGTGCATTGGCCAAGTTAGGGTTAAATCCAAGGCAAAAAACCATGGGGAAGGGGAGGCGTTGACGTCCAGGTCGGATATTTTGAGGAGAAGACAGGAGGGGAAGAACGGCACTGGAGAAGAGGAGAGGGAATGCTCGAGAAACCAGAGTTGGGTTTATCAGCTCCCTACCAGCATCCTTGAGGCACTGAGGGCAATTGGATCGGAGTTCAATTGCTTTCTCCCCTGCGGAAGGCGCAGATCTCCGTGCCTTTCGTCGTCGAGGGCGAGGGAGGGGAAGGGAGTAGTAGAACGAAGAGGGGAGAAGAGGTCGGCAAGTTCTTGCGGAGTGGTGTTTGCAAGGTGGCTGATGGCGATAGAGGAGAGCGAGGAGAGGAAGGGAGGGGAGATGTTAGGTATGGTGGTTGGGGAGAGGGAGAAGGGGGAGCTGGATTTGGTGTTGAGGGAGAGGGAGAATAGTGAAGCGAAGGTGGAGGAGGTGGGGAATGAGGGATGGGTGGAAGAAAAGGAAGAGGTGATGGTGGTGAAGGAGGAGGTTGTCTGTGTTCCGCCAAAGAATGCTCTTTTGCTCATGAGGTGCAGATCTGATCCGGTAAAAATGGCAGCTTTGACTTCCCGGTTCTTTGGATCTACTGCTACAAATGTTCAAGCGGAAGAGGAGGAGGAGGAGGAGGAGGAGGAGGGTGATGGAAATGAGGAAAGAAAAGAAGTTGGGAAGCACCTTGTAGCAGAGGAGGCTGGAGAAGGAGATGGACAAGAGTCGAACGACGAAGTGGAAGCCGATGCTGAAGAATTTTCTCAGGGAACGGGGAAAGCAGAGAGAAGGGATTGTGAAAATCAGAGAAGCTTGGAAGGAGTATTTCTATCTGTATCAGTGACAGAGGAGGAGGGCGCTTCGGAAGATAGAGGGTGTGTGGAAGAAGAGAAAGGAATCAAAGAAGCAGGATTTTCAGATGAATCTCTACTTAGCGACCCAAACGAAGTAGGGGAAGCACCAGAAACCGAGTTACAAGAAAAGCAATACGAGAAAGTTTTAAATGATGAGGCCGTTTCGCTCGAAAGAGGAGAAGAGAAAGAAGAGGAAGATATGAAAGGAAAAGAATCCAGTAGCTGCTCTTCCCAATACAATAAAGGGAAGGAAGAAATGGTGGTCAAAAAAGAGAGAAAAGAAACTAGATGCAATAAAGAAGCAATGAGACGCAGCAGTTCATGCAAAGAGAAGGAGAGAAGAAGGTATAGCTTTTCCACAGAAGGGGAGGCAAGGAGACACAGTTCCGCCACCTTGAGAGATGCAAGGAGAGCCAGCATCTCTACAGACAAAGAAGGGAGGATCTGCTGGAGCTTTGTCATTGACGGGGAAGAGATAAAAGTGAGATCAGAAGAATTAGCAGCCGAGGCGGAAAGGGAAAACAAGAAAGAACAATTCCCAAAGGAGGAGGAAATAAGAAAAGCTGCGGAGGTTGAGAAATTCAAGACCACAAGAGAAGCTCGACTGGTGCCTGAAGAAAGAAGAGAAGAGGAGGAAGCAGGTGGAGGAGAAAGAGAAGAGGAGGAGAGGGAAGAGTTATCGGATTGTCTTTTGTTAATGCCGTTCGAGCACAAGCTATCGATGGAGGTCTCAAGGGGGACGTGGGTCTGCAGCACTGACTTCCTCCATGGTCATCGTCATCACCATGGTCATCCACCTAAAGGAGGGACAACCAGAGCATCCAAAGTTGATGATGGGAGGTGTGTCAAAGTTGATGAGGTTGGTGATGGGAGGTGTGTTGAGAGCAAGGAGGTGATCGAATCCATGGAGTCGAGCCCCCGACATCTACCACCTCCGCGACCAAAGCCACCCTTGCCATCAGCTGTTGAAGAGACACTATTGAGCGGTGTTGCTGCTGCTCTGGTGCCAGCGTTCGAGCCATTTGTGCTCACACGGTGCAAGTCCGAGCCAGCGAGGCCATCAGCATAAGACCAGTTGGTGCTATTAGCTTCTAAGCCTATTGCTAATGGGTGCTTTTTTAGACTCTTTGTTGTAAGTGCTTTTGATGATGTGTTGTTGTATGATAATAGATGTTTTTTTACCAATGAACAGAATAGAGTTCCCTTTTTCTTCCCTTTGTTTTTAGAAACCAGAGCTTACTGTTATTAAACCTTTTCGATTTCCATGCCATCATGAACTTCTTAGGAATTCACCTCCACCTCCAAATTCTCCAAGATGTGATTATAGAAGGAGCCCCACCCCTCCACTTGATTTTATCCTCAAAGAAATTTCATGTTCATAAAGATTAAGGCCATGATGAGAAGGACCCGCACCAAAATTGATGAATCTATAATAAGATTTAACAGAAAGATATGATTAGGGGACCATCCGCAAAGGTCTGAATCTTTGCTGTTCAGAAGTCTGATAAGGTGCAAAATTTCCAATCAGAGAAAGCATTCTCATCAAGTGACTTCCTAAAAGGAAAAAAAAATCCTTGAAGCAGCAGGAATAGATCTTGAGTTCCAGAGAAATCTTCTTCTGTAAGAAGAATCAATGAAACGTTTCCATATGCAGCTTTCGCCATTTAAATATCTCCACCACCATTTACCAAGTAAAGCTGCATTTAGATCTCACAAATCTTTGACCCCCAAACCACCGTGATCCTTTGATTTGCAAATAGATTTCCAATTCACAAGACAACAACCACCACTTACCTCTGATTTCTACATAGGTGATGACTATGCTGAGGAAAGTTCGCACATATTCACCCACGACAAACGCTTCGACTTGGATTTATGCTCACGTTTCTGTTCCTTGTTTAGTTGGAACCAGGCCCACCTTCAATGTTTTTTCGTTGACTCTGCGTGCTCTAAGGTTTCTTCCAAAAGTTCTCTGTTTTTGAGTAAAATGGTGGCCTGGGACCATCTCATTTCATTGAAGAGCTGGAGCCTGGAGAAGAATTGCCAGAGTTCAATACGGATTTACCACAAATTTCTTGACCGAGATACGGATTTATGGTCACATTTCTGTTCCTTGGTGACCACAGAACTGGCCCTTCTCAAATTATCAATTGGTAACCTATTTTTCACTGACGTATAGTGTTCCCGCACCACAATCAACTTATCATTCTCCACTTGTATGCAAGTTTAGATAAATTAAGAAAACAGTTACAGTCCAATAAAAACATGCCACCTAGGATGCATGTTGGTACTTGCCCAAATCCCCTCGTTTATACACACAAAGTATATAAGGTGTTGGAGTGCAAGCAAACGCCTCCATTGCAACTACGCAAGCTAAAACTTGCTTGCCCCTCCCTGTTTTCGTGCCTTTTTCTGGAAGGCAGTGGCTGTATATAATTATCTGTTATTACAGAATAGATAAGCAATTAAAGTTGGCAATCATCGCTTGCCAATATATACAGAGCTAATGACAAGATACACAAAGCTAAAGAAGCTCCTTTAGAATGGCATCTCTCGCCTAAATGTGAGGAGAAGAGGGAAAGGAAGAGAGAGATGCTTCTGGACAGGGGATCCATTGATTTAGTACTGGTTCCATCTGGCTTGGCCATTATGTTTGGCTACCATCTGTTCCTCCTGTATCGAATCCTTAGGTTCCCGCACGCTACTGTAATCGGCTATGAGAACCATAACAAACGAGCATGGGTCCAGCGGATGTTGCAGGTAAGTATATGAAGCCTCTCCTTTTATGCACTGCTTGAAGCTTTTAACGTTCTTGTAGAGTAGCAATAACATTCCTTGTTCATTAACTGCATTCTTAATCATACTGAAAGATGCTTGTAAGACTTAGGTGCCATATGACTTGGCTCTGTAACAAGCTCTTTATCAAAGCAAACAGTTTTTTTTATTATTATTGTTGGGAGCTAACAAGCAAAGCAAACAGTTCTTAAAAGAAGTTTATTCAAATTATCTCGCTGCCTCAGTGATTGTATCCATGTCTTCTTTGCTATCTCCTCCAAATCGCGTCACCATGGCGTTTTCAGCCCTGTGATGTTAACAGCTAAAATATCTTAAGAAGTTTCTGTCACCAACATAATAAAAGCTTCTCCATGCAATGGTCTTCTTTCATTTCTTAATGAAATGAGAGTGGGTTAACCACCATTTTGCTTTAAAGAAAAGAACGTCATTCTTCATGCAAGAAAATAAGTTCCTGAAACTGCCCTGCAATGCTATTCTGAAAATAGTGGCAGTACACAAGCAATAGAAAAAGAAAAGAAAAGAAAAGAAAAGAATCTAAGAGCATGCAGCAGCATGTTTTACTTTGCGAAATTCAGAAACTAAGAAATAATTTGGTCGAAAGATCGATATGGCAATTAGAACGATGAGCAATTTTTCGCAGATGACTCCGGAGGATACAGGACTAGCTCTGCAGGTAATATCGAGCAATATATCGGCATCGAGCAACCTGGCATCACTCTCCATTGCCCTGAGCTCCCTCATCGGGACATGGGCAGGAAGCACCTCCAAAGTTTTCATGACCGAAGTGATCTATGGCGACACAAGCCAAGCCACCTCTTCAGTGAAGTACATCGCCCTCCTCATCTGTTTCCTGGCGGCCTTCACTTGCTTCATCCACTCCGCGAGGTACTTCGTCCATGCCAGCTTCTTGATGAGCACCCTGGACTCCGACATACCTGTAAGCTACGTCCAGACCGCAGTGATAAGAGGTGGCAATTTCTGGTCGATGGGCCTGAGAGCAATGTACTTTGCGACCACCTTGCTGCTGTGGATTTTTGGACCGATACCGATGTTTCTTTGTTCCGTATTCATGGTGGTGATCTTGCACTTCCTCGATACCAATTCCACGCCATTGCACCAGTATCGGTTTTCTTCGAACAAAGGGGTGGTGAAAAGGGTAGACCGACCCTTGAGGAATATTAGCTAACATCGAAGGTGTTTCTGAAATCATTTGCATCCAAGAATTCTAGCCAGTTTCTCAAAAGCTCACCAGCAAAGAGAAGTGTGTTTGAACAAAATATAAGAAAAGATGTAGCCATCACTGCATGAGAGTATATTTAATATGCTGTGCACAAAATGATCAAATTCTCTGCTTGAACCGGATTTCTTTGCAATTTTTTGCAGGCATCAACTGAGCTCTGCTGCACATACTTGTTCTGGATTTCACAGGGTGTGCGAGGCCCTTGATGAGGTTTACTGCATTCAGCTGTCCATCATCCTTCAGACCAGATGTTGAGTTAATGAATAGCTTTCATAAACTTGGTTATGATGGTTAATCGAACAAGAGTATGACATCAAAGTCAATTGTGTTGGTTCTGAATACAGAAGTTGCTAGTTAATTGAACAAGCAATTCGGTATAAGAGAGATAGGAGAGCCTTAAGGCTCAAGGGTAGGGCTGAAAGGGAGCCGGGCTGAGCTGGGCTGGGCCGCACCCTACTTAGATCCTGTCCGTTTTTTTCGAACTTAGGCCCAAACAATGTTGGACATCCAGGCCCAAAATGGCTGAGCCCAGATGCGGGCCCGATCCGAACGCGATTTGGCCAACTTGAATTATCTGTTTGGGCCAAAAAAAAGTCTAACCCAAACCTGATTGAAGTTTAATATTTTATAATCTTGCTTTGTAAGTAAATGAGCTAGCTACAAATTATGTTCTCTCCTATAATACAAGTAAAATAATACATGATACATTATTCTCAGTTAAACCCATTTTAATATGTCATGTACTTCTCTATTATTCTCACTAAATAACAACATAAAAAAATAAATTGATCCGGACTTGAATTCGAGTCTGAATTCGGGCTTCATTTCGGATCTTGTTTGAGCTTGGGCCGAGCCCAGGTAGGGCCAATGACATATCCAAGCCGACCCAAAATATAAATAGGCTCTAAGGCCAAATCCGTTGCCCGCAGCCTGGCTCGAAGTTGGCCCGGCCTGAAGGGCCTCGAGCCGGCCCAAGCCCGTTTCTACCCCTACTCTTCTTTTTTTTTTCTACCTCGAGCCGCAAGTAAGAGACCAGCATATACTCCATTCCCATGGGTGTAAGTCCTCAGAATGGCGCTCGCGACGTTACTCTCCTGCAGAGCAATGCCATCACCGAAGCTCCCACCGAGCTCAGAAGGACGACCTCGCCAGAAGGCTGAGCTCAGAAAGCCGAGCTCAGCAGGCAGAGCGCAGAAAGCCGACCCCAGAAGGCCGAGCTCAGTAAGCGGAGCGCAGAAGGCCGAGCTCAGAATGCCTCCTTCAGAAGGCCGACCTCAAAAGACCGAGCTCAGGAGCCCGAGGGCAGAACGCCTCCCCCAGAAGGCCAGGCTCAGAAGACCGAGCTCGGAAGGCCGAGCTCAGCAGGCAGAGCATAGAAGGCTGACCAAAAAAAGCCTCCCCCAGAAGGCCGAGCTCAAGAGACCGACTTTAGAAGGCCTGTGCTGAGCCAAGTCTTGAGGGATTTCGAAGCTCGAAAGCCATCAAAATGCCTCCAAAAGGTACAGGACGCCACTTTGGCTTTAAATAATTTTAATATTCTACCTATTTTTAGGTCGGAGAATGCAAAAGACAACCTACGGGTATCTCTATCTCCAACGTCGCTCCGCTCCGAGTAGGGGCGCACGATCGCCAACGAACGTGGCCCGTCTCCTGAATGTATCTCCAATAATGCCCTGACCAAGTTTGGATGCCCGACCAAGCTCGGATGCCCTGACCAAGCTCGGGATGCCCGACCAAGCTCGGGATGCCCGACCAAGCTCCGATGCCCCGACCAAGCTCGGGATGCTCCGACCAAGCTCGGGATGCCCCGACCAAGCTCGGGATGCCCCGACCAAGTTTGGGATGACCCGCTGAGTCGATTGCGGGCTAAGGCACCCTCGACCTCGAGAACTACTCGACAACGCCCCGACCAAGCTCAGGATGCCTCGACCAAGATCGGGATGCCCTGACCAAGTTCGGGATGACCCGCTGAGTCGATCACGAGCTAAGGATCCCTCGACCTCGAAAACTACTCGACGACGCCCCGACTAAGCTCGGGACGCCATTCGATGCCTCCTACGACGACGTGCCCTGATCTGAGTGGGGGCACCCTGCTGAATCGACCATAAGCCAAAGAAGGCCGCTGAAGTCGACCTCGGAGTAGAGTCGCTTAGCTCGGCTTGGACAGCTCAGCTTAAGGCCGTTAGCTCCGACTACACGAGAGGCACACCCTACTTGGCATGTACATCTCCATAGACATTTGGCTATTTTACAGGACGATCAACGACTGGACTACTTCCTTCGCCTGAGCTAAAAAGCGGCTCGAACTCGGAAGTCGGGGGTAGTGTTGGGGGGAAAAATAGACCACCCCACAAATACAATTAAAGCATCCGAATTCAAGCACAAGCCTGGCCTCAGAAGGTCGAGCTTAGAAGGTATGAGCTCAGAAGGATGACCTTAAAAGGCCGAGCTCAGAAGGCTGACCTCAGAAGGCATGAGCTCAGAAGGCCGACCTCAGAAGGTCGAGCTTAGGAGGCCGACCTCAGAAAGCCGAGCTTAGGAGGTCGACCTCAGAAGGCCGAGCTTAGGAAGCCAACTCTAGAAGGCCGACCTCGTTGTCCACATGCTGCAGCCATGCCCTGCAGCAGCTTCATAACATTATGCTTTGCTTGCCGGCCATGCCACGACATATCAACCAGGGACCATACCCTGCTACGACTGTCAACGCCTCACTGTTCCCAACAACGGTCTGCACCGTGCGCCACAAGCAAGCTCTGGCTGCACGCCATCCCTACTCATGATGGAAATGGGTTATACCTCCACCACCTGGACACCTCTATAGGGACTATAAATAGCTACGTAAGGTAACATAAAAGGGATTTTTGGCTGGGCCTACTAAACTCCACTCTAACTTGAGCGTCGGAGGGCCCTCACCGGAACCCCACCGGTGAGGCTTTGTGCAGGTCCACCGCCGCGTGGGAGGTAACGGTCATCCTCTTCTTCCACTTACCAGCAGCTCCCTCGACTCCTCCGGCGTGGTCACCCTCAGGCCAGATTTGAACCACAACACGCTCTATTTAAAATGCATTTCTATCTGTGTTCCAAGTGGCTTCTCAGCTGATCCATTTATTAAATTTCCACCAATGATTAAATATTTTCGTCAACTTTGCCTAGGTTGCATCAGGTGGTCTCCATGCGTGCGACGCATTACTATTCTCTACATTCCAAACGTACCATTTATGAATCTCTACATTTGCTGAAGCTTATGAGGTGCGTTTATTGTATTGGAGGCAATTTTGGACCATTTTGAGTAAGACAGGAGTATCAAACTTTTTATTGCACCTTTCAAGACCTGCATACTGACATCAATTAAAAAGCATTCTTGATTCTTTAAGCCAAATTAAAATCGTATACATTATATTAAGATTCTATCTGTCTCCATTGCCTTTGCTTCCATATCCATTCAAGTCGTATTTTGAATAAAACGTTTTTCAAAATCATCATATAATCTTGGGACAAGGGAATTAGTGTTTTATCTAGTCTTCCTTATTCGAGATGGAAAACCTTCTCATTGACTTATAGTTAGAAGTCTTATTACTTCGAGTTCTAAGTAGCACGCTGATGTAGCACAACTGCAGAAGAAAGAGGAGAAGGAGGAAGAACAAGGGAGGGAGAATGAAGAAGAGGTTATAGAGATGCAGGGAAGAAGAGAAGAGTAGAAGGAAGAAAAAGAACAAAAAAAAGGCTAGGATTTTTTTTCATTCAATCATTAATTACCTCATACATGAGAGAGGTGATCTTTACATAGACCTTACATCTTGATCAAATCAAGTAATCAATTGATCAAATCAATCAATTGACACTGATTAAAGTTAGACCCTTACATCAATTAATCCCTTACCAGAATTAGTCCACTAAATTAACCCAATTACATAAATCCAATTGACTAGTCTAATAACAAAATAACTGACCAAATTGACTTGACTAAAAAAAGTGGGCAATTAGTTGCCAATCAAGGTACATTGCATCCCTCGATCCGAACCTGTACATTGCAGTTAGACTAGTCTTTACATTGCATCCCTCGATCCGAACCAGCCAAAGAAAAGCGGGCAATCAGTTGCCAATCAAGGTACTTATATGATAATACTTTGCAATTTTTCTATTTGTGATAATTCGACCTGGGTATTGGATACCGGTAGTCTTTTTAATATTTGCAATTCGTTGCAGGAGCTACAAGTCAGTAAGAGGTTTGAAGAAGGAAAAAGGTTCCTGAATGTTGGAGATGGAAGACCAGTTCCAGTTCTAGCTTTAGGAATTCTTAAACTTGAATTCAGCTCTCATGTAAATGTCCTTAGTGATTGTCACTATTGTCCAAGTTTTCTATTGAATATCATTTCTATAGGCCTTTTGGCCAAAAATGGTTATGAAATATCAATAAAAAAGGATTATTGCAATGTCATTTGGAATGGTGTTGTTGTAATGAATGGAATTCTAAGTAATGGCATTTACATTTTGTCACAGCCTGTTCATGTAATGTATAAATCCAATAAGCGCCATAGAATAGATAATGTCACGGATGTCTACCTTTGGCATCATAGGCTAGGTCATATTAACAAGAATAGGATGAACAGGTTAAGTAAAGAGGGAATCCTTGATGTTAATGATTGTGAATCATTGACAATCTGTGAATCATGTCTTCTTGGTAAAATGACCAAATCACCTTTTACTGAAAAAGGTGAACGAGCCAGTGATTTATTGACCCTTGTACATTTTGATGTATGTGAGCCAATGAGCACAGATGCTAGAGGTGGGTATTCATATTTCATTACGTTTACAGACGACCTTTCTAGGTATGGTTATGTCTATTTAATGAGACATAAATCTGAATCATTTGAAATGTTCAAATTATATCGTAATGAAGTAGAAAAATAAACTGGAAAGAGTATTAAAACTCTTCAATCAGATCGAGGAGGTGAATACCTCTCCAGCGATTTTTTGACATATCTAGGAGAAAATGGGATTCTCTCCCAATGGACTCCTCCTAGTACACCACAATATAATG
Source organism: Phoenix dactylifera (assembly GCF_051530095.1). Lineage (NCBI taxonomy): Eukaryota > Viridiplantae > Streptophyta > Magnoliopsida > Arecales > Arecaceae > Phoenix > Phoenix dactylifera. The sequence continues at coordinate 51,811,272 of NC_143190.1, read as the reverse complement.
GTGTGTCAGAAAGGAGGAATCGAACTCTGTTAGACATGGTTCGATCCATAATGGGGTTTGCTAATCTGTCCATATCTTTTTGGGGATATGCTCTTGAGTCAGCCTGCTATATTCTAAATAAGGTTTCAAGTAAGTCTGTAAATAAAACACCACATGAGATGTGGACTGGACGCAAGCCGATGCTCTCTCATCTTAGGATTTGGGGATGTCCGGCGTACGTCAAATGTTTGAAGACAGACAAACTTGAACCCAAGTCTGACAAATGTTTCTTTGTTGGTTACCCTAAAGAAACTAAAGGATATTACTTCTACTTTGCTGAAGAACAAAAGTTGTTCGTAAGCAATAGAGCAATTTTCTTAGAAAAGGAATTCCTTGGTGAAGGAACAAATAGCTCTAATGTTGAGCTTAGAGAAGTTCAACATGTAGAAGATCCGACACTATCTACTGGACCAGTTGAGTCGGATTTGATTAGATCAGATCCAGAACCCATATTAGATGCACCATTAAGGCAATCGGGTAGAGTACCACATCAGCCGGACAGATACTACGGTTTCTTGGTCCAGGATGGGGATCCTATCGAACTTGATGAAAACAATGAGGATCCGTTCACATATATGATGCAATGCAGAGGTATGACTCTGATAAATGGCTTGAAGCCATGCAATCCGAAATGGAATCCATGAAGGTCAATGATGTTTGGACATTAGTTGACCCACCCGAAGGAATTAAATCCATAGGGTGTAAGTGGATATTCAAAAGGAAACGGGGCGCAGACGGAAAGGTAGAGACCTATAAAGCCCGTCTGGTTGCCAAGGGTTATCGTCAACGTTATGATATTGACTATGACGAGACATTTTCTCCTGTAGCAATGCTCAAGTCCATTCGGATTGTGCTTGCGATAGCAGCACATTTAGACTATGAAATCTGGCAAATGGATGTAAAGACCGTATTTCTAAATGAAAGATTTAGAAGAGGAAGTGTATATGATACAACCTGAAAGTTTTACATCTGCAGATGAGTCTAAAGTGTGCAAGCTTCAAAAATCCATTTATGGATTAAAGCAAGCTTCACGAAGTTGGAATATACATTTTGATAAGGTAATCAAAACATATGGCTTCATTAAGAATGAAGAGGAACCTTGCATTTATAAATGGGCAAATAGTTCAGTTATTATATTCCTTATTTTGTATGTGGATGACATTCTTTTAATCGGGAATGACATTCCTGTATTACAAGGAATAAAGGTTTGGCTATCATCTCAATTTGCCATGAAGGATTTGGGAGAAGCATCTTACATCCTAGGGATGAAGATCTATAGAGATAGATCTAGAAGATTGCTTGGATTATCCCAATCTACATACATTGATACTATACTGAAGAGGTTCAGTATGATTAATTCCAAGAAAGGCTATCTTCCGATGGGCCATGGAATTAACCTCTCTAAAAGGAATTGTCCGACAACCCCTCAAGAAAGAGAGAGTATGGATAGAATTCCATATGCTTCGGCAGTGGGATCTATAATGAATGCCATGACATGTACTAGACCAGACGTGGCATACTCACTAGGAGTAGTGAGCAGATACCAGTCTGATCCAGGTAGCAACCACTGGAAGGTTGTAAAAACCATCCTTAAGTATTTGAGAAATACTAAAGATCAGTGGCTTGTCTATGGTGATTCTGATTTAAAACTTGAGGGATATACTGATTCAAGTTTTCAATCAGATCAAGATGATAGCAAGAGCGTGTCAGGATATATCTTCACTCTTAAGGGTGGGGCCATCTGCTGGAAAAGTTCCAAGCAGCATACAGTGGCAGATTCTACATGTGAAGCAGAATATATCGCAGCATCTGATGCCGCCAAGGAAGCTGTATGGTTGTGAAAGTTCATCACCGAGCTTGGAGTGACACCCTCCATTGATGGTCCAGTGCCAGTATTTTGTGACAATACTGGGGCCATAGCTCAAGCAAGAGAACCCAAAGCACATCAGCGGACCAAGCATATTCTACGTCGCTACCATCTGGTTCGAGAGATCATCGATCGAGATGATATTGATCTTCAGAAGATTGACACAAAAGAAAATCTGGCTGACCCATTTACCAAAGTCCTAGGCATTAAAGAGTTCGACGAACACAAGTCGAAGATGGGTATTAGATACTGTGCCGATTGGCATTAGGCTAAGTGGGAGTTGTTGGAATTTGTATCCTACATGTCAATCGTCAGCATATTGATAATTGAATTTTGTAAATGAATTGACAAATTAATAAAGTGTTATTTGGCATTATTCATCATTTCATCTTCAAATGAACTCTTATATGATGAAGTCCTTAGGACTTATGTTATGATAAAGGAGGATTTATCTTTGAGTCCTTAAACTTGTTCACGACCAAATGATATGTTGTTTCTAGGACGGCAGCATTATCGAGATTAGGTCGTTGTGTGACATATACGTTGGTTGTCCTCTTAACCAAGGAGTGTGGAGACACTGGTATGCCACACAGGTGAAGTGTAGGAGTACATTTCACGAAACATGATCAATTCCAGAACGCTTACTGTCGAGAGATGTTCCGAGCGGATATGGGTATAAGTTTGGCCCTCTGACCTGAGACCGCAATCTGTGACTAGCAAGCAACTCACTGTACTTTGGTACCGGACTACCTGAATTTCTAATTCAGTGACGGAAGGTCACTGGGTGCAGTCAAGTACTTGCATAGTCAGTTGTGAGTCAAGATGGAATTGACCCCTCCTGAAAACAGAAGATAATGTCTTGTGATTAATTTAGCAAAATCTTGGTCAGGGTAATCCCAGTGAGGAGTCACGGGATATATAAAGTTAATCACATAATGGATGTACTAATTATAGGGTTGACAGTGAGCTCTAAGTCATCCTGGCATTAGGAGTCAAAGGGATTGAATTATACAGTAACCATAGTTCAGGGTTCCAGAATATTTGCTTCGCATATATTTGGCCTATCCGGACATCGGGTACTATTACTAGATGGTCACATCGATTAGTATAGGAAATTGTTTCTATACTACCGGCTTAGGTTCGAACCTATGAGGTCACACGCATAGAAGATTCCTGATTGATCAAGAAAGCTGATGAATGATTAAGAATCATTCAGGGGTAATTTGGTCAATTTGATTGGCAAATTATCTTATAAAATAATTAAAGTAATTATTGAAGGATTAATTAGTAATTAAATTACTAATAAACTCAATTTGATTGAGTAATAGTGCTAAGGATGAGCCAAATTGAATTGGATTCAAGTTTGGGCTCAATCAGGATTTTGACCTGATTGGATTAGGTCAGAACCAAAAAGGACTTAAGCTGATCAAATTAATTTTAAATTAATTTGTTCTTAATTGGGGATTGACCTATTTGGATTAGGTCCAACACAAAGTAATTAATTCAATTTGATTGAGTTTGGATGAGCCCAAAATTGAATTGGATTCAATTTGAGCTCAATCAGGGTCTGACCTGATTAGATTGGGTTCAACCAAATTGATTTGTTTTAATCCGGGTTTGACCAAATTTGATTAGGTGCAACCCAAGAGGATTAGGCTCAGATGATGTGGCAATTAGTGGTGACATGGAATTGGATTTCATGAATTTTAAATAAACCAAAATTATTGCATGGCGCATGGACCCATTGCTTGACACATGGCGACATTGTTTGTTGTTTGAATTTGAATTCAAACATTAAGCAATATATTAAATGATTTCATACATCAAATAACTTCCCTAGCTGGCGTGTGAACCTCTGAATCATTTAACTTCGAATTTCAAATAAAATATATGCGACAAGAGGTAGGAAAATTCTGCTGCATGGATTTCAAATTCCTCCCCTCTTGCACATGTGTTTAAAATTTGAATTTAAATCAGATTTGGTTGAGATCTGATTTGGGTTGTTCCTATTCTTTTGCATGCACCAACTAAAGGAGATTTTCTAAAAATAAATTTTGAATTTTGAATGAAAATTTGGAGGTCATTAAAAGGGGTCAAACATGGGCACCGAAAACACATCCATTGCAGCCTTCTTCCTCACCCGCCTCCTCCTCCTCTTCTTCTCCATTTTAGATAGGGTTTTCAGGGTGAATATCTAGAAGATTCAAGATCAGATCTGAGTTTTCTACTTTCCTTACAAACCTCATCTCTATCTGCTTCAAGACGATTGATCAAGAGTTGATTGAATTCCAGCGGGCAGATTTCAGCTTTCAAGTGTTCTGCAGCTGCTAGCACTGTTGCGGAAGAAGATCCTTCAGGACTTCGCGTGTACTTCTCGTAGAGGCCATTCATGTGCGTGGCTGCAAAGTCAAGAATCAGATTCACAACTTAAATCCATCATAAAAGGTATTAATCTAGCATTAATCAGTTATTATGGTGTCAAGGTCTAGGTCCGATTCTCCGAGGTTTTACCCTTTTTTGGGGCTCCTCACGGAGATATCTCCAGAATCCATTCGATGGATATTCGGAGATTAATTGGAATAGAGTTCTTAAGTTTCAGATCTGATAGTTAATCATGCATAAAAGTTTTAGCATAATTGTTTAAACGATTCCGGCATAATCCTATGTGTTCTTAATGTGCTGATTTTTAGATTTGATCTTGTAAGCATGCATGAATTAAATTGTTTGATTCATTTTTCCGCTGTATTTTTGAAACTTTAAAAGAACTACGTGTGGCTTGATTCTCCTTATGAAGGGGTACGTAGGCAACCCGATCAGGTTCAGCCATGGTTTTCAAAAAAAAAAAAAAATTCAGTATGCTAAACACCGAAGAACCTATGAATAACTTTCAGTGGTATCAGAGCTAGGTTTATGTTTAAACTTTTATATTTTAATTCTTGCAATTAAATCTGAAATCATTAACATGTTTATATTAGATTTAAAGTGCTTTTTATGATTGATTTAATTGCTGATTATGCATGATTAAGTAGATCTGAAATTTTGGATGCATATGATGCATGTTTGTGTTAGGATTAGTAACATGAATAAATCTGAAATCATAATATTGTTTAGATTAGATCTAAATAAAGTTTGTGATTTATATGATCTCTGATTTTAATGAACAAATCAGATCTGAAAATAAAAGTAAAAAAATAAATACATAAGATGTATGTTGTTTGTATTAATTCATGTTGTTATGTATATATGATGCATGAACATAAAACATAATGACTTAAATATGAATTAAATCTGATTACATGTGATTAATTACAAAAATTTAAATATGAAAATGTGTTTTAAGAACTGAAAGATTGTAATTAATATGTAATTAAAAATAAATATGCAATGATCAAAACTTTCATAAGTCTAAACTTAATTGAGAATTAAGTGTTATGAAATAGAATTGTAACTCAATTAATTGACATTGCATAATTCTTTGGGCATATGGGTTAGCTTGAATCAAGTTCTTAGGATTGGGTTAGACCTAAGGTTAGAATCAAACATGGTCTAATTAGAGTTAATTGATCAAATCTAATTAAGTAGTAACTAGATTAGGTCAAGGAAACTCTAGGTTAAATACAATAGTTGTAGATTGATCAATTCCATGTCTTTGATTAGACCAAGATAGAACTTGATTTAGGCTCAGAGGTGTAGACCGAGTCATTTGAGTAATCAAATCGAAATTGATTAACCAGTCGGTGTCTAAGGTAAGTTTGGCAGTTTTGACCGGTGGTTTTTAATTGAAAGCTACTCGCACTGATTCATCTTTGTCGAGTTAATGGCATATCCCTTCCACCGATCTCACTTACCTGGCCGACATGGTCAATCACATTTTGATTGGATCACTTAATGATTCGAGTTAGCCCATGCCTTAAGAAAAATCAGTATGACTGATTTAGGTGTCTCCTTAACCGGTTTGAGTCTAATCTGATTTGGTGAAGTTAGTGGGAGAAATTAGACTAACCGGATCTTCTCATCTATCCTAATTATGAAATTCTCTAAAATTATTAGGTCCTTAAAATGAAATGGTTATGGGGATAACTAGGTCATAGCCTCCCATTAAGTTGGATGATAATGGGTCCAATGTTTTGATAATTATTGAAGGCGCCACACGCCTGGTACTTATCAAGCATTGGAATTGTTATTCAATATATGATGAGTTAAATGTACCTTCAATAGGCGGTCAGGTGAGCCAAGCCACACTCGGGCTTGGTCGTCTATTAGTTGATTAGACTTAACCTTATCATTTAATGGTTGGACCTGACTAGGGTATTCGGTGGAGGCGCCACACGCCTGCCGGAAAACCTAGGGCAAAATCATCACTAGAAGTTGCTTGGTGAAGCAATTGGTTAAGAACCTACCACTAGGTGCATATGGGTTGGCCGAGCCACACTCGGGCCTATATGTGATTTATTGGGTTCTAGTGCCCACTAAAGAATTAGGAGTAATTTTTCGAATTAGAGGTAGAGGCTACTAATTTGTATAAAATAGTGGGAATACCTTTAGACTAAAGTCCAAGTTTATTGAGTTTAGTCAATTCATATACTAATAGCCAATTTTTTTTAATGCAGAAATGACCACTAATTTGTCACTTCGCTCATTGTTGGACAATGACAAGTTGACTGGTCCAAATTTCAATAATTGGCATAGGAAACTGAAAATAGTGCTAGAGCATGAGAGGATCCTTTATGTGATAACGGATCAAGCACCGAGCAGCCCGCTGCTAATGCATCAAGATCGGCCAGAGACACTTATCAGAAGTGGCTCAGCGACCGGATCACTGTTTGATGCATCATGTTGGCAGCAATGAGTGATGAGTTTAGTAGGCGTTTTGAGAATACGCAGCCGGAAGATATCATTCAAGTGTTGAATGAATCATTCGGCGTTCCTGACGACGTTGAGAGGCACAAAACTAGTTGTGCCATCTTCAGCGCCCGAATGAAAGATGGGACCTCGGTAACTGATCATGTACTGTACATGATTGAGTTGATCGAGCGTCTAAGCTCTCTTGGCTTTTTCCTTCATGATCAATTGGGGAAGGATGCCATACTAAACTCATTGCCTGGATCATACCGTCCTTTTCTTACTTATTTTCGTATGACGAAACCTGTAGTGAATTATCACCAATTGTTGGGGTTACTACAGATGTTTGAGAATGATCACCAACTTCTTAAGAAGACGGTGAACTTAGTGGGAGGTTCATCCAAGGGTCGCTCCTTTAAGAAAGGAAAAAAGAAAAATAAAATCCAAAAGAAACAGGTGCACCATGCTCAGCCTAGTCAGAAAAAGAATAAAAAGGCTGATCAGAGCAAGGCGGAGTGCTTCTTCTGCAAGAAGCAAGGACATTGGAAGAGGAACTGTCCTCTTTACATTGCATCCCTCGATCCGAACCGGCCTAAGAAAAGTGGGCAATCAGTTGCCAATCAAGGTACTTATATGATAACACCTTGCAATTTGTCTATTTGTGATAATTCGACCTGGGTATTGGATACCGTAGTCCTTTTAATATTTGCAATTCGTTGCAGAGGCTACAAGTCAGTAAGAGGTTTGAAGAAGGAGAAAGGTTCCTGAATGTTGGAGATGGAAGACCAGTTCCAGTTCTAGCTTTAGGAATTCTTAAACTTGAATTCAGCTCTCATGTAAATGTCCTTAGTGATTGTCACTATTGTCCAAGTTTTCTATTGAATATCATTTCTGTAGGCCTTTTGGCCAAAAATGGTTATGAAATATCAATAAAAAAGGATTATTGCAATGTCATTTGGAATGGTGTTGTTGTAATGAATGGAATTCTAAGTAATGGCATTTACATTTTGTCACAGCCTATTCATGTAATGTATAAATCCAATAAGCGCCCTAGAATAGATAATGTCACGGATATCTACCTTTGGCATCATAGGCTAGGTCATATTAACAAGAACAGGATGAACAGGTTAAGTAAAGAGGGAATCCTTGATGTTAATGATTGTGAATCATTGACAACCTGTGAATCATGTCTTCTTGGTAAAATGACCAAATCATCTTTTACTGGAAAAGGTGAACGAGCCAGTGATTTATTGACCCTTGTACATTCTGATGTATGTGGGCCAATGAGCACAGATGCTAGAGGTGGGTATTCATATTTCATTACGTTTACAGACGACTTTTCTAGGTATGGTTATATCTATTTAATGAGACATAAATCTGAATCATTTGAAATGTTCAAATTATATCGTAATGAAGTAGAAAAACAAACTGGAAAGAGTATTAAAACTCTTCGATCAGATCGAGGAGGTGAATACCTCTCCAGTGAATTTTTGACATATCTAGAAGAAAATGGGATTCTCTCCCAATGGACTTCTCCTAGTACACCACAATATAATAGTGTGTCAGAAAGGAGAAATCGAACTCTGTTAGACATGGTTCGATCCATGATGGGGTTTGCTAATCTGCCCATATCCTTTTGGGGATATGCTCTTGAGTCAGCCTGCTATATTCTAAATAAGGTTTGAAGTAAGTCTGTAAATAAAACACCACATGAGATGTGGACTGGACGCAAGCCGATGCTCTCTCACCTTAGGATTTGGGGATGTTCGGCGTACGTCAAACGTTTGAAGACAGACAAACTTGAACCCAAGTCTGACAAATGTTTCTTTGTTGGTTACCCTAAAGAAACTAAAGGATGTTACTTCTACTTTGCTGAAGAACAAAAGTTGTTCGTAAGCAATAGAGCAATTTTCTTAGAAAAGGAATTCCTTGGTGAAGGAACAAATAGCTCTAATGTTGAGCTTAGAGAAGTTCAACATGTAGAAGATCCGACACCATCTACTGAACCAGTTAAGTTGAATTTGATTAGATCAGATCCAGAATTCATATTAGATGCACCATTAAGGCGATCGGGTAGAGTACCACGTCAGCCGGACAGATACTACGGTTTCTTGGTCCGGGATGGGGATCCTATCGAACTTGATGAAAACGATGAGGATCCGATCACATATATGGATGCAATGCAGAGGTATGACTCTGATAAATGGCTTGAAGCCATGCAATCCGAAATGGAATCCATGAAGGTCAATGATGTTTGGACATTAGTTGACCCACCCAAAGGAATTAAATCCATAGGGTGTAAGTGGATATTCAAAAGGAAACGGGGCGCAGACGGAAAGGTAGAGACCTATAAAGCCCGTCTGGTTATCAAGGGTTATTGTCAACGTTATGGTATTGACTATGACGAGACGTTTTCTCCTGTGGTAATGCTCAAGTCCATTCGGATTGTGCTTGCGATAGCAGCACATTTAGACTATGAAATCTGGCAAATGGATGTAAAGACCGTATTTCTAAATGGAGATTTAGAAGAGGAAGTGTATATGATACAACCTGAAGGTTTTACATCTGCAGATGAGTTTAAAGTGTGCAAGCTTCAAAAATCCATTTATGGATTAAAGCAAGCTTCACGGAGTTGGAATATATGTTTTGATAAAGTAATCAAAACATATGGCTTCATTAAGAATGAAGAGGAACCTTGCATTTATAAATGGGCAAATGGTTCAGTCATTATATTCCTTATTTTGTATGTGGATGACATTCTTTTAATCGAAAATGACATTCCTGCATTACAAGGAATAAAGGTTTGGCTATCATCTCAATTTGCCATGAAGAATTTGGGAGAAGCATCTTACATCCTAGGGATGAAGATCTATAGAGATAGATCTAGAAGATTGCTTGGATTATCCCAATCCACATACATTGATACTATACTGAAGAGGTTCAGTATGATTAATTCCAAGAAAAGCTATCTTCCGATGGGCCATGGAATTAACCTCTCTAAAAGGAATTGTTTGACAATCCCTCAAGAAAGAGAGAGTATGGATAGAATTCCATATGCTTCAGCAGTGGGATCTATAATGTATGCCACGACATGTACTAGACCAGACGTGGCATACTCACTAGGAGTAGTGAGCAGATACCAGTCTGATCCAGGTAGCAACCACTGGAAGGTTGTAAAAACCATCCTTAAGTATTTGAGAAATACTAAAGATCAGTGGCTTGTCTATGGTGATTCTGACTTAAAACTTGAGGAATATACTGATTCAAGTTTTCAGTCAGATCAAGATGATAGCAAGAGCATGTCAGGATATATCTTCACTCTTAAGGGTGGGGCTATCTGTTGGAAGAGTTCCAAGCAGCATACAGTGGCAGATTCTACATGTGAAGCAGAATATATCGCAGCATCTGATGCCGCCAAGGAAGCTGTATGGTTGCGGAAGTTCATCACCGAGCTTGGAGTGACACCCTCCGTTGATGGTCCAGTGCCTGTATTTTGTGACAATACTGGGGCCATAGCTCAAGCAAGAGAACCCAAAGCACATCAGCGGACCAAGCATATTCTACGTCGCTACCATCTGGTTCGAGAGATCATCGATCGAGGTGATATTGATCTTCAGAAGATTGACACAAAAGAAAATCTGGCTGACCCATTTACCAAAGTCCTCGCTATTAAAGAGTTCGACGAACACAAGTCGAAGATGGGTATTAGATATTGTGCCGATTGGCATTAGGCTAAGTGGGAGTTGTTGGGATTTGTATCCTAAATGTCAATCGTCGGCATATTGATGATTGAATTTTGTAAATGAATTGACAAATTAATAAAGTGTTATTTGGCATTATTCATCATTTCATCTTCAAATGAACTCTTATATGATGAAGTCCTTAGGACTTATGTTATGATAAAAGAGGATTTATCTTTGAGTTCTTAAACTTGTTCGCGACCAAATGATATGTTGTTACTAGGACGACAGCATTATCGAGATTAGGTTGTTGTGTGACATATACGTTGGTTATCCTCTTAACCAAGGAGTGTGAAAACACTGGTATGCCACACAGGTGAAGTGTAGGAGTACATTTTACTGAACGTGACCAATTCCGGAATGCTTACTGTTGAGAGATGTTCCGAGTGGATATGGGTATAAGTTTGGCCCTCTGACCTGAGACCGCAATCTGTGACTAGCAAGCAACTCACTATACTTTGGTATCGGACTACCTGAATTTCTAATTCAGTGACGGAAGGTCACTGGGTGCAGTCAAGTACTTGCGTAGTCAGTTGTGAGTCAAGATGGAATTGACCCCTCCTGAAAATAGAAGATAATGTCTTGTGATTAATTTAGCAAAACCTTGGCCAGGGTAATCCCAGTGAGGAGTCACGGGATATCTAAAGTTAATCACATAATGGATGTACTAATTATAGGGTTGATAGTGAGCTCTAAGTCATCCTGGCATTAGGAGTCAAAGGGATTGAATTATACAGTAACCATAGTTCAGGGTTCCAGAATATTTGCTTCGCATATATTCGGCCTATCCGGACGTCGGGTACTATTGCTAGATGGTCACATCGATTAGTGTAGGAAATTGTTCCTATACTACCGGCTTAGGTTCGAACCTATGATCAAGATCAGATCTGAGTCCTCTACTTTCCTTACAAACCTCATCTCTATCTGCTTCAAGACGATTGATCAAGAGTTGATTGAATCCCGGCGGGCAGATTTCAGCTTTCAAGTGTTCTGCAACTGCTAGCACTGTTGCGGAAGAAGATCCTTCAGGACTTTGCGTGTACTTCTCGTAGAGGCCATTCGTGTGCGTGGCTGCGAAGTCAAGAATCAGATTCACAACTTTCATCCATCATAAAAGGTATTAATCTAGCATTAATCATTTATTATGGTGTCAAGGTCTAGGTCCGATTCTCCGAGGTTTTACCCTCTTTTGGGGCTCCTCACGGAGATATCTCTAGAATCCATTCGATGGATATTCGGAGATTAATTGGAATAGAGTTCTTAAGTTTCAGATCTGATAGTTAATCATGCATAAAAGTTTTAGCATAATTGTTTAAACGATTCCGGCATAATTCTATGTGTTCTTAATGTGCTGATTTCTAGATTTGATCTTGTAAGTATGCATGAATTAAATTGTTTGATTCATTTTTCCGCTGTATTTTTGAAACTTTAAAAGAACTACGTGTGGCTTGATTCTCCTTGTGAAGGGGTACGTAGGCAACCTGATCAGGTTCAGCTAGGGGTGGCAATCGGGTCGGATCAGGCATAAACAGGTCGGGTCAAATACAGGTCGGGTCAGAAAACTATAAATCTGAACCCGACCTGTTTATTAAATGGGTCAGGAATTACAAACCTGAACCTGACCTGTTTATTAAACAAGTAACCCGACCCGACCCATTTAACCTGTTTAATAAACAGGTAACCTGTTTACCCAACCCGACCCGACCTGTTTAACCTGTTTGCCCAACCTGACCCGTTTAACCTGTTAGACCTGTTTAATCTGTCCAACCCAACCTGTTTAACCTACCCAACCCGACCTGTTTAGACCTGTTTAGACCCGTTTAACCTGTTTAGATCGTTTAACCTGTTTAACCCGTTTAACCTGTTTAACCTGTTTAGACCTGTTTAACCTGCCCAACAGTTAAACGGGTTAAACGGTTTAAACGGGTCAGACATCTAAAACCCGTATCCGACCCAATTAATAAACAGGTTAAACGGGTCGACCTGTTTACGACCCGAACCTGTTTAGGCCAAACCCAAACCTGTTTATGGCGGGTCGAACACGGGTCGGGTTGGCGGGTCGGGTCATATTTTGCCACCCCTAGGTTCAGCCATGGTTTTCACAAAAAAAAAAAAAATTCAGCATGCTAAACACCGAAGAACCTAGGAATAACTTTCAGGGTCCACATGAGGGGGGAACACGGGGCGCCTCTGTCAGATATTGTCCGATTTCGGAGCCTGCACGCACGCGCGCGCACCGCTTAGACCCCTCCCCGATTTTGTTTTCTACCCAAAGCGCGTCTGCAAGATTTGTAGACACCCGCCTCATGCCTAAGCTCTGAAACGAGTCTAGCCGTTGTGAGATTTTTCATTCACCCATCCTCGAACTGGAGCCGTCCTCGGCTCTAATACCAAATGTCACGTCCTCGCCTGCGCGGGACACATGAGGCACCCAGTGCCCACGTGGAGGCCCCATGAGGAGGAACACGGGGCTCTTTTGCCAGATATTGTCCGTAAAAGATTCCACATTGGCTAGACTCGTTTCAGAGCAAGCATATAAGGCAGGCATTTCCAAATCCTGCAAACGTATTTTGGATGAAAAACAAAATCGGAGAGGGGTCGGAACGGCGCGTGCGGACCTCGAAATCGGACAATATCTGATAGATGAGCCCCATGTTTCCTCTTTATGTAGCCCCTACGTGGGCACTGAATGCCTAACGTGTCTCGCGCAAGCGGAACGTGATAGAACCAAACATTTATTCCTTCTTCTTTTTTTCGGTTTTTTTTTTTTTTCTTTCGTTTACCAACTCACGTACGATTTGTGCAAAACAATGTTGTACCAAAAGAAAATCTAATTAAAGATAATTAACAAGTTGACATGATTCCAATGACTTAGCTCCTCACAAGTGTCCGGCTCTGACTATTTCGCGCGTCCGTCGTACGTCTCCTCTAAGATGTCGCCTAACGTTCCCATAAACAAAGAATGGAGAAAGCGAAGATTATTATCACCAATAAAGCGCAGCATGACTCATCCCACACAATATTCAATTTATCCTCCAACGCATCAGAGATTACTAAAGTAGATTAAAGTTATCTTCCTTTAAAACATCTTCTTCATGATTGTCCCATTCGGGAGCCCTTATGTTATTGCTTGACCAACCCAGATCACCAACACTAAGCTAAAAGAATCGCATCAAAAAGGGTCCAACGCTTTCCATGCTCGAAAGGAAAACGCATTAACGCCAAAGTCTCCCCCTACCTTTAACGGTCGGCAGGACTCCCGGGCCCAAAAGAAGTGAAATTTTAACGTAAACCATGCCACGTCACTAGGATTGCAAAATGGAAATTAATAAAGGAGACATCAAAAGCCTAACATGGCTTGTGAAAAGACGGGCGGGGCGACTCAGCTTTCGCTTTAAAGTCGGCAATTCAGTACCAAGCGGGGCTGCCCTCAAGGCATGGGCTTTGGGGTTTGTGCAGAGTCCTTTCCGTTACGGGCCACGGCGCCGTTACTGGGCTTGAGATACTTAACTTTTAATGGCCTTTAATGGCTCGCCTGAAGTTCTTAATTTCTATTTGTCACTGGGGCAATGAACTAAACTATTATTTATTGGTTTAATCTTGTGGTTCGCAGGAAAAGATGAAAAAATAAAAATATTTTTTATTTGATGGAAGTTTTCAAAAAAATAAAAAATAATATTTTTGTGAAAAATGAGATTTCAATATTTCATGAAAAAAAAAATCGATGGAAGATATAAAAAATCTATTTTTCCATCGATTAAGAAATGTGGTCTTTTTTAAAAAAAAATAGTCTTAAGCTATTAAAAATTATGAGTAAAATATTTCTCTTTATTAAGAATATAATAGATATTTCATATAACTTTCTCAAAAAAATAGAAGCTCAACCAAGAAATATGTTATTTTTTTAATGATCAACCAAGCATACCAAAATCAATTTTTCAAGCATCATATTTACAGGATTCATCTTTTTGGAAAAATTATTCCATTGAGAAAAAAATTCTTTCTATATAAATAAAAAGAAAAATATTTTATTGTGCTTGTATATCATTATTCAAGCAATTTTTTTAATTTTCACTATATTTCAAATTATATTTCTCCACTAAATGGTGTCACCATTTTTAATTTTTTAAGATGATAGGATGAGATAGATTTATTTATATATTTTATTTTTTTCTTACACTCTGTTTTTATATCATGTTGAAATCACCATTTGTCCTAAAAAGCTTAAATTGATAGGATAAAATAGATTTATTTATATATTTTATATTTTCTTACAAAATACGACTATCCAATTTCGAAGCCAAAATGTCATGAAATTGCCCACGAGTAGAGCAAACAGAGTCCTCAAGCACATCTGTGGTTAGCAATGTGAAAAGCTATATTATTTACCTTTTCTCTAAGCATGATTAGCTCCGAGAAAAGTGAGAGAAGAAGCCTCCAGATATCAAAAGGTAATGGGTGAGCACCATCAATTTGATATGTCCAATTTCTTATCCAAGTAATCATTGTTTAGGAGTCTTTCCTGCTCGCTTTTCAGGACCAGTGCATTCTTTTTAATCCCGGACTCATCTTCTGTAGGATTTGCTGCCAAATTTTTTACCCAGCAATCCTTATGCCTGTCTATCCCATGCAAACTCTAATCTTTGAACTTTAATCAATTTGTGACCCTTTACTAGAAGTGCACATATGTCGAGCTTTCTTTAGCCAGGGTTCAATCAAGATTGGGTTAAAATTAGTTTCAAGATCGAAAATGCTTAGTTCAATTTTGAATTAAAACCTAGATCGAGCTTTGATTTCAAAATCGATCAATCTAATTGAAAATTTAATGGATCAAATATAAAAAAAATGCCAGTTAAAGTCTTCATTATAAAAGCAAAAATTTACAAAAAAAAAAACAGAGATATAATTGAATATGTTATCATTCAACAAAAACATATTATATTGACAAAGCCATCGCACAAAGCTTTCATATAGTCCCTCTTTATATATGACCATTTGTCTTCAAAAAGTGGATTTAATCAAATTTTAGTTAATGACTTTTAACGTATAATGATCTCCGAACACGTTATCACCTAATATGAAAGCCGCTTTTAGCTGAAGTAGTTCCTCACCAGGTCTAGGGCCCTAGACTACGATTTTATGTAACCACGATTCCATCTTACATCCTTAAAAAAGCTAATAACCGGCACTTTAGTATAATTATGATTGTAAGAATCAAGAGATGTAAAAAATAATATGATCTACTCTTCATGACATGAAATATATAAATTGAAATTTACTTATATCTATCATTTAATAGCATATCTATTTTTGAAAATCTAATAATCACTTGTTTTTAAACTTAAAAATATCTTAATTAGCTAAAAGAGATGTAAACCTAGAGGTGTGATTGCTCCTTGGTTAACATAGTTCTAACCCAAACCTCATGTCACAATAAGTCAATAAGCACTCAATTTTGTACCGGCTTTGATCGAAAAAATGTTAATGTAATTATAAGACTCTTAATGGGTTTGGGATTGTAGTTTGATGATCCAAGATAATCGAAACCTAGTTTCAATTTTAAAAGCAGAGCTTTACCAAAAGTTCCTTCTTTTAGGGCTTCTAACCCGATCAATTTTGAACTCAAAACAAATCTTCACAGAGTTTTCAATCCAACCCGACCAACCTATCCAACCAAACTTCGATTCAATCTTCGATCTTGCTTGAGCGGGCTCGAACTCAAACTCAACCTAGCTAGCTCATATTCTACTGGGAATGAAAATTTTAGAATCCTCAATGGCTTTCGGACCTATGTGATCATGTTCATTGCTGAGCCAAAATATTTGTCAAGCTGGTTTGCTCTAGACTTTCTAGTCTTTCTTTAACCCAGTCCCCCATGGTTGCGCGCTAGGCTAAAACCTAGGACATGAGATCTACTTCCAACCCAAAAGCTGCACCCACGGGGCCCACCCCAAAGGTGCGGCCTCCACTAGAGAGGGGGACATAAAGCACAAAGCGGCAAAAGGGTGCAACCTTCGGTTGGGTGTGGGTCGGGTTCTGGGTGTGCCGTGCCCCCCACTCTCCACTCTCACTTTTAATGATCACGACACACGAGCCCTGCCTGCCATATCCGCCCAGCAAAAAAGACCCTGCAAACCACAAGGGAAGGCCCACGCACTGCCAAGTGGTGGGCCCCCACCTCCACGGTCCGTGATCACTTTTCGATGACTCCTTGCTTGGGTTCTAATTTCTTTCCAGTCGTTTTGGCCTAAAGAATGGAAGTGCGGCGATATCGAGAGAGAATAAAAAAAAGTTTTTTACATGTTTATCTTCGTAAATATCGAATTTTATATGAATATCTATTTAAAATTAATATTTGCATGTGTACCCTCGTAAAACACTTGTTTTGCTAGTCTACCTTTTTTATCCTTGTTTTTGCATATATACCCACGCCCAATGCTGTTAAAAAATTAATAATTTCAAATTAAAATGATTAAAATATTCTTAATGGATAGATGGGTAAAAAAACATTTATAAGATAAGGAGGACAAAAAAGTAATTTTAAAATTTTATTTTATTTTTAATTAAAATAAATTTGGTTTTTATTAATGGTGTTACGAGAACCGTTATGAGAGGGACATTTTTGCAAAAACAGTATTTTATGAGGATACAGAAATAAATATACATTTTAAGAGAATATTCATGTAAATTTAAATTTTTAGAAGAATATTCATGCAAATGCTCCATTTCTTTGTGCTTCCTCTTTTTTAGGAAGCCTAAAGACCACAAGCAGGCAGTGGGAAAGGAGAAGGAAGATGTTGGATTTTCACAAAATGGGCCTCTCACTTGTTAAGTAGATGAGGGCTAAGGTCTTCGGTTGGTGGGAAGGAGGCATGGGTCCAGGGGGAGTGAAGTCTGAAATTGGATATTAGATGCCACCAAGATTTCAAACGAGGAAGTCCTTCAACAATTGTTATTTCCTACTATAACTGCAAACATAATTTATAGCTGAAACATAAGGATGCTGGTTGCCCAAATCATTGCTTAACAAACAAATATATTTTTGCAACCGGTTGGTCTTGAAATGGTGAAATGGAAAAGAGGGGGGGTGTTGAAATGGAATCGAGGAACGGTGTCACATGTGACCATATGGTGTGTTTTAAGGATCTATGCCTAACTAGCTTAGGCTTGTTAAAGCGGGAACAAAAGAAGCTAAGGTGGTGTTGGAACAAAAATCATGTGGGGCAGGCACTGGAAAAGAAAAAAAAAAGGGCTGGCTTCTTATTTTGCCATGTTTCCTTCGGTACGTATCTTAAAAAAGAAATCCTAAAGTCATAGATTTCTTGTACTAATGGAGTTATTAGTTCCATGATTAAAAAAAAAATACAACACATACTATATGGCCAAGTAATATACACGACAAGTAAATTAGTTATTTAGCAAGTCAATGCATACATTTAGGTAAATTGATACACAATTTCTAGAATACAGTGTTCAATAGTACACAGTACACGGTCAGATGATATATGCTTAAAAAATTAGTTATCTAGCAACTCAATACATACTTCCAAGCAAATTAATGCACAGTTTTTATAGTATCATATTCACCAATATACACTACATAGCTAATGATACGCACTCTCGACTTCTTAATACATAATGCAAGCTTCTCTAATACACACCTAGCAGTGATTTAATACACACTTCCAGATAAATTGATACACAATTTTCAAAATATATTTTTTATCAGTATACACTACATGGCCAGACGATACACGCCAAGTAATTAATCATCTCACATTTATTTGCCTTTTGGATTTTCTCTTTAAGATGGGCGGTAGAGAAAACGTGACAAAATAAGAGTTATATCCTATAAAATATTCTATAGTGCCCCCATTAGAGACCATTAGGAGGATTTCTATCTTTATTTGACTTATGGGCTTCCTTTTTAAGGTGGGCATAGGAGGAAACATGGTAAAAAAAAGAATCTGGCCTCTTATCATGTATCCCATATGACTTTTGTTTGTGGGGTTGGGTGGTCCTCCGATTTATCTGGGGGTTCACTTTAAGTTGGTTAGGTTAGGCTATAAAGTATAAAGTGCCCGAATAGCGAGGGTGGTGTGAATTGTATATGTAGTTGGAGCTTAAGGGTGGAGTTCTTTTTCTCGCCTTGTTTAGCATCTGAGACAAGAGCGAGGAAGCTTTTTTCTTGTTGGGGCCTATGCCTTCTTGGCGTTTGGGAGGAGCGTCAAAAACCTCGGGTTCGGATCCCCAGAACGAGAGACTAAACCCACCATGTGAGGCTGTGCACTGAAATCTCACATGTTTTACTGGTAGCCTGTTTCAACGCGTACGGAGGCGAACTTTATCTCGTGTTTTGTTTGCCACTGCATGCACTCGTTTCTTCTGGCTGCATAAAATAGGATATAAAGGATAAAAAATTACTATTTTCAGTGTCATCGCATGCGCTTGTTCCCGTGCTCATGTAAACTAGGATGGTAATCACTATCTTAAGCATCATAGAATGGAGCATTTTGCTTAGTATGCTTGACATAGCTGAATATGTTTAGCTTGATTTACATTGCTGACCTATTCTTTGATTAGTATAAGTTTCTTAAGTTTGTCGTTTAATGCAGTACCGCAGACTTGTTATAGTGATCATGCCTCGCTACCTAGCAACCAGATATTCTAATCGAATCTTGGATGGTGCATTCTAAGTATTGGGATAGGGATGGGTTATATCTTTCGTGCAAAAGAAGAATTCATCTTTCGTCCTGCGAAGTCACCATTGGATCACCCACCTCATGGATCTCAACGCACCTCGAACTTCCTCATTCGTCTATCGATACAAAATCTCAAAGCACTAGCCAATGAACTGATGCTGGATTCGTGCAAAGAATTGTGAATCCTTTTTTTACATGAAAGATACACTCTTAACCCATTGGGATGCAGATAATTGCGATCGATCAAGATGGTTCTCCTTTCATTTCTCTTAAAAATAAATAAATAAATAAATAAATACAAATGTATAGAAAATGGAATGTCATACTTGGAAGTCAAAAGGGTTTGAATCTCATTCCCATGATCTGGCTGCATGTGAGAGTCGTGTGAAGCTTGTTATGTATTTTTAATTTGGTCAATTCCTTGATGGCTTAAACTTTCTATAAGGGATAAATGTTTAACTAGTAAGATATTTCAACATGTATAACATTAGATCAACGCCTAATGGAGAAACTTTCTTGTCCTAATTTATTCTTTTAGAACTTCTTTTTTTTTTTTTTTGCATGATGGATCTAACATGAACATATTATATTCTCTCTCGGCGTACACTCTGATTTGTCCCCTTTCTCCTAGGTGACATGAGTTACGTTTTGATGAGTCCATGTCAAGATGTACTAAGGGTGGACAAGGTGACATGAGCACATCCATTTCTTTTCTTCTTTTTTTTTTTGGAACAATTGCTTAATTATAAACTTAACACTCATCAAAATTTATATAACAATTGTGCTAAGATATTACATGTCCAATTGATGAGAGTGGTGCCACTAGACGGATCCAAGTCCAAGCATATTTGTTAGTGGAGAAAAAAATAAAATTAAAAAGTTATTACTCATATATATATATATATATATATATATATATATATATATATATATATATTGAAGAATTATAATATGAATTTTACATTCTCGGATGAGACCAAACCAAACCATCAAAGACCAAATATTCAGTGAAACTACACACAAAGCCATCACCTAAATGTACCATTTAATTCTGACCATATGAAAGTAGTGTATTGTTTTTCACATTATTTTTGGAGAGGCTAAAATAATTTTTAGAGCTTAAAAAGTATTTTTAGATGGCATACAAGTGTTTGGTAAAAAACTCAAAACAACTTTTTAATTTTCTAGGAAGCTGAAAATCTTTATTTAACACAAATTCTAATATAAAATTCCTCCTTCAAAGCACTTTCTATTGAAAAGCTATAAAATTCTAACTTGGTCGAGCTGAAGGCCGACCACACGCCGGTGCGGGAGCCCTCCGGGTCGGGGCCGCGGTCCCCTAAGGCTGCACCGAATCCTTCTGTGTCGCCGACGAACACGGACGGATGGCAGAAGCCAACCAAGTTGGCTAGGAGGCGGTCGCCGGAGAAAGCTGCAACGGCGGTGGACGCCGGGAAGATTCAACTCGGAGCAGGGGCCGGGTCGGACTCGAAGCTTGCTGGAGGGATGGGCCAGCCAGTGCAGGTGAGCCAGCTGGGCCGGGCCGAGCCAGGGCGGGCCAAGGTGGTCGGGATGGATCCAGGCCCATGCTCGAGTCTACAACTCCAAGGCGGGCCGGGCTAGGTGGGAATGGTCCACGCTGTGGACAATGGGCTGGCCCACGCCCACGGACAGGGCCCTAGCCCGATGAAGAGGGCCATGAGCCCGGCCAAGGCGAGACGGGGTTCGGGGGTGACTGAGCCGACTCAGCTTCCCCGATCGGCGTCGTCGACCTCACTCGAAGATCCGCGTTTACGTCGGAGAGAGGAGGGACGACGACACTTCCGGAGTGCCTCTCTGCCGTCGGCGAGAGCCCCCACTCGACTGGGGACAGGCCGTGTCCAAGCTCCTGACGGGACGGCCGGGACCCCGCGTGTTGAGGGCGATGCAGGCCGGTCGTGCGAGCCGATGGCGGAAGGCGCGGCCCCACAGATGCCGGTGGCCGTGGCTAGTGGCGGCGAGTCGGCTTTGGCCAAGGGGAAGGATCCGAAGGAGGCGCAGACGGCTAGCTCTCAACTGCGGGAGGTGGCTTCGGCAAGCGAGATGGCCTCCTCATCAGGCCAGAGAAGGAAGGGGAGACTTGAGACGGGGGAAGGCTCACTGCCAGCGCCGGCTAGGTGCTCTCCTGTGGCTCCAGCGAAGGTGGTGATGAGAGGAATTTATGGGGGCTCGGGACAGGGACCTATTTCCTCTATTCAGGATCATGGGAAAGTTGTGAATTTGTTGCGGGCTGTGATTCAGGAAGGGGTGGAGAAGTCAGGGGAAGAGGCTAGTGAGCAGCCCACGGTGTCCGGGCCAAACATGGAATGAAGATTCTAGCATGGAATTGTAGGGGGCGGCTAAGCCTTCATTTTTGTCGTCCTTCAAAAGATTAGTTCAGCTTCATTGCCCTGAGATTTGTTTTTTATGTGAAACACGGGTGTCCGGAAAAGGTCTACGTCGGGTGCAGCGACGTTTAGCAGCTAATTGGGAATCATTTGAAGTTGAATCCTAGGGCTTGTCTGGAGGTATTTTGATGCTGTGGAAGCGAGCCGTACCCTCTGTAGATGTCTTTCGTCACTATTTTCAGCAGGTGGTGATGGTCATTTCGGAACCAAATGAACCTCCGTGGGTCTTGTGTGGGGTCTATGCTAGTACTGATTACCGGACAAGGAGAGTCCTTTGGGATGAGCTGTCATGTTTACTGACTCAGGGGGTGCCGACAATGGTAGTGGGTGATTTTAATTGTGTGCTTGGCCCCAATGAGAAACGAGGTGGGAGGATCTACTCTGATTCAGTGGACATGAGGGAGTTTAGGGAGTTTCTGGATGTTACTGGCCTAGTGGACCTTGGCTTCTCCGGACCACATTTCACTTGGTGCAACAATCAGTCTGGACGAGCGAGAGTGTGGGAGCGGCTTGACAGGGCTATTGCATCCCCGGATTGGATTCAACGGTTCCCATCTTACCAGGTTAGTCATCTTTTTTGAATTGCCTCAGATCACTATCCTCTTTTAATTTCTACAGCCTCGAGCTCCAATCATTATAGCCCATTCCGTTTTGAGAAGCTGTGGTTGTCATACCCACAATCTTGGAAAGTGGTCAGGGGGGCTTGGGGAGTGCCAGTACAGGGAAATGCTATGCAGAGGGTGTCGCGCAGATTGGAGCTCACTAAACGTCGCCTCCGTAGATGGAATCGGGAGGTTGTGGGCAACGTTTTCCGGAGGCTGGAGGAGGTGGAGGGGTTAATTGTGGATCTCCAGGGGAGGGAGGACCGTGAGGGGGAGCTTGAGGAGGATGAGATGGTAGACCTACGACGATACTTGTCCTCCCATCACTCATTGTTGCATCAACAGGAGACTTTTTGGAGGCAGAAGTCGAGGGTACAGTGGGTCAAGGAGGGAGATCGGAACACCAGTTTTTTCCACCGATCGACGGTTATCAGGAGGCAAAGGAATATGATACGATCACTGAGACTTGGGGTGGGCCAGCGGATGGAGGAGGATTCTGCAGTGAGACGGGTGTTGTTTGATTTCTTCAGGACTAGATGGACGGAGGTAGAGGAGCCCTTTGAGCTTGGCCGACTCCCCAGGCCGGCTGTTAGAGTTGAGGAGGTAGATAATGCAGCATTGATTCGACCCGTGTCAGATAAAGAAGTGCAGGAGGCGGTATGGGCTCTAGCAGAGGACAAGGCCCCAGGTCCGGACAGGTTTCCACCCTTCTTTTTTCGGAGATATTGGAGTATTATTCGGAGGTTGGTGGTGGAGGCAGTGCAGCTATTTTTCAGTTGGGCGGTGATGGCAGATGGCTGGCAGGCTACTTATATCACCCTGATACCGAAGCGTCAGGATGCATCGGAACCGGGCCACTACAGGCCCATTAGCTTGTGCACCACTTTGTATAAGATAGTGACGAGGCTCATGGTTGGGAGAATGAAGACTTTGCTGCCTAGCATTATTAGTCAGGAGCAGGAAGCATTTGTGGGAGGGAGGAGCATATCAGACAACATCTTGTTAGCGCAGGA
The DNA here is from genome assembly GCF_051530095.1 of Phoenix dactylifera. NCBI lineage: Eukaryota > Viridiplantae > Streptophyta > Magnoliopsida > Arecales > Arecaceae > Phoenix > Phoenix dactylifera. The sequence continues at coordinate 51,788,041 of NC_143190.1, read as the reverse complement.
GATGATGGGAGACCTACATAGAGCCCCGAGGAGGAGGTGTTTGATGGCAGTGAAATTGGACAAGGAGCGTGCTTATGATCGGATCCGCTGGGCCTTTCTCAGATGGGCACTGGAGAGTTTTGGCTTCCATCCGACCTGGATTGATTGGGTTTTTGGCTGTGTGCCGGGACCTAGCTTCTCCATATTGGTCAATGGTACGCCTTTGCCTTTTTTCCGAGCCACTATGGGGCTCCGCCAGGGATGCCCTTTGTCCCCATACCTTTTTATCCTATGCTCTGATGCCCTTTCTCGTGCACTACGTATAGCTTGCGAGAATCGGAAGTTGGATGCCTACAGTCCAGCCCCTGGTGCTCGCCCTATTTTTCACTTGCTTTTTGCATATGATTGTTTGCTACTTGCCAGGGCGAGGGTGAGGGATGCACGAGCTCTCTAGAGAGTGTTGACTGAGTACTGTAGGGCGTCCAGACAAAGAATTAATCTCCGGAAGTCATCTATATATTTCAGCCCGTGCACGTGGCGGAGGGTAAGACGAGAGATCAGGCCGATATTGGGGATGCAGGAGCAGGAGGGAGCACTGGACTACCTTGGGGTCCCCATCACAGGGAGGAGATTGCGAGTGACGGAGTGCTCTACTTTGGTGAAGAGGATGCAGAGTAGACTTGAGGGTTGGAGGGCCTCATCACTTTCTATGATGGGCAGGTTGACGCTGTCAGGTCTGTTCTCTCTTCCATGCCTGTTTACCTTATGGCCCATACTGTTGTGCCGAAGATGACTTTGGTGAGGATAGAGCGGCTTATGCGTGGCTTCTTGTGGGGCTCCTTGGGGAGAGGCCATGGGGTACATCTGGTGGCCTGGGGGAGAGTTTGTCTGCCCCTGGGCGAGGGTGGCTTGGGGTTGCAGTCACTTCTGGCGAGGCAGGAGGCTCTCCTGGCGTGGCGGGCAGTGTAGATTGTTCTGGAGCCCCAGGGACTTTGGAGTAAGGTCATGATAGCGAGATATGGCCGGGCAGGCCCTGCTGGCCCGGCGGTGGGGAGACGGAGGACCTCCTTCATGTGGCGGGAGGTTGGGAGGTATTTGCCTATGGCCCTGGCGCACACTAGATGGTTGATTGGCGACGGTCGGAGCATTGACGTGATGGAGGATCCATGGGTGGATGCACTTCCGTTGAGTTTGTGGCCGACAATGATCAGCGGTGAGGGGGCGGAGGGGCTACGGGTGTGCGACCTCATCATGCCGGGAGAGGCAGAGTGGGATGAGGACAGACTGGGCCAGTTATTTGGGGAGCACTTAGCCGAGCGAGTATGGGCTCTTCCTGTTCCGGGAGCAGCAGGACCAGATGTCAGGGTATGGAGCACCACTTGCAGAGCCAGAGTTAGGGTGGGTGATGTCTCCCGGGTCCTTCAGCAGGGATCAGAGCTAGGTAGGGACTGTGGCTGGGTCTGGAGATTTGGGCTACACCAGAGGGTTGCACTTTTCCTCTGGAAGGTGACCTGGGACCGTCTGCCGACGAGCTGGGCGCTGAGCCGACGTGGTGTTAGCATCCCCTCTGTGTGTCTGTCTTGTGAGGTGGACGAGTCAGTGGATCATGTACTATTCCAGTGCGTATGGGCGAGGTGGACTTGGAAGCTGTCCGGGATCCCGGAGGGTGCCTGGAGCCGGAGGGATTGTTTTTTGGAGGAGGTTCGGCGGTGGTCTAGCTCCCCTCAGATGCGCCTTGTGACTATTCGAGCGTCCTGCACAGCGTACCAGGTATGGCTAGCCAGGAACGCCCGAGTTTTTGGCGAGCTCCGTCTGTCCCCACGATTTGTGATGGAGCGAGCTCGGACACAGGCAGCAGAGCTCCTTCATGCAGGGTTGGATGATAGATCTTTGATAGCTTGGGACATCTGGGGCCCCCATACTGCTTTGGCAGCTTCTCACACGGTGTTTTTCACCTGGGAGCCCCCACCCCCGAGTTTTCTCAAGGTCGATTTTGATGGTTCGGTCCTGGATGGAGGCAGGAGAGGAGGGGCAGATTTTGTTATCAGGGGACCGAGCTCTACCATGGTGGCAGCGGGGGGGTGTCAGGTCTTTGACACCTCGATCCTAGAGGCAGAGCTGCGAGCAGCTTGGCTGGGATTGCGACATGCAAGACGAGTGCTCTGGGCGAGCTCTATCCTCCTGGAGGGCGACTCGTCCACGGTGATCAGCTGGGCCCAGCAGGGCCCTCACAGTGATGGAGGAGGAGTGCATCCTTTGCTTCGTGATATAGGGTCGACGGTGGGGGAGGGGATCATCTTTCGGGCTATGCATATATATCGGAAGGCCAACGGGGCCGCGGACTGGGTGGCGGCGTATGTTGCTAGCCACTTGGAAGACACCCTATGGGTTGGTGAGGATGACTTGTCCGGTGCATTTCGGAACATTTTGTTTGCAGATTCGTCTGGGTGTATTCGTACCCGAATTGTATGAAACACCTGCTTTAGCATAAAAAAAAGCTATTTAGATTAAAATAAATTATATAAGTTACATATTAAGAATGTCTTACACTATATCATATTAATATAAAAATAGCATTACATTATATATATATATATATAATATCATATAACATTGATGTTATTATAGTAATATTATGATATTAGTATAATACTAAAATATAATATAATATTATACAATAATACTATATTATGATATATATTGAGTCGGATGTTTGGTAATTATCTATTTCAAATAAATATTAAAGTCTCACATTATTATAAAATAATGTAGTTATTAAATAGTAAATGATTTTTTTTTGTTAAAAGCTCTGGCAGCAAGAGTTTAAAAAGGACTTAAATCTATATCGAACGCATGATTGATCGCATTGAGTGGACGTTTCATGAAAACATTGGATCACTTCTCATTTCTCAATCATGGCTTCCGACGCTCACGAGTCCCCAACCGGTTCCCTCAGCTCCGAACATTGCCGCGTCAGCACAAGACGTGCACAGTTGTTCCCTTTGCCCAAAACGGCCAGCTTTTAACTTAACCTTGCTTTTACGTACTAAAGCCTTTATTATCATGTGCTTCGTGCACCAGGCCCATTCCGGGCCATTTATTAAGTCCAAAGCCTGTGCGGTCATCAACCCCGAGACAGGAACTTGCGACGAACCGCACCCACGGCCAACCAGCCCGGGCCGAGTCCGGCTTGACGATCCAAATATTTTTAACCCCTCTCCTTATGGCAAAATATGACCCGATCCACCAATCTAACTCATGTTCGACCCATCATAAACTGATTTAGATTTAGCCTAAATATATTCGGATCGTAAACAAGTTGATCCGTTTAATCTATTTATTAATTAAATTGGATATATATTTTAGATGTCTGATCCGTTTAATCCGTTTAATAATAATCTGTATAGGTATGAACATCAACAGACCTAAATTCTTTCGATCGCGACGAAAAAATCCTAAATCTGATGGCACAGATTAGAATGAAATAGATCTAGAGACAGCAGATCTAACCTTTTCGTGGGATTTGATCTCGGTCCCCTCAGATTCGGCGAATAAACGAGCGGAACAGAGGAAGAGAAGATATGAGATCTCCTTGGGTCTTGAGAGGAGGATGGGACGAAGAAAGAGAAGCAAAAGATCGTCAGAAAGGCGTCGAAGTGGCAGGCCAATTGAAGACTTCGATTGCGGTTTCCGACTTCTTGTGGAACACCAAGCCTTTGATGATGCCGAAGAGGTCGATGAGGAGGGACTCGATGACGATGACGATGCCGCTGGCGTCAGGGTCGGAGGAGGGGCCAAGGGTCGAAGGATTTCATCGAAATTCGGGAGGTTGTTGGAGGAGCGGAGGAGGGAGTGGTGGCCGTGGAGCGAGACGCGGGGATCGATGGCCTAGGGCTTGCCGCAGTTAGAGTCGTGGGATTTTCCGAGGCGGGGCTTCCGAGAGGTGGGCGGCGGCCACCAGCGGCGAACAGAGGGGGAGGCCGGAGGCGGATGAAGTGGGAAAGGCGGCGTCTTTAAGGTTGGAAGGGTGAGGAAGGAGGTTTTGGAGGAGAGGGGTGAGGAGAGAACGGAGAGGGGAGGAGGTCAGGTCGGATAAGGGTTACCTGTTTATTAAACAGGTTAAACGGGTTGGGTCGGATTACCTGTTTAATAAACAGGTTGAGTTCAGGTTATAATTTCTGACCTGTTTAATAAATATGTTGGATTCAGGTTTATGATTTTCTGACCCAGCCCGTTTATGTCCGACCCGACCCGATTGCCATCCCTACTTCTCCTTCCCTTTTATTATTATTATTATTATTATGTTACAACGGCAGCTCACACTCTATACGTAGTTCACCCAGATAAGCTTTTAGAGTGGTGGGCTGCATAGAAGGCAACATAGTCTGTAGTACCATTTGTCTTTCTGTATACATGTATGGCATGATAGGAGATATACTTCCAAACTAATTTATGGATGTTGTGGAGCAGCGGCCTTCCCTTCGTATGATATTTCTGACTCCAAACCCACTCAATTATCGTGATCAAATTCTCTTCAAGAAGAATGCGATCTATACCCAACACCAAGCCTCTCATTGAAATGCTCTCCATCCATCCATGTTTACTTTTGTTTTTTTCGTTCCGAAACGAGGCAGCCTCAGGGATATTCGGGACTCTCCTTTTATTTAGGTTGCGCCACGGACGGTGTTCTTCGTCTGGGAGTCTTCATCTTTCGAATTTTCTCAAGGTCAATTTTGATGTATCACTTTTGAATGGACGGGTGAAATTTCAGGTGAAGCATATTTTTAGAGAGGCCAATGATATTGCAAATTGGGTGGCTGCTTATGTGGCTAATATTTTAACAGCATATTATGGACTTAGAAAAGAAGAGTTGCTCAGGATATTTTACAGTACGTTGTTTTTTAGTTTTATTGGGTGTGTCGGTATTGTAAGGAGAGGGGAAGGGAGGGAAAGAAAAAAAAAAAAACCCGAGGCAGCCTCCAATAATGCACGGCACCCGGGAAAGCAGAATGGCTCTACGTCTTGTCATCTGATGTTACGGTAAATTAAATAAATAACTCTCCCCCCTCCAAAAGCAGCCACCCGAAACATAAAGCGCAGCTGCTGCCGCTCCACTGTCCCGCAACAGCTGCTGCAGCAGCAGGTCGCGGCTCAGTCTCAGACCCACTGATAAAAGCGAGGAGAAAGCGAACTCCAACACCCCCCCTCTTCCTCCTCCTCCTCCTCCTCCTCCTCCCCCTCCCCTCTCTCTCTCTCATCTCGATTGCCATTTCTTTTTTCTTAATATGCTGCGCTGCAGCGGTAACAACGACAACCATATCAGACGCGTTCTTCAGCGACATCAGCGGCTCCGTGGAGATGGGGGGTGGAGGGGAGGAGAGAAGTCGTTAAAGTTTTAAAAAGAGTGAGAAAAATTATTAGGTTATGGAGGTTGGAGAGTACGGAGCCAGTCAATTTTCACCCGCTAGTTTTTAGTAAAGCTGAAGTTGATGCAGAGGAGAGAAGTGGAAGGGGGAAAAGCTTCTATCTTTAACCATCAATCCGTCATCTCTCTCTTCATGTTGTCCTTTCCGTTTCTTTTTACTTGAAATTTTAGAACTTTTCTTGCTTCTCTTCTCGACAACCACCGCCATGCATCGTTCCACCTTTGCGATGCTTCAGCTGCCCCCCGGACCATAACGCTAGCCCTAATTTTCGTTTCCCTCTCTCGGCTTGTTTTTGCTTGCTCTGGTTTGGTTTTTGGGTTCGGGGAGGATGGGGATCGATCTGAACACGGTGGAGGAGGAGGAGGAGGAGGAGGAGGAGGAGGAGGCGGAGCTACCGGCCGCCGCGCAGGCCCCGAGCCAGGCGCACCGCCGCACTCAGCCGCCGCCGGTGGGGGCGGAGGCGGTGTGCATGGAGCTGTGGCACGCCTGTGCGGGACCGCTGATATCGCTGCCGAGGAAGGGGAGCGTGGTGGTGTACTTGCCGCAAGGGCATCTCGAGCACCTCGGCGATGCCGCCGGCGCCGCCGGCGGAGGACTTTTCCGCTACGATGTGCCTCCACACGTCTTCTGCACGGTGGTCGACGTCAAGCTCCTTGTTCGTTCTTCTTCCCGATTCTCTCTTATTTTCATTTGTCCCAATCTTTTGGGGCTTTGGGGATTTTTGTGGGAGTTATTTTTGAAATGTGGGTGTTTTTTTGGCTAATTCCTTCGTTTTCCTTTCCTGTAGGCTGATGCGGCTACAGACGAGGTTTACGCGCAGCTCTCCTTGGTTGCCGAAAGCGAGGTTAGGGTTGGGTTTTTTTTTTCCTTCTCCCAGTTTTATTAAAACTATTGTAATATTAGTTCATTTTTACAAGGAGAAGCGTAGGATCAAGCGGAGTGTAGTTTTTTTTAAAACTTCTTTTTAAAAAAGTTTTTGTCTTATTAAGATTCCCATTACTTTTAGAAACAAGAACAGGGACGCCTTAAAACCACATGCCATGATCCGTTTGCAGTTTAAGTGTATGCTAATCAGAAATGAGTCTGCAAATGGATTTATTTTCCTGATGTTTCTGGAGGTTAAAAGTTGGGTAATGAATTTTGCGGGCACTATGTATTCTTCTTTCTTTAGGAAAAAGGTTCTTTTGCTTCGTCTTTTTTTTTTTTTTTTGGTTTGGTGACTCTGATCATGTGATTGTTTCTTAGGAGGTTGAGCGGCAGCTGCAGGAGGGTGAAGCTGAAGGAGATGTGGAAGAAGAGGATGTTGATGATGGTCTTCACAGGTCTTCGATGCCTCATATGTTCTGCAAGACTCTAACTGCCTCTGACACGAGCACTCATGGAGGATTCTCTGTGCCTCGCCGAGCTGCTGAGGACTGTTTCCCTCCTCTGGTAAATGGGGCATTTCAAATCTTTTGCTATTCTTTAGGAGGAATCGCAACTTTGGGTGCGCTTATTTTGGGTGTTTGCCTTGTCTGGTTGTGGATTTTTGAAATTTTAGTTATGTTTGATTTTAAAAGTAGGCTTGCTTATAATCTTATTGTTGCTTTCATTTCATTTTGAGTTAGGATTATAAGCAGCAGAGACCTTCGCAAGAACTTATCGCAAAAGATTTACATGGTGTTGAATGGAGGTTTCGACATATTTACAGAGGTATGTAGTTTGTTCAGGAGAATAAAATTCTCTGAGTTCTTCTGTACATCTGTTTCAATTTTGCAGTCAGATACACTAAATTTTAAGACAAGATGCCTATATTCATGTTAACTTTGTGCTTTTTTAATCCTTTGTCTTGTTGGGCTGCAACTATGAACTTCAAATATTCCACTAACACTTCAATGTCAATATGAACTGCTCTGAAATGCTCATATGGTAAAATTAAGTTTTCGTTAATGATAACTGATATAGTGAATATAGTCTATGCTTTTATCTCTTAAACATTAGTTCCTTCACATATGCTTTTAATTTCTTGAATGGTTATGAGAGTTTATTGATTTAATCAATTTCTATGTATCTCTTATGAAACCATTGTGGCTTTTTTCATTTGCGTTGTTATATGATCTTAAAATTGATCCCAATCACTCACATGGTTTTAATTTCTTAAAACATGTTTAAAAATCCTCATTATATTACTGATTATAGGATATATGACTGCATCTTGCACTAACAGATATTTGAGTTGGCTGCTTTACAGGTCAACCACGCAGGCATCTTCTTACCACAGGATGGAGTGCATTTGTCAATAAAAAGAAGCTTGTCTCAGGGGATGCAGTGCTTTTCCTGCGGTATGCATATAGATTGTGTTGCAATAACACTCCAACACTAGAAGAACCTTTCTCTAAATGATCTTCTCTCCCTTTATATTAGGGGCGACGATGGGGAGCTCAGATTGGGAATCAGGAGAGCAGCTCAACTTAAAAATCGCACTCCTTTTTCAGCACCTTGTAGCCAGGGCTTAGATCTAGGCACACTGGCTGCTGTGGCTAGTGCTGTCTCCACAAAAAGTGTGTTCCATATCTGTTATAACCCAAGGTGTGTTTTGTTGCAGCAGAGAATTTAGCTATATGTATTTATAAATAATAACCATAGCATTATGAACTTGAGTAACCTAATTAAATTTATTTTTTTGGGCACTTGGTGATGCTGTTGTCTGCAAGCCACATAAGTGTAAAGATGTTCTCAAACTGTTTAACTAGCATTAGTAATATCAATCTAACATAAACCAACAATTCTAGTCTTCCTCTGTTATTTTTTTTTTCTGTACATGGATGAAGAACATATCTTTAATGTTTAGTGGTTGATATATGAAATTCTGATATTTTGCTTGAGTTGCTAGATGTAAAATGTTTTCATGTGGTTATAGAAATTGTGTAATCTGTGGATTGACATTGAGAAACTGCTGCAGGGAAACGGTAATAAGATCTATTCTGCTGATTTCATTTGTCAAAATTATTTGTAAATGTGGGCTTGGGTGATACTTTTTACATGTGATTGTTCTTAAGCTCCCATTTAGTTGAAGTGAATGGAGTGCACTTGAACAAGATTGGATTCTTGACAATAGCTCCAGGAATACAATGCACTGAAATTTATATTATTTATGCTTATTAGTACTCTCAACTTGAAGACCTTGTACAGAAATTCTTCATAATGTATGGGTCCAAGTAAGGGGTTAACATCACAAAAATATATATTTATGCACTCCTGTGCTTACAATATGCCAGAATCACTATACATGATCAGCTAGTCTATGTTCATATATGATATGCCTGTATACATTCATGTACTCCCAACACTTTACCTGATCATTTAAAATACTGATAAAAAGAAAAATTCCTAATCTATGGTATGGGATATAAAGAAAATGTCTAGTTGGAGGAAGTTGGACGTTACACAATCAGATCAAACCAGGTTAGTACCATAGCCACTCAAGTGGACTGCATGCTTAAAATGACTACACCCCAAAAGTGTGCATTGGCTGTCCGGCTGAGCAATCAAGAAGTTGGTGATTTTTGGAAATATTCGGCGGACTAAGAAAATTAAGACCTGAGGATGTTTTGGTCATCAAAGGGATGACCTTGGCAGGATTTGATGAATGACATGGAATCCAAAGGCCCAAGTTGTGTCAAATTCTTGTTGATTATCAGATAGCTATTTAGTGCTTCAAACATCTAAACAAGTATTTTATGAGATTACCATAGATGAATTAGTCGGTGGTTTCTATATTTCTGATATCACTAGCAATTTTGATTTTAATTAACATAAATTCTAAAACTGAAAATAAAATATGTGTGCTAGATGAAGCAATTGATCAGCGAAAAAGGGGGGCAAATAGACTAAAGTACTTGAATAAGTGGGATATCTTCTTTCTTCCCTTGTATCGCTCCTCCCCAACTTCATTCTGTACACTACACATTCCATATCAAGTAGTAAGATAACACATTAGCAAAACCCAGAAAAGAAAAGTTCGAAAATCGGAGGCCTCCTGGTCTAAACACTTCTCATCCTTTTCTTCTCTTCACGTGACAGAAAAACAAAACAAGAATTAGTACAAACAAAGTAAATGGTGGAGGCATACTATGTTAGGCAAATAAGAAGGTTTTTGGGTGTTGGGAAGGCCTCTTCTCCTTCTCCTCATAGGACTTTCCTTTATATTAAACCTGGTCTTCCTTCACTTTTTTTTGGTTCTATATACGAAATGGTTTACATATATTGTTTAAGACTTGAGGACTTGGTCATAGCCTTTATTATTTTTGGTAGGTGGTGTACCAAAGAAGGAAAGCCCCTTAAAAGGCTCATCAAGGTTTTAAATACCATGGGATGGGGCTGTCCCGGTTTTCCTAGAACGATGTCTCGCGTAACAATACTGGAGATGGTGGATGTCCCATCCCATCCCATTTTATTTTCCTACTTGTCCCATTCCGACACTCGAGATGGTATGCCTTGCTGTCCCATTAGTATTTAAAACTTTGCTTCTTATAATCTTGCTCATCTATGCAAATATAGATGGCCGAGATTGAGGAATAACATTCATTATCCAAAAAGAGTAAACAATGTATACATGCATCACATCCCCAGGAATTGGAATTCCATAGTTTTAGGGTTGGGCTGAGTGATTGCCAACTTATCCTAAATTATCGCAGCGTCTTCTCTTAGATATATGAGATTTTTCAGAATTGCTCCACCACCACACCCCCTGTCGTCCATGGCTTCATGCATGATTTGACCTAATTCTCAACATTTTTTCAATAGATGGTTAGTTATAAGGGGAATCAAAAATCCATGAGTTAACCTTGAAAAGTGAACAAATCTCATCATTCTTTTCTCATTTATGACGAAGTGGTTCCCTTGTTTCTGTTCCATTCTGATGCATGCGATATGTGTTCTTGTTTATTGGAATTACCCACTATGGAAATTTGTGATTTGCTTTGGGTATTGAAGGGTCATAAAGAATATGATCAATTTCTGATAAAAGGCAACACTCTGTTCCCTTGCATAAGGTCAGCAACTTTCTATGACTTGCTTTGTTCATGAAATTTTAGTACAGTTATTTCCACAAGAGTCATATTAAGCGTTAGAGATATGCTTAAAATTCTCTTGGCACTCATTTATAATTTTAAAATTTGCAAAAGTCGTGATATATTATTTCTATACTTAGAGATGTTATTTAATTCTAAAAGCATTTTCATTATCTTATGATGCTGATCAAGAGGAAGGAAACAGAACTTATTTCAGATATATTTATGGTACTCTTCCTATAAGTTATCAGTAAGATTTGCAAAGCTATGTAATCTGATCAGTAGTTAAAACTAGGCCATAGTTCAACTATGTATTTGAGGTGTTCAGTAAATGTACATCCAACAATTCATGTTCAAGATATTGGTTTATGTATTCATTAGATTCTTATCAGATTTTTTAATCTTAATAAAATTAACATGGAGCCATCATTGCACATTTGAAAACTTGCAATATTTATTGTATAAAATCATTGAGCGGGTAAAAACCCTAAAATGATTAAAATTAATGTAAACAGTGCTGTATAGCCCCAATCACGAGATTTAGATTCAGACAGGTACTCAATTATCTACCAATCGAGCAAAAAAAAAAAGATATGGATATTTAATTATTTAGTTTTCTACAACTGAAAATGTTAAGGGCAATACTGGTTAATGTTATATACTTTAAAAAGTGATCACCAGTACAACTAAGGCCCACCTTTTAATTATCATTATATTTGTGTGAGAGCTGCATAGAAGAATTTGACTCTTCATTATTCTTAAATATCCACAATCCAAGAATCTGATAAATATGTAAAATTTCTAACGGTATTTGACCTCCAGATAAGGGTAGATGCAGATTTTCCAAGGTGGACACTAGTGTTCAAGTAACATTGTATAACTGTATGTTGGTGAAATAAAATGATCATGTAGTTGTTCCTAAATTGTTCGAATTCGTCGTATGCTTCAAGTCTAGAGCATTTCTAGAATTTTGATTTAGTAATGTTGTAAACCGACCCTAGGTTCTATATAATAAATTACTCTATTGGATCAACTGGAAATTTTATAGTTGCGAATAGAATATATTTCATAGAAAGTTCTGATTTTTTCTTTAATTGAGATGATTTAAGTTTGTTTGAGCAAATGACAAGGTGGTTGCATAAAATGAGCCTAAGATTGTGAGATTAAGATTTTTCTTTGTGTCTATTTTTGGCCCCCTCTGCGCTCCTCATAGTTGTGATCGCTCCATAAATAACCCTTCTAGGCTCAAAAATGGAGGCCATATTTGGTACAGTTAGTGGGTCAAAGTAATTTTGGACAAATTTTGAATGTTTACCTTTGAAATTTACCTTAATTCTTTCGAAGTTATTATAATATTGCAAAATAGATATCGGTGCTTCATTCACAATGTTTCGTCAATGCTTTTTTGTAAGTTGGTACAAAGTTGATTTGCTTCTGAAAAATTGAAGATTCTAATGTAAATTGTCATCCGATGCACATTACTATGTTTTGATGATTTAATGAAATAGAGAAATTATTATCATTTGATTAGAGAAAAGACACATAAATTTAGTCTCACATGATAGCTCGTCATGTTTAATCATGATGAGTTAGGTCGCATCTGTGTGTTCTGGAGGTTTTGCGATTACTCTTTCCATATAATTATGTAATACACTTTTTTCCTATTTTACATGATTGTAACAATTCTTTGTTACATATTGATACGCCCTCTGAGCTCACCAGACTGCAACGGGTTCGCAGACCCAACCTCCGCTACCTGATGGTGTTAGACCAGGTCCCTAACACATGGTCTCCCACGACGGAGTCCCAGGCTCGCAGAGAAGGAGTCTGTTGCAAGGGAGCTGAGTTTTCGTTGAAGATTCTGTTGCGAAGACGTGGGGGAGCGGGACGGCATGCAGAATGGGGAGGAAGAAGAGACTAACCACATTGAGCCACGGCTTAGACGGAAGACATGGGAGGAAGCGGAACTCGAGTGCCGACGTGATAGCTTTTTATTTCGCTAGTTAGTTGTCAAGGGATCCATAAATGAGAGAACGAGCAAAGGGAAAGGGGAGCGTGAGAATAGAAGTGGTGTTTGGGTTAACTCTCGCCCGAAAAAGAGTCCTACGTGCATGGGTTTTTTTTTCATCCAAAGAGAGGTTTGAATAAAAAATATTTCATTCCCAACGTTCTCTTCTTCTTCCTCTCCATAGCTGGGACCTACCATCTGGTATCAGAGCCTCGTTGATGTCGAACAAGCAGATAATAGAACGATTGGAAGCCGAGATGGGTGTCATGCAAGAGAAGTTTCGCGGCATGGAGATGTGAGTGGAGGGATGTTTCACCGAAGTCCTGGAAGCCATTCGCGGCTTGCAGATGTCCATTCCGCAGTGACCATTTCTGGAGCCACAGGCCGTGTTTCCTCTATCGCCACGGGAGGAAGGACCTGGACGTCTGGAAGACGCAGTCGGCTATCTGCATCGCCCACGGATAGATTTTTTGAGGTCCACGGGGGATGATCCGATCGTCTGGCTTGATCGGGCGGAGCAGTACTTCGATAGCCAAGGTACTCCGGCCAACCACCGAGTTTCCACGGCTTCGTTCTACTTGGATGAGGAGGCAAACCACTGGTGGCAATGGCTGTGCCGGGCATATCGAGACGAGGGGCTGGTGATCACATGGCCGACCTTTGAGAAGGAGCTGCTGGCTTGGTTTGGTCCCAACGAATACATCAACTTCAATGAAAAGCTCTCATGAATTCAACAGAAGGGGACGGTGAGAGACTATCAACAGAAGTTCGAAAAGCTGGCCAACCGAGTCCATGGCTGGCCGCAGAACGCGCTGATCGGAACCTTCGTTGGTGGACTCAAGGAGGAGATAGCCAAGGAGGTGCGAATGAGGCAACCCCAGTCACTGCGGGAAGCCATTACCATAGCTCGCATGCGGGAGGAACGGCTGGAGCAGAAGCGAAATAACCCACGACACCCCGAGTTCCGCTTCACTAGGGGGACAAAGGCTCCCACCACGTCTATCCCTGCACCGCGCCTCCCTACTCCAACACTCGTCCGACGAATCACCTGGGAGGAGATGCAACAGCGTCGGGAGCGCGGGCTCTGTTTCAAATGCATCAAATGCTTCACCCTGGGGCACCGGTGTAAAGCTCCATAGGTCTGTCTGATTGAAACAGACCGCGAGGATGAAACAGAAGCATCTACTGGTGGGGATCTTGAGCAATACGGGGAAGATAGGACTGAAGAAGGTGCGCCTCCGGTGATCTCGCTACACACTCTATCGGATGGAACGGGCCAAAGACCATGCGGGTCATGGCCCATATCTAGGGACACCTGCTGATGGTCCTCAGACAGTGGATCGACCCACAATTTCTTGAGCAACCACGTTGCCAAGATGCTCCAACTACCAGTAGACGCCACGGAGGAGTTCGGAGTCCGTGTCGCCAATGGAGAAACCCTCCAGTGCCAGGAGAGGTTTCGATCGGTGGACGTGGAGCTGCAAGGGAAACGTTTTCTGGTGACCTTCTACAGGCTGCTGTTGGTGGGGTTGGATGCTGTCTTAGGCATCCAGTGGTTGGAAATGCTTGGCCCAGTGCTCTGCGACTGGAAACTTCTGACAATGAAGTTCAGGTGGGATGGCCAAGAATGTGAGATATCCGGGCAACCCTCAAGATCGGTACAAGCCCTCAATCCATAAAGGGTGCACCGAGAAATCAAAGGGAGATCCCAGTTGTTCGCCATATTTGTCTAGGAAGGAGATCAACAACCATCGTCAACTGAAGCGGAGAAGCCGCCTCCTGACTTACAACAATTGTTGGGCGAGTACACGCCACTCTTCGAGAAGCCTCGAGAGCTACTACCGGAGCGCCCTTCGTCCCCAGAATACCCTTCGTCAACGATCAATGTTCAGCCATATCGGTACGCTTACTACCAGAAGAACGAGATCGAATGACAGGTGGCCGAAATGCTCAAAGTTGGGATCATCAGGGAAAGCCAGAGCCCATTCTCTTCTCCCGTGTTACTAGTGAAAAAGAAGGATGGGACTTTGAGGTTCTGCACCGACTACCGAATGCTCAATGCCTCCACGATCAAGGACAGGTTTCCTATTCCGATGGTGGATGACATGCTCGATGAACTCCATGGGGCGCGATACTTCTCCAAGTTAGATCTCTGGGCAGGCTACCACCAAATCAGAGTTCACCCTGAAGACATCCCTAAGACTGCCTACCGCACCCATCACGGGCATTTCAAGTACTTAGTTATGCCCTTTGGGCTGTGCAACGCCCTGTCAATATTCCAGGCAGCCACGAACTCAATCTTCAGAAGGTACCTGAGAAAATTCATCCTAGTCTTCTTCTTCGATGATATCCTAATATATAGTTCTACATGGGAGCTGCACCTCTCCCACCTTGATACCACCTTAAAAATCCTCGCTGAACATCAGTTCTACTTGAAGCCCACCAAATGTTTATTCGGGCAACAGCAAGTCGAGTACCTGGGCCACATTGTTTCGGCCAAGGGGGTGCAGGTTGATGCTACCAAGATACAAGCCATGCAAGGATGGTCACGACCGACGAACGTGACGGAGCTGCGAGGATTTCTTGGGCTGACTGGGTATTACAGAAAATTCGTCAAGGACTATGGTATCATCGCCGCACCATTGACAACCTTGTTGAGAAAAGAGCACTTTCAGTGGAGTCCTCTGGCTGAGGAGGCTTTCCATCGCCTCAAACGAGCTATGATGACCACCCTAGTGCTAGCGATGCCTAATTTTTTGGAGATGTTTGTTATTGAAGCAGATGCTTCCGACAAGGGGATCAGAGCAGTGTTATCACAGAGTGGGAGACCCATTGCCTATATGAGCAAGGCACTGGGCTTAACGAAGAGAGGATGGTCCACCTATGCAAAGGAGATGTTGGCGATTATGGAAACAGTGCGATTGTGGCGACCTTACGTGTTGGGGAGGAAGTTTCAGATCCGCACAGATCAAAAGAGCCTACGACACTTTTTGGAGCAACGGGTGAGCACGCCAGAGCAGCAAAAATGGGTGGCCAAACTGTTGGGCTACGACTATGATATTGTCTACAAGCCCGGGAAGGACAACACAGCCGCGGATGCCTTGTCTCACCAACCTGAAGCAGCCCTGCTCCATGCCATTAGTCGACCGCTCTTTGACATCTGGGAGAAGATCCGGGCTGCCAACCAAGAGGACTCCTATTTGCAAAATAAGATCCAACAGCTAGACTCCGCACCCGAGCGCATGAAGGATTACGAACTCAAGGGAGGAGTCCTGTATTATAAGGAGCGGGGTTCTGATTCCTCCGAGGTCACCCATGTGCAACAAACTGATGGAGGAATTTCACAACACCAAGGTCGGAGGGCATTCCGGAGTCTTGAGAACTTATAAACGAATCTCTCAAGCCTTCTACTGGGAAGCAATGAAGTGGGATATCCGAAGGTTTGTGGCAGAATGTGTGGTCTGCCAGCAACAAAAATATGACGCACAAGCTCCGGCTGGGTTACTGCAACCCCTCCGATGCCTCCACAAGTCTGGGAAGACATCTCCCTAGACTTCATCGAAGGGCTACCGCGGTTCAGAGGTAAAGATGTGATACTAGTTATCGTCGATCGGCTGACCAAATATGCCACTTCTTGCCTCTATCTCACCCGTATACTGCTAAAGGAGTACTTGAGCTTTTTGTGAACCAAGTGGCCGGCTTACATGGGATGCCAAGGTCGATCGTTAGTGATCGGGATCCTGTGTTTGGGAGCACCTTTTGGCGAGAATTCTTCAAACTACAAGGGACCTCCCTCAACATGAGCTCGGCTTATCATCCGCAGTCTGACGGCCAGACTGAGGTGGTTAATAGGTGCGTGGAGCAATACCTCCGATGCATGTGCAGTCAGTATCCAAGGGCATGGGAGCACAACTTAGCTTGGGCGGAATATTGGTACAACACCACTTTCCACTCCACTGCCTGGATGACACCGTTTCAAGCATTATATGGGAGGCTCCTGCCATCAATCATTTGATATATGGATGGTGTTTTAGTGGTCAATGAGGTCGACAAAAACTTGGTCGACCGTGACCAGTTGATGAAAGAGTTGAAATGTAATCTGGAGAAGGTGAACAACAGCATGAAGCAACAGGCAGACAAAAGATGGAAGGAAGTTACTCTTGAAGAAGGCGACTGGGTGTTCTTAAAACTCCCTCCTTACCGGCAACAAACAGTCTTCCGCCGAGCTCACTAGAAGTTAGCGCAAAAGTACTTTGGTCCTTATCGCATCACCGAGCGTATAGGGCCAGTCGCTTACCGGTTGGCATTGTCGGAGACTGCCAAGGTCCATCCAGTGTTCCATGTATCACTTCTCAAAAGAAGACTAGGAGAAGGACAAGCCACCTGCACTGCGCCACCACCGATACTGGAGGATGGCAACCTCGTGCTGGAGCCCGAACTTGTCAAGGACTACCGATGGGTTAACAAAGGAGGAAAGCTAACAGAAGAAATCTTGGGCAGTGGCGTTCATTTTCAGAAGAGGACGCTACCTGGGAAGATTATGATCAGCTAAAGGAACGATTCCCTGAGGTAAAACCTTGAGGACAAGGTTTTAGCTGAAGGGGGAAGGGATGATACGCCCTCTAAGCTCACCGGACCACAACGGGTTCGCAGACCCAACCCCCGCTACCTGATGGCGTTGGACGAGGTCCGTAACACACGGTCTCCCACGACGGAGTTCCAGGCTCGCAGAGAAGGAGTCCGTTGCAAGGGAGCTGAGTCTTCGTCAAAGATTCTATTGTGAAGATGGGGGGAGCGGGACGACATGTAGAATGGGGAGGAAGAAGAGAGTAACCACGTTGAGCCACAGCTTAGACGGAAGACATGGGAGGAAGCGGAACTCGAGTGCTGACGTGATAGCCTTTTATTTCACTAGTCAGTTGTCAAGGGATCCATAAATGAGAGAACAAGCGAAGAGAAAGGGGAGCGTGAGAATAGAAGTAGTGTTTGGGTTAACTCTCGCCCGAAGAAGAGTCCTATGTGCATGGGTTTTTCTCTCACCCAAAGAGAGGTTTGAATAAAAAATATTTCATTCCCAACGTTCTCTTCTTCTTCCTTTCCACAGCTGGGACCTACCACATATCATTTGACTTTATGCTATTATTAGTATGTCATACCCTGGTTTGTTATCTTCGGCTAATCACTGTCCGCATTTTAGTTAGAGAATATTTGTTAGATGCCTAATGTGAGAGAACAATTAGTATATCATCTCATGTCTAGTTAAACAAGTACTCAAACTTGAATTACAGGACAAGCCCATCAGAATTTATAGTACCATATTGTAAGTTTCAAAGAGCTTCAGCCATTCATTTTCAATTGGGGTGAGGTTCAAGATGCGATACGAAAGTGAAGATGCAGCTGAGAGAAGGTATGGTGCATACAAAATTCAAAGTTGTAACTTCTGGAGTCAAATTAACATCTTGAGATTTTCTCCCTTTTCTAGGTACACAGGATTGATAACTGGGATTGGTGACATGGACCCTGTAAAATGGCCTGGTTCAAAATGGAGATGTCTGTTGGTAAGCTTTTATGCTAATCTGCTCGATAATTTACAAAATGAAGGGTTTCTTTAAATTTGGGGACAAGATTTCATGCTGAGTTAGCATTAACCCTCTATCATTCTTTTCCCGCTAGTAGAAACCTTAAACTGTTAATCTACTTCCTTTTATACCTGTGCACCCATTCTAAGGTTTTCTTTTCTTGCCGTACACAACTAAACAATTTTGTAGATACTGACAGTTGTGCAGGTTGTATATTTTCACCATCTGCACTCATTTTACTTCACTCTCCACACCAATTGATTAAATTGTTTGCATTTTCAGATTGAGTTGTACTTTTTCTCCTATTTTATTTTCATTTTTATGGATGATATAAGTAGCAGCTTATACTTAACAACAACATGAGTGCAAATTTCCAAATAGATATTGCAAACACAAGACTGGTGCATAATACACATTCAATCCATATACATAGTATCTACCGGTGTCGGAAAACAGAGATGCCATATTAGATGATCTCATTGTGTTTTTCTCTCTTACCTATTTTAGATTTTTGTTCTTAGACATGGTTATTGATAATTTTAATATTTAGCGCTTTTACAAAGAATTATATTTTTAAAAAACATGGTGATCTGAAACAATCTCAATAGAAAAAACATCCTCCCCTTTATGAAAATTTTAACCCTGTTCTTACTGCATTAGGCAAGATAATATCTCTTAGAAACAATATAGATCTAAAATCATCTAAAATTGCAAAAGTTGGATGCTCATGGAACTCCATATCTTGGTTGCCAGAATCGGGAGCGGATGTGGGAAAGAGGATACTTTAGAAACAGTTTTAGTAGAGAAACTCTTAGGAAGCGAGTGTAGGTTCAGGATTCTGAAAAGATTCTGAGGCGGGGGTTGGTTACGGTTAGAAGATTTGGCTATTGAGCTCTGTATAATAATACAATGAACCTACCCTAAAATACAGGTATAATTTTGTTAAAACTTTTCTCATGCAAGATTTATGCAAAACAGGGATCTGGAGCACCAATCTTACTCAAATTAGGTCATCCAAACCTTCTTGAAATATCTCCTTTATGTTCAATCCAAACATTAAAAGAAAAATAAATTAAAAGCTCTACTTAGTTATAACTTTTCTGCTGACCAAAAAAAGCCATAAGATTTCTAGAATTATGCATTCTGTTGAACCTCAACCTCTTGACAGAGCATGTTGGAATCCTATTTTATGTGCTTATTTTATTCCACATTCCTTAGACTCTAGGACTATGGTAAGAAATATGATATACCTAAACTGCCCATACATTCCTTAGAGTTTGTTTGCAAGCAAACCTGTCTTCATTACTTAATGAAAATATTGCTATGTTATTTGGAATATACTGAAAGTTTATGTTTTGCACCATTTGTCTATCGGTTGGATTCCTTTGTTCAAAACGATTTTATCTGTAAGCCCTGAGCTGCTGAATCTATTGAGACCTTGCTTTCTCGTGAAGTTTGATGATCGTTCTTGGCTTTATTCCCTCTTTTATTTCTCCTGACATCATTGCTGGTTACAAAAGAAGCCTTAACAGTATCTGATTTGTAGGATGCTCGTAAATTTTCTTGAGTTCGAGAATTGAAGGCAATTGGTACATCCTATCTATTGGCTGCTATTATGCTTATCTATACATCAGGCATTGTTTACTATT
The DNA here is from genome assembly GCF_051530095.1 of Phoenix dactylifera. Classification (NCBI taxonomy): domain Eukaryota; kingdom Viridiplantae; phylum Streptophyta; class Magnoliopsida; order Arecales; family Arecaceae; genus Phoenix; species Phoenix dactylifera. The sequence goes on along the minus strand of NC_143190.1, from coordinate 51,768,349 downwards.
CAGTGGTATTAGATCATCATATATTAGACAATAAATCTTTTAAGCCGACCTTAATTATCATATATTAAACATTAAACTTTTCAAGATAATCTTGGATCTGCTACCACATATTCATATCTTGGTGGATGCTTAAAAGTTTGCATCACCAATCATTTCTCATTGGATTTTTTCCCCTCTATTTTAGTCATGTTTGGCATGTCTACGATGTTGAATGTCTTAAATTTGACTAGCATCTGCCTAGCTTTTCCACTTTTAACCTGCAGGTTTAAAGATGATTTGCACTTCCTTGCAGGTGAGGTGGGATGATGATGTGGATACCGGTCGTCAGAATAGGGTATCTCCATGGGAGATTGAACCAACTGGTTCAATTTCGGGCCATAATAGTCTCTTATCACCAGGTTCCAAGAGAACCAAAATCTCTCTTTCCTCGGTCAATCTGGATTTTCCAGTTCCAAGTAGGTATTTCTTGTGGCAAATGCTTATTTATGATTTGCAGTCTCTTCTTTCTTGCATATTTTATTCTGTATCATTCTCTTTCTACAATTTTTTCCACAGAGGGAAATGGGTATCCAGATTTAGGGGAATCTGCAAGGTTCCACAAGGTCTTGCAAGGTCAAGAATTTACGGGTTTTAGAACTCCTTATGATGGTATTGATGTGGCAAATTCTCAAGACACTGATGTAAGATATCATCAATACCTGGATACGAGGAGATCCTCCAACAATGCAAATAGCTGCATATTAGGTGGTCTAGGAAGTGGGGTCAGAGTTCCAGTAGGAAATTCTGATTTACCCTACAAGTGCATAGGCTTTAGTGAATCCATTGGACTCCGAAAGGTCTTGCAAGGTCAAGAAGTAGTTCGAGACAGTCCGCCATATCAAGGACCAGTAGTTGATATTCATGCAAGAAATGGTGGGTTTGGCTCATTCGATGCTCCGCATACATCTGGTGCTGGAAATAGATGGCCTGCATCAAGCCATGGATGTACTCTTCTACAACCATCGCAGTTGTCAGTTCTAGCATCATCTCCATCTTCTGTGCTAATATTTCCACAAGCAAATTTTAAGCATCCATGCTCTCAATCGGTGTTTGCCATGAATGATAGGAGTAAGAATGGAGTATTGAGCAGAAAAGAAACACCCTTGTATCATTGGCCACGTCATGTAGGGGGTGAAGTCATCAATGAACACCAGAAACCAGGGCAAGTCCATACTCCTATACATGCTTATAAGCCAGAGTTGAAGAATGACAAAGAAATTAGCAGAAATGGTTGCAGGCTTTTTGGTTTTCCCTTGACTGAGAGGATTCCCTTGACAAATGAAGTGGATAGAACTGAGAGAGATTTTGAAACTGATTTTTCGACTTCAAAGTCTCAAATACCTGCAAAACCTCTTGGGCGCAGCTGCACTACAGTAAGTGCTCTTTATGCTCTATGTGCAGCTCCGTTCTAGGAATCCTTGCCTTTTTCTTTACTACAGGATAGATACTGCAGGTTCACAAGCAAGGGAGTGTTGTAGGCAGGGTGGTTGACCTCTCAAAACTTGATGGATATGATGATCTGATTTGTGAGCTTGAACGACTGTTTGATATGAAAGGGCTGTTAAACGACCCACGGAAAAAGTGGAATGTTTTCTATACTGATGATGAAGATGATATGATGCTAGTCGGGGATAATCCTTGGCAGTTGAGTGCTACCACATGCCTGTTATCTGAACTATTATACATTTGTTGTATTGCTGCCAGACACTGAAGTTAGCATTTTCATTTCTATGCAGGGAGTTTTGCAAAATTGCTTCAAAAATATTAATATACACAAATGATGAGGAAATGATTGCATGCTGTGATGAAGCCCATGGTTACTCAGCCGAACTATCTTTTCCAACCAATATTGCCAGGTTTTCCTTGGGCTGCAGTAAATCTTCATCAGTGTCGACATAAATGAAACTTCGTGAGCCTGAGACTGTCCTTTAGTTAGAATTTGAACTATTTTATCTGTTTGGCTTGTCTTCAAATCCATCTTTTCTCTGCCCTTGTTACTAAATTTGTCTAAGAAGCTTAAGAAGAAATTCTGCCTGTGTAAGAGTTTGATGCTGTATGGATGCTGTCTTGACAGTACTCTGAAGTATGAACTATGCAATGGTAATGTTGGAGAGCTTCGCTGGCCTGCAACACACTTTGTGCATGTTTTTGGTTGCCATAGTGATATTTTGTGCAGGATATTTATTTCTGATCAGGGAGGTTGGACTACCAATTACGTCACTTTATCAGATGTGATTAAGAGGGCTAAGGCAATAAGATCGGCTAGTAGGGCTTTCTACGAATGCACGTATTAATGCATTATGTTAGGGCTTGGCCAAGCAGGATGGCAATGAAAGGAGTGGGCCTAGACCAATGGTTCGAGCAACTGTAGCCACAAGGGGAGAGACATTAAACCCTGTGCTGAGCTTGTATTATCTATATGCTTTAATTCAATAGAATAACTAGATTTATTGTCATGTAAGTTAATATTTTTGACAGCTGAGTGACCTGTTCATCGTCATGTCTAAAGCCTCTCGTGTTGTGCGCCTGCTACTCCACGATCGTTTTAGTTGACCTTGCTGTTTGAAATTTGGTTGTGCTGTCGTGCCCCCTAAAAATCTGGGTTTAGACTTGATGGAGGATAAAATGGATAGTCCAGTCCATAACAAAAGAGCTACCCAATTTTGGGTTGACTAGACGAGTTTTCAGTCCGGCCTAGAATCAGCCCGACCTCGAGTTTCGCCGAAAGCTCTTCTAGCCTCAAATATTTGCCAAAGCGCTCTGACAAGCTCGGGGCGCTCTCCTTGTCCGCTGATGCGCCCCGGCCAAGCTCGGGGCACCCCCTTCTATTACACGCCCCGACCCCTGAGCTCTAAGCACTTCGCTGGACACACCTCGGCACCCGTCAAGCTAGCATTGCCAAATGCATGATGCGACCTCTCAACGAGTTCGGTTTTGCCGATGGCAGCACCCATATGAGTGCCCACGCCTTTCTACGTGGCCATACATCGCAACACCACTACACCACGCTTTGCTAGCTGGCCTACGGCAGTCCAAGAACGGCGCCATGCTACTCCGGCCATATCCTGTTACTGTCAACGCCTTACCGTTTTCAAGAACGGACTCCACCGCGTGCCACTCCTCCTCATGATGGAAACGGGCCATGCCTCCGCTACTTGAGTACCTCTACCGGGACTATAAAACTCTCCGGCAGGTAATATTGAGGAGACTTTTGACTGGACCTTCTAAGCTCTACTCTTACTTGATCGTCGGAGGGCCCTCATCGGAAACACTGGTAAGGCTTTGTGCTGGTACCCCGGTCTGTCGCAGGAGATGGCTCCCCTTGTCTTCCTCCGTGCTCCGGCAGCTCCTCCGACTCCTTCGGCGTGGTCACCCTCGGGCCAGATTTGAACCACAACATTTTTGGCGCTAGAGGAAGGGCTTGAGTCGTGATCATGAGGCTAAAGAGTAATGGAGCTCCGAACGCGTCAAGCAGCCGGGTCTCATCACCCGACTACTCACTTCAAAATCCACCCTCTGCAGCGCCCACACCAGCGGACCGGACCCCTCAGGTCCAGCCAAAGCAGTTTTTGTTGGGAACCCGCCCATGCCGCTGATATTTCAAAATTTTTCAGATGGCAGCGGAATCGGCATGCACGAGTTCGACGTTCATCTCATGAACGTTGTTTCGAGACCTTTCGTAATTAGGTAAGAATTAAATCCTTTTAAAACTAATAGGAAGATCAAATCTTCACCTTGCGCGGGTAGATGATCACCGCGAATCTGAATTCGTGGTTTTAGGAAGAGGGTTCGCTTGAAGCCGTTCAAACGTCCGGCCTCTACGGGTATCCACACGAAGCAGAGGACCGATCAAAGCTTTCTCGTCTCCCCGGGGTGCTAGCTCCCTTGCAGAGACTTCTTTTGATGGCTGATCTCCTCTCTTTCTTTCAACTCTTGAAAGTGCTTGAGAGGAGGAAGAAGAAGAAGGGACTCAAGGAAGAAGAACACAGCTTCTGCAGCCTTCTTTCTTTTCCCTGCGTTGGAAGAAGGATTGGAGGAAGAGGATGACGCCAACGCTTGGACTTTGCTCTCCCTTTGCTTGCGGCTGAACCAAGAGAGGAGGGGGCTGGTGGCGGCATCAAGAGGAGGAAGAGAGCTCTTGGCTAGGGCGCCGGCCTCATGCCTCCTTATAAAGCCATCTAGGGCTCCTACAATCTAGGAGCCCTAGACATATTGCCTAAGAGGGAAGGGGGGCGCCGGCCCTTCTCTTCATGCCGCACTCAAGGAGAGGAGGAGGGGCGTGAACCCTCCTTCTTGTGATGCCCTAATCCTCTTCCAAAGAGGATTGGGTGCCTCTCTTATGGTTTAATCCCAATCCAATTAGGATTAGCCAAATTGGGTTCAATCTATGCTAGTCCTAATCCAATTAGGATTTGAATGAACCATGACTCAATTGAACTCTTCAATCCTAATCCAATTAGGAGTCATGTTGATTCATTAGATTAATAATTAATTTAGACTTAAGGAATCCTAATCTAATTAGGATGTATTTAATTTTAGTCCTAATCCAATTAGGACTCTATTTGAATCCGAAGTCCTAATCCAATTAGGATTTCTAGGAATCCTACTCCAAGTAGGAATCCAATTTTAATTCAAAATTCCTAATCTCATTAGGATTGTAGGAATCCTATTCCAAGTAGGAATTCCAGTCCTACTCCAACTAGGATTCCCAGCCCTAATCCAATTAGGACTCTAGGAATCCCTCCCGAAGTAGGATTTGTGTTTAAGTCTAATTAATTAATTCCCTTTGTTTCTTCTTCAACTTCTTATCAATCAAATTGATTTCTTGTGATTCCTAATCACGATTTCAACCATCGGATCGGTCAATACTTCTAGTGTGTGTGACCCCATAGGTTCTATTCTGACTGGTAGTGAGATATATTGTGATCTCTATCACTATATCATTGAAAACTCCTTTCAATGGGTTGGAACGATTCCAACTCAACTCATTAGGGTTTATCGATCATCAAGATAATCCCTATGAGTCCCACCATCCACCAGTGACACCTAGCAGCATGTAGTGGCTACCCAGCAGAATGGAATGATGAACCTCTAGGTGCAGTTAACATGTGATATAGTCCTACTATCGTGGATCCCTACAGGACGGAGGTCATGGACAACTCGTCAAACCCCATCGTCTGTCATATGTCAAGATTTATTCGTCTCGAGTTCGATAGTGAGAAACTCTTTCTCCACTGTGTATACTGCCCCGGCCGAGGTCTTACGAACTCAGTCTTATAAATCACATAGGATCTCTCCTTATCTATCAAGGTCGATAGATTCCATATAGGTGCATACCCTACTCCTACAGTGAACTTACTGCAGCCAATCTACACTGCATGGACCCATATGGCTAGGGACCATGTATGTGTGCAGTCAAACTACAATAACCCCACTGTGAGCAGCCGAAGCACCGCAGGTCAAAGGACCAGTCACACTACTGCAACATCAAGCAAGTCACTGACGAGTGGATAGACATCCAAGTGACTTCTTGTATTGGTCACGCTCAGTACCCTTGTTCTCTAACAAGCACCTGCACTATCACTTCAGTGTTCCTACACTGTGGACTCAAGTCTCGTCCATCCAGAAGGAGAGTGATCTGTGCACTGATCGGATCGATCACCGTCCTCGTGATGATCCTTTGATCAGGAGCATTTAGAAATTAATCACCAATGATACATGGCTCAAATTCTCAACTCTTGAGAATATGTATCATCATCTTATTAATTTCTTGGACGATTCATAGACACATAAACAATATGAATGAAAAGATGCCTTTTATTTATTCAATAATAAATAGTCAAGTACAAAATTATGTCCCTAGAATCAACAATGTATCAGCCAAATTGGCTTCTAGGGCATACATCTAACAATCTCCCACTTGCACTAAAGCCAATTGGTCATATATCTTAGGCCCATCTTCTCAAGGTGGGCTTCAGTCTTTTGCTGACTCAGCTGCTTAGTGAAAGGGTCTGCCACGTTATCCGCGGAGTCTACTCTCTGCACCTCTACATATTTCTTCTCCACATAGTCGCGTATGAGGTGAAAGCGCCGCTCTATATGCTTAGACTTCTGATGAGACCTTGGCTCCTTAGCAAGGGCTATGGCGCCATTGTTATCGCAGTAGAGTGTTATGGCATCTGATGTCATCACATCCAGCTCTGCAATGAATTTCTTGAACCAGAAGCCTTCCTTAGCAGCTTCAGAGGCGGCGATGTATTCGGCTTCCATAGTCGAATCAGCAATGATCGGTTGTTTAGAACTCTTCCAATTCACCGTACCACCATTGCACAAGAACACGTATCCAGATGTTGACTTCCTGTCATCGACATCAGTCATGAAGTCTGAATCTGTGTACCCTTCTACCTTTAACTCTGATGATCCTCCAAAAACCAAGAATAAATCTTTAGTTCTTCTCAAGTACTTAAGAATATTCTTCACAGCTGTCCAGTGTTCTTCACCTGGATTCGACTGATATCTGCTTGTGACACTCACAGCAAGAGCTATATCAGGTCGTGTACATAGCATGGCATACATGAGGCTTCCTATTGCCGATGCATAAGGAATCTTGCTCATGCGTTGAATCTCCTCAGGTGTGTTGGGGCACATCTTCTTGGAGAGATGAATTCCATGCCTTAGGGGTAAGAGACCCCTCTTGGAGTTTTCCATGCTGAACCTCTTCAGCACCTCCTCTATGTACATTTTCTGTGACAGGCCAAGCATCCTTTTAGATCTATCTCTATAGACCTTTATTCCCAAGATATAGGATGCTTCCCCAAGGTCTTTCATGGAGAATTCTTTTGACAACCAGACCTTGACCGAGGTTAGCATGGGAATATCATTCCCAATCAGGAGAATGTCATCTACGTACAGTACGAGAAAAGCGACAGCACTCCCACTAACCTTTTTATAAACACATGGTTCCTCCTCATTTTTGATGAAATCAAACGTTTTGATTGTATCATCGAAACGAGTGTTCCAACTCCGAGAGGCTTGCTTTAGTCCATAGATGGACCTTTGCAGCTTGCAGACCTTGTGATCTCTATCACTGGAAGTGAAACCCAAAGGCTGTTCCATATAGATATCTTCATCAAGATATCCATTCAGGAAAGCAGTTTTCACATCCATCTGCCAGATTTCATAATCATGAAATGCTGCAATGGCAAGCAATGTTCGGATGGATTTTAGCATGGCTACAGGTGAAAAGGTCTCCTGATAGTCAATGCCTTCGCGCTGACTATACCCTTTCGCCACAAGCCTTGCCTTATAGGTCTCTACCTCTCCATCCGAACCTATCTTCCTTTTGTAGATCCATTTGCATCCAATAGGTACAATACCTTCTGGTGGATCTACTAAGGTCCAGACTTGGTTGGAATGCATGGAGTCTATCTCTGACTTCATAGCTTCCAGCCATTTCTCGGAATCGATATCAGATATCGCCTCGTTGTAGGTTTTGGGATCCTGTATGTGATCCCTATCTCCCACTAGGAACATTTCCTCAGTATCCTCTTCAAGTATACCTAAGTATCTATCGGGAGGATGGGAGACCCTACTAGATCTACGAGGTGGTTGAGGGACATCGTGTACTGGCTCTGTATGAATGGGTTCTATAGGATCCATGACTCGTTGCTTTTCAGAGACTTTCTCTTCAAGCTCAATTTTCCTCCCACTGCCTCTATCAAGGATAAACTGATTTTCCAAGAAGATGGCATGACGGCTCACAAACACATTGTGATCCTCTGAGACGTAAAAATTGTATCCTAATGACTCTTTAGGATATCCTATAAAACGAGCACTTATGGTCCTAGCCTCTAACTTGTCTGCCTGTAGTCGCTTGACGTGGGCCGGACACCCCCAAATCTTGAGATGACCCAGACTTGGTTTCTTACCATGCCATATCTCATACGGTGTGGTAGGAACGGATTTAGAGGGAACTCTATTCAATAAATAAATCGCTGTGAGTAAGGCATCTCCCCAAAGGAACATAGGTAAATCAGTGAAGCTCATCATGGACCTGACCATATCCAATAGGGTCCGATTTCTCCTCTCTGACACCCCGTTGAGTTGAGGTGTACCCGGAGGTGTCCATTGTGAGACTATGCCGTTTTCTTTGAGATAGTCCCGGAATTCCCCACTAAGGTATTCTCCTCCCCGATCTGATCGAAGAGCCTTAAGAGGTTTTCCAGTTTGTTTTTCTACTTCATTCTTGAACTCTTTGAACTTTTTAAAGGATTCAGACTTGTGTCTCATAAGATACACATACCCATACCGTGAATAATCATCGGTAAAGGTAATGAAGTAAGAATAACGTCCCCTGGCTAGCACATCGAATGGGCCACATACATCTGTATGTACTAGGGTAAGTATTTCAGTGGTCTTCTCCCCATGTCCTACAAAGGGTAGTCTAGCCATCTTTCCTTGAAGACAGGACTCGCAAACTGGATATGACTCGGAAGTCAATGAGCCTAAGAGCCCATCTTTATCCATTTTGTTCATTCTATCTTCTCCAATATGGCCAAGTCTGAGGTGCCACAAATATCTTTGGTTTATCTCATCTCTGGATCTTTTGGATCCTTTGGCACTCACATCTTGCTCGGTAACATTCACAGATACATCCATATGTAAATGGTAGAGACTGTCAATCATAAAACCACGTGCGACTATTTTATTTCTTAAATAAATAGAACAGCAGTCTTTGTCAAATGTAAAAACATGACCTTCCTGTGCTAGACATGAAACAGAAATCAAATTTCTGCTAGCAACAGGTACATAATAACAGTCTCTAAGTATTAAACTAAATCCAGACGGTAGTCGCAGATGGTAGGTGCCCACAGCCACAGCAGCAACTTTTGCCCCGTTGCCAACCCGAAGGGTTACCGCACCTTCCGCCAGCCTTCTACTTTCCTTTAGACCCTGCATGGTAGTGCACAAATGAGCACTAGAACCAGAATCTATAACCCAACTAGAAGTAGAAGAAACCGTTAGATTAGTTTCAATAATGAGCAAGTCTATACCTTCTGAAGGTGTGTCACCTTTCTTGTTCTTTAGGCTCTCGAGGTATGAAGGACAGTTTCTCTTCCAGTGGCCTTCGACATTGCAGTGGAAACATTTTCCTTTGTCGTTAGCCTTTTTCTTTTGAACTTCCTTCTTTGGCTTCTTGTCTTTCTTCTGCTTCTTTGCAGGCTTCTTTTTCTTCCAAGTAGACTTTCTCTTGGAACCAGAAGTCAACTCAGCAGCGAGGACATTGCCCCTTGAACCTTTCAAGGCTCCCTCAGCAGTTACCAACATGTTGATTAGTTCAGTCTTAGTGCATTCAATCTTATTCATGTGGTAGTTTACTATAAACTGACCAAATGAATCAGGAAGTGACTGTAGGATCAAATCCACTTGCAATTCCTTGTGCATGTCCATACCGAGCTTCTCAAGCTCCTCTAGGTCCTTGATCATGGTCAGACCGTGATCATGGACAGACTGCCCTTCGCGCATCTTCGCTTTGAAAAGCCTCTTGGACACTTCAAAACGAGCTGTGCGACTCTGCTCACCATACAACTCTTGTAGGTGTGCCAGTATGTCCCTAGCAGTCTTTATATTTTCATGCTGGCATTGGAGTTCATTAGACATAGATGCCATCATATAGCATTTTACTCTAATGTCATCGTCCAACCACTTTTTATGCATCTCACGCTGAACATCAGTGGGACGTGCTGGTAATGTGGGGATATCTGAATCGAGTATATAGCCTATCTTCTCACAGTCCAAAACTATTTTGAGATTTCTAAGCCAGTCCTTGTAATTGGTTCCGGTCAGTCGGTTGGTCTCAAGAATACGGGTCAAAGGGTTTGAAGCCGACATTGTATCTGCAGAGAGTAAAGATTCTAGTTAGACTCTTGTACTTGATCCTAATCTGTCCTAAGGTCTTTTAGAACAAATGTGACTCCCACTATTTTCTCGAATTCCTCACACTCCCCTGGTAGGAAAACGGAAATCCCACACGACTAGGGTTTCTAGTGGGTATTGCGGTCCCACCAATTCACATGCCACCTCACCTAACAGTTATTGGTGACACATAGATGGATGAGTGTACAACTCTTGTACAATGCTTCTCAAGCATGTTGCAGTGCAACTTGGTCTCTAAGCCATGAAGACCTCACCTAACAGTTATTGGTCCCATTTCTTAGTTAAGTCAGACCCACCGTATAACTGTAGGAATAAAGTCGTCATTGGGTCCTCACCTAACAGTTATTGGTGCCCAACCCCACCTTTACCCTACAACATCTCATGTCTATAGAGAGGTCCAGCCCCCCAATGCAACTTGACCACTGTATCCAGCCGAGACAAGTCAACATCAGAAAGGCCTTAGCAGCTCTACTACAGTGGAAGACCTATTGACTTAATATTGGTTAATCAGGTCTTAGTGTTTGCAACTTGAGCCTTTCATAAGAGGTAATCGAACAATTGGCCAGGTAAGCAGGTGGGAGGCTCCCCTTACTCAGAGAGTAAGGTCCTAATTAAGTAACCACCTTTCATGCTTTCCTAGACACCAATTAGATCAATTAATCTAATATGACTTGCTCATGTCGGTTCACTCTCGACTTGATTGAGGAGGTTTTAATTTAGGTCTCAATTGGGTTTGCTACATCACATGTAGACCTATCTACCCGACTCTCATTCACATCACATGCAAACGGCGCATTGCAGGCAGTTATAATCGCGGCATCAAATTAAAGCTAAACTTTAACTAGGTGATGATCATGGATTCTAATTAGGTCGTATTACAAGCACATGCACATCAATCGATCAAGTGGTCTTCAACTCTTGAATTGGATCCAAGCTTCCTTGATTCGATCCTTGATCAACTCTTGATCCCATCGCCATCAACCGCTTAGACCCCTGTTCATCTCATGCATCGTCTTCGACTTGATCGTTGATGTACATTACATCACAGAAATACAACCAGATGTAAAATAAAAATAAAAATAATTTACATCTCTTTTTAGGGGGCACGCAGGCCTCTCAAAACATCAAATAAGATGCATGCAAGCATCTGAAAAATTACATGACATCGCAGATCACATCGCAGGTCATTACATTTGATACCAAAAAGGGTTGAATCCTATGATCATCACCGTATGCTACAATTATAATTTCAGATCTGAAAACTAACTGATTATATCATGACATAGGTCGCTGATCATGCTAATCATGATTCTAAACTTTGTAATCCCATTAACAATGCAATTAGAATCATCTTTTTATCACATAAAAATCAGCATGTAAAAATCAGCACCCCTGAAAAAATCTGCATGCAGAATTTTTCAGCATGCATGATCATTTAATTTTCAGATCTAATATGCCTTTAGATATTTAATTCTTACCTTAATCTACGAAGCCTAGGCTCTGATACCACTGTTGGGAACCCGCCCATGCCGCTGATATTTCAAAATTTTTCAGATGGCAGCGGAATCGGCATGCACGAGTTCGACGTTCATCTCATGAACGTTGTTTCGAGACCTTTCGTAATTAGGTAAGAATTAAATCCTTTTAAAACTAATAGGAAGATCAAATCTTCACCTTGCGCGGGTAGATGATCACCGCGAATCTGAATTCGTGGTTTTAGGAAGAGGGTTCGCTTGAAGCCGTTCAAACGTCCGGCCTCTACGGGTATCCACACGAAGCAGAGGACCGATCAAAGCTTTCTCGTCTCCCCGGGGTGCTAGCTCCCTTGCAGAGACTTCTTTTGATGGCTGATCTCCTCTCTTTCTTTCAACTCTTGAAAGTGCTTGAGAGGAGGAAGAAGAAGAAGGGACTCAAGGAAGAAGAACACAGCTTCTGCAGCCTTCTTTCTTTTCCCTGCGTTGGAAGAAGGATTGGAGGAAGAGGATGACGCCAACGCTTGGACTTTGCTCTCCCTTTGCTTGCGGCTGAACCAAGAGAGGAGGGGGCTGGTGGCGGCATCAAGAGGAGGAAGAGAGCTCTTGGCTAGGGCGCCGGCCTCATGCCTCCTTATAAAGCCATCTAGGGCTCCTACAATCTAGGAGCCCTAGACATATTGCCTAAGAGGGAAGGGGGGCGCCGGCCCTTCTCTTCATGCCGCACTCAAGGAGAGGAGGAGGGGCGTGAACCCTCCTTCTTGTGATGCCCTAATCCTCTTCCAAAGAGGATTGGGTGCCTCTCTTATGGTTTAATCCCAATCCAATTAGGATTAGCCAAATTGGGTTCAATCTATGCTAGTCCTAATCCAATTAGGATTTGAATGAACCATGACTCAATTGAACTCTTCAATCCTAATCCAATTAGGAGTCATGTTGATTCATTAGATTAATAATTAATTTAGACTTAAGGAATCCTAATCTAATTAGGATGTATTTAATTTTAGTCCTAATCCAATTAGGACTCTATTTGAATCCGAAGTCCTAATCCAATTAGGATTTCTAGGAATCCTACTCCAAGTAGGAATCCAATTTTAATTCAAAATTCCTAATCTCATTAGGATTGTAGGAATCCTATTCCAAGTAGGAATTCCAGTCCTACTCCAACTAGGATTTCCAGCCCTAATCCAATTAGGACTCTAGGAATCCCTCCCGAAGTAGGATTTGTGTTTAAGTCTAATTAATTAATTCCCTTTGTTTCTTCTTCAACTTCTTATCAATCAAATTGATTTCTTGTGATTCCTAATCACGATTTCAACCATCGGATCGGTCAATACTTCTAGTGTGTGTGACCCCATAGGTTCTATTCTGACTGGTAGTGAGATATATTGTGATCTCTATCACTATATCATTGAAAACTCCTTTCAATGGGTTGGAACGATTCCAACTCAACTCATTAGGGTTTATCGATCATCAAGATAATCCCTATGAGTCCCACCATCCACCAGTGACACCTAGCAGCATGTAGTGGCTACCCAGCAGAATGGAATGATGAACCTCTAGGTGCAGTTAACATGTGATATAGTCCTACTATCGTGGATCCCTACAGGACGGAGGTCATGGACAACTCGTCAAACCCCATCGTCTGTCATATGTCAAGATTTATTCGTCTCGAGTTCGATAGTGAGAAACTCTTTCTCCACTGTGTATACTGCCCCGGCCGAGGTCTTACGAACTCAGTCTTATAAATCACATAGGATCTCTCCTTATCTATCAAGGTCGATAGATTCCATATAGGTGCATACCCTACTCCTACAGTGAACTTACTGCAGCCAATCTACACTGCATGGACCCATATGGCTAGGGACCATGTATGTGTGCAGTCAAACTACAATAACCCCACTGTGAGCAGCCGAAGCACCGCAGGTCAAAGGACCAGTCACACTACTGCAACATCAAGCAAGTCACTGACGAGTGGATAGACATCCAAGTGACTTCTTGTATTGGTCACGCTCAGTACCCTTGTTCTCTAACAAGCACCTGCACTATCACTTCAGTGTTCCTACACTGTGGACTCAAGTCTCGTCCATCCAGAAGGAGAGTGATCTGTGCACTGATCGGATCGATCACCGTCCTCGTGATGATCTTTTGATCAGGAGCATTTAGAAATTAATCACCAATGATACATGGCTCAAATTCTCAACTCTTGAGAATATGTATCATCATCTTATTAATTTCTTGGACGATTCATAGACACATAAACAATATGAATGAAAAGATGCCTTTTATTTATTCAATAATAAATAGTCAAGTACAAAATTATGTCCCTAGAATCAACAATGTGTCAGCCAAATTGGCTTCTAGGGCATACATCTAACAGTTTTATCTGCTCGCTCAGCAAGTCCAAGCTCTTACTGTGGCTGTTCAAAACCTCCAGCCGGTAGGAGCCTCATCCTTCGCTGAGCTCGACAAAAAAGTAGAGGAAGTGGGCGGCGAGTCCAGATGCTCCAAAGTCAAGTTGCAGAGTGCCATAAGGGGCACCACCGATTGAGGCGCAGATCTCCCTGGAGGTCCGGTAGGTACGCTCCCTTTGGTTTTGCGGAGTACACTCCCCTCATGTCCTTCCGGACAGAGATTCTTATGAAAATTGAGAGTCACGACTACCTCCGACCCCCACCGAAAATGCAACCGTCAGGGTTGCAGAAGCGCTCAGACAGATACTGCCGCTTCCACAGAGACCATGGTAATGACATGGAGGACTGCTACCAGCTCCGTGATAAGATTGAAGCGATTGTCCACAGAGGCCTACTGAGTCGATTTGTCCATGGCCAAGCTGACAGAATAGTGCTCGACGGACAGAGCCCGGAGCCATCCAACGGGCCTGATGATAATCGCTCCGATGCGGGCACCCTCAATACTGCCCCCTCCGCATCCCACACGTTCGTGGGCTTTGACTTCGGGGGGTAGGGACGAGGCTACGCCCCCATTAGTTCAGGTATGCTACAACCCCCGGACGGGATCTTAGCCCCTCTAGGTCAGAGTTTTTAAATTTTAGAATGTCTAAATTAATAAAGTTATCTTTTGAAATGTCTCTAAAGCATTTCCAAAGCTCCCTAATGGGCTCGACACACTCCGGCTGCCCTCGCGGCGCAAGCGATATATTGATGAATCAACAAAGTCGTCTCTCGAGTCCGGTCTCGGGATGCCCTGCAGCATCGACCGAGAGCCAAAGGGCCTCGTGACTGCAGGATCTATCAACAAAGTCTTTCCTCGAGCTTGGCTCGGGACGCCCTGCAATATTGATCGAGAGCCAAAAGGCCTCGCGACTAAAGGATTTATCGACAAAGTTGTCCCTCGAGCTTGGCTCGAGACGCCCTGCAGCATCGATCGAGAGCCAAAGGGGCTCGGAACTGCAGAATCTATCGACAAAGTCGTCCCTCGAGCTCGACTCGGGACGTCCTGCAGCATTGATCGAGAGTCAAAGGGCCTTGCGACTATAGGATTTATCGACAAAGTCGTCCCTCGAGTTCAGCTCGAGATGCCATGCAGCATCGATCGAGAGCCAAAGGGCCTCGCGACTGCAGGATTTATCGACAAAGTCGTCCTTCGAGCTTGGCTCGGAATGCCCTGCAGCATCGATCGAGAGCCAAAGAGCCTCGCGACTGCATGATTTATTGACAAAGTCGTCCCTCGAGCCCAGCTCGGGATGCCCTGTAGCATCGATCGAGAGCCAAAGGGCTTTGCAACTGCAGGATTTATCGACAAAGTCGTTTCTCGAGCCCGGCTCGGGACGCCCTGCAACATCGATTGAGAGCCAAAGGGCTTCGCGACTGTGGGATCTATCTACAAAGTGCACCTTCGATCTGAGTGTGAGGCGCCCTGTGCGTCAACAGGGAGTCGCTGAAGATTTCCCCCCGTCTGCAGTATTTTACAAAATGCGCCCTCAATTTGAGTGGGGGGCGCCCTGCGATATCAACGGGAAGCCGCTGAAGAGCTCCCCTCTTCCGCAGTATTCTATAAAGTGCGCCCCCGATCTGAGTGGGGGGCGCCCTGCGACGTCAACGGGGAGCCGCTGAAGAGCTCCTCCTATCCGCAGTATTCTACAAAGTCCGCCCCCGATCTGAGTGGGGGGCACCCTGCGACGTCAATAGAGAGCTGCTGAAGAGCTCCTCCCGTCCGCATTCTACAAAGTGCGGCCTCGATGTGAGTGGGGGGCACCCTGCGACGTCAATGGGGAGTCGCTAAAGAGCTCCCCTTGTCCGCAGTATCCTACAAAGTGCGCTCTCGAGCTGAGCGGGGAGCTCTCCACTATACCTATAAAGTCGTCCCTTGTAGCTCGGCTCGGGACGCCCCGCGTTGTGTCTATCGCAAGCCCAAGTGCTTCCGCGACCGCGGGTATTTGCCATGGCCGTGTCCCTTGAATTGAGTTCGGGACGCTCGATGTTATATCAGTCGTGAGCCCAAAGAATCTCCCCGGGCTACTACTAAGGGACGAATCGTCCAAGCTTGGACCTAAAAACTCGGCAATTGTGGAGTCTATCTACAAAGCTTTCGTCGGCCCTGCGGTGGTTAAGTTGTGAAGTAAAGATAGAGCTAATCCTTGAGCTATGCGATGCTGGTCCTAGTAACCAGGCACTAAGACTTAGGAGAGGCAAACTTAGCACATGGCGTTAGATTCCAAGGTGGAGAAGAAAATCCACTTCATTTTCACCAAAAGGCCAAGGGCTGATTACGGATAGCCGACCCTAAGGCCGGGCTAAATACAAAAGGCCTAAGTGACCTATTTACAAAAATAGAGAGAGACAAAGTGATTTAAAGGGAATCATCGGCTTGAACAAGTTTCTAGATCGGCCGCAGCGGCGACTTCCACGTCCTCGGTCATCACCCCCTCCGATATCTCGCCACAGCGTGACGACCCCCATCCTAGATCGTCACCCGCTCAGATGGCTCGCTTGACCCAACGAGCCCGGGCCTCCCGGACGACGTTCTTCCTGGCATCTGTAGGCGAAGATGGAGCATGTCAAGTAACGGGAGCCCTTCGTCACGCCGTTGATGAAGCTTTTTGATCTCTCCTCAGATCAAGCTCCATCCAACGCGACCACCCCATTGTGCCGGGCGACCACGGTGTTATTGCTGAAGACCATCCCTTCAATTTTTCAAGGTAGCGATGGCAGCCGGAGAAGGAGATAAATGAGGAAAAGGCCGAGTGCAAGTCCTGAGACTTCCATCAAAGGCCTTATATAGCCTACTCCAATGACTCAGAATGGGGCAACCAAATGCCTCACGCCCAAGATTCGCCACATGGCGTGCCTAGAAGCCTCCTCGGCGAATCTCCCCAAGCCATAATCTTGGGGACCGAGATAGTTATGAGAGTTATTTTGGAGGACGGGGCTCTGATGCCCAACTCCTCGCCTTCCCTCCAGCGACGCCTCGAGAAAGAGCACCGACACAAATCGCTGAGGGATTTCTATGGCCGCTGCCGCGCCGATCGACGAGACAGCTTAGGTCGTCTCTATTTCCGAGCCGGTATCAACCCTTGGGTGGACTTCTATTCTCGATCCGGTATCAACCCTCAGACGGACTTCTATTCTTGAGTAGGTGGCAACCCTCGAGCGGATTTCTACTCTCGAGCAGGTCTCGAGCTATTCCCGAGCTGGAATCAACTCTCAAACGGAATTCTATTCTCGAGCTGGTGGCAACCCTCGAGCGGATTTCTACTCTCGAGCAGGTCTCGAGCTATTCCCAAGCTAGAATCAACTCTCGGGTGGAATTCTATTCTTGAGCTGGTGGCAACCCTCGAGCGGATTTCTACTCTCGAGCAGGTCTCGAGCTATTTCTGAGCTGGAATCAACCCTCGGGCGGAATTATGTTCTTGAGCTAATCTCGAGCAAGGTTTTCTTATTTACCGACATCACTTTTTTGAATCGGGCCTAAGGTGGTCTGCGATGTCGAACAAAGAGCCATAAGCTCATTTTATTGAAGGATTATCTCCAAGATGAAAGCGGATGCCGAGCATAAGGACTTTGGCAAATCTCCAAAACGGCTCCTGCTATGTAAGACAGGCTCAGACTTGAGCTGCGAAGTTCGGTTCTTTGACAACCGAACGCAAAGCAGGACGAGCTCAAATGATCAGCCAGATTCTAAAGGCAAAGCAAAAGAAGCTCAAACATGACCAAAGGTACTAAGTACTGAAAGTAAATGTATATTTTATTTATGTTAAAAAGAGGCCAAGGGCGAAATACAAGAAAGCCGGACCTTGAGATTGTGCCAAATACAAAAGGTCCAGGCGGACGACCTTACAAAACTAAAAACTAGTCAACCTAGACGACCTCCACGTCGGCATCAGGGGCGGCTTCCGTTCCATCAGCAGCATCAGGGCCTGCGCTGGCCTCGCAGGCGACTTTAGCTCCGACGCCGGCATCAGGAATGGCTTCTATGCCGTTCCAACGCAACTTCAGGGACGACCTTGGGCCCAGCTCCCCTGATAGCCTCGGCAGCACCCCCGACAGCCTCGGCAGCTTCGTCTAGATTTGGCTGGAGGCTACTAAGGTTGGATCCAGGGAAAAGTCGCTAGACTTGATCGCAACAATTTTCAAAATCCTGGACCATTGCCGTAGTAGCTCCCTCCGCCATCTCGTCGAGATACTCCAACCGACAGAATTTCTCAACAGCCTTGTGGGCAGACTTCTCCAAAAGGCTTTCGAGCCGCCCGATCTTCAGCCTCAATTCCTCGACCTCATTCTGAAGACGGGTCAGAGTAGCCTCAAGCCCGAAAATATGACCCGCGGCAGACGAGCGAGCCTGGGAGTGCTCGGCCTCCATTCCTCGTATCTGGGCGAGCTTGTTTTCTAGTAGGGTCTCAACGGCCCGTACCTTCTTCTTGGCACTCCGAAGCTGTTGCTTCACGACCGCGGCTCTCACCACGATCATGTGCCGCTGCTGCTCAACCAGTGCTGCCCGCTCCTCAGCCTCCTGTCCTTGGAGCTCAGCACGCTCCACCCTCGGCCGTAGCGCCCTTACTTCCTCCCGGTAGGTGAGCATGCTAGACATCAGCATGTCAACCATGTGGAGAGACTAGCACAAAAGATGAATTTAGTGGAGACACTCGCAAAGAAACTGAGAAGCAGAAGGGCTGCGCTACTCACCCGAACACTGTTTGAGTAAACGCAACAGACAAAGTTGTCGAAGTTCTCCTCTATTAAAGCTCGATCGCGCGGGAGCATAATGCTACGCACGAGCTCGCGAGCAACGTCATCAGACTCAAGGCCCGAGGCTCCCTCGGATATGCGACACTGATGCTGCAATTGCCCTATCTCGGACTCAGGAGAAATGAAGTCGGCCCCAGTCGACATCGGAACCTGAGGAGGAATCAAAATTCCTGTTGAGATCGGAGCCTCGGGAAAAGCTGTGACCTCAACAAGAGTCGGGCCCACGAAAGAAGTCAGAAGCTCAGACCCGCTCCCCAATTCGGGACCTGATTCAGGTAGCTGGATAGCATCTCCGGCCTCCGAGACTTGGCCGATTGACACGGCCGCCACTGAACTAGAAGGGCTCCCCTTTTCTGCCAATAAGGGCATCTCGGCTACCGCCGTAAGAGCTTGATCGGATCCGGCTTGACCGAGGGCGACAACCTCAATTGCCCCAAGCTCACTCCACTCAATCCCTGAGCCGGAGCTAACCCTGGTCTTCTTCATCCTTCTCTCGGGCTAAGCCCCCTCCGAGGTGGCCATCCTCTTCCTATACTTGGCTATCAATGTTTTGGCGTTGAAGATCATTTCTGCAACATCTGATGGCAAAAGCTTTGTTAGGACCCAGCATGGGGAGAAAAAAGGGTAACTAAGTTACTCTTACCTTCGGGGCGCGTCGGGCTCAGGCCAAGATTTACCAAAGCCTCCTCGCTGAGCAGGTTAGAGAGCCGTGGAGTTTTTCCTAGCCCGAGCAAACTATCTAGAATGCCCTGTTCGGACTGCGACAACTGTGGGAGCCTGTTATTCGTCGAGGCCAGCGAAAAACTCCAGGTCGGATTAAACCCCCACGACCGCTCGGAGAAAATAAGAAAAAACTTGTCCTTCCACCCATGAATAGAGGTAGGAATACCTCTGAAAAGCTTACGGCCTCCTTGAAGAAAAAAGTACCACCATTCTTTGTCTGCGGAGTTGCCCTTTAATATAAAGCAACTTCTGAAGACGTTTACTGAGGGGGACAGACCATGCGCAAAGCAAAGGGCGAGGAAACCAATTATCATCCTCGAATTCGGGGCGAGTTGTGCAGGCACAAGACGGTAAGCCGTCAGAAGCTCTCCCATGAACCCGTGCAGAGGGAATCTCAGCCCAACTCGGAGCGTCTCTATGTACACTCCGACCCAACTTTCAGGAGGGTTGATAACTCGCCTACCGAGGTTCGAGAGCTCAAGAACAAACTCCGAGGGAATGAAGAATTGGGTATGAACCGCGCCCAAGTCTTCATCACTCAAGAATGAGCCGGTCCCATGTGGGCCCAGGCCTGCCTCGAGTTCAGTTTCCCCCACACCAGAAGAAGTCTGAGCTCGGGACAAACCTGTCCCGAACATCAGGATCCTCATAGGTGAACTCATTGCCTTGTTCTCAGAAATATAAAGAGGAGAAAAGATGAGACTCTCCGAGCGATCGAGAGAAGGATAACATGCCTACCCGAAGAGCTCGCCGAAGAAGATGATCGAGGAGAAGCGGGACAATCGCTGGAGATTACGAATAGCGTTCAATACAATAGTTGACAAGAAGCTCCCAGAACACCCAAGAAAATGCTTGAACACCACGATAATGGCAGCCAGGAAGAAAAGAAGTGGAGGCAGAAAGGATCAAATAGCGATCCTAGGGCCTTCTCCAGGCCTTATATAGCACACTACAACGGTTTTAATCAGATAACCCAAGCAATCAGACGAGCCGAGTCCCGCCACATGGTAGGCCTCGAAATGGCCTCAACAAATCTTTCCGGATTGCAGCACTCAATGCGGATCATTATGGACGGTGCTCCGAAGATCGGAATATTAATAACTAGCCTTTTGTGTTCCATCGGGCGAAACGCTTCGAAGAATGGAGCATTAATGGCCGGCTTCTCATGTTCCATCAGGCAGGGCGCTTCAGGGGATGAGGCATTAATAGTCACCCCTCTCCATTCCATCCAGCAACCTCTTTGGAAAAGAATGCACACATGGGACATAAGAAAGTCTCCATGACGGACCCTGCCTAGGGTGACGTGGCAGCTCAAGCCACCTAAGCTCGGCTCTAAAAGCCCGACTCAAATCTCTCGGTTATGAAAGATGCCAAATCTCCCCTACTCAGCGTGCGCGTCTTCACAAGCGCCGGGCTACACCGCTGGACGACCAGTAATTCGACTACTTCCTTCGCCCGAGCTAGAGAGCAACTTGGCCTCAAAAGTCGGAGCGCAAATGATGGGAGGTAAAATGGATCGTCCAGCCCATAACAAAAGGGCCACCCAATTTTGGCCCAACAGACACCAACGCTGACTAGACGAGTTCTCAATCCAGCCCAGAATTAGCCCGACCTCGAACTTTGCCGAAAGCTCCTCCAGCCTCAGATATTCGCTGATGCGCCCCGGCCAAGCTTGGGGCGCCCTCCTTGTTCGCCGACACGCCCCGACCAAGCTCGGAGCACCCTCTCCTATTACACGCCCCAACCTCTGAGCTCGGAGCGCTTCGCCGGACACACCTCGGCATCCGTCAAGCCGACCTCGCCAAATGCATGATGTGATTTCTTAACAAGTTCAGCCTTGCTGATGGCCGTACCCATGTGAGTGCCCACGCCCTCCTACGTGGCCGTATATCACAACACCACTAGCCACGCTTTACTAGCTGGCCCACGGCTGTCCAAGGATGGCGCTATGCTACTCCGGCCCTACCCTGCTACGACTGTCAACACCTTATCGTTTCCAAGAACGAATTTCACCGCGTGCCACAAGTAAGCTCTGGCTGCGTGCTACTCCCTCTCATAATGGAAACGAGCCATACCTCCGCTACTTGAATACCCCTACCGGGACTATAAAAATCTCCGACAGGTAATATTGAGGGGACTTTTGGCTGGACCTTCTAAGTTTCGCTCTAACTTTATTGTCGGAGAGCCCTCACCGGAAACACTGGTGAGGCTTTGTGCAGGTAACCCAGTCTGTCACGGGAGGTGGCTCCCCTTGTCTTCCTCCGTGCTCCGGCAGCTCCCCCGACTCCTTCGGCATGGTCACCCTCGGGCTAGATTTGAACCACAACAAGGCTCCTAAAATCATGAAGTATGGGAGAGAATAATCTCCTCGTCAGAGTATGTGAGAAGGAAACACAGTCAGAAAGATCTTGGAGACTTTCTCCGTTGACAACCGATGGTTTTTTCTCCTTGGAACCTTTCTAGATATTTAAATGGAAGTGACTAGTTGCATAATGATCTACCATGATCAAGACATTCTCTCCTGAATCATGAGTCGTTAGGGGTGCAAATGGGTCGGGTTGGGTCATGAGTGACTCCGACCCAATTTGGTTTCTTGTTCGGATTCTAATTTTGGACTTAGATCCAACTCAATAGAAGATCGGGTCGGGTTCACCGCTACAACTTTTGACTCAACGGATCATTTGGGTTAGGTCGGGTCTATGTATAATTCGGGTTAGATCCGGTTCGGGTCAACCCATCTATGGTTTCAGAACTTATTTGTACGCCCACAAACTGTAGCCCACGGGCCCAAATAATTTTACAGATTCGGTCGGATCGGGTTGTAGAATTGAAAATCCAAAATAATCCAAATTTTAAATGGGTCGGGTCGGGTCGGGTCTGAATTTAGTAAATTCAAACCCGATCCAAAAAATGGAATGGGTCCAATATTTATGATGCGATCCGACCCTATAGGTTCTTTAAAACGGGTTGGGTCGGGCTACGGGTCAACCCGACCCATTTGCAGCTTTATGAGTCTTTCCTTTAGCTCGTCTCTATATGAGCTTTATGTTGATTTATTTTCTTTTTCTTAAACAAAGTTTTTTTTTAAAAAAAAATTCATGCACAATCGTCTCAAGTGTTTGTGTGCTTTTAAGTATACTATATATACTTGTATGCCAAATGGAGTCCTAACTCTCTAAGATTGAGAGTGTCAAATAAACAAACTTGACCACACCTTGTTGTTGACGAATCTTTATCACCGATCAGAAAGAGATGCATTTCTTTCTAGATGTGAATCAAATGAATATAAATATAAATGTTTGGTAGCCATAAATATATTAATCTTTTTTAAATGAATACCTTTTTTTTTAGATAATGATAAGCAAATTTTTTGTAAATATTAGATAATATATATATTGCTTTCTATCAAAACAAGATAAATCCTAGGTTTGCATTAGAAGCTGCACTCTTCAGGAGCTGTATGTAATACTAATGCATCTGTCTCATTGTGAGTTTGAGCGGATCCATAGCTAGCAGAGAACGTATATTCTTGCAGGCCCCCTCATGAAATTGAAAAATTATACAGTTATACTCTATACTGTATGCACCATGTGGCCATGCATACTACTAATCATCGAGATGCATTAGTAGATTTCATTCATCATGCGTTCGTCTCAGCGACAGGCGCGCTCCTTTCGTGCACACAATGCAGGAATATAATTTTTGCATGAAGCCAGCTACAGCTAGCCAACCTTTTCTGCCGACTTCAGCTAAAGCATGAAACGACCGACTTGGCTGACTTAAGAAGGGGTGGAAGTAGTTGAACTTTGGAAAGAGGCCCCCTCAATTTTGCTCTGCCACCGATTTTCCCACCTTCCGAGCACATCAACTGTTGGAAGAAAGTGATTTCTACCTCCAACTATCAGGCCAAGTTCTGGGAGGCGTCGATGACCTTTGGGGCTCCTCTTCCACCACCCTTTCCGAACTCTTACGCTGCCCTGATGTGTTGGTTTCATCATGAAAAGTCGGGGGTTTCACACAGCCTTGTAGCGGGCTGGGTCTACCTACAAGGCGACAAGAGTGACCTCCACTTCACGGCAAAATATGGTCAAGTGGGCACATCAATTTCGAGAGGGACTTCCCCAAGCGGTGCCATCTTCCAATCAGAGCAGTATCCTCTTCGTTCCCTCGATGACTTGGTGATAGACTTCCCATAGTATCTACGGAGAGATATTTTGAACCTTTAGTGCTGCTTCTCCGTGGTGATCAAGCTCAACCATAGTTTTAGGGAGCTGTAAGTGGCATTATTCTTTTGAGGGCAGTGATATTATGAGGAACGACTTCATCGATGCCCACCTGAATTCTTGGACTTCCGGGGTCCTGCCACCTGAGAACATTACCCTTAACCCCTGCCGTACGTAGCCCGTAGTTTCTTAGGCATGAGATTTGTGGATTGATATGTCGTAGTTCTTAATTTGCTTAACGAAGTTGGATGTAGAAGATGCCAACTTGTAAAGTTCTTGGAGGTTGCAGCAAGTGGCTTGGGATGAATCTCGTTTTTACCAGTATTTGGAGGGTTAAAGAAATTTAGGAGAGAGCCATCCATTATGGTGCAGCTCATGACCCATGAGCTTCTCTATCAACGAAAAAGAAAAAAAGAAGAAGAAGTTGGATGTAAGGTACGTACGATCCCCATAGAGTAACCAGAGGTGCGGATTAGTTCTCTCTTCTCTTCTTAATTCATTCGTTCTCCCTTTCCCACGAACAGTGATGCAATGCATGAGGACATAAGCTGCTCGCTTATAATCAAAACCAAGATCAGATCCTCTTTGGTCCAAAATCTACACTGTTGAATTTTTTCACTTGAAAACCTGTGGAACTTCGCTTGAAAGGGCAGTGGTAGAAGGAACAAGAGGACACGTATGAATCCCTATATGTAACGTATCGTTCACAGGGGTACAGAGAGCTAAGAGGTTGACCTTTGTGCACTGTTGACTTTCTATGGCCCCTACTTCTATTAATAGAACAAGTTCATATCAAGCACGAAACCATTCTAAAAAGCGGTGGTCCAATTTAATTAAGACTTTTTCGTTTCTAAGATCTCTAATTGAATCGATCATTAGATTGTTCAATTTCAAATGAACGATCCAATCAAAGATTTGATGATTCAACTCAAGCACCCACAGGAATTTTTACTCAATGGACTTTTCAGAATTACTCATATCCAGATATATAGTTATTTTTAAACTTTTAATTTTTTATTTCATATTTTTAAAAATTTTTTCTATATATTGTTTAATCGTTTTATGGCCCCTCCGATTTCCATTAGCGGAAGTCTCCATCCTTTTGTTAAAAAAAATTAATTTAGCTGTAAAGTGTTGGTCATGGGCCCACAGTTGTAGGCACAGGCCAAGCCTGGTTCACGTGGTTGACGAGAAGGTTCGCTTCGTTACGTCCTTCCGCTTTCCGTGCGACCGTAGAAACTCTCGCCGTAGGGAGGGAGGTCTAATTTCTCTACGAGGTGACGACATCTAATATCATGCAACGGCAGCGGGTTTGAATTGAGGAACACTTTTCCTCCTCCTTGCTCTATATATTCTTTTTCTTTTTCTTTGTTTCTAGCTCTATATATTCGTAAGCAAACTAAACCATATCAAGCCTCCCATGTATGGTTCCTTTTCTTTCTACTCGAGTTTCATCATCTCCCAACTAATTCCATCTTTTTTTTTTTTCCTAGTGACACATTTCTTTGCTTAATTTCAATCATGGCGTCGCTCGAATTCACCTCTACATGGGCCGTCGCGACCGTTTGCTTAGCACTGATCAGCGTCGGCATCCTTGTAGAACATGGCTTCCATCATCTAGCTAAGGTATGACATCCGACTGAATACATTCATTTCATTTGATCACTGCTTTTTTGCTCCATTTAATGATGACGGATGCCTAACCAGTGTCTCAAAAAGAGGAGGAGGAAGTCATTAATCCAAGCTCTTTCCCGGATAGAATCAGGTAGAGAGGAGATATTGTTGATTCATCGTTCTTCTTTGCCTATTTCCTTTTGCTTGGTTCTTGATAGGCTTGTCGGTTTTAGAGCTGATGCAGTTAGGCTTTGTATCTTTGCTGCTGACTGTTGCACAACAACCGATCTCGAAGATTTGCATACCAACGAGCCTAGGAGACACATTCCTTCCATGTAAGGATGCCCCTTCGAGCAATGCCGCAGCTACGAACTCGGCCTCGGCCTTGGAGGGATCCCCGTGCCAAGAGGAGGTAAGACGGATGGGAAAAATCTTACGGAATAATGGAAAGTACTGCTAGAGTTTGGCAGGGAAGTGCTAAGGTTGTGATGTTGGTTGGCTAGGGGAAGGTATCTCTGGTCTCTAGTGGAGGCATCAATGAGCTCCAGACGTTGATCTTTTCCTTAGCCCTCTCTCATGTACTCTCTTGCCTACTGACCATGGCCTTGGGATCGGCCAAGGTGAGTCCATCAACCGAGTCTGGTGCTCTTTTTTTTTTTCTGTTTTTCTTTTAAGAGAATTATGGTGGAAGGGGAGATACTATTAATGATATTAGAGAAATGATGTGAGAACTACCAAGATTAGATATTTGGGAAAATGAATGAAGGATGCCGGCATTGGCCGGCAACAGTACCCAGTTTGGCAAATGCTCATTGGATCTTAACTGCTTGCTTTTCTCGTGGTTCCATTGATTTCTGAAGAAAATTAAGTCCCATGTCTCTCTCAAAACCAAAAGGCCACGGCAATGTCGACAAACAAAGTCCCCAGTTCGGAAAACAGATGTACGGTCAACAGTGGAACATGTGAAAGGAGAAGCTTCCGCGCGCTGTTTCACATTTCAAACGTCTAATAGAAAGCTTTTGCTGTTGCCAATTGTTCAGATGAAGAAATGGGAGTCTTGGGAAGAAGAAACACGAAGCCTCGAGTATCAAGTTTCTTATGGTAATTAAGTTTACGTTCTGGACTTCCTCTATATGATTCACTTTAAAAAAAAAAGACTACTGCCTCTAAATTATTGACGTTGATCCCAATTTCATACTGTTACTAGCTATAGTGACAACCAATTGATTATGATCACTTTACTGCACGAAGTCAGCTTGTGCCTCTCTTCTTCTCTCCATCCTTCAATATTGCACAATGAGAGACCTTCTAATTTGTTGTTATTTCTAGTCTCATTCTTTCCTGCTGTGGCTCGATAAAACTGCTTAATTAGATTCACGAAGATTTAAGCTCAGGCGCCAAACAAGCTTTGGAAGGCGGCATTTGAGATTTTGGAGCAATCACAGATTGCTTCGTTGGCCTGTGAGATTTCTTCTTCTTCTTCTTCCTGCCAAGACATAGGCTACAAACTGCATGCTCTAGAGATTAACCGAGTTGTTGTGTTAATTTGCAGGTCTGCTTCCTCCGGCAGTTTATGGGATCAGTCAGCAAAGCCGACTATTTTGCACTCCGTCGTGGATTTATGGCTGTAACCCTTGCATTCTAATCTAAATAAATATGCCAACTTTTTCATAGTTCCTTGTATTGTTGTATTGTGTCTTGTTTTTTTGATGTTAGATTGTATTGTGTCTCGTTCATCAGGCCCATTTTTCTAAAAAGAGCAAGTTTAATTTTCACAAGTTTCTTAAGAGAGCATTGGATGAGGACATTGTCATGGTGGTGGGAACGAGGTAATATTCCTATCCATAATGTATTTCTGCCATGGTTGGTTCCAATCTTCCATACGTAGCAAGCTAATAAGCCCTGCCATTCTATTTGCAGTGTTTGGGTCTGGACATTTGCATTTCTTTTCATCTTCTTTAATGCTCGGAGTAATCTCTCTCTCTCTCTCTCTCTCAAGAATGGTTCTATCAAGTGCACCAATTTTTTTGAGGAATGCTTCTATTCATGGTGTCAAACCATCTTGATGGCATACAGGATGGTCTCAAAATGATTTAATGATTGCTGTTACGAAGCTCACCTTTCAAATTCTCACTGCTCTTTTTTTTTTATATGTACATCTGTATATATAATTTTTGGTAAACAGGTTTCTATAACTATTTTTGGCTGCCCTTTATTCCCCTAGTGGTAAGTAACCGGCTCTCTTCTCTGATAAGAAGCCCTTGTGAAAAGAAAGATAGCATTCCTTTCCACTCCCGATGCAGGTACTTCTGGCCGTGGGAACAAAGCTGGAAGATATCATCACTATAATGTGTCTGGAAAGCAGTGAACAGTCTGCTGTTGTGGTAGGATCCTTGCTGGTGAAGCCCAAAAACGATCTCTTCTGGTTTGGCCGCCCTCAGTTGGTTCTCCATCTCATCCATTTCATCCTATTTCAAGTTAGTCCTCGTTCACAATCTTGTCGAGCCATTCCATCTTTTACTGATGGTGATCTTCTGGTTGCGATGCTTACAAAAAGAGTTTATTGAGCCTTCGCAGAATTCCTTTCAGCTGGCGTTCTTTGCATGGACATGGGTAAGGGCCGGTGTCTTCATCCTCCTAACATTTTGTTGAAAGCTTTAACGTACCTAACTTCTTCGATTAAACAGTACAAGTTTGGATGGAGATCTTGCTTTCACAGAGAGAATGTCGACATCGTCCTAACCATAATCATCGGGATACTAGTTCAATTCTTATGTGGTTATGTAGCCCTGCCTCTATATGCATTAGTCTCACAGGTAAATTTCTGTTTCTGCACATGAAATGTTAATGCAAATCATTCAAGAAATGTGTTAACCTGGTTATGTTTGGATTAGATGGGTACGTTGATGCGCAAAGCAGTGTTCACCGAACGCGTCGTTAGGGGTCTGAAGAACTGGCACAAGATTGCAAGCCAAAATTTGGCACCCCAAGCATCTGGATCGCCTAATCCGACTGCTCGATCAAGCTCTCACAGTATTGACAATGCCTCCCCTACGGTGCCCTCACCATTAGAAGCTGATGCGCATGAAGCTAGCTTCCTTGAGTTTGTTAGCAGACAAAGGGGCACAGGGCTTGTGGGGGAGATAGTGGAAGAAGAGATCATACCTGGTACCAGCAATAGGGTAGCTTATGATGGTGAGATCTCTTTTCAGTGGTTGAATGAGAGAGAGAATTAGTTGGGAGGGTGTTTTTGTTGTTAAAGAGCTTCTTGAGCTCGGTGATCCTCTAAATTTCACAATTTAGTTGATTAGACATATTGGTTAACCTTAGCATCATATCTGAAATATTCCTTTGTACATAAAGAATATATTAGACCTTGACTCAATTGGCTTGTAACTTATCAGTTGTGGACTTATACCTTACTGCTTATACATAAGAAGGGAAGCAGTCTTTGCAAATCCATCTGATTGATGCATCAACCGCTCAAACATCTGCTAGGAAAGAATACATGCAGTCCCTGGATCAACATTTCAGGGACTTGAACCAAGACAGCCAACCAATGAATCTATCGACTCGGGATTTTATCAAAATAAACCGAAAGGAGCATGAAGAGATCATTTTTTAAGTTGTTGGAGAGATTTGATACTAAAAGCACTCTGAACTGAAAGCACCAACTCTGAAAGTAGCATGAATGATTACAATATTCATTTCATAGCGTTACAAGTGGTACAGAAAAAGACAAAACTACCATATTGAAATTATGTCATATAACTTTAACGTCTCTTAATAAATTTGGGTGGATTTTTCCACCCTTCAAGCCAAAAAAAAGAAAAAGCTCTCTTCTTTTTCTTGATGATGCTATGATGATGGAAGTACTGATGTATACCTTTCTTTCACGATCGATGAACAGTGGCAATCTGACACCATTTTGTCTGGTTTAATATTCCCATGTGAATTTTCAGCGTTGACCCTTTCGCCACGGATGCTTCTCAACCAACCAACACAGAAACCTTGACTCTTCTATAAAAAAATAAAAAAGATCATAAGAATGATGCAAGAACAAAGCCATGAAAAGAGAGAGCAAAAGCGGATCATGAGCACATGACCAATTTTAATGAAGGTGGCATGAGGTGACATGATGAGAAATCATCCATATTCAAAGCAAAAACCAGGTTTTCCATCATCCAGTGCAACTAGACCGCATATAGTTTCGCAAAGCATGGAAGCATCTAGTCTGGCTCAACCCACTCAGCCTTCAAGACATCTAATACAGGTGTTAATTCTATTTTTCAACATGTTATTAAAGTCACCGATCACATAACTTTCCGTGTCCTCTGTTCTGCTTTCTCTATGGTTGTTATCGCTCGTAGATCTTCTGTTTCACCTGCCTTATTTGGGGCGTAGCCAGGGCTTCGGCCTCGGCGGCTTTCAAAGTCTTTTTTTCTCATCGAGATCTTGATACCACGAGGACCTGCCCGTGTCCAACGTCCCTATCGATCCGACGAAGAAGAAACCCCTCCCATGTGTCTACATCGCTGCATCCTCCGCCGCTCGCCGTCCATGGCCACTCCACCTCCCTCGTCATCCTCGGCACCTTCCTCCTCTGGTTCGGCTGGTATGGATTCAACCCGGGTTCCTTCATCAACATCGGCAAGATCGGTCCATCTACGAGCACTGGTCCGCCGTTGGCCGAACCGCTGTAACCACCAGCGCGCTCCCCACGGCGGAGAAGAATTCTCTTGCAACCAAAGCTGCTTCTTTGTCTGAATAGTTGTCCACAGAACGGGCCCGCATTCTTAGGATCAGTGCGGACTTTGACAACTTCAGAAAAAGGACAGAGAGAGAAAGTCTCTCTCTGATGACAAATGCACAGGGACAAATTATAGAGAGCTTATTGCCTGTTTTAGACAATTTTGAAAGGACTAAAAGTCACCAGCACAGATGGAACGAAAGCTTTATTTTCAACGGGTGGTCCAGATTTGAAATGCGTGGGCATTGATTAAATATGAAGACCGAATATCCTCATTTAGATGCGCTCGATGGAAGTGCTTCTGGTCTGCTGGTACTGGAGTGATATACTCACACGTGGGTAACCACAGATCGAAGAAGGTATAAGTAGGAGAAGAAAAATAAACAACAGTTATCAGAGCATCTATAAACAATTTTTGTGGAGATCTTGAACTCAATGGGTGTTGAAACGGTGGAAACTTTGGCAATCCATTTGATCCTTTGCTTCATGAGACAATAATGCGCGAGGAGTCAATGAAGTTTGAAGCAAATTCTATTCTAGTACTCCTATTGAGGGAGTTAAGCTCCCTGAGCATCCGCTTTCGGTGTTTTTGTTCCTCCGTGTTGGTGACCCTCTCATTCCAAACCCCAGCAGCGGCACGTCAAATCGTACCGTCAGAAATTTGACGGATAAATTTGGCAGGCGCGACCTCGCTCCAAACTCCAGCAGCGGCGCGTTATACCGTCAGAAGCTTGGCGGATAAATTTGGCAGACGCGATCTCGTTCCAAACCTCAACAGCGGCACGTCAAACCGTACCGTCAGAATCTTGGCGGGTAAATTTGGCAGGCGTGATCTCGCTCCAAACCCCAGCAGAGGCGCGTCAAACCGTACCGTCAGAAATTTGACGAGTAAATTTGGCAGGCGCGATCTCTATCCAAACTTCAGCAATGACACGTCAAACCGTACCGTCAGAGATTTGACAAATAAATTTGGCAGGTGCGATCTCGCTCCAAACTTCAGCAATGACACGTCAAACCGTACCGTCAGAGATTTGACGGATAAATTTGGCAGGCGCGATCTCGCTCCAAACTCCAGCAATGACACGTCAAATCGTACCATCTGAAGCTTGACTAGTAAACTTGGCAGGCACGGTCCTGCTCTCGATCATAGAGGCATACATCTACATAGCACCGCCCTAGTCCTCAATCTCCGACTTTATTTGTTGTCCCCAGCTCCTTCATCCAGCTCGACGTCTCTTGCTCTTCTGCTATAGTACTTTCGTTTACGAGCATCGTTGAGCTTTGGTTGCCTTCTCTCTGAAATCTATCTTCGCTGCGGATGTATTCACCAAAGCTCATCCTCCTGGCGTCTTGCGATCTCTTATTTCCAAACTCAAGTTAGTGTCTACTTTTCCACCTTGAGTTTGAGGGGAATGTTAAAATCATATAATTGATTAGGAGGTTGATTAACTTGTGATTAATTGTGCCAAACTTAGTTGGCCTTACCAAATTTCATCTTGATTGATTTGTGATTGATTGTGTTAAACTTAGACGGCCTTACCAAACTTTATCAGCCTCCTAGTTCTATATAAAGACTGCCCCTGTACATTGTAATAGAAAGGTAGAAATACAACTCTTTTCTCTAATTCTTTTTTTCAACAACAAGTATACCACTTTCCCTTGATGTTGAAGAAGAATTGGAGGGCTCAAGAAAGCTAAGATAAATGTCATCCTCCTGCACCTCTGCCCATGTGCAATGAATAGAGCCATCTATTCAGATATTAATGAAGAAATTAAATCGGCTATCCTAGCGGTCTGGAAGAAACAACTAACCAAGTCCAGACTTTATAATTGCACCATCATTTCGATATCC
Source organism: Phoenix dactylifera (assembly GCF_051530095.1). Taxonomy (NCBI): domain Eukaryota; kingdom Viridiplantae; phylum Streptophyta; class Magnoliopsida; order Arecales; family Arecaceae; genus Phoenix; species Phoenix dactylifera. The sequence goes on along the minus strand of NC_143190.1, from coordinate 51,736,532 downwards.
ATCAGCCATGGCAGATTCCCTAGAGTCAGTTCCGTCGTGGGCTCTTGCCATGGTGACCGCAGGCTTGATCTTCATAGCTCTGCTCATAGAACATGCCTTCCATCACCTTACTGCGGTGAGTTTGTGCATTTGCTAACGTTTTGGTGCTCAACGGTCTTCTGAAATGATTACGTCGATCAATTATGACCGAAGAGTTGGTTCTTGTATCAGTGCTCAATAGGGCTCTAAACCAGGTCAACGCAGGTAAGCAAGAGCTTTGGCTTTTGATGTCATGGTTGTTCACATAGTTTTTTTCCACCTCACCGATATATTTCTCTAAAGCGGTGAAGCTACAACCACGAGAAATTTAATCCGAAGATACAACAACTGCTTTTTAAGAAGCATGTTGGGAATGTGATGATCTATGACAAGCACAGTTGCTTGTCGAAATTTACATGGAGATATACTTTTCAAGAACACGTAAACATGTAATTATGCTCCTACCATCAAACTCCACTCCACATTGTTGATGTAACCTAAGTAAACTGGGTCTTCTGTGGGTCGGTCTCTCTTTCTCTCTCTCTCTGATTTGAAAATTGATCATTAATCCCCTAATAATTGAATTTTATACTTTTGTGCAGAAGCCCTGTGTTGGGAACTCTTTTTAACTTAAAAGAGTTTTGTTATGGGGGAATTGAGCCGCCATGCCCCACGTGATCGGCACGCGTATCCAGGAAAGCTACAGCTGCCCTATGATCCAGCACTCCGACCCCGAGTCGGACCTCCTCGGCTCCGCAGCCCGACCCCGGGTCGGCTGCCCTATGATCCAGCACTCCGACCCCGAGTCGGACCTCCTCGGCTCCGCAGCCCGACCCCGGGTCGGCTGCCCTATGATCCAGCACTCCGACCCCGAGTCGGACCTCCTCGGCTCCGCAGCCCGACCCCGGGTCGGCTGCCCTATGATCCAGCACTCCGACCCCGAGTCGGACCTCCTCGGCTCCGCAGCCCGACCCCGGGTCGGCTGCCCTATGATCCAGCATTCCGACCCCGAATCGGAGATCTTTTGATAACGACAGGCTATTCTCCAGAGGCACGCCGCGGCCTCCTGCTCCACTACTCCCTGCAACGGCTGTACCCGATGCTGCCCACGATCTCCTGTATCGACCGTACAAAGCGGAGCTCCACTACGCCCTGCCATGACCGTACCCGGCGCTGCTCCACGACGCCCCGTAACGGCCATGTCAGTGGCCATTCTATCGTGCCCCACGACGACAAACCCCCCTGAGAGACCTCCCAGCCAGGCATATATGCGGCTGGGGGGAGAAGGGGGGGGGGTAAGCAATACCTCCCAGAGCACTCTCTCCCACTTGTGATTATCATCTCTCCTCCTCCAATCTCCTCTGACTTGACCGTCGGAGGGCCATCACCACCCTGGTGGTGGTGCAAGGCTTGTTTGCAGGTTCCTTGGCGGAAGGTGGAGCGCAACCAGCACCAACCAAGACAACTCAGGCGGAACCCCGTTCACACCGTCGTGTCAATCGTTCTCGGTTTGGACCACCAGCAACAGTTGGCGCTAGAGGAAGGGCCTAATCTCAGAACGATCGTAATGGCACGGCGAGGTGGTCGCGGAGCTTCCAATGCTTCCGGTCGCGGAGCCTCTCGCGCCTCTGGCCGGGAGGCTGCTGCGTCCCCAACACACTCTCAGCAGCATTCCACCGCTTCTCCTCCCATTCAGACGGTCGAACCTGCTCAGTTCGACCAGCTAGCCCAGCAGGTTCGCACCCTCGCGGAGGCAGTGCAGAATCTGCAGGGTGTAATCTCTCGGGTGCCGCAGCGGGCTCAGGAGCCGCTGCTCCCCGAGCACTCGCCTCTTCCTCACAACCCGCGCTCCTTCCTCTCCCATGGAGAGGAGCGCCGGCGCGGGGAGGATTCTCGAGTGCGGTCCATTCTGCCAGGACCTTCTCATCGGAGCTGCGCGGGGTACGAGAGGCGGACCCGGGCGCGTTCTCAGACACCCCAGTCCTCGAGGGGCCCGCACTCCATTCGGTCCCCCTCGCGCCGCTCCTTGTCTCCCACCCACCGGTCGCGCTCCCTGGACCGACGGGTGGACGATCTCCACAGACAGCTCCAGGTCCTGAAGGGCCACTCCAAAGATCCCTTCGCCGACTTGGAAATCTCCTCCCAGCCGGCGCTTGCCTCAAGGATCCTGCGAACCCTAAACCCGCCGGGGTTCAAAATGCCGGCGATCGAACCCTACGACGGGGCGGCGGACCCACGGGACCACGTGGAGAGTTTCAGGACTCTTATGCTCCTCCATGGAGCATCGGATCCTCTCCTCTGCAAGGCCTTCCCGGCGACCCTCCGCGGCCCGGCAAGGGCGTGGTTCGCCGGCCTGGAGGCTAATTCCATCCAGTCCTTCCACCAGTTCACCCGTCTCTTCATCAGCCATTTCGCCGTCAGTAGCCGGCGAAGACTGGTCTCCGACTCCCTCTTCGATGTCCGGCAGAACGAGGGAGAGAGCCTGCGGGATTATCTCACCCGCTTCAACAAGGCAACACTGGAGGTCCGGAATTTGAGCCAGGAGGTGGCTCTCTCAGCCCTGAAGCGAGGCTTCCGGAAGGGCAGACTCACCTTCTCCCTGGACAAACGTCTGCCGCGGAGCTTCCCGGAGCTGTTGTCTCGGGCAAACCAGTATGCAGACGCCGAGGAGGCAGCCTCCCACCGGAACAAGGAGGCCGCCGAAGCCCCTCTAAAGCCCGGGAAGAAAAGGCGAAAAGAGGCACCCCAGAGGAGGAGCCCGACGCCTCAACGCCGGCGCAGAAGCCCGTCACCAGCAAGGAACCACGGCGCCACACGCCCTCGTTCTCCGCACCGACGCTTCAACCGGTACACCCCACTCCTGGCCCCCCGGGCCCAGATCCTCATGGAGGTCAAGGGGCGGGAGGACCTCCCGGTCCCGAGGCAGATGAAGAAGATCCCTGGGAGGAAGCCTTCTCGGGCGTACTGTGAGTACCACCGAGACCACGGCCACGATACCGAAGACTGCTTCCAGCTTCGGGACGAGATCGAGGCTCTCATTCGCCGAGGACGTCTCGGTCGATATGTAAACGACCGACGTCCCCCCGCAGACCCGCGTCCAGCCAACCCGGCCCCTCAGGAGCCTCGGGAGCAGAATCGACCCGTTGCGGGAGTGATCCACACCATCACTGGGGGCTGCTCTCGGCCCGTGAGGAACGCAGGGGGCTCGGCGGAAGTATCAGGAGTGGCCGTCGCGAAGAGGCAGCGGGTCGGAAATGTAATCACTTTTTGTGATGAAGATATAAAGGGGGTTCAGACTCCCCACGATGACGCCATGGTGATCTCTCTCACTATGGCGGACTATGATGTAAGGCGTGTTCTTGTGGATAGTGGAAGCTCAGCTGATATTTTGTATTACGAGGCCTTCCAAAAGATGGGCTTTTCCCGACAATTGTTGCACAAAACATCCACCCCCCTCATAGGATTCACTGGAGACGCTATCTCGGCCGAAGGTGTCATCGAGCTGCCTGTGACTGCGGGCATTGCACCCGCAGAAGCCACGGTGCGGCTCGGGTTCTTGGTCGTCCGTGTCCCCTCGGCCTACAACGCTATCCTCGGACGACCCGGACTGAACGCCCTTCGCGCGGTGGTTTCTACCTACCATTTGCTCATGCGGTTCCCCACAGCGGCCGGGATTGGAGAGGTCCGAGGTGACCAGCCGACCGCACGGCAGTGTTTCCTAGCAACTCTCAAAGGGAAGAAGCCCATGGAGGCCCTAAGCGTCGAGTCACTTGACGCCAGAGACGAAGTGGCCTTGCGGCACGGGGAGCCGGCCGAGGGCGTAATCGAAGTTCCCCTCGAAGAAGGCCGCCCGGACCGCACGGTCCGGGTCGGTGCCAACCTCGACTTGGAAGCTCGGCTCCGGTTAGTGGAATTCCTCCGAGCCAATGCAGATGTGTTTGCCTGGTCGGCGGCCGATGTACCTGGGATCGACCCGGAGGTCGTTTCTCACGCCCTCAACGTCGACCCGACCCACCGACCAGTAAAGCAAAAGAAGAGACACTGTGCCCCGGATCGGATCCGGGTGGTCGACCAGGAGGTAGACAAACTCTTGGAGGCAGGTTTCATAAGAGAGGTGAGCTACCCCGAGTGGCTGGCAAACGTCGTACTTGTCCGGAAGGCGAGCGGGAAGTGGAGGATGTGCGTCGACTACACCGACCTGAACAAGGCGTGCCCCAAGGATAGCTTTCCGCTTCCACGGATAGACCAACTGGTCGACGCGACTTCCGGATATCAGCTACTGTCTTTTATGGACGCCTTCTCCGGCTACAACCAAATAATGATGACTCCACAGGACGAGGAGAAAACTGCCTTCATAACAGACCGGGGGCTGTACTGTTACAAGGTAATGCCCTTCGGTCTGAAGAACGCTGGCGCCACTTACCAGCGCCTCGTCAATAAAATCTTCAAGGAGCAGATCGGCCGGAATATGGAGGTGTACGTGGACGATATGCTGGTAAAAAGCCGCCATGCAGACCAGCACATTGCAGATCTGGAGGAGACTTTCACCACCTTGCGAAAGTTTCGCATGAAGCTAAACCCAGCGAAGTGCGCTTTTGGTGCTTCGGCCGGGAGGTTCCTCGGTTTCATTGTCAACCAGCGCGGGATCGAGGCCAACCCGGACAAGATCAAAGCCATCCAAGATATGTCCCCTCCGACCAAAGTGAAGGAGGTTCAGGAGCTCGCTGGAAGGGTCGCCGCGCTCGGACGATTTGTGGCAAAGTCGGCCGAACGCTGCCAACCATTCTTCAAGGTGTTGAAGCGCCCAAAAGACTTCCTCTGGACGGCCGAATGCCATGCGGCGTTCGACCAGCTCAAGGAGTACATGGCGTCTCCTCCCCTGCTGTCCAAGCCGCAAGAGGGGGAGATGCTCTACCTTTACCTGGCGGTCTCCCCAACCGCAGTCAGCGCAGTACTGGTTCGGGAAGAGGCAAGACTTCAGAAGCCTGTATACTACATCAGCCGAGTCCTCCGGGATGCCGAGACGCGGTACACGAAGGCTGAGAAGATCGCCTTCGCGCTGCTGACTGCGACCAGGAGGCTTCGCCCCTATTTCCAGGCTCATTCTGTCACCCTTTTGACCGATCAACCACTGCGGCAGATTCTCAGCAATCCAGAGAATGCGGGACGGCTGGTGAAGTGGGCAGTAGAACTTGGTGAGTTCGACATCCGCTACCAGCCCCGACCAGCCATCAAGGCCCAGGTACTCGCGGACTTTCTCGCTGAGTGCACTGTGCAGGAGGCGGAACCTAAGCCGCCGGAGACACCCAGCCTCGATCTCCCGATCTGGACGCTCCACATTGACGGATCGTCGAACCCTGAAGGTGGAGGGGCTGGGCTGGTCCTCACCAATCCCGATGGAGTGATAGCCGAGTATGCCTTGAGGTTCGGATTTCCAGTGACCAACAATGAGGCGGAGTACGAGGCCCTAGTCGCGGGACTCAAACTCGCCAAGGAGCTCGGCATCCGGCGTCTGAAAGTCTTCACCGACTCCCAGCTGGTGGTCGGGCAGGTTCGAGGGGAGTTCGAGGCGCGGAGCCCGACCATGCAGAGCTACGTCCGGAAGGTGCAAACACTCATTCCCGACCTCGGCAGTGTTGACATTCAGCAGGTCCCGAGGAGCGAAAATGCCAGGGCCGACAGGTTGTCCCGCCTAGTGGACGCAGACGCGCACAACTTGTCGAGGGCAATCTACCTGGAGACCCTGGATGCCCCGAGCATTGACGGGGCTGGAGCGGTGATGGCAATTGATCCGGAGCCGTCTTGGATGGACCCGCTCGTCGCCTACCTCGCCGAAGGAATCCTCCCTGAAGACGAAGATCAAGCCCGGCGGCTTGTAAAGAAGTCCGCCCACTACGTACTTTATGAAGGGAGGCTGTATCGGACCTCGTTTACCGCCCCCCTCTTAAGGTGCCTCCGCCCCGCGGAAGCGGCCTACGCCCTCGGCGAAGTCCACGAAGGCATCTGCGGATCGCACTTGGGGGCTAGGTCCTTGGCGCATAAGATCATGAGGCAAGGCTACTATTGGCCGACCTTGATGGAGGACTCGAAGGACCACGTGCGGAAATGCGACGCCTGCCAGCGCCACGCCAACGTCCAGAGAGTCCCCTCTATCCCCTTGGCGCCAATCACCGCGCCCTGGCCCTTCGCACAATGGGGAATGGATATCCTCGGACCATTCCCCGTCGCTTCGGCCCAGCGGAAATTTTTGATTGTCGCCATCGACTACTTCACCAAGTGGGTGGAGGCAGAGCCACTGGCCACCATCACGGAGGCACAAGTCCGGAAGTTCGTGAAGAAGAACATCATTGTCCGATTTGGAGTACCTCGGGTCCTCATCTCGGATAACGGTCGACAGTTTGATAACAAGCACTTCCGGGACTTCTGCGAGGAATTCGGGATCGAGCATCGGTTCACATCCGTGTCGCATCCCCAAACCAACGGCGAGGCCGAGGTCACAAATCGGACAATCCTCCAAGGTATCAAAGCGCGGATCGGCCGGACGGGGCAAGCTTGGGTCGAGGAACTCGAGAATGTCCTTTGGGCGTATCGGACCACACAACGGAGTCCTACTGGAGAGACGCCTTTCAGCCTAACCTATGGCACGGAAGCCGTTGCCCCCGTGGAGCTCGGACTCCCCTCGCCTCGGGTGGCCGCGCACCGATCCGAGGCCAATTCAGAGCAACTCCGAGGGAACTTGGATCTCTTGGAAGAGGCAAGGGAAATGGCTCAGGTACGGATGGCAATGTATCAGCAGAGGGTGGCCCGGTATTACAACTCCAAAGTCCGACCGAAGCTTTTCAGAATTGGAGATCTGGTGCTGAGGCGAGCTAAGGCATCTCAACCTACGGAAGGTGGGAAGCTAGCGCCAAATTGGGAAGGCCCGTATAAAGTTCGTTGGGTAAACCGACCTGGCTCCTACCAGTTGGAAGCCCTAGATGGCCGAGAAGTTCCAAGGGGCTGGAATTCCGCTAACCTGCGGATGTATTACCAGTAGAACAACAAGGCCAGAAAGACAATTTAAAAAGGTGCAATACTTTTCATTTCAATAATTTCTGGTTACAGTGGCGTGCTCGTGTGATTACAAGGAATTCCCAGAGGGGAATTAGGGAGTAAAGAAAGTAAAGAAGAGGTGGGGACCCAAACCCTCAACCCAGGGCGGCTGCAGTCCCACCAGAAGTGGGTGCTTCTAACCGGAGGCGCCATCCAGCACCTCACCAAAAAGAGGAGGAGCCGCCGCAGAAGAAGCTCCCGCTGCCCCCAGGGGAACGCCGCCTCCAAAGGATATTCCCATCTTCCCCAGTGGTAGGAAAGAGAAGGGATTCGAGGGGGAAGAGTATATGGAGGCGCGGTCCCGGATTGAGCGTCCGGCGCAGAGCTCAACCGGGAGGCTGAACTTCAAGGAGGGGAGATGTGATCCCGGATGAAACGCCTAGAGCGGAGTTCCGCCGGGGAGACCCTCCTTGTTGATCCCAGATGAAACGGCTAGTTGGCTGAAGTTGTAAGGGGAGCGCCTCCCCTTTCCTTCGACAGGAGTCTCTCAGTCATATGCCAAGGAGGAGGTCTGCGATCCATGGCAACCTGCAGCTCTGGCTTAGCAAATTCCATCGTACCTGCACCTGTATTTATAGCCAAGCTGCGGCCCCCTGGTAGTTCCGATACGGGTGGCTCCAATAAATGCAGGCGCACTGAATCCGGAGCCGTTCCGGCTCCCGAGGCGTATCTCCCCGCGATTTCCTAAGCGTCATTCTCCTTAAATCGCATTCTTTGTGCAGGACGATCCGGGTGACGTATACCCCTAGGTCCACGTGTCTCTGCTCGCGCCCAGGCCGCATCCTCCTCGAAGAACCCGCGTATCGCGGCCGCTCAACTAACACTCCTCACCAGCAGCAACTGGCGATCCGATTTCCCAGGTAACGCATTAATTAGCGTTTAATACCCTTCTCGTGTTCCCCCCAGGCAACGCTTGGAGGAGAGGAGAAACACGGTCGCGGCTGGGCACAGAGAAACCCCGATGGGCGGCGAGCGACAAGTGGCCGACCAACGAGCGGAATTTCCCTGAGGCTTGACAACCCTCAGATGCCTGGCTAACCCGATGATCATCCCGGGAGCAGACTAGCCGGAAGCCCCGACCGGTCGCCTCGGCTTGCGCCAGCCTAGGCCGACCAACGAGTGGAATCTCCCGAGGCTCGGCCCTCGGATGCCTGGCTAACCCGATGATCATCCCGGGAGCAGACTAGCCGGAAGCCCCGACCGGTCGCCTCGGCTTGCGCCAGCCTAGGCCGACCAACGAGTGGAATCTCCCGAGGCTCGGCCCTCGGATGCCTGGCTAACCCGATGATCATCCCGGGAGCAGACTAGCCGGAAGCCCCGACCGGTCGCCTCGGCTTGCGCCAGCCTTGGCCGACCAACGAGCGGAATTTCCCTGAGGCTTGACAACCCTCAGATGCCTGGCTAACCCGATGATCATCCCGGGAGCAGACTAGCCGGAAGCCCCGACCGGTCGCCTCGGCTTGCGCCAGCCTAGGCCGACCAACGAGTGGAATTTCCCTGAGGCTTGACAACCCTCAGATGCCTGGCTAACCCGATGATCATCCCGGGAGCAGACTAGCCGGAAGCCCCGACCGGTCGCCTCGGCTTGCGCCAGCCTTGGCCGACCAACGAGCGGAATTTCCCTGAGGCTTGACAACCCTCAGATGCCTGGCTAACCCGATGATCATCCCGGGAGCAGACTAGCCGGAAGCCCCGACCGGTCGCCTCGGCTTGCGCCAGCCTTGGCCGACCAACGAGCGGAATTTCCCTGAGGCTTGACAACCCTCAGATGCCTGGCTAACCCGATGATCATCCCGGGAGCAGACTAGCCGGAAGCCCCGACCGGTCGCCTCGGCTTGCGCCAGCCTAGGCCGACCAACGAGTGGAATCTCCCGAGGCTCGGCCCTCGGATGCCTGGCTAACCCGATGATCATCCCGGGAGCAGACTAGCCGGAAGCCCCGACCGGTCGCCTCGGCTTGCGCCAGCCTTGGCCGACCAACGAGCGGAATTTCCCTGAGGCTTGACAACCCTCAGATGCCTGGCTAACCCGATGATCATCCCGGGAGCAGACTAGCCGGAAGCCCCGACCGGTCGCCTCGGCTTGCGCCAGCCTAGGCCGACCAACGAGTGGAATTTCCCTGAGGCTTGACAACCCTCAGATGCCTGGCTAACCCGATGATCATCCCGGGAGCAGACTAGCCGGAAGCCCCGACCGGTCGCCTCGGCTTGCGCCAGCCTTGGCCGACCAACGAGCGGAATTTCCCTGAGGCTTGACAACCCTCAGATGCCTGGCTAACCCGATGATCATCCCGGGAGCAGACTAGCCGGAAGCCCCGACCGGTCGCCTCGGCTTGCGCCAGCCTAGGCCGACCAACGAGTGGAATCTCCCGAGGCTCGGGCCTCGGATGCCTGGCTAACCCGATGATCATCCCGGGAGCAGACTAGCCGGAAGCCCCGACCGGTCGCCTCGGCTTGCGCCAGCCTTGGCCGACCAACGAGCGGAATTTCCCTGAGGCTTGACAACCCTCAGATGCCTGGCTAACCCGATGATCATCCCGGGAGCAGACTAGCCGGAAGCCCCGACCGGTCGCCTCGGCTTGCGCCAGCCTTGGCCGACCAACGAGCGGAATTTCCCTGAGGCTTGACAACCCTCAGATGCCTGGCTAACCCGATGATCATCCCGGGAGCAGACTAGCCGGAAGCCCCGACCGGTCGCCTCGGCTTGCGCCAGCCTTGGCCGACCAACGAGCGGAATTTCCCTGAGGCTTGACAACCCTCAGATGCCTGGCTAACCCGATGATCATCCCGGGAGCAGACTAGCCGGAAGCCCCGACCGGTCGCCTCGGCTTGCGCCAGCCTAGGCCGACCAACGAGTGGAATCTCCCGAGGCTCGGGCCTCGGATGCCTGGCTAACCCGATGATCATCCCGGGAGCAGACTAGCCGGAAGCCCCGACCGGTCGCTTCGGCTTGCGCCAGCCTTGGTCGACCAGCGAGCGGAAGAATTTCCTGAGGCCTAACCCTCGGATGCCTGGCTTAGCGCCGGAAGAATTCCCTGAGGACTAACCCTCGGATGCCTGGCCTAGCGCCGGAAGAATTCCCTGAGGACTAACCCTCGGATGCCTGGCCTAGCGCCGGAAGAGTTGCCTGAGGCCTAACCCTCGGATGCCTGGCTCAGCGCCGGAAGAATTTCCTGAGGCCTAACCCTCGGATGCCTGGCTTAGCGCCGGAAGAATTCCCTGAGGACTAACCCTCGGATGCCTGGCCTAGCGCCGGAAGAATTCCCTGAGGACTAACCCTCGGATGCCTGGCCTAGCGCCGGAAGAGTTGCCTGAGGCCTAACCCTCGGATGCCTGGCTCAGCGCCGGAAGAGTTTCCTGAGGCCTAACCCTCGGATGCCTGGCTTAGCGCCGGAAGAATTTCCTGAGGCCTAACCCTCGGATGCCTGGCTTAGCGCCGGAAGAGTTTCCTGAGGCCTAACCCTCGGATGCCTGGCCTAGCGCCGGAAGAGTTTCCTGAGGCCTAACCCTCGGATGCCTGGCTCAGCGCCGGAAGAGTTTCCTGAGGCCTAACCCTCGGATGCCTGGCTTAGCGCCGGAAGAATTTCCTGAGGCCTAACCCTCGGATGCCTGGCTTAGCGCCGGAAGAATTTCCTGAGGCCTAACCCTCGGATGCCTGGCTTAGCGCCGGAAGAATTTCCTGAGGCCTAACCCTCGGATGCCTGGCTTAGCGCCGGAAGAGTTTCCTGAGGTTTAACCCTCGGATGCCTGGCCTAGCGCCGGAAGAACTTCAGGAATCAAAAGTCAGCAAGAAGCAACCAAGAGCTAAAAAAAAAAAAAAAGAGGACGAGGGCGAGATGAAGAAATATTCAACGTGCATTAATTTTCAGGGCCGAGGCCCATACAATTGGGCAAAACGCCGACATACAAAAATAAAAAAGACAATGGAAGGTACAAGAGGTCAGCTTGGAGGAACTCCCGAGTCGGGAACGCCGGGCTCGTCAGCGGGAGGTAGGGAAGCAGCAGGAGAACCAGCAGGCGATGGCGCCGGAGAGGAGTCCAGGAGGGAGATCTCGCTCAGGTCAACTTCGGGATACTTAGCCGACACCCTTGCCAGGCCCTCCTCGAAGCCCAAGGTGAAGGCTTCGGCCCCCGCGTCCGACGCGTCATGGACAAACTCGTCAGACTGGCGATAGGTCCGCACTGCCTCCGACATATCATGGGCGAACTCGGCGGACTGGCGATAAGCCTCTACCGCCTGACGCCCGATTTCCGCCCTCTTCTCGGCCAGCTCCGCCTCAGCTCGCTCCATAATCTGAGCCTTGGCCTCCAAGACCTTCGCCACAATCCGGCCTTCGGCCTCAGAGGAGACCCTCAGCAGATCAGCCTGAGCCTCTTTATGCTTCGCCTCGGTAGCAACCCGAGCGGCCTCGGCTTCCTTCAGGCGCGAACGGAGCTCTTGGACGTCCGTGCATGACTTCTCCAGGGCCGACTCCAGTTCGCCTAGTTTGGCTTCAAAAGAGCGGATTCGGTCGCAGGCGTTGTCGGCAGACCGCTGGGCCTTCTCCCACCGCTCTCGATAGTCCGCGATCTTCCGGGACTGCTTTTCAGCCCGTTCCTCCGCCTTCTTGACCCTGCTTTCGAGGCCCGAGGCGGCTTTGAGTTGCTCCCGAGCCTCTGACAGTTGCTCCTCCAGGGCGGCGAAGCCGAGTGCCCGCTCTTCGGCCTCCCGGAGCCTCGCCTCGAGGTCCCCGGTCGTCCTGCCTGCCGCAGCCCGGCCTCCCTCTTCCATTGCTTTCAGCCGGTCCTCGGCCTTCGCCAAAAGCCCCGCCTGTTCCTTGTAGCACTCCTCCAGACGGATCATGTACTGGGCGAGCTAAGAAATAGGAAAAATAAGGGAGTCAGGCGGAGAACAACAGAGCCAATAAATGGTGAAAGACGGCCAGAAGAACACTCACCGACATGAGACAGACGCAGCTGGCGGCCCCAACGTCAGAGACATCCAACTCCCGGACCCGCCGACGGTCCTTCTCCAGCAACACTGTTTCGATGAGATTTCGGGCGCCATCGGTAGTGAAGGCAGACCCCGATTTCTCCCCGGAGCCGGATGGTGGTTCTGCAGCCTTACCCTTATCCATCGCCTGGGGAAGAGTCCGACTGATCGCGCTCGGGGCGGGGGTCGCCCCAGGAATTGATAGGGTCCCGCTCGGCCGGGGCCTCGGCGCGTCCCTCCTCGAGTCATCAGGAGCCGACCGAGTCGAAGGCCGGGTCGGGGACCGATCACGTCCGACCCGTCCGTCTTGAGCAGGCTCAGGTGGCACCTCCGGAGTAGCGGCAACCTTACCACCGGAGGGCTGGTACAGCGTCAGCTGCCGGTCGGTGCCCACGACATCCCCCTGACCGGTGGGCCCGGACTCGTCGGTCGGCATCGGAGGTATCTCCTTACGGGACTTCTTCGCCGGTGGGGCCCCGCTCGGAAGAGCTCGTTTCCTCCTCCGGACTGCTTCCAGCAGGGACGCCCTACCAACAGCCTTCGACTTCACCGACCGCATGACGTCGTCGACCTCTGCAAGAAGGACGGGATGGTCAGGGACTGAGAAACCGAAAGGAAGAAGGAACGAAAGAGAAGAAAAGAGCTAAAGAAACGATGGCGGACTCACGGTCGGTGGGGACCGAGCTCAAACCGACGTTCACCAAGGTATCCTCAGAAATGAGGCGGCCCACCGGGGGAAGCTGGCCCTCGGCGACCAACCCCTTCAAGGCGGCGACGCCCTCGGATTCCTCCCTCGACAACTTCGACAGGCCAATTGGGGACTTCACCGGCGTCCCCCAGATTGCCCTGATTTCCCAGGAGGGGTCTGCATCAACGAAAAAGAAGCGCTCCTTCCAGTGGTGAATGGAGGTAGGACCCTCCTTGACAAGGCCGCACCCTCGCCGCGCTGCGAAGCACCACCACCCTTTGTCCTGGGGGTGGCCGCTCAGGCCGTAGAGCTCCCAGAAAACGTTCAAGGTGGCGGGAATCGCATGCAAGCGACAGAGAACCTGGAAGACCGTCAGAGCACGCCACGAGTTCGGCACCAGTTGCGTCGGTGCCATTCCTAAACCCCGGAGCACCTGTAAGACTAGGTCTGAAGGGGGAAAGCGGAACCCGGCTTGGAGGATGCCCTCATTGATGGCGATCTTCCCTCGGGGAGGATGAGACATCCTCTCCTCAGGCCCTGGGAGCGTGACATTGCAGGCCTCGGGAAGGTGGTACCGAGCCACAAATCCGTCTAAGTCCTCGGCGACCAGTTTTGACTTGATGCTATCTGCTCCCACTTCGCCCATCCCTAATGGCCAATCTACGGTCAGGACGGGGTCAAGAAGGAGGGAAAGGCCGGAACGACTGGGGTGCACTAGTACAAAAAGAAAAAGTATGAAGAGCTCAAAGTAGAAGAGTGGGAAACTCACTTGAAGAGGAGGAAGAACGGCTCCGAGAGCGTCAAAGGAAAAGCAAGCGAACGTTTCGGCGGCAACAATGGTAGCGCAAAGGAGAAACTCGAAAATGTCCGTAAAGAAGAAGACGGACGGGGGAGGGCCCCCGATTAAATAGGCGAAAGGGCAAGTGACACCTCGATGACGCCAGAAGACGCCTGGCCGCCGAAGGGTCGCTCGCACCCCAAAGGCGAATCGACACCATTGAGGAAGGATGTCCGCCGAAATCCTCAGGTTGCCAGGTCAGCAGCAACCGCCATACGCCATAAAGAAGGCGGGAAGCTTGAAGCGCGCGCGCCTCTCCGAAGGATGGCGGCAATCTCGAAACATCACTCCCTTCACCTGTTCCCCTTCTGGTTCCAGGCTCGGAAGTGGGGGGCTACTGTTATGGGGGAATTGAGCCGCCATGCCCCACGTGATCGGCACGCGTATCCAGGAAAGCTACAGCTGCCCTATGATCCAGCACTCCGACCCCGAGTCGGACCTCCTCGGCTCCGCAGCCCGACCCCGGGTCGGCTGCCCTATGATCCAGCACTCCGACCCCGAGTCGGACCTCCTCGGCTCCGCAGCCCGACCCCGGGTCGGCTGCCCTATGATCCAGCACTCCGACCCCGAGTCGGACCTCCTCGGCTCCGCAGCCCGACCCCGGGTCGGCTGCCCTATGATCCAGCACTCCGACCCCGAGTCGGACCTCCTCGGCTCCGCAGCCCGACCCCGGGTCGGCTGCCCTATGATCCAGCACTCCGACCCCGAGTCGGACCTCCTCGGCTCCGCAGCCCGACCCCGGGTCGGCTGCCCTATGATCCAGCATTCCGACCCCGAATCGGAGATCTTTTGATAACGACAGGCTATTCTCCAGAGGCACGCCGCGGCCTCCTGCTCCACTACTCCCTGCAACGGCTGTACCCGATGCTGCCCACGATCTCCTGTATCGACCGTACAAAGCGGAGCTCCACTACGCCCTGCCATGACCGTACCCGGCGCTGCTCCACGACGCCCCGTAACGGCCATGTCAGTGGCCATTCTATCGTGCCCCACGACGACAAACCCCCCTGAGAGACCTCCCAGCCAGGCATATATGCGGCTGGGGGGAGAAGGGGGGGGGTAAGCAATACCTCCCAGAGCACTCTCTCCCACTTGTGATTATCATCTCTCCTCCTCCAATCTCCTCTGACTTGACCGTCGGAGGGCCATCACCACCCTGGTGGTGGTGCAAGGCTTGTTTGCAGGTTCCTTGGCGGAAGGTGGAGCGCAACCAGCACCAACCAAGACAACTCAGGCGGAACCCCGTTCACACCGTCGTGTCAATCGTTCTCGGTTTGGACCACCAGCAACAAGTTTCATTTGCAGAGATGCATGAATCTGTGTCAACTGTTGAGTTTGATAGTCCAAGATTATCCTCAGATCCAGGAGCCATAAATACAAGATTATGGGTTTTTGGAGAGTATGAATGTAAATTTTAATTTCATAGGGCTTAAATATATTAAAAACTAGCTTTGTGGCATACATGCAAAAAACCCTCAGTATTATATTCCAATCATCATAAACATACTCTTGTTAGAATTTTCTATTTTAAATGTGAGCTATGGATGTAATGGTATTTCTTTTTGTCACGTACCATAAACCTCCTTTGCAAGGCGCCGCCTGAATTTTTCAAGCAACAATTGCTTGCTTCTGTGGCTTGTTAGAAACTTCTACACCCTACTTTCTACTGCTGAACTCAATTCACTCAGTAATTCTTATGCTGCTGTCCAGTCTCACAGGTTGGTTTCCTCCAGCAGCTTATTGGTTCAGTATCCAAAGCTGATTATTTTGCTCTTCGCCATAGCTTTATCATGGTATGCCCCCTCATCAGAACAACAGAAGTAACTAGTATAATAGCACTACTTGCTTACGAGAATGGGTGAATGGTGTGCTCCAGGCTCATTTTCGACATGATCTTGACTTGGACTTCATCAAGTATCTATGGAGATCTCTGGATCATGACTTCGCCATCAGCATTAGAATTAGGTACTGATATGAAACTTCTTCATGATCAAAATTCCTGGTAACTCTACTTCTGAACCGTTCTTTTATGCTCCAATGCAGTCTTTGGATTTGGATGTTCGCAGTTCTTTTCATCTCTCTCGGAATACATGGTAGTCATCAGACCTACACAATCCAAAACCAAAAAAAGAGTTTTTTTTTTTTTTAAAAAAAAAGATAGTCAATTAGGTCTCTCTCAGCCAAGATATTTGATCAAGTGACTTTACCGGGCAGGTTTCTATTATCCTTTATGGATGCCTTTTATTCCCTTGACTGTGAGGACATCTAACCGAGATCCTCTTGTTTCACAACTGAGTCGTGGAGAAATAAAGAGCGAGAGGTTTTGTTACAGATGCTTCTGATCATGGGAACAAAGCTGGAGGTCATTGTCATTATTATGTGCACCGAGAGTACTCATGAGGCCACTGTCGCTTTTTTTTTTTTTTTTTTTTGCTAATACGGGTGGATCATACCTGTCGGGTACGGATACACCCAATAAAGTCAGAAAATAGGATACCTCGGAGTGCCAAAGGCAACTCCCCATCTCCAGTCCATAATGTGTCTCCGGAGTGGCGAGCTACAAATGCAGCCACCCAATCCGCAGCCCCATTGGCTTCACGGTAGATATGTTTGGCCTGAAAGGCCCCTCCATCCCTCGCCATAGTCCATATATCACGAAGCAAAGGGTGGTCACTACCGTCACCCTTAGGACCCTATCGGATCCAACTGATAACGGTGGCAGAATCACCCTCTAGGGTGATAGACCTCGCCTGTAACACGCACCGGGCATGTCGAAGGCCAGCCCAGGCAGCGCTCAGCTCCGCGCTCGGAACCGAGGTATCAAATAAGTGACTGCCACCAGCGGCTACAACCCTAGCGAAAGGGTCCCGAATGACGAAACCCGCACCTCCCCTCGTGCCACCATCCAGGACTGACCCGTCAAAGTTGACCTTGAGGAAACTCGGGGGTGGGGGCTCCCAGGTGAAAAACACCGTGTGAGATACTGCCGAAGCATGGTGGGGGCCCCAGATGTCCCGAGCTGTCAAGGTCCCTCCGGTGGTGGAGGCATGACACATCTCTGCCGCCTGACTGCGGGCACTCTCGACCACAAATCTCGGCGACATACATCGTTCACTGAATATACGAGCGTTCCTGGCCAACCAGATCTGGTAGGCAGTGCAGCTCACTCGAGTCACCTCCTGACGAAGCGCCGGGGACTCCGAGGCCTGGCGCATGGCCTGTAAGAACTGGTCCCTACAGATCCATACCGGATGCGGGACCCCTGCCAAACGCCAAGTGTCCCTCGCCCTAGAGCACCGAAACAAGACATGGTCGACCGTCTCGGCCACTCCGCAAACCCCACACTCCAGGGGGATCCTCAAGCCTCGTCCACCAAGTACTGCTCTCGTTGGAAGACGGTCCCAGACCACCTTCCAGAGGAACAGCGCAACCCTCGGGAGGAGGCCCAATCGCCAGATCCAGGCACAATCAGGACCAGGTTCGTACTTCCGCCTAAGAATACGAGAAAGGACGCTCATCCTGACTCTAGGACTGGTCGAGGAACTCCACACTCGTACATCTGGTCCACCGCTCTGTGGCAGAGGGAGGGAGCGAACCCGCTCCGCCAGATGCTCCCCGAAGAAGCGGGCTAATCGAATCTCGTCCCATCCAGCCTCCCCGGGAGTCATAAGATCACAGACCTGTAAACCCTCCCCTGCCTCAACACTAACAGTAGTCGGCCAGCGGCACAGGGGGAGGCCATCAACCCATGAGTCCCTGGTCACATCGATGCTGCGGCCATCGCCTATCAGCCATCGAGTGTGGTCCGACACCATGGGCACATATCTCGCAATCTCACGCCATAAAAAGGAACATCCCCGCCCTCCTCGAACCCCGCCCTCCTGGCCTATCCCCCCATAGCGGGCGGTCATGATCCGGCTCCAGAAACCCTGCGGCTCCAGGATGAAGCGGGAAGCATGCCGGGCGAGGAGCAGCTCTCGTCTCTCCCGGAGAGACAACACCCCAAGGCCACCCTCCCTGAGAGGGAGGCAAATACTCTCCCATGCCACCAGGTGCACCCCACGGCCCCCACCAAGCGAGCCCCATAAGAAGCCCCGAATCAGTCGCTCAATCTTTAGGAGGACGGATCTTGGCACCACCGTGCTGGTCATGAGATAGATAGGCATAGAGCCCAAAACAGATCTGATCAGCAAAACTCTACCCATCATGGATAGAGACGCTGCTCGCCAGCCCTCTAGCCTACTCTGGACCCGTAGCACCATCCCGGAGCACTCAGATACACGCAGTCTCCTACCTGTGATCGGAATACCCAGGTATGTCCAAGTCCCGTCCTGCTCAGGCATCTTCAGAATCCTCCGAATCTCACGTCGAACCCCGGGTGGCGAACTCGGGCTAAAGGAGATAGAGAATTTCTGGGCATTCACTCTCTGACCAGATGCATGGCAATAGGCGGCCAAAGCCCGCCTAATAGCCATGGCATCTGCTACGCGGGCACGCGTCAGGAGTAGGCAGTCATCGGCAAAAAGTAAATGGGATATCGGCTGGGCCCCTAGAGCTGGGACGTAAGCCTCCAACTCTCCGGCGGCACATGCAGCCCGCAGCAATCGAGACAAAACATCAGAACAAATGATGAATAGGTACGGGGATAGCGGGCATCCCTGCCGAAGCCCCATAGTAGAACTAAAGAATGGGGACGGAGAACCGTTGATCAAGATAGAGAACCGCGGACTCCGGACACACCCCATGACCCAACCAATCCAGGTCTCATGGAAACCCAGACTCTCCAAAGCTCGCCTAAGAAAACTCCACCCGATTCTATCGTAAGCTCGTTCCATATCCAGCTTGATAGCTATCAGGCTTCGACGCTTCGGGGCCCGTCGAAGATCCCACATCATCTCTTGGGCCACCATAACATTATCGAAAATGCTCCTACCTCCAACAAAAGCACCTTGCTCTTGACAAATAATGCCGGAGAGAAAAGGCTTCATACGATCCATCAGTATTCTTGCCACCACTTTGTATAAAGTAGTGCACAAACTGATCGGTCTAAAATGGCTCGGCTCGGACGCATCCGTTCGCTTAGGTATAAGCGTGACAAAAGTGGCCTTCCAGTCGTCAGGCATACCTGATCGACTAAAGAAACACAGGACCGCTTCTACCACTGCGAACCGAACGATACTCCAGTATCTCCGGAAAAAGAAAGGAGGGAAGCCATCTGGGCCCGGAGCCCTGTCCTCGCCCAATGCCCAGACAGCCTCTCGCACCTCCCCCTCCGTCACTGGTCGAACCAATAGTGCATTCGCAGCCACCCCGATTTGGGATTCAGCTCTCGGGAGCAGGCCGGCGACGTCCGACCCACTATCCTCCGTCCAACGGGAGCGAAAGAACTCGAGTAGGATGTGGCTAATCGCCGAATCATCGTCCACCCAATGGCCCCGCTCATCCCGCAGGGAACGAATAGTGTTCCTCTGCCTCCTAATGACCGTCGATCGGTGAAAGAAACTAGTGTTCCGGTCACCCTCTCTGACCCACTAAATTCTGGATTTCTGTCTCCAGAAGATCTCATGTTGACGTAGGATCGAGTGGTGGGTGGCTAGTAGTCCCCGGAGGCTCACCATATCAGCCTCGGGGAGCACGCCCACCTGATCCTCCCTACTTTGGAGGTCAGCAATCGCAGCCTCCGCATCTTCCAGCTTCCTAAAAATATCACCTACGACCTCCCGATTCCAGCGACGTAGCCGTCGCTTGGTCAATTCCAGTTTTCGTGAAACCCTCTGCATGGCGTCGCCGTGGACCGGCAGACCCCAAGCTCCCCGGACAATGTCCCAGGATTGAGGAAAGGATAGCCAAACTTTCTCGAAACGGAATGGGCTACGGTGACTCGGGCCTGATACCGTCGAGAACAGCAAAGGACAATGATCCGAAGCAATCCGAGTAAAATGGCTGACCCTATAGGACGGGAATCTGATAAGCCAGTCAGTAGAAGCAACAACCCTGTCCAGTCGCTCCCACACCCGAGCTCGTCCAGATTGGTTGTTACACCAAGTGAAGCGCGGACCAGAGAAACCCAGATCTACTAGGCCGTTCCGCGAGAGGAAATCGCGGAACTCCCTCCTATCCACAGAGTCAGTGAAGGCCCTGCCTTCTCGTTTCTCACTCTCCTCCAAGATACAATTGAAGTCACCCACCATCACAGACGGAAGACCCAGAGCAATTAGGTGGGTGAGCTCGTCCCACAGAACCCTCCTGGTTCGATGGTTTGTACTAGCATACACTCCGCACAAGACCCACGGTGCAGCATTAGGTTCCGAGATGGTCATGATGACCTGTTGGGAGCAGTTGTGGAATACGTCAATCGTAGCCACACCCCGCTTCCACAGAGCCACAATACCCCCCGACAACCCCTAGGAGTCAACTGCATACGACTCCCAGTCAACCTCTAACCGTCGTAAGACACGACTGAGTCCTCTACCGGAGAGTCGTGTTTCATAAAGTAGACAGATCTCCGGACTATGGATCTGGACCAGCCGCCTAAAGGATGACATAAAGGCCGGCTTTGCCGCCCCCCTACAATTCCACGCAAGAATCCTCATGGGGAAAAGTCCGAGAGGTCGGCCACAGGCACATCAACCCTCTGGGCCATAGGGTCTATCTCCACCTCGCGATCAGGATCAACCTGCTGACCCTCATCCGAACTAGTCCCGGACACTACTCGCAACACAGCCGCCTTCACCCGTTGAACGACAGTCGAGTGATCCACGGTCGTGCGAGCAGCCCCCTCATGACCACTCGGGTCCCCTACCCCTGGCACCACCAGTGCAAGCGTATCCCGCCCCACCAAAGGGTCACTCATGGGACAATCAACGCAGACAGGGGCCTCACTCATCCCAGCCCCCTCGGGGCCACTCGAATCACCTGCCCCTATCTCCATAGGTGCAGGCATATCCTGCTCCGCCAAGGAATCACTCATAGGGCCGACAGCGCAGGCAGAGACCCCACAAGTCCTAGGTACATCGACCGAATCAGGCCTGCCCGAGACACCATCCACCTGCCCCACATCCCCCTCTAGAGAGCCTAGAGTGGAGAGCATCACAGTTGGCGGATCCACTCCCAGGGACTGGGCCCCAAATTGGAAGTCACTGGGCCCCGTGAACTGGGCTAGTGGATCAGGCCTGGACTCAGGCCCCATATGGCCCAGCTGGGCCGTGAACAGTGGAAGGCCCCCGCCCACAGGGGCCTTCCCAGGGAATCCCGTGCGTGGCCCATCCGATTTGGAACACGCACCAAGCTCCGCGCGACGGTCCCCCAGGACCGTCGCGCGGTTCACCGAACGAAACACGCGGGGCACGCGTGCCCCGCGTGCCGCTGTCCCGACCGAGCCACCCCTGTGGCCCGCCCGCCCCCGGCCCAGGGACCGGCCCAGATCCGTTAGCAGCCCAGTGTTTCTGGGCCGCTTCTTGGGCTTGACCGTGGCCTGGCCCGCCTCTCCAGTCGGCCCGCCCTGGTCCGCCGAGTCAGCCCGGGACTCAGGCAGCGCCGACTCGTCAGCCACAGGCACCGGGTCGACACGTCCCACGGGCGGGGCCAAGTCGACTCGGGAACCCTCCTCGCGCCCGTCGGAGGCCAGGACCGCCACCCCCGGCGGGGAGTGGTGACGGGCCACCTTGACGGGCTTTTGCCAACCCTCGAGATCCGGTGGGGACACCGGAGGGCTAGGCGAGGCAATCGGCGGATCCGGCTGAGAAAGGGGCAACCCAGCGGATGGCTCGGTCGTCTTCCCCAGCTCCGGCGGCCCTTTTCCCCGCGGCTGTCTGGCACGGGAGGTCACCAACCACGGGCCATAGATCGGGCCGGGGACCTCCTTTTCAGGTGAGCTATCGCCAGTCGGAGCCGGAGCCCCAAACCAGCACACGGGCCCAAGATGCCCGATTCGTCCGCACCGAACGCAGAGGTCCGGGATGCTCTCGAAGACGAAAGGTTGCCAAATAGCCTTCGTCCGCCCGAGTATCCGTATCCCTGGGAGGAGAGGCGCGGATGCGTCGATGGCCACCTTGACACGAGCGAAGCCCATAGCCCGTCGGCCCTCGGTGACACCGTCCACCGCCATTGGCTTTCCTGCCTTGGCCGCAATCTCTAAAATAGTCGAAGGCGACCAGTATTCCGGGGGGAGCCCAGGTAGCCGGAGCCAGACCACTGTGGTCTTGACCGGAGACTCCCTAGGTAGGAAGTCCGGCGCCCACGGCTCCAGGGCAAGCAGTTGCCCTGCCACCACCCAGGGCCCCTCCGCTAGGGCGCGATCCCGGACCTCCGACGACCGGAATCGCAGAGCGAAGTGGTCCTCGGCGAGGGTCACCGCCACCACCTCCCCTGTTTTCTTCAGCCGGGCAGCCACGTCCTTGGCCACCCACTCGACCGGCACCCGCCGGCCGAGGCTCCGGCTGACGAGTGCTAGCCCCTCCCACTCCCGGCGGGCAGCCTCAATGGGCTCCTCCGAGAGCTCGAAGACCGACGGGAAGCGAAGGCTCAAGCGAGCCACCTCCTCGTCCATCAGTCGATGGGTGATCCAGGGCCCGAGCCGCGTCCAACCACCCGGTCGGTCCCCTTTTCCCCCCTTCCCCTTCCCCTTAGACGTACCTGGTCCTTGAGCTACCACCTCTGCCCAAGACCTCGTCGACGACGATGCCGCAGTCTGCTTCGTCGAGGCAGCTTCCGCCGTCGCCCCCGACCCCGGCTCCCCGACCGAGCCCGCCGAACCCTCCATCGTCGTCTTCCCCTTCATCAGATCCGGTTGACACCCTGCAAAACAAAGGAACTGGGCTCACGGGATGGCCCGGACACAGCAGAGCTCCCCCACCCCCGCTCAACGCCGGCGAAGGAGACCGTTAGCACAGCAATCCTTTCTCTCTCCTCAGAGTTTCTCACTCTAAAGAGCCGGAGAAATTTGTGTGAAGCCTGACAATAGCTTGTTCTGGTTCGGATTCTTTATCTCGTCCAACTCATCCTATTTCAGGTAAAACCTTTGAATGAGTCCTATATTTCCCAAGTTCCAATCTTAATACTCTCTACCATTTCTCAAGCTCTGATCAACTGTTAAATTGTCTCAGTATGGCATACGGAGTATCTGTTGATCCTCCCTAATAAAAGAAAAAGCAACAGGAACCAAGTTCAATTTTAAATTATTTTAAGCGAAAAGACAAACGTTCAAGTAAATGAGTCGCCAGTCTCAAGCACTAGGGTAGTTATGCCACTAAGATATTTATGTTTACATAGCTGCCACTTCTGTTGGTAACTAACCTGCTTTAAGAATAAGCAAGCAGCTAATATCAAGTGCAGATAAAACCACGCATTCAAACATAACGATATGTCTCTCAGCTTTGAGGCACCTGATAATCACTGGCAACTAAACTCCATGGCTGCAGTTTCTAACATGCCGCATATAAGCGCCAACCACTTGATGAAACCAACCCCAAAGCATCACCTTTCCTATCTCAAGCCGCATCTTTAATTTGATCACTACTACAGAGGCATTGACTGATACACACATAATTTGATCCACGTATGCACTGCTTTTTCTCCCCACTTCTTTACACTCAATTCACAAGCACAAGTTAAAAAATCCAAAGGAATTGAAATGCAACCTGATCATATCTCACCATCAGTGTTTAAATAACTCATTGCAAGAATTTTTTTGTCGGTACATATACGAACATATAATGCATATATAATAATGGTATGATTGTTGATGGAGAAGAAATCATTCCTACTGGCATTCTTCACATGGACTTGTGTAAGCATGAGATTCTTCTCTTCTAAATCCAAATCTCTCATTACCGTCAACATATTTAACCTCTTAGAACAGTACAAGTTTGGGTTCAGATCACGCTGCCATCGACAAGCAGTGGCTGATGCCCTTGGCCTTGGAATTGGAACGCTGATCCTGTTCCGGTGCGCATACAGAATCCTACCCCTGTACTCATTGGTCACACTGTTAAGTGCACACATTGTTCCCAGATTCATTAAAATTTGGCGTATTTTTGAACATCTACTCACCCTCGCATGGTTGGCTGGATTTGTTTGTATCAAGATGGGATCTTCAATGAAAGAGACAATATTTGCAGTTTGTGTTGTTTGGGGCTTGAGGAAATGGCAAAGAGTTGCAAAGAGAAACCTAGCAACAAGGAACTCCAGTCCTGCAAATCCCTTATTGGGAGCCTCACCTTCATTTATGACCGCAAATTCACCAGCTCATCCGGAGATATCTAAAGCAACTTCACCATCCCAATCAAAAATATCCAGCACAGCTGAGCTTGGAGTATCAGGAAACACAGGCCAACTGAAGATAGAATTAGTGACCGAAGTTGCAACCCAGCCATGTACCAGTGACACACCAACATACAACAGAGAAGTATCTTTAGCAGGGTGGAGCAGGCAGAGCAACAGATTCTTGTCGGGTAGCCAACATCAGAGAGAACTTGCTTCAGGATGCTTCATTTGAACAACATCACAATGATAAGTTACATGAAATGAAAAGCTACCATAGTATGCCTTGTCACTTCTCTCTAGTTCTCCATGCAAACCTCTCAACTATCAAAGTAATGCAGGAATAAAATATGAGCAGAATTACAGTTTATAATAAGATTAGTAACTGGCTGATCTTTATTAATAGCAAGAGGAAGGAACAAGACTTCCAACTCTGTTTATGTAAATAGTGTACCTGAAGTTGGATCATCTGGGCTTAAAAATTACTCCCATTCAACTTATTCTGCATAAAAATCATAAAGATATTAAGTAAATCTTTGGATCGGGAATTCGAAAATCAAATTGAGAAAAAACCTCTCAGTGCACGTTGATGTAAAGATATACAAACCTACGAACAACCAAATGGTCTTTGACATGTGCCCAAAAGTTGTGTCGCATCCCATCACTCTAGCACTGTGCCCTGACATCACCTCAGCTGGCCACTGCATATCATGGAAATTTTGAAGGACCTGAAAACAACACGAACAATTATGTATGTCCTCTTCCACAACAGCTTAACCTGTTGGAGTCTAATGGCCGGTTAGCAATACACAAAAGAAAAGAGTAAAATTGCAAACAAGATGATCTAAAACTTCCCACCTCTACCTAGTTTTGTAAGTCTAGTAGCACAGGACAAATCTCTTTGATTATTCACAAAGAAAACATGGCAGGTCATAAACCTGAAAGAAGTTACTTTAGGGAAAAAGTGACTGAACCTTAAAAAAACTAAAATTATACTTCCATAAAGATGCACAAACCACAAAATTTTACTTTTGAGTGATGAGATGCAAGGATTCTGCAACTAGGTGGAAGCCATATAGTTCTAGCCATTTAATACAAGAGAAGCGTATGAGTATTTGCTTTATTGTGCTATGGGAAATCAAAAAGGCCAATACCAGAGAAAGCAAGATGCATGCTACGGGGCCTAAGATAGTGAAGTATGAAGTAGTCAAATCTAACAAATCCAAATTCATAGAACCAACCGGATGGAGTACAACTAAACTAACTGCAACATTAATTTCAGTTGAATCATTAATTAATACATGGCGGGGAAAGAAAACCTTCATCTGAAAGTTCAATTTAAGCAAAGCATAATAAGCTTGCTATCCTCTTCAAGTACTCTGAAGAGACACATTAATGATTCTGACAACAGTACATTGATTCCAGTTTATGTCAATGGAAGCATGCAGTGACATAAATCAAACCGGAGAATGGAAGAGAATTATTAACACTAGAGGGGCAAATATCCATAAAAACAGGATAACACTAACCAGAGAACAAAGAACTACATGCATAACTCTGTGCACAAAATCGTACAAGGAAACAAAACTTAGACGTTAGATTGGCACCTAAACTGGTCAAAAGTGCAAGGCTCACAATCATGTCTGAAAATGAACCCTCTAAAACAGAAGAAAGCCCTGTAAATCATAAATTATGGAGGACCAGGACAACGGCACCAACTTGCACCAGCAAGAATCATCAATTAAAATGAAAATAACCTAACAAGCATGCATATACTGAAGCTTGCTTAGAAGTACACAGGCTTCTCACTTCATATTTGGTGACTGACAAGATTAGCTTTTCAATATAATCATTAAAAATAAACCATCTTCATTGTCCAAAAGTTAAATATCTGAAAAATCTGAGACGTTGTTGAAATAATTTAGTTTTTCCCAAATGTTAAGAAGTAATTTCTTGCTCCTATACTTTCAACCTAATAGCAGAGATCCGAAAATCATCCAACTGCTTCATGGACAGTAGAGCTACTATTCAATGGATATGATATAACTCAAACAGAAACAATAGGACAGCAATTAAAAGTCAGCTATGCATCATGATGGATTTAGTAAGCTTAACTTTTGGGACACCAATGAAAAATAGAAATAAATACAAAAGTACAAAAAAAGAATATCTAGTTCACAAGCATACCTCATTTGGTTGCAACTCTTTTAAAATCCCAGAGCACCTTCTGAATAGCAGAAGCATGTCAAAAATCCTGACTTCAATTACAATAAGACATTCAGACAGTAACATGATTACAGCACCTTCAGGACAGCCTCAACGCAAATCTGAAACCGAAGGGCTGATCAAGAGTTTCGTATACCCCTAGAAGGAATGCTAGGACATGGTTCCCGATCAAATTCCCCAACATTCCCTATTACCAATTTGGTATGTTGTCTCCCTTGTGGGATGAGTTAGAGAGAGAGAGAAAGAGAGAGAGATTCACATCCATATGGTTCCAAATATTAATGTAATCATTTGTCAACTAGTGGTCATGCTTCAGGAAGTAAACATGTAATGTAACAATCAATTTATTGATGATGTAACTCTCCAGAGAAGAACTTTGGGCAACAACATGAAGCACCCATCTACATGCCAATAAACCAGAAACAGAACCAAAGATTATAAATAGTGCAAGATGTTAGCAGTCTTGCATCAATAATAATCATGCAATCTGGATATTTCACGATAAAAATTCACTTCGAGAACAAGATATAATCAAAGTATATGAGAACTCCCACAAAATTGATATGACAATAACCTTGTAGCAATATTTACATGCTAACGAAATTAGCACCCAGATAAAGGGCTTCAAAACTTCCTAAACCTTTCATATCTGTGTATGTAAAAAATTGAGAACATTACTTAATTTTTGCAAAATTAGACCAAGAAGTAGGACAAAACCTAAGTGTCAACAAAAAAGATGAATGGTTTCTTCAGTCAGCAGGAAACTTAACTAACTATATGGCATTAACGCAGTGGCTGCTTGATCATCCATATCATCTCTAATATGGAACACGCACATAATTTCTCAAATCTGCAATGAAGTACAGCTCCTTTATGGGGATGTGAAGGCATTAATACACCATCTCTGAAGAAAAAATTTAGGGCTGATTGTAATAGAGAAATACTTTCACTATTTGCTATTTCAGAATCCTCCTCATTTCTTATGTGGCAACTGCATTCTGTTGGCGTGAAATGGACCATTTGCTGAGACGACATTTTCTTAACCTGCTTGTGAACAATGTCCTGACAAGCACAGCACTCGGACTGAACTCTTTGACCCTGATTTTTTCCAAAGCATTCTTCAGAGTTGGTGCTACTTTGAGAAATATAAGATTGCCGTACCACTGCTAAAAGACGCAAAGAAAACGAAGCAAGTAGATCGTGGATATCATCTATTGTTGAATAACGGCCATTAGATCTCCAGCAATCATAGAGAATTCTACGAACCAACACATAGATAGCACGTAGACATCTAGAGCAACAACAGTACAGGCATGCAGTCCCAGAGACAACTGAATGCTCATTACTCTTTCTCTGTGCGAACTCAGAAACTGTACCAAGTTCATCAGTAACGTGCCCACCACTGCCTGAAGAATGATAATTGTCCAGACAAGTATACTTGTCACTAGCCTCTTTTGAGCAAGACATGGTCACTGCAACTGAACTGTCAAGATTGCACATATTAGCCTCAGAAGGAAGATGGCTTTCTGTCACTCCCAAGCCATCAACATGTCTCATATCCTCCAGCTTTTTAGCAGGTGCTGGACTCTTTGATCCATAAGTTCCATTACCGTTTAGTGTAGTTGCAGCTGAGGTAGAACCTGAATGAAAGCTGGAGTGACTAGGCTCGTGAAAATGATTAACATCTGGTATGATGCTTGTATCAGAACTAGGTGATGTCCCTTCATTAAAATCAACACATTCTCCATTACTGGTAACTAATTTATGAGGACTTCCTTTGGGTGAAACCTCTTCATTGCAGCTTACGTTTGGTACACTCTGCATGCTCAAAGGATCATGAACAAGATTACTGCTGCTCAAATTATTATCTACATAAAGACTCTCGGTAATCACTGGCTTGGTGTTTGACATTGTAATCTGATTATCAGTTTGTACACTGTATGAACAAAACAGAAAAAACAATACAGTTACAATTCAGGATTTTTTTTTTGAAAAATGTCAAAATGGTAGTTTCACAAAATTTCGGGAAAAAACAGACTTTGGGTACAAAACACGACAGTAAGAAAACATAGTTAGCAATCATAATAAAAAAAACGGAATGATAAATTACCCAACAAGAACATCAAAAAAAATTAGAATGATATTTTGAATGCCATAAAGGAATTAAAAAGCAAATCCTACATTGGAAAAAAAAATTAAAGCAGGAAAGAAAATTTAGCAAAAACTGCAGAGTTTGCAAATTAGAATATTTTCAATTTCTTTTGTGTACAACAACCAAAGATTATGGAGGAAAGCCATAAAGGATAGGAACTAAATCTGTACTGTCACGACATTATTTGCAGATGATGTGATTTAGATTAATAAGAAGAGGATAAGAACAGATGCCAGATCAGATTAATGGACAAAATTGTAGAGGACGCTGGACTTAAAATCAGCAGACCAAGGAAAGAATAATGACCTAAAAATGTAAAAAGAATAAAAGAATATGGACGAAAACCATAGAGAATAGGGGCCAGAAAATATATCAAAGTGCATATTATTTGCACATCATATAATGTAGATTGATGAGAAGAGGAAGAGTGTAATTGTTAAAATAAAATTATGATTGAAAGTTGTAGAGAATACCAGGTCGGAATGCAATTTCAATGGAAATGGAAATGAAATAAAAGTTCCAGCAAAACTAACTTGCCAAGTGGTAACATAATGTGCTTGGTTAACTATCCTGGAAGTGACATACAAACAAATATATAAATGATAAAGAGTTGAGTGGATGGCATGGAGAGGTTCTTTTGGTTTGTTATATGACCAATTATACCTTTGTCACTAAAGGAAAAACCTACAATTGAAGTCTTAGATGACTACTTGATTCCAAGATCATCCATGAATAACTCTATTTTCTTTCCAATTCTTTCCTTAGTATTCGAGGCAAGGTCTGCGGAACCGTCCTGAACCACCCAGTTCAAGGCGTTCCGAGCCGTACCAGCGGCAGACCGGGACGGTTCCGTCATTGAAACCGAGATGCCTCTTGCCATCGCCGGAGGGGGAGAAGGAGAAGAAAAAAGAGAAAAAGAGAGAGAGAGAGAGAGTGAGAGGGAGAGGAAGAGAGAAGCCGGTCTCTCTTCCTTCCTCTCCATCTCCCTCCCCCGTTCTCTCTTTTCCTCTCTCGTTCTCCCTCTCGCCCATCTCTTCTATGGTGTCGGTATGGGCCCGGCACGGCATGGCGCAGGCCCGTACCGACTCGTCCCGCCGAACAACCGGTACGGTGCCCGGTACTAGTTTTGCCATCCTTGATTCAAGGTGAAGTCATGGATAACAACTCCATTTTGTAAGATGTGTTTGTTTAATTGTGAAAGGCTGCTAGATCAGTTGGTTTGGCTCCTCGCTTCAAAGTGGAGTTCGTGTGTTTGGTTACCTCTAAGATGGTTCTAGGGATTTCAAGAAATTATGTAACAGCTTGAAGATGTAAGTGGCAGGATAGGCACAATTTTTGCGGTGAATGGGCACAATTTTTGTGGTGTTATCAAGGCACTGTTTTGGGAGTAATATAGAGAACAAATGGAATGCAATTGGGCACAGTCCTAGTGGCACAATTGCACGGTTTTTAGGTCAGTCAGGTCAAGGGGGTGCCTACCCATACCTGCTGCTATACATAGGCTGACGCCGAGGCAGGTGATATTATCTTGTACTTATCTAATAGGTCCCACTTACCAAGAATATTCTTCTCCTTTAAAAACTGTCTCAAGAGGGATAGTTATAGATGTTGGGTTAAAAAAGTGCCCTGACAAGCCAACTGAACATAGCAAAGATGCCGATGTTGAGATAAACATATGGAATAATTAAGGATAGAGTGAGAAATGGGTATATTAGGATAAGCACGATGAATCAACTGAGATGTCCATCATGTGTAATGAAGATCTAACAAAACTTCAATAAAGAGCACTTAAATGTGCCAATCAGACAAGCAGGAGAAGAGGATGACCTAAGCTAACATGGATTTAAGTTCTGCGAAAGGATATGGGAAAGATGGCGAACAACAACAGAAGTAACCATTACAGGAAAGGTTAATGAATAACTGTTCACAAAGTCAAGCCACAAGATGGGACAAGGCTGGATCTGAATCGTTCTGCTTATTCTTATACCAATATGGAAACTAAAAGATAATAAGAAAGCAAAGGTAGCTAGCTCAATTTGAAAATTTTTACTAAGAAAAGTGGTACCTCTGGAATGTGTAAGCCCAGCTATTAACAATATCTTCTAGGTAAGCCACTTGTGACAGAAGTCGAAGGTAACGGTATTTGTCCTTCCTGCCCAAAATCTTAGCTCGAACCTTCCCAACTAAAAGCTCTAAAACCTTTCTAACTTCAACAGAGACTTCTCTAACTGATGTGTAGACACCTTTATATGCCAATAAACCCACAGCCACTAAACCCCTTACAACACCAGAATTTTCACGATTCTTAAAATTGCTTGAGTTTGCTCCAGCAACTACCTTGTTGGGTGAACTATTGGAATCCATCAAACAAGAATTAAATGGCCAACCCTTCCAAGGCCCATTTATGTCTGCGGAGGGACCTTCTGTCAGTTTCGAGGTTACCCAACAAAGCTCAGCAAATTGTGGATATCGTAAAATCTGATTACCAAATGTGGCAATTGCTAACATTGAACTCCCTTTCATAGCTTTACCAGGAAAAATCCTTGGAATTGAACCTTCATGGCTATCAAGCTGAAGATCAACCTTGTCATGGCCTCTCATCTTCGATGATGGTGGCCATCTCTGATCACCATTTGTGCCTTGCTGGGTTTCTTTGTCCCTGAAAGATGCCCCAGCATTTGAAACAGTCCACTCAGCATCCACAGAAGTATCCATGTTTAGCCTTGGGGGTTCTGCATTAGCTTTCACTGCAGGGAAGACTTCATTTTTATCATGAGAATTGCTTACATGAGTTCTGTGATGCACCAGCTGTGCATAATGCTGAACTAGGTCCTCTGATAATTTTGCTGCACACGAATCAATCACCAGATTAGGATTAAATTTTCCATCAATACACATCAGAAATCGTGGTGTCGTATGTTCTGAAGGAGCAGAATCAGCATGATTCACAGCATCACTGGTAAAAAAATGCCTTATTGCAAGAGGAAGATCATGATTCTGCATTTCACAAGTAGCCTGCAAACATAAAACATAAATTTCAAAAATTTCAAACACAACTGCAATCACAAAACAAGCACTTTGGCAAGTAAATGAGAAGCCAAACACATGACTGCCAGTTTCACTCAGTAAATGGGCATGAAAAGAATGAGAAAATACAAGAAAAATCTGTTCTTTTAATCTGAAGAAATAGATAACTAATCTAACAATTCATTTAATGCTGAGCACCAGAATGTTAGTATTATCAACATCAGTATTTGTTTAAGAGACCTTGGTAAGATATGGCACAAACTTATAGGTCATAAAATGCAGTCTTGATAATTTATCAAGAAGAAAATAACAAATGCAAAGCAAACATGAGTCAAGATATTATATCATATTCAGCTTGGAGATAGTTTTTTTCTGAAAGTGAGAGAGACAGTATTATTTGCAGCAAGCGAAAGCGGCATGTAAAAAGAATCTATAAACTTAGATCAAAAGCTTTCTCCTGACAAAACTCACTTGAAGCACAAATGCAAAAATATAGAAGGTAGGAATGATGTCAGCACTCACTGATCCTGAGAACGATCAATCTAATGACATCCTAACTGACAGCTAGGATTTACAGGTGACAAGAGAGAACAATATAAAGTATTGAATAATATGCATGCTAGGACAAATTTGAATTAGACATTCGCTTCTTTTTTCCAGAGAAAAAACATATTTCTTTTGCTCCATATTCAAGAAGTTGCAAACATGACTAGAACATATGCATAACAAAAGAAACATGGCATGCACAAAGCAAACAAAGCAAGAGAGACAATTTAGTTGTTTCTATGAAGCACTGGTTTCTTCTTTTTTTTTTTTTAGAGGCGGGGGGGGGGGGGGGGGGGGGGGGGGGGGGGCGGGGTGGTGGTGGGGGGGTGTGCACAAATATGTGAAAACAACAATATTCTACTCCCCTTGGACTAACACTACGCATAAAAGCCTGCAGATATATGCAAAATTCTGCATACAAGACCACATACTGACATACATACAGGGCACCAAATAGTTAGAAGAACAGACATAGATGACAAAACAGAGAACATCGAATGTGATAAAGATAGTCAGCGTAACTCGAGCTCATATATAGAAGTCGCTACTCAAGCTCACGTGAACTATGAAATCGGCTAAAAGGATAAAAAATAATAATGCACACTGAATCTCAAGCTTACCAGAATATTTATAGATCCAGATGCACACACAGAATCCACTTGCTCAACAAATGAATTCCATGCTTGTGAAGAACTTTTTGCTGCATCAACTCCTACTTCTTGGGATGACTTGCAGGCATTTGGACTGCCTTCGCTCTGTTTGGCATCCTCTCCACGAGTCTCATCGATAGCCCATAAATCAATTCTAGGCATGTAGATTATGCATCTTCCCACATTCAGGCATTTCACTAATGGAAAGAATTAGTCCAACATATTAGTGTTCAAAAGATGGCAGATAGTACATAAAACAGAGCTCATTTCATTGCTAAAAGCATTTTATTTGAGCTCAAGCAATTTATGAAAGATGTCTAAGAAAATACATAAGGATAATAACAATGATCGATGACTTTGGGAACTAATTAATAGTAGATGAGTGTAAAACAACTCGGTTAACTGAGAATGCTTTGTCATGAACCACAAAAACAATTGAAAGAAGTAATAGTCACAATCAATTGAGAGAAGTTGCAGCATGAGAACCTACTAGACTGTCAAACAAACTAGAAGCCCATGAGAATCTGAACATGGAGGTTCTGCCATAGAAATCAGATGTCCTAGGAAAATCAATTAACCTGGTTACAAGTATTCATGCAAGAGTAAAAGAGCTAAGACTTTCTTTGAGTCATGGAGAGAATTTTAATTAAAGACCAATGAACTCTAGAGAATCAAGACGATCGTCTTGAATCACATGAAATTTACCAGGAAATCTAGGTCTTACAGATACTTGCAAAAGTATCAAAAAACAAACAGTTTTTGGATGGAGGATTCATCAAACAATTAAAATGTTCAAGGTGAAAGTTTAGGCCTAAAGTTATAGAACCAAGTCTGATTACAGCATCTGGTGTCAACATAACGCATGTTTCATGAAGTTGTTAAACATTTTGAACAACATTAATGACTCTAGAAAAAAAAAAAAACTAAGCTAACAAGTCAATACCTGTTTAGTCCAGGCTATAATTAATTAAAGAAAGGAAATGCATAACATTTTAATGTTCAGAGGGATATCCAAGCATGAAAGTTTGAAGCTCCATTATTAGGTAGGAGAATAATCAATCTTAATAAACTTTAATGGTCAAGAAAGCTACAAAACAAAATCTAAAAACATACTTAGAATTTGGGTAAGGCCAAGAATAATATCTCCATGTCCTTCTTCAGAAATAGTAGCCAAATCAACCTTCTGAATATTAATATGGCCCACATATCCATGAAGAAGGCAGCTAGCCAGATGTTGTTGGCCAGATCTGGGAGTTCCAGCAATCAAAGTTCGAAATCCTGATGAATTCCCCAATTGAAGTGACTTCTGCATTGACTCACTGTGTGTACAAGAACCAGAAGTCTTTGATCTAGAGGAATCAAACTTTTCAAAGACATCATTGTCATCTTCCAATGGATAAGAATGACCAGATCCTGATGGACCCATTACCAGGCCATAGCGAGAAAGAATTTTCTCTATCTCATTTGCAAAATACGGGTCCGAAGTTAAAGAATGAAGCTCAGACCACCAAGAGACGACAGGGATACTTCTCTGTTCTAAGGCAGAAATAATGGCACATTCAATAGATTGCAATGCCTTGCGAAAGGAAGGAGGAAACCAGATCCGCTCATCAATGTAAAATGAGATGAGCAGGTGAGACAGCGGTTTCAGAAGACATGGAACAAGATGAGAATGGAGTGGTGAAGAAACTACATCATTTGCAGCCATTCCTGCTTCTCTTCGGGAACATGGAGGAGGAGCAAGTGCAAGAGCTTTTAACCAATCTCTTTCCTCCACGACAAATTCTGGCAAAGGAGGAAGTCTGCAATGATCAGAACCTTTTTCAGCAGAAGATAAAAGTTCTTGTAAGGCACAGTTCCTCTTCAAAGCATTCATTGCTGCTTGAGTACAAAGAGACTGCAGATCAGCACCCGCATAACCAGCAGTTTGATTTGCAATCCGTGAAAGAAGAGACCCAGATACAGGATTTGGCCAACTTTGAGTATGAAGTGACAGAATAGCAGCTCTATCCTTCAGTGTTGGTAGTGGAAAATATATTTCCCGATCAAATCTCCCTGGTCGCCTAAGAGCAGGATCAACAGCATCAGGACGATTTGTAGCACCTATCACTATAACTGAACCTCGAGACTTCAGACCATCAAGCAAGGAAAGCAAAGTTGACACAACAGAGTTATGTGTTTGATCTTGATGCCTAGACCGACATGGAGCTAACCCATCAATTTCATCAAAAAAGATAATAGAAGGTTGAGATTTCTCAGCTACCTGAAAAAGAAGTCTTAATTGTCTTTCAGCATCACCAACATATTTTCCCAAACAATCAGCACCTTTACGAGCAAAATAAGCTATTCTCTTATCCCCGCGAGAGCATGCACCAATTAATGCCCGTACAACTAATGTTTTACCTGTACCGGGATATCCATGCAATAGAACACCTCTAGGAGGTGTGATGCCCAGGGTACTGAAGAACTCAGGATATAAAAGGGGTAATATTACCACTTCTTTCAAGCACTGGATGACATCTCGGAGCCCAGCAACAGATTCCCAACCCTGGTATGACTTTTCATTTTCATAAGAACCCCCAATATAGACAGGTGCTATTCTTAAAAGATCTCGGTGAAGCCTCTTGCCTTCGCGTTTCAAGAACTCTTCATCCTCTCCGCAATTTTCTAACCACTTCTCTTCAGCCTCCAAGTCCTTCCTCCATGAATCATGTGAAAGCTTTCTCATATCCAGCTTCAATTTCTTAAATTTCATTTTCCTAATTTGTTGAGAGTAACTCTCTCCTTGAGGTTGGAAAAGATGCCGATGATCATTGCAAGCTATGAGAAATTTGCGATGATCAAATATACAACCATCTGCTCGGCCGCAAGGCTGCATCAAGAAAGATAACATAAAAGGAAAAATGAGACAAAAAACATGATAAAGATATGCCATAAATAGAATAGAAATAATATACAACCAAATGGTAGGTTTTAGGGCACCGATCAACACGGCAACCAATAGTTGCTCCAGGCCTCCCACAACGGCTGCATTTCAATACCCTTCCCCTGCAAAGTGCAGCTCTAACATTTTTCAGGCATCCCAAACCAGCAAAGTAAACCTGAAATTCACAACATACATGAATTAAATTTATGGCTGTTATTTATTATCTGAAGAGAATCGACGACCTTTTTGAATATCTGTTGTCTAACATCAGCATATATGTCATTATACAACGACAGATACTAGCACAATCAGAGACTACAAGGCCTGAGTCCATCCTGAAGGAAGCTAATTTAATGTAAGGGGCATGTAGCTATTTAGTCAGTAGTATATTGACACAGTCATGAATTTATCTCATTAAGCAGATATCTGTATATGCTCAATCAACAAGTTTGGCCTATGTGATGAAACATTTGAAAATGCTGCAGTTACACAACCATGATGAACCATGATGCTATTTCAAACCATGTTATCAACTATACAACAGGAACCTAAAGATGGGAACCTGAAGAATTATGAACTATAAACAAGAAAGTGGGCACAGGAACCAGTAAACATAATTGGTGACAAATGAGCAGCAATTAATGTGATCTGCACTATCAATTGTAGTCCAGATCAAAGAAAGTCAGGGAACACAACTAGCCTACCATGCCCGCCATTTAATATATCTATACATTTATTAAAAAAAAAAAACTTATGTTGCGTTAATGACATCATCAATAATAGTATACATAGTAACAATATCAAAGTAAGCATTTTCCAGCACTTCATGAACAAAATCTTTCTACACTACATATGAGGATACGGATGTGAATAATCAATCATGATAAAATGTAGAAGCTAAGCATTCTTTAAAGATGGGGAAATGGACACATATACCAGTATATGATGTGAGATGTGAGGTAATGAACAAATGTAGATACATAAATACATATACATGCATACATATATACATATGCATGTATGTATACATAGACATAGATACAAGCCTTTTCGCATCAAATACGGAAGGCAATAGAAAACGTGTAATGGAATAAGGAAGAATATTTCATTAATTGATAGTTCAAAGTGGTCGTGGAAACATGAATCAGTTTGCAATCAACATTCTCTGATACCTTTTTCTTTTTTCATTTCACAATTTTCTCCACAAAATTTCCATTAAAAAATGTAATATTTAATGCTTCACCAAATAGCTACAATGACATGATAGCTCTGATAAACTCAGCAAAAATCTAAGAATAGTGGATTTAATATAAAGCTTTCTTACATATCTTTTGATCTCTCATTCCATTTATCAAGGTTGTCAAAATAGGTGAAACAGAATGGTACCATCGATACCATACCATTCCAATAGGATTCCGGCACGAAGACAAGGCCCATGCAACCAAAACATAGCTAAAACAGGGCATCCAGGCTGGTACAGAGTCTACAGACTCTTGTTCAACCAGCACAATGCTTGTATCAATCATCCAGAATGAACCAATTGGTATTCACCAGTGGTCCAGTACTGAACTTGATATTACTGGTTCGAAGACATCCCAACTAGGACATCTTGGGAAATTTATTTAAAATAGAAAAGGGGGTATAGGGGGGCCAACCAGGTATTCCGATTCCTTTAGGAATACTATGAGGGACTCCCAAGACCTCTTTTACCCAATTAGCGTGAAAGAGTAAGAGAGGAGAGAGCAGAGAAAGGGAGGAAGAGGGAGCAGAGAGGGGCTTTTTTGCTCAAATGGTGGGAGAGAAACCTAGTGAATCAGAAAGACAGGGTACTCCGTCAACGTAAGACCCTTGGATCTCTATCTTTTTGGCCCAAAATTGGCAAAAATCAGCAAAATAGGGAAAATCTACATCAAGTTTTTTGTTTTCCTTTAATATTTTGGATATTGTGGACAGCACCATACAATATGATGATTTTTATTTTCCAAAAAATATTTTTATAAATTATATAATTTTTTTATTAAAATATTAACAAAAATAAAACAAATGGGAACTTAGTCTAAAAAATTGTAGCATACCTGCATTCGTAGTATGCACATGCTACAACTATTATGGTTGTAATCTCTATCTCAAAATATTTATAATTATTAATTAATTTATTTGTCAAGAAAATATTTTTTTAAAAAAACTAAGTTCCTTAAAAATCTAAAAAAATCAGTATATGTCCCAAATTATCTATGTAATTCTTAGATTTCATTGTCATGCATTTCAGTAGTAAACAGATTTTTTAATGACTTTTAAACTATTTTTAAGGGGAAAAATTTAAAATTTGAAAATGTTAGTTAAATGTAATAAATATGGAACATGTATTGATCATTAAAAAGATGAGTTCTAAAATTGTCATCTTGTATTTTGTTGATTAACAAATAATTTTCTGATTTTCAAGCTATTTTCTAAAAATTTATTTAAAAATATAAAAAAGATTTAATTGTTAAAAATAAGGAACATGCATTTGATAATTAATGACAAGAATTCTAAACTATCTTGCATTTTGTTCATTGACAAAAATAAAATAATTTTTTGATATGATAAGATTCTATCAAATTGAACATGCATCGAAAATGTCTTTCATGAATCATGAATTAAGTATATAATATGTAGGAAGCACAAATTTTAGGTTGGCAGATAGCTTCTAGTAAGAAAGGTCTGAGAGAGCCCCATGTTCGATAGCGCCATCGAAGGATAGGCTCGTAGAGACATCATTAGATATGCTAGGAGTTGCAATTTACTCCGCCCCAGTGAATACCCGACTCGACCCCAACCCGTCTAGAGTTGGTGGCGAGGACGGGTAAAAGCAATAGCCACCTCGAACCTTACCCGATTATATATAAACCCTGACCAATCGGACCATCCGCACCCTTTGCTTCAGATCCAAATTATATTCTATACATTGACTTATAGAGTTTACCTTTTTTTTGTATTTTTAGGTTCATCTAAACCACCACAAGGTAGAAAAATTTAAACGTACACATTGTAGCATTAAGAGCCACAGCCCAATCATTATCCAACTTCTTATGATCCGCAAGAATGGGAACAATATTCAGGCTCGTACAATGTTCTACTATCCTAAGGAAGGATGGTTCGGCTCCGACAAGTACTAGACATACACATTGTAGCATTACAAGCCACAGCCCAATCATTATCCAACTTCTTATGATCAGCAAGAATGGGGACAATATTCAGGATGGTACAATGTTCTAGGTCCGAAATACCAGCAAGACCCGAATATATATGAGAGCCATCAAAATTCTACATGGGATTAGACTATTAAAGTTTTATGATTTTCTTTTTACAATTTTGTATTGTATTTGCCATTCTTCACACATAAATGTTGTTAGTTAATTAAACATTGTGTGTCGGTACAGATATTAACACTCAATTATAACATACACTATAAAACATCTCTTAAAATACACAATAAGATCACCTAAATATCTTCACCATGCATAAAAAACAACCAAATTCATTAAAAAAATAACAAAAAGTTGGTCCTTACGGTGTGGTACCGGTACGAAGTCTAGTACCATGATGACATGGGATGGCCCGGTACCACACGGGTCCAACCAAAAACAAGTACCAAGCACGGTGCTGATTTTTAAAAACTTCCACTTTATTTAACATGTAATGGAGGATATGAAGGTAAATTTCCTTTTAATCTAACATAGTTATGCTACCTAAGCCTCATAAGCTAAATCAAATAGTAGAGCAGGGGTTGGTGAAGGGAGAGGGCGAGGGAGAGAGAGAGAGACTTCATTAATCTAAAACACTAAGCATCTTATATTGCAAAAAATTAAATTGATAAATATCTATCAACGATCCAATAAGAATCTTAGAATTCATATGATGATAGATGTAGATAGAATCATATCCTTAATTAACAAGCGAGGAGACCATAGTCCACCAAACCGGCCCGAACCGACGCGAAACTGGGTCAGTTTGGTTGTCAAGATCGGTTCGGAGCAGAAGGAGAAGAAAAGAAGAGGAGGTGGAGGAGGAGGAGGAGGAGAAGGAGGAGGAGGAGGGGAAGATGGAGGAGGAGGAGGAGGAGGAGGAGGAGAAGGAGGAGGAGAAGCAAAGAAGAAACATCATAGAAACATCAAAAAAATCA
Source organism: Phoenix dactylifera (assembly GCF_051530095.1). Taxonomy (NCBI): domain Eukaryota; kingdom Viridiplantae; phylum Streptophyta; class Magnoliopsida; order Arecales; family Arecaceae; genus Phoenix; species Phoenix dactylifera. Next base: position 51,696,974 of record NC_143190.1, on the reverse strand, counting down.
AGAAACATCAAATTATACTTAAAATTATTAAAAAATTGATTACTCTTAATTCAAACTTGAAAATTATTAAAAAAATGGTGTGCCGGTCCATGCGTACCGTGTGTTGGTACGGTACCGAACTGGTACCATACCAAACCGGCCATCAACCGGGATAGGTCCTAATATCGGTTCGACGGACCTTGCAGGAGACCCATATCATACATGGTGGACCTTGTAAGTGTTATCCTGAAATCAACTCAATAAAAAAATGTTCTTGATTAGTCATTGACAAATTGTTTTACCAACATAGCCTAATATTAACAACACAAGTGCAAAATCCCTGACAATCAAATTATATTTTTATTTCTATTATCTCTTCCACCTGAAGCATTATTTATGTGTCCTTGCTAAACCTCAAGAACATTCAAGCTCTTATAATAAAAGGGAATATCCCAAGTTCCCATCATCTCCACAGTCAACTCATACATCGCAACAAGATAATGCTCCTTAAGAACAAAGTCATGACTAAATCCTTAAAAACTATGGTCTCGATCATTAAGAAAATCAATAATGTTCTTTATGTTGTTGGAAGCTCATGCAATTTGTCTTGGTGTATATGGTCCAACTATAGGGCATGCAACAAATAATATTCAGCTATAATTAAAACTCATAAAGATAAGTAAAGAACTAGAATTTAAGGAGAAGGAAACTACCATGGAAAAAAATAAAACCAAGAATTTAAATGGATCAATTCATTAGATTGTTATCAGCATGTTTTTCTTTTTTTAAAAAAAGCTCAAACTACAATTTCTTAGTTATTGCGACATGGCAAGTTTCTAGACTTCAATCGATCATCATAGTTTGTCTATTACTTTGATAATATTTCAAAATAGTGTTTAATCTTGACCACAGTGTATTGAGACGAAGACTTAAAGTTCTCATTGTATACATCTAATCAACGTCGACGGAATCGTCCCGAACTGCTCGAATCATACCGACAACAGATCGGGACGATTCTGGCCCTTGGATCAAGAAACCGGCGGAAGGGGAGAGAGGAAGAGAGGAAGGGATGAAGAGAGAGTGGCCGGCGACAGTCGAAATAGGGGCGAGGGAGGAGGGAGAGAGGGCTTTCGGAATCCTCTCTCCTCTATCTATACATCGGAACCTGCCCCTGTTTCGAAACAAACTCGGGGCTTCCACCCCTTTTTATATTTTTTTGAATTTTCTAAGTGAAGTCGGCAGCCACTGGCGACTTCACTTTTTTTTTGAAATTTTTTAAGTGAAGTCAGAATCCACTTAAAAATTTCATAAAAAATTCAAAAAAGATTTCACTCAAAAAATTTCAAAAAAAAATAATAAGTCGATAGTGGTTGTCGACTTCACTTAAAAATTTCAAAAAAAATATAAAAAGGGGCGGAAGCCCCTGTTCCGACATACGAAGGAGAGAGCCCTCTCTCCCCCGCTCTCCCCCTGTTTCGGTCGCCGCCCTCTCCCAACCTTCCTCCTTCTCTCTCTCTCTCTCTCTCTCTCTCTCTCTCTCTCTCTCTCCCTCCCTCCCTCCCTCCCTCCCTCCCTCCCTCCCCCTCTCTCTCCTCCCTCCTCCCTCCCTTCCGGTTTGGCCTATCAGTTCACATCAAGACGGCACAGCACCGGGGGTATCGTACTGTCCCGCCATCCAACCGGCAATGATGCTAGTTCCGGTATTGCCTTCCTTGCATCTAACATAACAAATATATGTACAATGGGTTGCCCAAATTTCATGAAAAGAAGTTGAGTCTTATAGGCGGTCCTTGTTTCTACAACCTCTCTACACTGAATTTTAACCTGTGACCAGGTTGTCAAAAGGTTTATGTTCTTAATTGATACTAGAAAAGAAGCCCCTAGAAATTTTAAGATATGTTTCAAATAAGTATAAATTCCATCACAACATAAAATTTCCCAATCTATTGGGGATCCTCAACTCAAAAATGAAGAAAGCAATATAAAAAGACCAAGAATCTACCAATACTTTTGAAAATTACAGCGGTATTATTCCCTCTTAAAAACCCTAGCACATGGCTACAATTCCTTCATTTTATTTTCTATTACAAAAAATTAATTCATATATTTTTCTAATGAAAAATAATGTATTGATCCTATGATTATGAAAGACTAAGACATGGTTGGGCAACCGAAGATGGTCCCCAAATTGTTGACCTCCTTAACATGTTTTCAATATTGCCTTTTAAATTAGTTCCAAGCTCACTCATTGAATTTCCCATTGTTAGCTTTTTTAAGTGTGTTCTGGCCCTCACTTGTAAAAATGTCTGCCCTACTACTAGATAAAGGCACCTAAAACTTAGTCATGTTGCACTAAAATTTAAGTCTACCATTACATAAGGACAAGGTACCAAGTACCAACCACAACTTTCAATAGTTTGTAAACAAAATAAGTTCATCCTTCAAAGAAAGTACCATCCTACGACCTAAATATGGCAAAGAGTCACTTGCTATGATGAACTTTAAAAATTCTCCCAGTAATCAAATTCAAAGTACAAATCCTCGTATCTCCATGCTCTTAAATTGGTTCCTCTCTTCATTTTCTTTCCAGGGCATCCTTTGACATATCACACCACTCATTAAACCTTAGAGAGTACGCAATTAAGAAAAGTGGATTACACTTGTTTCAAATTTTGATCAACAGAATCATTAAATTATCAATCTTCTTCATTTTCCACCTCTAATTCCTCTTTAATAGGTCTTTGTTATACATTTATGACAATCAAACTCTTAAGCAACACTTTTGCATGTTTAAAGCTAGCAACATGATATGGTACAACATGTACTTTACTTCTTGATCCAAGTGAATAGAAGGAAACAACAAAAAATATTAAATGGGTATGGTTTAATTAATTAATTAATTTAAATGAAGAAGAAGAAGGATGAAAGAAGAGCATTCCAAAAACACTAAAAATACAGATTGGTGTTTAAATGAGTTTAAATAACCTGGCTTGTCATAAGACAAACCTGAGTTCAAATTTTAACTAGCAACATCAACTGGAGTTCTAGAATATAATTGATTAGCAAATGAACCTAAACAAAGCAATGAAAACCTCAGCTAAGTTCTGGCACTCCTTGGAGGAGAAAAACTAGGCTGTGAGAGGTTGGCAAACTTGCACTCTTAAGCAACCAATACAATTCAGCCAACCCCAATGAACCAATCGAAGTTAGCTGTATGAACCCATCAGGCAGCGAAGCATGGCTGCCATGTACTCATTTTTAAGGCATCAACAACATCTGTGAAAATATAGAATCATCTAATGACAGTGTAAACTGAAAAAATTACATTTAAAGGTAGCTAGGTAGCAACATCTCCAACATGCAGTAAGAAATGCATGCACTGATTTCCACCAATTAGACATGTATGTAATAATATAAGAAAAAGACAGTTCAGTAAATATACAGCACCTCCGGACTCCAAACAGCACAATGCTGATGAACCCAAACACGAGCCATGCCGAAACGATCACAAATAGGACCCAAAAGCCTACCAAGCCAACCGGGTTCATCACCAAACCCATCCCACACATCATAGTTAGGTTCCTCTGAAGCTGATGATCCTTCATATGCCTCGTTATCACTCTCTATGGACTCATGGACAAGTCTCTTTGGCGGCTTCCCATCAGCCCCTCCCCCGCAAAGGCCACACCTTCGACCTTCTTTCACATGTGGCTGGGTAAGCTTGTCTTGTGAAATGGACAGTTTCAGATTATCTTCCTTTAGGATCTCCCCATTATCAACAGCTTTGCTGTTAAGATGTTCGCCTGATTGGTTGGCTGCATCATTTCCCAAGTCAGTATTTTCCACCTGGGGAATAGGATATGCAGCCCCTTGTTCGAATGGCTCATCACCTTTCTCTTCTCCCCCAACTTTCGTACATTCAGCCTCTTCTCTAACCTCCTGAGTCTGTTCAGCAGTCTGCAAGTCCTCGTTTGGTTCACAACCAAGCTGCAAATCAGAGGCAGCTTTAATTTCCTCTTCAGGAGATGCCTTCTGGCCGCTATCTTTCCCATCATCTGAAGGCAATACGGCAGCTCGATCTCCAGGTTCTTCAGCACCCTCAGATATCTCATCACTAGAAACCCTCTTCCTCCTCCTCCTCCTCCTCTTGGATCCTAATGCCGGCGAATCCAACGCACTCATCCCCTCCATAGTCACTGGCTTCGATGGCTCCTTTTCCTTTCTAGCAACCCTATCCGATGCCTGAAGATGCTTCTTTTCACCAAAAAAGAGGGCCTTGCCCCGTACCTTCGCAACCCTAGATCGTAGTCTCGACCTCCAATTCCCTGCTTCCACCTCCGAATCCTTAGTTTCTTGGCCACAAGAGCTCAAAGACGCCTCATTCCTCCGCAGAAGAAGCGCCTTTCCCTCATCTTGACGATCTCCATCCCTTCTCATCCTCCCCTTCTTCTTCTTCCTCCTCCTCTTCCGACTCCCACCACCCCCTATCCGAACTGGCGAATCTCCATCTCTAGACCTCTTCCTCCGGCGAGAGGGCACGGGGGAGGCGTCCAGCACGGCCGGGGCTCTCCGGACACGGGAGCTGCGGCGAAGACGGCCAGAATCGTCCTCCGGCGACCTAGGCGCGGCGATCGAAAGACCGGAGGGGTTGTCGCAGATGGCATCCAGCCTCTTCTGCTTCTTCCGCGCCCGGGAGCCCGCCGGCCGCCCCTTCCGCCGCTTTCTGCCGCCGGCCGCAGCCGCCGCCTGAGTCTGAGACAGAGGCATCAAGGCATACGAAGAAGGGTGAGCAAGAGAGACAGACGGAGGAAAGGTGAGTGAAAGATTGCCCTAACGAGGAAGAAGCCAAAGGGGGAGGAGGAGAAGAAGGCGAGAATAAGGGAGGAGGGTTTTTTCCATGGGGGCTCGCTCGCGATTTTTCCAAGTATCCCAGTACCGTAAAAGAGAGTGCGTGCGCGTTATTACTGCAGGAGATTGGGTTCAGGGGTGGTGGGAGCGCGTTAATTTTGGGTCGAGGGAGTAGGATTTGGACATTTTGTTTCATGCAGTGGAGTGAGCATGAGAATTGAGCCCGTGTTGATTTTTTCGAAAATCAGGACGGGGATTTAGGAGACTAGGGGGCTTGCGCTGGGAGCCTGGGACTAGTCGCTGGTTGTTGCATAAATTGGTAGGTCTTGCCGTCTTGGGAGCTGAAATCTTGGATGCTTGGGCTCTCTTGAGCCATAATAGTCCAAAAAAATTGTTATAGTTAATTACCAACAAAAAAATTTGTTATAGTTTTGCGGATGATGTGACCTGGCAACGCCTCGTTTAGTAGAGGAAGGCTAAATATTACATTTCCGGTTTGTGAATATTATTCAAGCAATCGATGATTGGGGCAAAAATTGCTTGATGATTGGGGCAAAATGTCTGAAACGGGTCCAGAAAATGCTGGTTTCGGCTCTTGGCATGCTATCGAAGTTGGCTTGGATTGAATACTTGATGCAGCACCGATCACGGGAAGGCTGCTGCAGCGGTGTTGATGCGGATCCGAATAGAGATGGGCTGCTGTGACGTGAAATCAGAAGAACGGGAAAGAAGGGATGGAGAAGGAGGAGGAGGGAAGGAGGAAGAGAGGAAGTAAGACAGAAAAGAAGAGAAGAGGGAGAAGAGGAGAGGAGGAAGAAAGAGAAGGAGGAAGAGAGAAGAGGGAGACGTGGGGGAAAAGTTCTTAATCCTTCATTAACCCTAATCATCATAAAAGTCCCCAATAAATAGGGCCCAAATAAAAACAATTAAAATAAAACCCCCTTACACAAAATAATTTCCAATAAGCCCAAAATACATAAATAAAGTCCTACAATAATAAAATTGCAAACAAACCCCAAAATAAAAGAAAATAAAATGCAAATAAAATAGGGGACTAAACGGAAGGATAGTCAGCTCTGATATCCCCATCAACTCCTTCCGGATGGGAAAAGCTCGATTCCGTCAAGTGTAGGTCTGGCCGGCTGTCGTACTTCTCTAGAAGGTCAGGGTCAAGGCGCTGCAACTCAGCTCGCGAGATCCACGTCACATCCGATTCAGGTTGACCTTTTCACCGAACAAGGTAATGTTGGTAGCTTCATCTCCCGGTAGATATAACCTGCTCATCTAATATATGTTCTATGTGTTCTCTGCGTGCATGAAACTTTGGGGGTGGAGGCTCAATAGCAGGTGATGGGTCAAGGTGATCAACAGAGGCGGGTGTATCAACAAAAGGATCAGAAGGAATGAATGTAGACCTCTTGTATGGGACTAAATCTTCAATATTAAATGTCGCACTAATCCAATAGTCTTCAAGAAGATTTACAACATAAGCATTCGAACTAATTTTCTTTAGGACTTTGAACGGTCCCGCACTACGGGATTGCAACTTTTTGAACGTTTCCGAAGAAAGTCGTTTAGATCTAATTCTCACAATGACAGAATCTCCTACATTCAACTCTTTATAACGTCTGTGCAAATCAGCAAGGGATTTATATTTTAAGTTATTAGAGTGAATACGTTTGCTGATTTCCTGATGCAATGATGCAGGTGTGATGCAAATGATTGTGCAGACTCAGAGACTCTATGTTGATGAGATATGAGAATCAAGTCTATGGGCTGCCTAGATTTATATCCATTCACCACTTCGAAGGGACTCATGCCTAAGGACCTATTGACGGAACTATTATATGCAAACTCGGCGATTGGTAACACTAAATTCCAAGTCCTACCATGCTCACCTACCAGACATCTTAAAAGATTTTCTAGACTTCGGCTAACAACTTCAGTCTGGCCATCAGTTTGTGGATGATAGGCAGATGAAAATTTTAATTTGGTGCTCATCAAATGCCAAAGGGTTTTCCAAAAGTAGCTCATGAATTTAACATCCCTATTACACAATAGATTTTGGAAGGCCATGGAGTCTAACGACTTTGTCAAAATAAAGTTTCATAATCCTATAAGCATCAAAAGTCTTAGAACAGAAAAAAAAATGAGCCATCTTAGAAAATTGGTCCACAACTACAAAAATGGAATCGTGTTTGGTGGAGGTATGTGGAAGCCCTAACACGAAATCCATACTAACATCTTGCTAGGGACAATCGAGAACGGGTAGTGGAGTGTAAAGATCAGTGTTCTTCTTACATTGTTTGGCTAGATGACATGTGCAACACTAACCGACAATTTTGGCCACGTCTCTCTTGAGACTCGGCCAGAAGAAACGTCTCTTCACCATTTCAATGGTTTTGTCTCTTCCGAAATGCCCAGACAGTCCTCCAGCATGTATTTTCCATACTAGGAAGTCTCTCAATGAGGTTCAGGAATACACAATCGGTCGGAACGAAAGAGATAATCATCTTGTAGGAAGAAATCATCTTGTTCTTTCTCTATTCCATCTCGTAAGGTCAGGTATACTTCACTAAAATCAGGATATGTGGTATATTGTTTTCTGATCCTTTCAAAACCAATTACTTCAGTGCTCATCACGGATAGGAGGAAGATCCGTCGACCGAGCGCATCAGCAGCTTTGTTTTCAACTCCGGCTTTATGTTTCAGAACAAAAGTATAGGCTTGCAGAAACTCGATCCATCGGCCATGTCGATGGTTCAGTTTCTTTTGGAAGTTGAGATACTTTAAAGCCTCATGGTCTAAGTACAAGATAAATTCTTGTGGTGGCAAATAGTGTCGCCAATGTCGCAAAGCTTGCACTACCGTATAGAATTCCTTATCATAGGTGGAATAACGCAACCTGTCATCGCTTAATTTTTTGCTAAAGAATGCGACAGGGTGACCTTCTTGGCTTAACACGCCATCTATGCCAACGCCAGAGAAATCACATGCGACCTTGAATACCTTCGTGAAATTAGAAAGACGCAAAATAGGAGCTTCGGTCATCCTTTTCTTAATTTCATTAAATGCTTGGGATGTCGACTTAGTCCAGATAAAGTTTCTTTGCTTCATGCAATCTATAATGGGAGACATTATTGAACTAAAATTTCTAATGAAGCGATGATAGAAAGTAGCCAAGCCATGAAAACTACGTACTTCTGCTAGAGTCTTGGGCTCAAGCCAATCGACTATCGCGCTTACTTTTTCCGGATCAACGGAGACACCCTTAGAAGAAACTATGAACCCTAAGAAAGTGACGTGATCGGTCAGGAAGGCACACTTCTTGGGGTTTGCAAAGAAGCTTTTTCTCCTAAGGACATCACAAACATACCTTAAGTGTGAGAGATGGAGCTCTTGAGTTTGACTATAGATGAGGATGTCATCAAAATATACAATAACAAATTTATTCAGAAAAGATCGAAAAATCTGTGTCATCATCCTCATAAAAGTACTAGGAGCATTAGTTAACCCGAACGGTATCACTACCATTCGTAGAGTCCATCCTTGGTCTTAAGGCAGTTTTCCATTCATCCCCAGGACGAACCCGAATCTGGTGGTATCCACTCTTTAGGTCGATCTTGGAAAAAACTGTAGCACTAGACATATAGTCTAAAAGGTTGTCCAGTCTAAGAATGAAAAAATGATACTTAACCATGATTTTATTGATAGCACGGCTATCGACGCACATCCTCCAAGAGCCATCTTTCTTGGGAGTAAGGAGTGCGGGTACAGCATAGGGGCTCAACCTCTCATGAATATACCCTCGGATGAGGAGTTCGTCAACTTGACGTTTCAGTTCAGTATGCTCGTTTGGGTTGAGCCTACGACGGGGAAGATTTGGCAAAGATGCCCCAGGAATGAGGTCAATTGCGTGATGGATATCATGCATCAGAGGAAGTGTATCTGGAAGATCCTTAGGAAAAACAAAGTGAAACTGGAAACAACTGCTGGTGGGTGCTCAAGATTCGACTCCACATTGATAACTCTAGCCATAAGGACGAACACAAGTGATTGGCTTTCGATATCTTTCATTACCTCTTTCGAAGTAATGATGTGAAGTGATTCATCTTTCCGTAGTGTAGCACTTTTTTTTCAGGGATGGGCTCTCTAGGAGGCAATGGGTTCAGTATAATTTTTCGACCCTGGAACATAAAGCTACACGAATTCGACCGTCCATGAAGTGTGACGTCCTTATCGCATAACCAAGGTCTCCCTCAAATGACTTGACTTACGTCCATCGGAATGCAGTCATACCAGATTTCATCTTTATAGTATAGGAATTGAATCGGGACGAGGCATCTTTCCGACACCGAGATGGACGTCTTATCTACCCAAGCTACCTTATATGGGTTGGGATGAGGGGTAGATTTCAGACCTAGGCAAAAAACAACTCCGGAAGCAATGGCATTGATGCAACTCCCGTTATCAAGTAGGATTTTGCACGTTTTACCATTGATCTTAATGAGCGTGTAAAACAGGAAGGTCCTACGCCAATCTTGCTCGGTCTTAGTCTAAGCTAGAGCACACCTAACCACCTGAAGCCTAGAGTTTTGGTCATTCCGATCAGTGGGCTCATTTTGGGGTTCAGCCGGGATAAACTCTAACCCAGTCTGTTCGTCTCTAAAGTCTTCTACAAAATCCTCGATGTTTGATTCATAGACTTCTTCGACACATTCAGTCTCCTGGATCCCAACTTCAAGTTCAGTCATTAGATAGGTCTTAGCATTACATTGGGATGCAATATGGCCAAATTTTTGGCACCTGAAACATTGGGTTTGGCTTCTTGAAGGAGGACTGGAACCTACTGTGCCTTTTCCTTTATCATTTGACGAATTTTGAACAGGCATCGGGGATGTTCTAGTCGGTGCTTGGCTAGAACCAGGCTTGTTAGGAGGGTTAGAAAAAGGCCTGGATTGCGGGAGATAATTTTGAATAGGTCAGGCTCCTGGGGCTATGGATCGAGAGACGGTACGCCTCACTATAGGGATCCATAAGAAACTATCCACATCTTGAGCCAACTGGTATGCTTGGCCAAGGATGGTAATCTCTTGAAGGATTAATTCTTTCTAGATCTCCTCGCGGAGTTTTGCCCGAAACTTAGAGAGGGTAATAGTCTCCTCTTCGATTACACCGCATCTCATATGAAACTTCTCAAATCGTGCAATGTAATCGGCAACGGTTGATGTCCCTTGAGTTAATTTTTGCCATCTATCCATAAGGCGTTGTCGGTAAGAGAATGGCAGATATTTCTCATTCAGCTTTTCTTTCATATCCTCCCAGATGGTGATATGAGGAAGCCTTTGGGTCTCACGCATATATTCAACATTATGCCAGTACCAGTGAGCTTGCCCAATAAGCTTCATTTTAGCGAATCGTACTTTTCTATCATCAGTCATTTCGTACCACTCAAAATAATTATCTATAGCTGCTCTCCAATCAAGATATACGCTTGGCTCTAGTTGACCGGCAAATATGGGGGTATCTACTCTTACGGTATGAAGTAGTCGTTCGTCAAGATCGCGCTGGTGATCAGGAGGATGTTGGTTCCTAGGAGGATGGAGAAGACCTACAAGTGGCATGGCCAAACCAAACTCAGGATAAGCTGCGATTGGGGTTGACGGTTCAGGAGTCCTAGGGTGTTGCACTAGAGCACGGATCTCTCGCTTGAATTCTTCATGGTTAGCTTGTAAGGCAGCGATTCGTTCCACAAGGTCTTGCAGAACTTTGGAATCCATTGTGGCTAAAGGGGTCTTAGAATGAGTGATGAGATACTCCCTACCACTACGAGTTGGCATGCAAGGACTATACTAGTTGATGGTATGACATGCAATGCTACTAATAACCCTAACTGACCAACTGTGATGCAGGACAACCTATTAATGCAACCTACTATGAATTCGGTAATCAGCAAATTTTCACAAAAGAAACTTAAAATTAAATGTTACCAATTTGTACTTCGGTTATTTCAGAATTAAAATATGAAATTAGTCACTATAAGAAGTTAGGTTGCAAGAATGTATTACGGTCGTTCTAATTCTAAAGTAATCTGATCGATGGATGTTGAGAAATATCCTGTCGCTAGGGTGCGCTAACTTAATATCTACATTTAGATGGTGATTAGGATGGGTGTAGTAATAGATGTTCTAGGTTTTGAAGTTTGACAGGAAAGTAAATTTTCAAAATACGACTGTCATACAAGAGAACTAGAACATAATTAGATAAACAAGTCCAAAAGAAAGAAGAACCTATTACTTGTGGTGGATGCAGTC